>NC_141874.1:74876514-75501514 GCF_056163025.1 Triticum urartu
CATTGTTCATGGTCAGGAAACATAACCATCTTTGATTAATGAGCTAGTCAAGTAGAGGCATACTAGTGACACTTTGTTTGTCTATGTATTCACACATGTATTATGTTTCCGGTTAATACAATTCTAGCATGAATAATAAACATTTATCATGATTATAAGGAAATAAATAATAACTTTATTATTGCCTCTAGGGCATATTTCCTTCAGTCTCCCACTTGCACTAGAGTCAATAATCTAGATTACACTGTAATGATTCTAACACCCATGGAGCCTTGGTGTTGATCATGTTTTGCTCGTGGAAGAGGCTTAGTCAACGGGTCTGCAACATTCAGATCCGTATGTATCTTGCAAATCTCTATGTCTCCCACCTGGACTAGATCCCGGATGGAGTTGAAGCGTCTCTTGATGTGTTTGGTCCTTTTGTGAAATCTGGATTCCTTTGCCAAGGCAATTGCACCAGTATTGTCACAAAAGATTTTCATTGGACCCGATGCATTAGGTATGACACCTAGATCGGATATGAACTCCTTCATCCAGACTCCTTCGTTCGCTGCTTCCGAAGCAGCTATGTACTCCGCTTCACATGTAGATCCCGCTACGACGCTTTGTTTAGAACTGCACCAACTGACAGCTCCACCGTTTAATGTAAACACGTATCCGGTTTGCGATTTAGAATCGTCCGGATCAGTGTCAAAGCTTGCATCAACGTAACCTTTTACGGTGAGCTCTTTGTCACCTCCATATACGAGAAACATATCCTTAGTCCTTTTCAGGTATTTCAGGATGTTCTTGACCGCTGTCCAGTGATCCACTCCTGGATTACTTTGGTACCTCCCTGCTAAACTTATAGCAAGGCACACATCAGGTCTGGTACGCAGCATTGCATACATGATAGATCCTATGGCTGATGCATAGGGAACATCTTTCATATTCTCTCTACCTTCTGCAGTGGTCGGGCATTGAGTCTTACTCAACTTCACACCTTGTAACACAGGCAAGAACCCTTTCTTTGCTTGATCCATTTTGAACTTCTTCAAAATTTTGTCAAGGTATGTGCTTTGTGAAAGTCCAATTAAGCGTCTTGATCTATCTCTCTAGATCTTAATGCCTAATATGTAAGCAGCTTCACCGAGGTCTTTCATAGAAAAACTCTTATTCAAGTATCCCTTTATGCTATCCAGAAATTCTATATCATTTCCAATCAGCAATATGTCATCCACATATAATATCAGAAATGCTACAGAGCTCCCACTCACTTTCTTGTAAATACAGGCTTCTCCAAAAGTCTGTATAAAACCAAATGCTTTGATCACACTATCAAAACGTTTATTCCAACTCCGAGAGGCTTGCACCAGTCCATAAATGGATCGCTGGAGCTTGCACACTTTGTTAGCTCCCTTTGGATCGACAAAACCTTCCGGTTGCATCATATACAACTCTTCTTCCAGAAATCCATTCAGGAATGCAGTTTTGACATCCATCTGCCAAATTTCATAATCATAAAATGCGGCAATCGCTAACATGATTCGGACGGACTTAAGCATCGCTACGGGTGAGAAGGTCTCATCGTAGTCAATCCCTTGAACTTGTCGAAAACCTTTTGCGACAAGTCGAGCTTTGTAGACAGTAACATTACCATCAGCGTCAGTCTTCTTCTTAAAGATCCATTTATTCTCAATTGCTTGCCGATCATCGGGCAAGTCAACCAAAGTCCATACTTTGTTCTCATACATGGATCCCATCTCAGATTTCATGGCTTCAAGCCACTTTGCGGAATCTGGGCTCACCATCGCTTCTTCATAGTTCATAGGTTCATCATGATCTAGTAGCATGACTTCCAGAACAGGATTACCGTACCACTCTAGTGCGGATCTTACTCTGGTTGATCTACGAGGTTCAGTAGTATCTTGATCTGAAGTTTCATGATCATTATCATTGGCTTCCTCACTAACTGGTGTAGGTGTCACTGAAACAGTTTTTTGTGATGAACTACTTTCCAGTAAGGGAGCAGGTACAGTTACCTCGTCAAGTTCTACTTTTCTCCCACTCACTTCTTTCGAGAGAAACTCCTTCTCTAGAAAGGATCCATTCTTAGCAACGAATGTCTTGCCTTCGGATCTGTGATAGAAGGTGTACCCAACAGTTTCCTTTGGGTATCCTATGAAGACACATTTCTCCGATTTGGGTTCGAGCTTATCAGGTTGAAGCTTTTTCACATAAGCATCGCAGCCCCAAACTTTAAGAAACGACAACTTTGGTTTCTTCCCAAACCACAGTTCATAAGGCGTCGTCTCAACGGATTTTGATGGTGCCCTATTTAACGTGAATGCGGCCGTCTCTAAAGCATAACCCCAAAATGATAGCGGTAAATCAGTAAGAGACATCATAGATTGCACCATATCTAGTAAAGTACGATTACGACGTTCGGACACACCATTACGCTGTGGTGTTCCAGGTGGTGTGAGTTGCGAAACTATTCCACAATTTTTCAAATGTACACCAAACTCGTAACTCAAATATTCTCCTCCACGATCAGATCGTAGAAACTTTATTTTCTTGTTATGATGATTTTCAACTTCACTCTGAAATTCTTTGAACTTTTCAAATGTTTCAGATTTATGTTTCATTAAGTAGATATACCCATATCTTCTTAAATCATCTGTGAAGGTGAGAAAATAACGATATCTGCCACGAGCCTCAATATTCATCGGACCACATGCATCGGTATGTATGATTTCCAACAAATCTGTTGCTCTCTCCATAGTACCGGAGAACGGTGTTTTAGTCATCTTGCCCATGAGGCACGGTTCGCAAGTACCAAGTGATTCATAATCAAGTGGTTCCAAAAGTCCATCAGTATGGAGTTTCTTCATGCGCTTTATACCGATATGACCTAAACGACAGTGCCACAAATAAGTTGCACTTTCATTATCAACTCTGCATCTTTTGGCTTCAACATTATGAATATGTGTATTACTACTATCGAGATTCAACAAGAATAGACCACTTTTCAAGGGTGCATGACCATAAAAGATATTACTCATATAAATAGAACAACCATTATTCTCTGATTTAAATGAATAACCGTCTCGCATTAAACAAGATCCAGATATAATGTTCATGCTCAACGCTGGCACCAAATAACAATTATTTAGGTCTAATATTAATCCCGAAGGTAGATGTAGAGGTAGCGTGCCGACCGCGATCACATCGACTTTGGAACCGTTTCCCACGCGCATCGTCACCTCGTCCTTTGCCAGTGCCCGCTTATTCCGTAGTCCCTGTTTCGAGTTGCAAATATTAGCAACAGAACCAGTATCAAATACCCAGGTGCTACTGCGAGCTCTAGTAAGGTACACATCAATAACATGTATATCACATATACCTTTGTTCACCTTGCCATCCTTCTTATCCGCCAAATACTTGGGGCAGTTCCGCTTCCAGTGACCAGTCTGCTTGCAGTAGAAGCACTCAGTTTCAGGCTTAGGTCCAGACTTGGGTTTCTTCTCCTGAGCAGCAACTTGCTTGCCGTTCTTCTTGAAGTTCCCCTTCTTCTTCCCTTTGCCCTTTTTCTTGAAACTAGTGGTTTTGTTAACCATCAACACTTGATGCTCCTTCTTGATTTCTACCTCCGTAGCTTTCAGCATTGCGAAGAGCTCGGGAATAGTCTTGTTCATCCCTTGCATATTATAGTTCATCACGAAGCTCTTGTAGCTTGGTGGTAGTGATTGGAGAATTCTGTCAATGACGCAATCATCCGGAAGATTAACTCCCAATTGAATCAAGTGATTATTATACCCAGACATTTTGAGTATATGCTCACTGACAGAACTGTTCTCCTCCATCTTGCAGCTATTGAACTTATTGGAGACTTCATATCTCTCAATTCGGGCATTTGCTTGAAATATTAACTTCAACTCCTGGAACATCTCATACGCTCCATGACGTTCAAAACGTCGTTGAAGTCCCGATTCTAAGCCGTAAAGCATGGCACACTGAACAATCGAGTAGTCATCAGCTTTGCTCTGCCAGACGTTCATAACATCTGGTGTTGCTCCAGCAGCAGGCCTGGCACCCAGCGGTGCTTCCAGGACGTAATTCTTCTGAGCAGCAATGAGGATAATCCTCAAGTTACGGACTCAGTCCGTGTAATTGCTACCATCATCTTTCAACTTTGCTTTCTCAAGGAACGCATTAAAATTCAACGGAACAATAGCACGAGCCATCTATCAACATAAACAAGCAAGATACTATCAGGGACTAAGTTCATGATAAATTTAAGTTCAGTTAATCATATTACTAAAGAACTCCCACTTAGATAGACATCCCTCTAATCTTCTAAGTGATTACGTGATCCAAATCAACTAAACCATAACCGATCATCACGTGAGATGGAGTAGTTTTCAATGGTGAACATCGTTTATGTTGATCATATCTACTATATGATTCACGCTCGACCTTTCGGTCTCCATGTTCCGAGGCCATATCTGCATATGCTAGGCTCGTCAAGTTTAACCTGAGTATTCTGCGTGTGCAAAACTGGCTTGCACCCATTGTAGATGGACGTAGAGCTTATCACACCCGATCATCACGTGGTGTCTGGGCACGACGAACTTTGGCAACGGTGCATACTCAGGGAGAACACTTCTTGATAATTTAGTGAGAGATCATATTATAATGCTACCGTCAATCAAAGCAAGATAAGATGCATAAAAGGATAAACATCACATGCAATCATTATAAGTGATATGATATGGCCATCATCATCTTGTGCTTGTGATCTCCATCTCCGAAGCACCGTCATGATCACCATCGTCACCGGCGCGACACCTTGATCTCCATCGTAGCATCGTTGTCGTCTCGCCAATCTTATGCTTCCACGACTATCACTACCATTTAGTAATAAAGTAAAGCATTACATCGCGATTGCATTGCATACAATAAAGCGACAACCATATGGCTCCTGCCAGTTGCCGATAACTCGGTTACAAAACATGATCATCTCTTACAATAGAATTCAGCATCATGCCTTGACCATATCACATCACAACATGCCCTGCAAAAACAAGTTAGACGTCCTCTACTTTGTTGTTGCATGTTTTACGTGGCTGCTACGGGCTTAAGTAAGAACCAATCTCACCTACGCATCAAAACCACAACGATAGTTTGTCAAATAGACTCCGTTTTAACCTTCGCAAGGACCGGGCGAGCCATACTTGGTTCAACTAAAGTTGGAGAGACAGTCGCCCGCAAGCCATCTATGTGCAAAGCACGTCGAGGGAACCGGTCTCGCGTAAGCGTACGCGTAAGGTTGGTCCGGGTCGTCTCGTCCAACAATACCGCCGAACCAAAGTATGACATGCTGGTAGGCAGTATGACTTGTATCGTCCACAACTCACTTGTGTTCTACTCGTGCATATAACATCAACATAAATAACCTAGGCTCTGATGCCACTGTCGGGTTTCGTAGTAATTTCAAAAAATTTCCTACGCACACGCAAGATCATGTGATGCATAGCAACGAGGGGGAGAGTGTTGTCTAAGTACCCAACGGAGACCGACTGCGGAAGCGATGACACGACGTAGAGGAAGTAGTCGTACGTCTTCACGATCCAACCGATCAAGTACCAAAACTACGGCACCTCCGAGTTCGAGCACACGTTCAGCTCGATGACGATCCCCGGACTCCGATCCAGCAAAGTGTTGGGGAAGAGTTCCGTCAGCATGACGGCGTGGTGACGATCTTGATGAACTACAGCAGCAGGGCTTCGCCTAAACTCCGCTACAGTATTATCGAGGAATATGGTGGCAGGGGGCACCGCACACGGCTAAGGAATAGATCACGTGGATCAACTTGTGTGTTCTAGGGTGCCTCTACCTCAGTATATAAAGGAACCAAGGGGGGAGGGGGCGCCGGCCAAGGAGGAGGGCGCAGGAGGAGTCCTACTCCTTCCGGGAGTAGGACTCCCCCCCAATCCTATTCCAACTAGGATTCCCCAAAGGGGGAAAGAGAGAGAGGGGGCCGGCCACCTTCTCCTAGTCCTAATAGGACTAGGGGAAGGGGGAAGGCGCGCAGCCCTTGTGGGCAGCCCTTTCACCTTTCCACTAAGGCCCATGAAGGCCCATATGGTTCCCGGGGGGTTCCGGTAACCTCCCGGTAACCCGGTAAAATCCCGATTTCACCCGGAACACTTCCGATATCCAAATATAGGCTTCCAATATATCAATCTTTACGTCTCGACTATTTCGAGACTCCTCGTCATGTCCGTGATCACATCCGGGACTCCGAACAACCTTCGGTACATCAAAATGCATAAACTCATAATATAACTATCATCGTAACCTTAAGCGTGCGGACCCTACGGGTTCGAGAACAATGTAGACATTACCGAGACACGTCTCCGGTCAATAACCAATAGCGGGATCTGGATGCCCATATTGGCTCCTACATATTCTACGAAGATCTTTATCGGTCAGACCGCATAACAACATACGTTGTTCCCTTTGTCATCGGTATGTTACTTGCCCGAGATTCGATCGTCGGCATCCAATACCTAGTTCAATCTCGTTACCGGCAAGTCTCTTTACTCGTTCCGTAATACATCATCTCGCAACTAACTCATTAGTTGTAATGCTTGCAAGGCTTATGTGATGTGCATTACCGAGAGGGCCCAGAGATACCTCTCCGACAATCGGAGTGACAAATCCTAATCTCGAAATACGCCAACCCAACATCTACCTTTGGAGACACCTGTAATGCTGCTTTATAATCACCCAGTTATGTTGTGACGTTTGGTAGCACCCAAAGTGTTCCTACGGCAAACGGGAGTTGCATAATCTCATAGTCATAGGAACATGTATAAGTCATGAAGAAAGCAATAGCAACATACTAAACGATCGGGTAGTAAGCTAATGGAATGGGTCATGTCAATCAGATCATTCAACTAATGATGTGACCTCGTTAATCAAATAACAACTCATTGTTCATGGTCAGGAAACATAACCATCTTTGATTAATGAGCTAGTCAAGTAGAGGCATACTAGTGACACTTTGTTTGTCTATGTATTCACACATGTATTATGTTTCCGGTTAATACAATTCTAGCATGAATAATAAACATTTATCATGATTATAAGGAAATAAATAATAACTTTATTATTGCCTCTAGGGCATATTTCCTTCACGAGGTGCCAAGTAAAATTAGTGACACCAACCCTTCTCTATCTAAGCATTGGCATCCACCACCGTCAGTGGGATGTGTGGCGCTCACTGTGGACGGATCTTTCTCGGCAGCAAATCCTCTAACTAAATACTAGTAGCTTAGACTTAAAAAAATACTAGTAGCTCAGATTGGCAGTTTTCTAGGGGTGTTGACGGTGTCCTGGACTAGGGGGTACTCACCACGTCATTTCCCGATCTGTTAGATTGGGCCGACGACCCCCATGACCTTATACTCATGGGCCAGTTCGGACAGCTGCCGCATACATGGAAGATTCCACAAGACTTGGTGATCAAGACAAGGACTCCTCCCCGCCGGTGTATTTGACTAGGACTTTTGTTAACCTCGGCCTCTGGTGCATTATATAAACCGAGGCCAGGCTAGTCGATAGATAATATACAGACAATCATACCATAGGCTAGCTTCTAGGGTTTAGCCTCTCCGATCTCGTGGTAGATCAACTCTTGTAATACTCATATTATCAAGAATAAATCAAGCAGGACGTAGGGTTTTACCTCCATCAAGAGGGCCCGAACCTGGGTAAAACATCGTGTCCCCTGCCTCCCGTTACCATCCGCCTTAGACGCACAGTTCAGGACCCCCTACCCAAGATCCGTTAGTTTTGACACCGACATTGGTGCTTTCATTGAGAGCTCCGCTGTATGTTCGGCAAAAGGTTGATGGCTCGCCTGCAGATCAACTGCAACTTCGGCATCTTCGTCACCAGCTCGACTGGTCACCTTGGTTCGACCAAGGACTGCACCCTACCTCCGATCATCATGTTCGGATGAGGGCCTTTATAAACATCAACTCTGATCTCCATCAAGATCATGGAGGAATCATCCAGGGAGGCCGGGGGCTCAACGTCAACATTACCCTCGGGCGACCGTGCTGTTTTTCTGGACAGCAAACGTGTGTCCGCCGCCACCGCCTCCTCAAGTGTCGTTTTAACGATTGCTTCGGTGGAATTGTGCGTAATTGAGTCTACAACAACCCTGGAAAATTTCATCGAGTTCCGATGGAGGAATCTCTGGCAATCCACGATATACCGGAGCCCTGTCAAATCTGGACGGGAATCTGGATGAGTTTAGGGCGTGGTGTCCAGCTTCTAGCTCGGACGTCCTTTGAAAGATCCAACCGTTGATCGGCTGTGGAATTCCTATATCTACCACCTCTCAAAATTTCAGCTCGATCCGACTGTCCAAACTCCGGGAACCTTCGGATTAGTGCATCACTTTTCGGATCTGTTTTCTGCGGCAAAACGAATCCGACCCGAGTTCGTCTTTTTTATGAATGGGATTTCGGACATCCCTTTTGAAGGAAGTTTTGTATGGGGTATTGTGTTTTGTAACACATCCCACCAACTTTAAGATCTTTTGAACATGATCTTCAACATCATGTTGGTGTCAAACCAGTCCGGCAATATTGCTCCACGGCTACCGACCTGCGCTAGACACGTCGTCACTTTGTTGAGCCGAGCTCAACTTCTTTGGATCATCATCTCCGTAAGCCGAACAAGAGTCCGGGATCGCGAAGGATAAATCATCACCAACGTCGCCGCCCACGGATTAAACGGAGCGGGCATACCGGCATCGCCGCACGGTCGCTTCATCAAGCCAGCATCGACCACATCACGACATGCATCGGCAGGGCCGCACTATTGCTTCTTCAAGCTGGTGTCCATCACGCCGACCTACTTCGACTCATCAGCCGACATCGAGGCTTCGACATCTCGGCTGGACCGGGGGCTTTGCCATCTCTTCATCAACCTACTCCGGACACTTCGGCGTCACTAGCCGACCAGCTCCGTCACGTTAGCTGGACCGAGGGCTTTGCCTCGACGAGCCCACCTTTGCCAGCATTGCCATGCCGTCGTTTTATCGCCCATCAGGCAATGGGTGTGCGGATCGTGTCCCAATTTTGCGAATCACCTTCCTTCGGATTGCTACAACAAATAAACTAGGTGCTATTAATCCCAATATTTTTTGCTTGTTTGGGTTCATTTTTCCCAAGGAAGTATTATTCTGGCTTGTCCTTCATATGTACACGGGTCTATCAAATGGTGGCCGCATGGTGGTCCGGTCAGTCTCCGTACATAGTCCGGCGAATGCCGCATCCGGAACTCAGACCGACCTGTGAATTCAGTCTTTGCCACGCCTCTACCACATCGCGCCGACCCCCTGCATCTACATTGACTTCGGCGCCAGGCCATATTTCTTTTATTACTCACTTTGCAATTTATTATGCAACGATTTTTTTAATTATTATTATTACTATTATCTCCGATTTGCACTATTTTTTGTGCACGGGAAAATGATCCGGGGACTTCGGCGTCACTCTGCCGGTCTGCATTGACCGTGCTATGTCACCACTTCGACGTGTCGAGCTCTCCGCTCCGCCACCTCGGGACCGGCTTGGGGGATGGAACCTTGTCCCGCATCAAGTTCGGACCGCGTCATCAATGCCGAACACATTAACCAGCTAAGTCGATTTCATGCTCAAAGTTTCAATTTTTAACTTGTGTTCGGTTCGACCAAGCATTATACCTTTTTGGAAAAAAGTTTCTTGTGAAAAATTTCCTTGTCCAAACTTTGTTTGTGACACACATATTCAAATACCCCGTTTATTTGGGGGCTTCCTTTGTGAAGATTTTCCTCTTGCATATGATTATACTTGTACGACTTCGTTCCTTGTCCGTGTATTACGCCACAATATGCACCATATTGACTTAAGCGATTTGCAAGCTGGGTTGCCTGGCTCCTGTGCTTACCCCTACATTCCCGATTGTTCGTCTAGGGAGTAAAGGGAGCACCTCTGCGATTGTAACGATCGGGTCCTCCGAGCTCTGACCTCAGACTGGCTGAAGCCGAAAGCTAGCACTCTTATTGTTTTCAATCATGGTCGGCACACAACGGAACTCATGAGTACAAAAAATCTATTGCACAAGTCTCATAGTAATAATGAGCACCGAAGAAAGGTATCGGTGGGGGTACTATTTTCTTCGAAGATGCTTCTTACACTTCGTCTATAATATAGCATAAGTTCCCTGAGCGCGCTTTGTCTGTTACAGCCTTATGGCCCGGTTGCCTGGTTATTGGAAACACTATCGATATTCTCGACAGGTGGAGTACATAACACTTTTCGGTCCTTGACCAAAGAGGGAGAAGACGACGGTCGATTAAGACGCGTTTAAAGTTTGGTTGAACAAAGATATGATATAAGTACTTCGGTACATACAATCATTATACATAAAATCTTTTACCCAAGTCACTTGGGGCCTCTTAAAATTTATATGAGCTATTTTATAGTAAATGTGTTTTCTTCTTGGTCATTGCAAAGTATTATTTATCACTCCTTTTTTCAACATGAGCGTGTGGTCACTAGCCGGGGAGCCTAATTTCTCTCTCAAAGCCTCTAGAGTTTAGTTTGCTAAACTGACCTAATGAGAAGTACTCCGCCCTCCGGATAGGAGGTTGAAGCCGTAGGCTGACCCGCTTGAAGTCTTGAGATAGGATGTGTCATGTTAAAGCACGACAGAAGCACTTTTTTTTCTCTAAGGCCAATTTTCGGATTGACACCGAACACTTGATCTTGTTCGGACGTCATGTTTTTACTGACGTGTTTTGGTTTTCCAAGCTTATGGCACTTTCAAACTATTTTCTGTGTTTTCGGCACAAGTCTCGCAGTGCAACGCCAGACACCTTTAGAGATTCGGCAAAAACAACCTCGGATATTGCTATATATGCATCGGTTTCGAATTGTGTCTTCGGTCAATAGTTGGGTTTCCCGGCTCCCGCACTTGCTTCCTACGTTCCGCTTTGTTCGGCTAGGCGTGCAAAGGGAGAACCACTGCGATTGTGCTTCCAGCTCACATGGTTAAGCACCTCAGTGGAGAAAGCCGAAAACTGACTATCACAATAAGCGTAAACTGGTCAGCGATCTGATGACTGTGTTAAATGACGGGCCATTCATAACAATGGCCGAAGCGTTTAGGGCTTGACCTCGAGTGTCGCCGAACACTACCGGGGGCTATTAACTGGCCTCCCAAACTAAATCCTCAATATTTTGCTCTTACGTTAGAGCTGAGGTTTCATGATCATGCTTAGCATGACAACCCAAAGAAAGGAACCGATAGCGGGACTATTTTCTTTGGAAGACATTTCTTATGTTAAACAGTAATATAACATATCTCTCTACGTACCTGTGTTTATAAAACCGTATGGCCAGATTGCCTTGTTTGTCTTGCCCTCCTAAAGGCTTTATAAAGTAGGAAAAACACTCCTCGGCTACTGGCCGAGGAGGTGGAAGCCGATGGTCGGTCAACAAAGTTTTGTACAATGCAGATCCAAGCATTAATGACGTAAAGTACTTGGATACATAGAGTCATTACACATAATTTGTGATTTTACTATGGATATCGATCCTTAATTCGGCCACCCGTGCCCGCATTAAGGCTCGGGGGCTACTGGGCTTCGGGCTTATTATTTACAAATATTAAAGGGGAACATCGATCCCCTGATCTGGTGTTGCCACCCGACCAGTGTCTCGGGGGCTACTGCATTGCTTGTTCAATGCAGAAAATTTTAAGTGCAATACAGTTGCCGAGGAGATTTTGATCCTCAGGTTGGTCGGCTGCACCCATCCTGAGTCTCGAGGACTGAGCACGCCGCCTTTTGTGTCCCGAAGTATTCTGCCGAGCTAGGACTTGATCCTCAGGCCGATTTTGCAAATCAACCTGAGTCTCAGCGGCTACTGGGATCAGCGGTCTTACGTCATCCTTCAAGTGCATCTCGGGTTTTAAACCGATACACGCCTTGAGGGCTACTGGCTATATATCTCGGCAGAGAATAAATTGCACCAATAAAAAATATTGACAAAAAATCAGCCTGCACTCAGGGTGGTGCACCACCTCGGAAGCAGTCCGGCATAAAGCTCGGGCGCTAGTGGCTGGCTCCATAGAGGGCATTTCTGGCATTAAGCTCGGCTAAACTCCTTCAACTTTTTTGAACCAAGGTGATTTATGACAGTCCGGTGTTGGAGCTTGGACATAGTCCAGCGTTGGAGCTTGGACATAGTCTGGCGTTGGAGCTCGGATACAGTCCGGCGTTGGAGCTCGGATACATTCCGGCGTTGGAGCTCGGAAGCGGTCCGGCGTTGGTGCTCGTCTGCAAAAGATACCTCGAATGCAGTCCGGCGTTGGAGCTCGGACACAAGAGGACACTGCCTCCCGGGAACAACTTCAAACCCGAGGTGTGGCATAAAAATAACAAGGCATTAATAAAGGCCGGAAACTTAAAGGGGCTCCTCAGATACCCGACGTATAAACTTGTCGAATGCATTTCGGCGATCCTCAAGATTGAAGATGAGAAGATTTGTTGAACCAGTTTTCAAGACCGACAACCGAAGATGAAGAATAGTTCAGAAGAATCGAGGAGCGTCCCTAACTTGAAGACCGGTTCGGGGGGCTACTGACGGTGTCCTGGACTAGGGGGTACTCGTCATCTCCCGATCTGTTAGATTGGGCCGAGGACCCCATGGCCGTATACTCATGGGCCAGTTCGGACAGCTGCCGCATACATGGAAGATTCCACAAGACTTGGTGATCAAGACAAGGACTCCTCCCCGCCGGCGTATTCGGCTAGGACTCTTGTTATCCTCGGCCTCTGGTGCATTATATAAACTGAGGCCAGGCTAGTCGATAGATAATATACAGACAATCATACCATAGGCTAACTTCTAGGGTTTAGCCTCTCTGATCTCGTGGTAGATCAACTCTTGTAATACTCATATCATCAATAATAAATCAAGCAGGACGTAGGGTTTTACCTCCATCAAGAGGGCCCGAACCTGGGTAAAACATCGTGTCCCCTGCCTCCTGTTACCATCCGCCTTAGACGCACAGTTCGGGACCCCCTACCCAAGATCCACCGGTTTTGACACTGATAGGTGTACTCTTTTCTAAAAGAAGCACCAATCTATTTTTTCTTTATTTGTACACAGTGTCACAACTTTGACCCAAAGGTCCAGAGCTATTTAAGGGTGATTGGCGTAGTACTCGGAGACTGATTGTAAGCATGATATTTATTAGTTGTCACACTGATTGTAAGCATGAACAGATGGAAGATTAGGTTAGTGTGAAGCTTACCTTAAACCCTACCGACGTCGTTGAACGGAGGCGAGCGTCGAGGGAACCGTGGAGAACGGCAGGGAAGCGACGTCGCGCCATCCGGCCTCCTCTTGCGGTGGGAGAACGAATACTCCTGTGGCTCCGGCTGGCTCTGCACCCTCACGAACGGCACACCATACTCGATCAATTCGTTATCCTTTGGGTGCTCGACCTTCGACCTATACGCCCACCACCTCCACCCGACTTTCGCATCGGGCGAATCTGTCTGCTCCATGGCCCAGAGGAGATACTCGATGAACTCGAAGGACTGCGGCGTGACTGCCGCCGAGGAGTACATCACCGCCCTCATTGTCGTCGTCTCGCTCTTTCACATACATAGCCACATGGCCCTCACCGTCCTCGAAATCTCCCACTCATTGTCAAACCAAGTAAGGATCTCCTTTAACCTGGCTAACTTTGCCTGGTCGCCGCCGGCGATCTGCCAGATTCGCTGCTGGATCCCCTCCATAGATGTCCTTCTGAGTGGTCCGGTGCTAGCTTTGGAATATGGGAGGAGAGACGGCGGTCTTGCAATAAAGAAGAGGGAGAGGCGAGACGGTGGTTTTGGAATGGAGATGATGGAGAGGAAAGGTTCCCCTGCCTTTCGGTCACTGACAGGTGGGCCCCGCGCTTGGTGGTACCCATGTGTCAGTGTCTCAATGGCAGGATGGGCTACGTCAGGGGATCCTTGTCCGAGGAGAGAGGAGGTGGTTTTGCAATGGAGAAGAGGGAGAGGCGAGATGGTGGTTTTGGAATGGAGATGATGGAGAGGAGAAGAGGTGGTTTTGCAATGGAGAAGAGGGAGAGGAGCGTGCGGCGGCGATTTAGGATTAGACGAGAGGGCCGGCGCGCTGTGACTGGATCAAAATCAAAATAAATTTGCCCTTCAATTAATAAAGCGACCCCACATTAACTAGTCTCCCTTTTATTCTGTGTCATAATTGACCATGATTTTCGCAAATAAAATATATGTTATACGTTGCAAAAATAATATAATTTGAAAGTACATTCAGATACGAACCAAACGATATAATTTTTGGTGACATGCATTCACATTTTCCTTGTCAAATATAGTACGTGGTCAAACTTTGACCCAAAATACGCAAAACAAAAAATATACTTCCAAGGCCAGCGCCGCTCTTCCGCTCTTCTCCTCTTAAACCACTGTCGCTCCTCTCCTGTTCCAATCTAAATCCAGCGCCGCTCCTCTCCTCTTCCATTTCAAAACCACCGCCCCTCCTCTCCTGTTCCAATCCAAAACCAGCGTCGCTCCTCTCCCGTTCTAAACCAAAACCAGCGCTGCTCCTCTCCTCTTCCATTCAAAAACCACCGCCGATGAGTGAAGGTGCTGTGGAGAAGTAGATCGATGGAGGAGTACAACCGATATGTGAGGATCGCATACGGAGACCCTGTGAAGCTAGCTAGGATGTTGGAGATACAGTCTTGGTTTGACAACAAGGATCAACTAGCGGCGACGACGACATCCATGGCCAAATATCTGCAACAGAGTGAAAAGGCGGCGATACTCCCGGAGGGAGTCACGCGGGAGTACATAGAGCTGCTCCTCTAGGCCATGGAGCAAACAGATTCACCGAATCCGATCGTGAGGGAGCGGTGGTGGGAGTATCGATCCCAGATGGAGCATCCACCAGAGATTGAAGGATCAAGCATCTACAGGGTGTTGTTTGTGAGGGTGACGTGCCAGAGCGAGCCGGTGGAGTCTTCATCGACCGAACCCAACTGCAAGAGGAGAAAAACAGTTGGCCCGATGACGCTTCCCTGCCATCCTGTCCCTCGCCGTTCACATCGTCTCACGGGGCAGCTGTCTGCCGCCGAGGAATAGTCGGGCAGGTTGTGAATTGTCAGGAGGAGTTTAGGGTTGTTAGTATTTGCAGGTTGTGAATTGTGTTTTGTGTTGTGTATTTTGAGAGTACTTTCAGATATGAATGTCTTTTGAATTTCATATTTGCAGTATTGAGCATCTGAAGTATTTTATGAATTCTAGAGACCTATTTTAGCACTTAAAAATGTAGTTTCATAGGAGTATAAAAGTGCAGACAATGTAATTCTCAAAGAAGAAACTGCAAGTTTCAGTTTCAGATAAGAAACTCCAAGTTCAGTTTTAGATAAGAAACTGCAACTTTCAGAGGCAGAGCATTTATATTAACATAGCCTTTTCAAACAGTGTTAACATCATGCTGGAAGTTTTATTCATGGTCGAAACTGGAACTACCAGCCAGTTAACATCATGATGATCAACATTCATGCATAGCACATCTTCATATGATGCATAGTCAAAAGATATGCTATTTTCAAAATGCCCACACAATGTCGAGTGTGCGAAAAACAGAGAAAACGAGGGATGAAGTTTTGGCAAGTGTAGGACGTGGTGTGCGTAGATGACAATTGGGACCCACATGTCAATAAAGGCAGAGGCAAAAAATTTGGAGATATTTTCTCTGCACAGGTGGAATCGAACCCGGACGTAACAGTTGTCGGGTAGTGTCACTCGGCCACTGGGCTAGTTCCGTTGTTTCGTTAGTAATAAGGCACTTCCTCAGGTTGTCGGATCTCCTCCCGTGCCTTTGTGCGCTCGCCGCGACGCCGCTGTCTGCCGTTGTGAACATGCTGAACAAACGAGAGGAATCTGGAGAGGACTGTACGTGGAGAGGCAGCCAGTCGGGACCCCCAGGTCTATGGTCGTACGCAAGCAAGTGCCTCATCGAAAAAATACTTCCTCCTAATGCTATACTGACGTTGGGTCCCATGGGTTTGTCAACATAGTTACATTTTTTAGGTGCTTCAACATAGTTACTATAAGAGATAAATTCACAACGAAGCCGGGGAGCTGGGCAGGTATCATTTATTATCACTGGGGCAACAAGTATCAGCTAGGTTTTGGGCTATCCCGTCTAGGCTTTCTATTTTAACATGTGCAGCCCACGACCTCGGATGGGAGGTCCATAAGGTTGTTTGTATTTTCTTGAGGGCTGTCATGTATCGACCGGCCTATGGATCTCCCATCCGAGGTTTTATTTTTCCTGAAACATCGGCAACCCAATTTATGTTTTTTTGAAGAATACACAGAGGTCTGTTCTATTTTTCTACATAAGAATAGGAACGCCTGGTCCAACTTATGTTTCCCTTCTAACTATATTATATATATTTAAATTATTTTATATGTTATTATATATTATTGTTATTGTCATCATATATTTAACAGATACTTACATATGTAAGAAAACAATATCACACATCTTGTTAACTTATAAAAATAATTTCTTAACAATAAAATCTTGGATTTTTTTGGCAACGAAAATCTTGGTGATTGTGTACAAAAGTTTGGTAAGATTTAAGGACCAATGTAATAATAAATCACTTATTATTTAAATATATATATAACAAAATGCTCAGCCCCTGTTTATTTTTTGATAACATTGTTGCGTCCACCCCAACATTATAATTAGAATCAGCCCAGCAAAATCTTGTATTTTGAGAAAGTGCAAATGGCCTGTAATTTTTTAGAAAAAACATAAATGGGTCGCATGGACGCTACATTATTTGTTCACCCAGCCCAGCTAATGGACTGTAATTCAAAAAAAGATATTAAATGGACTGTAAATTCTACCCCGCCAAAAAAAGACTGTAAATTCTGAAAAAATGGGTTGAATACGTGCCGCATTTTTGGAGGCTGAAATGTGGGCCAATAGGCCGAAGCCAATGCAAGTCATTGTCAACTTAGTCAACAAATGATTCTGACATCGTTAGCCGTTGGATTTACATCCAACGACCGGCATCCATCTTCAATCTCTCGTCTTCTTCCTCCAGCGCTGCCGGGGCCACCTGCTCCCGCCTCCTGCTGCTAGCAGCTTTGCTTAGCACGCTTCGTTGTGAAGCGCTACTCCACCGTTGGCCGGGCCATCCCTCCACCCCTTCACACCTCATGTTCTTCTCCACCGACTGCCGAACCACACCGCACCAGAACAAGTTAACCCTCGTACACCTCTCCGTCTGCGACTCTACTCCCGCGTCTTCCCATCTCAGGCTCTTTGCTGTCTGGGGCCTCGCCGTCGTCCACCACCTTGGATGCGCTCAACGCGGAGTGGTCAACGTGGTCAACGAATGACACCATCGGAAGTAGACTATGCGTGGAGAGGCTGATAGCTGGGTCCACGGCCGCACGCAAGGAAATGCCTCCTTATTACGCGCAAAATAATGATTCATCCACCTGACAGCTGGGACCCATCGGAAGGGCCTCTGTATTTCGTGAAAAAAATGTTCCCACCGCTGACAGGTCGGACCCAACAGCTATATCTTCGCACACAAAGAAGTGCCTCCTTATTACGCACAAAAAAATGAATACTCCCCCTGCTAGTTGGGACCCACCTTGGTGGGAGGCTGACTTGTGGGCCTACTAAGTTGACGGGGACGGATTGCTTTGTCAACTTAGTCAATATGAACGATTCTAGCTCCAGTGACCGTACAATGTCCATCCAATGGCCGTAGTGCTTCTTCAACCTCTGGTCTTGCTGCTCCAGCCGCCCAAAGCAGCGCTGGTCGTGCCGCATGCTCCTGCCTCCCATGGTCGGTTGTGCTACCGCGGAGGCCTCACAGCCCCCTACTATTCCCACCATTGGCCAGGCCATCCCTCTACTCACCCACACCCCCTGTTATTATGTGGCGATGGCAGCCTCACACTGCAGCGAACCAGTGAACCCACATACTCCTCTACGCGTGGGCATCCACTGCCGCGTCTTCCCCGGCTCCGCGTCGTCCCCTTCCTAGGCCTCGCTGTCGTCCACCGCCCTGGTGCTCTCGGCACGGCGTGGTCAACATGGTCAAGGAACAGCTTCCATCGGACATGGACTGTAAGTGGAGAGGCTGACAGTTGGGTCCACGGCCGCAGCAAGGAAGTGCCTCCTTATTACGCGCAAAATAATTATTCCTCCACCTGACAGCGGGGACCCACCGGACGGGCCACCATATTTTGCGAAAAAACATTTCCCCCTGACTCCTGGGACCCACCAGCTACATCTTCGCGCGGAAGGAAGTGCGTCCAGGCAAAAAAAATGATTCGCCCCCCTGACTGCTGGGACCCACCAGCTACATCTTCACACGCAAGGAAGTGCCTGACAGTCAGGACCCACCTGGTCGAAGCATACATAGCGTTGTCATTCTGGTCGCGAACGTGTACGTACATACTGATCGATGTAGATGCGCGCACGTGTCGTAGTAGAGGCGCGCACGTAGCATGTACACGTATGTACAGCGGCCAGGGTGCAAGAAAGTAAATACGGCCACGTACGTACATACGGGCAGGGTCTTGAACGACTACTCGCGCGTACGTACGGCCAGGGCTCGTGTACATGGCTGGGTCGGATCGGAGAAACAGCGTCGTCATCGTGTTCATGGGGAGCCAACTGGCTGGGTCGGAACAGAATGCGTCGTCGTGTTCATCGGGAGGGCTTGGACGGAACAGCCGATGGAAACGAGGCCTGGCGTACCGCAGAATGGAGGAAACGGCCTTGTGTTCGACCGGCCACGTTTGGAACGGGATCCTATTCATCGGGAGGGGTCTGGCGTACCACAAAAAGGAGGAAATGGACCTCCTACGGTCGAAATGGGGGTCCTGTTGATCGGGAGGGGTGTGGCATAGCGCAAAACGGAGGAAACGGACTTGTGTTTGAGCGCTATGGTCTAAACGGGGGTCCTGTTCATCGGGAGGGGTGTGGCGTACCGCAAAACGGGACTCCACGGGACACTGTTCATCTCCACCGTCGACCTCCTCCAGCCTCGACGGGCTACTGTTCATCCACCATCGACCTCCTCTAGCCTCCACCTGCGAATGTTCATCCACGGGCTCCTGTTCATCCAGCCTCCACCGCGCGCTACTCCACCGGCTACTGTTCAACCAGCCCTCTCCACGGGCTCTTGTTCAACCACCCCTCAACGGGCTACTGTTCATCCTGCCCTCCACCGTCTACTGTTCATCCCGCCCTCCACGGGGTGGTCCTGTTCATCCTGCCCTCCACGGGGTCCTGTTCATCCAGCCCCAACCGGCTCGATCGATCGGGGTACTGTTCATCCAGAGGCAACACCATGGGATCCTATTCATCCACCCCTACCGGGAACTGTTCATCCAACCCCCCCCCCCTCCCGCAATGCTCACTGTTCATCTAGAGGCAGCATCGATTGGCTTCAGTTAGCAGCAAGAGCGAAGGAATCGCTCGATCGGGTTCAGTTAACAGCCATCGATCGATCGCTCGGGTTCAGTAACGCCTAGCCTGCAGTGCAACCGCTCAGGTTCAGTTAGAGACCAACATCTCGCACACACGCGCGTACGTACGAGAGAAACGCGCATCGCTCGGCCCCCGACCACCCACCGTAACCGGGGACTACCCGATATTTTCCGCGCCCTCGCTTCTAAGAATGTCATGCGGCTGCGTCGCCGGCCCGCCCAGGACAAAAATCCCATTTTCTGTCATGATTTTTTGTCATAGAAGTAGGATCCCACCACATCTATGATGGTACTATGTTTTGTCATAATTATTGTCATAGAAGTGTCATAAGTATGACAGGAAAAAATTCGTTCGGCCCAAAATGTCACGGATGTGTCTTTTTTTTGTAGTGAGTGTACCCATCACGGTAGCAGGCTGGTCTAGACCTTCATTTAGATCAATGTGGTTGGCATGAACATGACCATAAGACCTGGCATTGTTGTTGCGAGGCTGATTGCTTCCACGGCCAGCTGCGGGAAGGGCCCGTTGATTCTGATTCTGATGGCAGTCTCTGGCACGATGACCTAGTTGACCACACTTGTAGCAGAGACCATTATTGGGAGTGGGAACAGGAGCTCGGGGTGTTGGAGCTGGAAGTCTTGGCTGCCTAGTTGGTGGGGGAGGCAGACGCGATGCAACATAGGACTGCCTTGCAGCAGGTGCAGTTGGCTGGTACATGCTGTTGGGAATCCATATCCTACACTTCTGCGAGGACGGGCCCGAAGATGAGCCCGTGTCACGGTTGCGCCTATGAGAGCTCTGGTGTTCCTGCAGACCAGTTTCGACATTGATGGCCTTGTTCACCAAGGTGGCGAAATCAGCAAAGTCATGCACTAGAAGTGCGAGCTTGATGTCAGCTTGAAGGCCATCACAGAACTTCTCCTGTCTGTGTGCATCAGTTGCAATGTCTTCTTCAGCATAGCAGGACAAGTCCAGAAACTCCCGCTGATAAGCTTCCACGGTTTTGTTTCCTTGGGTGATGTTGCGGAACTCGCGCTTCTTACGGCCCATGACTCCCTGAGGAATAAAGAGGGCACGGAAAGCAGCTTGAAAGTCTGGCCAGGTGATGATTGTTCCAACCGGCAAAGTACGCATGTGGCTGTCCCACCATTGAGTAGCGGGTCCTTTCAGGAAGAAGGAAGCAAAGGTGACATAGCTGGCAGGGGCTACATCAGCAGACTCCATCTCATAGGTGATATCACGGAGCCAGTCATCAGCATCCAGAGGCCGAGTTGAGCTGCGGTACATAGTTGGGTTGAGGCACATGAAATCCTGCAGAGTCACTTGGGCTGGCTGCTGGTTCATATTGGGACGAGGAAACTGAGCCATCATATTTTCCATGAACTTGCGGTTCAGCTTGAACTGTTGGATCATACTAGCCATGTACTCAGGCGGTGGTGGGGCATGGCCACCACGGCCACGACCACCTGGTCTAACCATCCTGCTAATATATAACAGGGGTATTTCAGCATTGAGAAATTGCAAGGACAAGAATCATTCATGATGAAACATGCATAATGAAAGGAACACGATAGATACTACATAGTAGTTGGCATATCTTATAAAAGAGATCATGCATAGAGTTCGGTACATAGAGTTCAGTACACAAACTAAAGACAACATAGGCGGCACGCAGGCTCACGGTGAATGCATCTAACACTAACATGCAAGCCTCCATCAGTCCCAGGAGGAACTGTGGAGGTAGGTGTAGCCTGACAGCTGGTAGTAACGCGACGGGAAGTCCTCCACGTCAGTAGCCTGGGGTCGGCGGATACTCTGGTGCAGAACCCGACGCGCAGGTGGCAGAAGAGGACCAAGTGCGGGAGAGTATCCTCCCACATCTGGCCAGTCGACACCCTGGGGTATCACGGTCCTGGCAGGGTAGATCTCAGAACGCGATAGATCACCAGATCGGACAAGGGGGTGCAACAGCGTCAGAGCATGGTACAAGTGCTGACGGGTGGTGTACAACTCGTGGCGAAGAGCTCGGTTAGCTCTATCCAGCCCATCAGCATGCAGAACCAGGTTCTGATGGTAGAAGGGCTCTCAGGTGACAGTGGAGTAGGCAGCAGTGTAGTACCCCTCCGCACCAACATTGGATGCGATAGCAGTGTGCCTAAAAGGGGAGGTGTCCAACTCCCAATACTCTCCACGAAGACGTGTCAGAGCAGCATAAGCAGCATTGTGGACCGCCATGTCGATAGTCACTCCAACACCATGAGCAGTGTGCATCACGGTAGTGGAGTCATACTCCCGAGAGTAGAGGTGGACGATGGCACGATACTGCTCCTGGTTAAAGTCCTGGTACTCCTCATAGACGGTGTACTCAGGGTGCCAGCGATAACCCAGATAGGTCATCATCTCAACCAACACAACAGGTGATCCTGAGGCACCACTGGTCGTCGTGTGGCGCACGACATGTCTTGTGGGTTCCATCTGAAAACAAAGATGTTTCAAAGGAGTCAAATGACAGTGTGGATAATGTTCAATATACTACTCTAAGGAATAGCTAGGGCTTATCCAACTTTGGGGTGAACGTGGTCACGGGATCCTAATGTTAGAGTTAGTAAGTTCGTTTAACCCGAGTAGAAGAGAGTTCAGAGTCCCAGAGTAAGGATCGAGGAGTAAAAGATCCTAATACCACCCAAATGGTGACGTGGGCCCGTAAGACACACAGCCATGTTAGTAAAAAGTTTTGTAATGTCTAGACTCGACTTCGGCCAAGGAGTGGGGAAGGGGGGTTCCTACAGGCAGTCGCCTCTGATACCAACTAGTGATGCCCCCGATTCAATCATACACTAATCATACACGCAAACGTGTACGATCAAGATCAGGGACTCATGAGGAGATATCACAACACAACTCTACAAATAAAAACAAGTCATACAAGCATCATATTACAAGCCAGGGGCCTCGAGGGCTCGAATACAAGAGCTCGATCATAGACGAGTTAGCGGAAGCAACTATATCTGAGTACAGACATAAGTTAAACAAGTTGCCATAAGATGGCTAGCACAAACTGGGATACATATCGAAAGAGGCGCAGGCCTCCTGCCTGGGATCCTCCTAAACTACTCATGGTCGTCGTCAGCGGCCTACACGTAGTACTAGCCACCTCCAGAGTAGTAGGAGTCATCGTCGATGGTGGCGTCTGGCTCCTAGGCTCCATCGTCTAGTCGCAACAATCGGGTATAGAAAGGGGAAAAAGGGGGAGCAAAGCAACCGTGAGTACTCATCCAAAGTACTCGCAAGCAAGGAGCTACACTACATATGTATGCATTGGTATCAAATGGAGAAGGTTAGCATATGTGGACTGAACTACAGAATGCCAGAATAAGAGGGGGATAGTTAGACCTATCGAAGACTACGCTTCTGGCAACCTCCATCTTGCAGCATGTAGAAGAGAGTGGATGGTAAGTTCACCAAGTATCATCTCATAGCATAATCCTACCCGGCGATCCTCCCCTCATCGCCCTGTGAGAGAGCGATCACCGGTTGTATCTGGCACTTGGAAGGGTGTGTTTTATTAAGTATCTGGTTCTAGTTGTCAGAAGGTCAAGGTACAACTCTGGGTCGTCCTTTTACCGAGGGACACGGCTATTCGAATAGATAAACTTCCCTGCAGGGTTGCGCCACATTTCCCAACACGCTCGATCCCCTTTGTCCGGACACACTTTTCTGGGTCATGCCCGGCCTCGGAAGATCAACATGTCGTAGCCCCACCTAGGCACAATAGAGAGGTCAGCACGCTGGTCTAAATCCTATGGTGCAGGGTCTGGGCCAATCGCCCATTGCACACCTGCATGTCGCGAGGGCGGCCGGAAGCAGACCTAGGCCCCTTAATACAAGAGCAGGCTTACGGTCCAATCCGACACGCGCCGCTCAGTCGCTGATGTCACGAAGGCTTCGGCTGATACCACGATGTCGAGTGCCCATAACTGTTCCTGCGTAGTTGGTTAGTGCGTATAGGACAGTGGCCAGACTTAGATCAAATACCCAGATCTCGTTAAGCATTTTAATTCAATTAACCACAGATGCCGACCAGGGCCAGGCCCACCTCTCTCCTAGGTGGTCTCCACCTACCCTGTCGCTCCGCCACAAAGATCCACTCAAAGGGCCTTCGGGACAAACGTCCTTTCGGACCCAATCCGTGAATCACTCACGGGTACTCTACGAGCCGACCCGACTTTAGTCACCACAAGTATCATATAATATGCATACAATATATACTCGTGATCACCTCCCGAGTGATCATGGCCCGATAGTATAGCATGGCAGACGGACAAGAATGTAGGGCCACTGATGATAAAACAGCATCCTATACTAAGTAATTAGGATTGCAGGTAAGGTATCAATAACTGTAGTAACAATGACAGGCTATGCATCAGGATAGGATTAACGGAAAGCAGTAACATACTACACTACTCTAATTCAAGCAATAGAGAGAAGAATAGGCGATATCTGGTGATCAAGGGGGGGGGCTTGCCTGGTTGCTCTGGCAAGAAAGAGGGGTCGTCAATAGCGTAGTCGATCTGGGCACCAGCAGTGGCGTCAGTCTCGTAGTCTACCGGAGAGAAGAGGGGGGAAGAAACAATGAATACAATGCAAACAGATGCATAACGATGCATGACATGACAAGTAGCGGTGCTAGGTGTGCCCTAACGTGGTATGAGGTGATACCGGCAAAGGGGGGAAACATCCGGGAAAATATCCCCGGTGTTTCGCGTTTTCGAACAGATGAATCGGAGCGGGAAAGTTGCGTGTTCGCTATGCTAGGGATGTGTGGCGGACGAACGAGTTGCGTATCCGGATTCGTCTCATTGCTCTGAGCAACTTTCATGTACAAAGTTTTTCATCTGAGCTACGGTTTATTTTATATTGATTTTAAAAGATTTAAATCATTTTTATCATTTATTTAATTATTTTAATTCAACATTATCCAAAATAGTGCTTGCTGACATAAGCATGACGTCAGCAGTCAACACGGATGTTGACTGGTCAAACTGAGGGTGGGTCCCGTTCGTCATTGACTAGACTAACTAATCATGATTAAGTAGTTTAATTAGTTGTTTAGTTTAATTAATCAAAATTAATTAAGTTAATTAATTATTTAATTACTTATTATTATTTTTAAATTCTTTTTTTAACATTTTGGGGTGGACCCGGCTGTCATTGGTCCAGGGGGCCTATCGGGTTCGGGCATGCGGGCGACGGGCGCCAGCCCGAATGGGCGTCCGCCCATTCCAACACAGGGACGACGGCGAGGAGTTGCGGGCTACCACAACGGGCGGCCGCAGCTGCCGAGGAAGGAAGGGGTGGCCACGGCGCGGCCGGGCAGGGGCAGCGGAGATGGCAAGCAGCGCGAGGTGACATGGGCTGGAGGTGCGGACGGCGCGGGCGATGCGAGGGCGCAGTGGTGTGCACGGGCGGCGGGACGCCGGCGACTGCAGCGGACCGAGCGCGGGAGAAGCGGCGGACGCGGGTGTGGGGTTGCGCGAGTGGCGCTGGGCTGCCGGGGGTGTGGCCGGGGAGCAAGCGTTGGAGCAAGCAAGGCAGCAGCAGTAGAGTAGGGGAGTGGGACGCGGCCGTCGCGGGCGAGCAGCGCGTTGCCACGCACATGCTGTGTGACCGCAGGCGGGCGTCGGGCGCGCACTGCACACGGCGGGGCGGCAAGGGCAGAAGCAGAGGAAGCGGGCACGGCGATGGCTCGCAGGGTCGCGGTCGGGAGCGGCAGGGCGTGGGGCGTGGCCCCGAGCAGCGTGCGTGGGTGCGGGACGGCGAGTAGCGGGCGCGGTGAGCGCGCACCGCGCCGGAGCGGGGCGGCGGTGACCGTGGCGACGAGCGCGAGGCGGAGCGGTTCGGGGGCGCAGGCCGGGGTCTCACCGGGGTTCGTAGGGAATGGAGCAACGGGGCTTGGGGAGGAGGATGGAGACGACGGGTCGGCGGGGAGGCAGGCTGGTGAGGAGGTCCTAGGCGGCGGCGGGGTCGCAGCCGTTCGTGCCCCGATCCAGATCGGATCGGGGGAGGGGGCGCGTCGTGGGGAGAGAGTGGGTGTGTGGGTTAGGGTTTCGGGGGCGTGGGGGATTAAGTGGTGTGGGGGTGGCCGGTTGGGTCGGCACGTTCGGGCGGCCGAGGCCAACTGGGTCGTGCCCTCGTGGGGGGTGTTTTCCTTTTCTATTTCTCTTTTGCTTTGTTTTTCTGTTTTTATTCTTTTTCTTTTATTTATTTACTTTTCTGTTTTAAATCATTTTAAAATATTTAGGCAACTTCTAAAAATGGGTTTTCTTCACAGTAATTACCAGTGCAATATTTGGCACCCACCGAACATTTTTATTTCAATATTTGAAAAAAAAATTGTTCGACTCGATTTTGAATTTGAAATTTGGTATCGGTTTCGAATCAACACGAGGTTATCAACAGTAACTGAAGTGACGTGGCATCATTAGCAGAGTTTTACTGTAGCTTAATTATCCGGGTGTTACACGTTCTCTTGCACTAAGGGGTTAAGCATACAAACAAATAAGCGCATGGCAACCTCTGCTTCCCTCTGCGAAGGGCCTATCTTTTACTTTTATGTATTTACCTTTATGCAAAGAGTCAAAGTTTTTCTTCTATTCCTTTTTATTTTTCTCCTTTGGAAAGCATCATGTGGTGAGTAAAGATCTAGGCACATATGTCCAATTGAATATAGATAGCATGATTTATTATTGTTGACACCACCCTTGAGGTGAATATGTTGGGAGGCCAAACTTTAAGCCCCTATCTTTCTATGTGTCTGGTTGAAAATTTTTACTCATCAGTACGAGGTGAGTGTTAGCAATCATAGAAGACTATATGATGGTTGAGTATGTGGACTTGCCTAAAGGCTCCGATACGTGACCCTTCCTGAAAATATGATGAATTGTAGTTGCAAAGTTGACTGAGAACATAGTTTTTTGGTTTCTAATAGAGTTTTTGCTTTATACTTCGATTGTGTGATGAACTATTACTTATTCATGAGAAGTATATGATAAAAGTTCTATTTTTAATTTTTTTGCTGTTATAATAATCGACATGATGCTTCTATGTCTGTATTTTTATCGACACCTCTCCCTCTCTCTCAAAGCATGTGGACATGGTTTTCGATTTCGGTTTTTTCTTGAGGACAAGCGAGGTCTAAGCTTGGGGGAGTTGATACGTCCATTTTGCATCATGTTTTCTTACTGTTATTCATGATGTTTTTATCCATAATAATGCTTTTTGGGGTAATCCTAATGCCTTTTCTCTCATAAGTTGCAAGGTACACACCAAGAGGCAGAATTCTGGCAGCTGGAAATCTGGACCTGGAAAAGCTACGTCAGGCTACCTA
The DNA here is from genome assembly GCF_056163025.1 of Triticum urartu. Classification (NCBI taxonomy): domain Eukaryota; kingdom Viridiplantae; phylum Streptophyta; class Magnoliopsida; order Poales; family Poaceae; genus Triticum; species Triticum urartu. The sequence goes on from NC_141874.1 coordinate 74,903,527, forward strand.
TTATGCACAACTCCAAACAAGCTGAAACTTCACGGAGATTTTTTATGGAATATTTAAGAATTATTGGAGAAAATAACTACCAAAGGGGGCCCACCAGGTGAGCACAGCCCACTTGGGCGCGTCAGGGAGCCCAGGCGCGCCCTGGTGGGTTGTGCTCACCCAGGCCCACCTCCGGTGCCCATCTTATAATATATATGCCATTTTGACCTATAAAAAATAAGAAGAGGACTTTCGGGACAAAGCGTCACCGCCTCGAGGCGGAACTTGGGCAAGAGCAGTTTTGCCCTCAAGCGGAGCGATTCCGCCGGGGGAACTTCCCTTCCGGAGGGGTAAATCATCATCCTCATCATCACCAACAACTCTCCCATCTTGGGGAGGTCAATCTCCATCAACATCTTCAACAACACCATCTCATCTCAAACCTGTTGGAAATATGCCCTAGAGGCAATAATAAATTGGTTATTATTATATTTCCTTGTTCATGATAATCGTTTATTATCCATGCTAGAATTGTATTGATAGGAAACTCAGATACATGTGTGGATACATAGACAACACCATGTCCCTAGTAAGCCTCTAGTTGACTAGCTCGTTGATCAATGGTTACAGTTTCCTGACCATGGACATTGGATGTCGTTGATAACGAGATCACATCATTAGGAGAATGATGTGATGGACAAGACCCAATCCTAAGCCTAGCACAAGATCGTGTAGTTCGTTTGCTAAAGCTTTTCTAATGTCAAGTAACATTTCCTTAGACCATGAGATTGTGCAACTCCTGGATACCGTAGGAGTGCTTTGGGTGTGCCAAACGTCACAACGTAACTGGGTGGCTATAAAGGTTCACTACAGGTATCTCCGAAAGTGTCTATTGGGTTGGCACGAATCGAGACTGGGATTTGTCACTCCGTGTAACGGAGAGGTATCTCTGGGCCCACTCGGTAGGACATCATCATAATGTGCACAATGTGACCAAGGAGTTGATCACGGGATGATGTGTTAAGGAACGAGTAAAGAGACTTGCTGGTAACGAGATTGAACAAGGTATCGGGATACCGACGATCGAATCTCGGGCAAGTACAATACCGCTGGACAAAGGGAATTGAATACGGGATTGATTGAATCCTCGACATCGTGGTTCATCCGATGAGATCATCGTGGAACATGTAGGAGCCAACATGGGTATCCAGATCCCGCTGTTGGTTATTGGCCAGAGAGTTGTCTCGGTCATGTCTGCATGGTTCCCGAACCCGTAGGGTCTACACACTTAAGGTTCGATGACGATAGGGTTATTAGGAAGACTTGTATGTGATTACCGAATGTTGTTCGGAGTCCCGGATGAGATCCCGGACGTCACGAGGACTTCCGGAATGGTCCGGAGGTAAAGATTTATATATGGAAAGTTGTTGTTCGGGTTCCGGGAAAAGTTCGGTTTTTCCGGTATTGTACCGGGAAGCTTCCGGAAGGTTCCGGAGGATTCCGGAGGTCCGGAAAATGTTCCACCACGTCCAATACAGTAGCATGGGCTGTAGGGGGGCTCCCTAACCTTAATGGGCCAAGGGCACCAGCCCCCCCAAGGCCCATGCGCATGGGAGAGAGGAAACCCTAAAGGGGAGGGCCTCCACTTGACTTGGGAGGCACTCCTCCCCCCCTTGGCCGCCGCCCCCAACCCTAGATGAGATCTAGGGGGGCCGTCCCCCTCTCTCCCCACCTATAAATAGTGGAGGGGTGGGAGGGCGGCCACACCCTTGAACCTGGCGCAGCCCCTCCCCTCCAATACCTCTCCTCCTCCGCGTGAGCTTGGCGAAGCCCTGCCGGAGAACTGCCACTCCATCACCACCACGCCGTCGTGCTGCTGTTGGACTCTCTTCCTCAACCTCTCCCTCCTCCTTGCTGGATCAAGGCGTGGGAGACGTCTCCGTTCCGTACGTGTGTTGAACGCGGAGGTGCCGTCCGTTCGGCGCTAGGATCATCGGTGATTTGGATCACGACGAGTACGACTCCATCAACCCCGTTCACTTGAACGCTTCCGCTTATCGATCTACAAGGGTATGTAGATGCACTCCCCTTCCCCTTGTTGCTAGATTACTCGATAGATTGATCTTGGTGATGCGTAGAAAATTTTAAATTCCTGCTACTATCCCCAACAGTGGCATCATGACCTAGGTCTATGCGTAGTTTCTATGCACGAGTAGAACACAAAGCAGTTGTGGGCGTCGATTTTGTCAATTTACTTGCCGTTACTTGTCTTATCTTGATTCGGCGGCATCGTGGGATGAAGCGGCCCGGACCGACCTTACACGTACTCTTACGTGAGACTGGTTCCACCGACTGACATGCACTAGTTCCATAAGGTGGCTAGCGGGTTTCTGCCTCTCCCACTTTAGTCGGATCGGATTCGATGAAAAGGGTCCTTATGAAGGGTAAATAGAAATTGGCATATCATGTTGTGGTTTTGGCATAGGTAAGAAACGTTCTTGCTAGAAACCTATAGCAGCCACGTAAAAACTTGCAACAACAATTAGAGGACGTCTAACTTGTTTTTGCAGCATGTGTCGTGTGATGTGATATGGCCAAAAGGATGTGATGAATGATATATGTGATGTATGAGATTGATCATGTTCTTGTAATAGGAATCACGAATTGCATGTCGATGAGTATGACAACCGGCAGGAGCCATAGGAGTTGTCTTAATTCATTTATGACCTGCGTGTCAACTTAAATGTCATGTAATTACTTTACTTTATTGCTAAACCGTTAGCCATAGTAGTAGAAGTAATAGTTGACGAGACGAATTCATGAAGACACGATGATGGAGATCATGATGATGGAGATCATGGTGTCATGTCGGTGACGATGATGATCATGGCGCCCCGAAGATGGAGATCAAAAGGAGCAAAATGATATTGGCCATATCATGTCACTATTTGATTGCATGTGATGTTTATCATGTTTTACATCTTATTTGCTTAGAACGACGGTAGCTTAAATAAGATGATCCCTCACTAAAATTTCAAGAAAGTGTTCCCCCTAACTGTGCACCATTGCGAAGGTTCGTCGTTTCGAAGCACCACGTGATGATCGGGTGTGATAGATTCTAAAGTTCGAATACAACGGGTGTAAGCCAGATTTACACACGCAATACACTTAGGTTGACTTGACGAGCCTAGCATGTACAGACATGGCCTCGGAACACGGAAGACCGAAAGGTCGAGCATGAGTCATATAGAAGATACGATCAACATGAAGATGTTCACCGATGTTGACTAGTCCGTCTCACATGATGATCGGACACGGCCTAGTTGACTCGGATCATGTTTCACTTAGATGACTAGAGGGATGTCTATCTGAGTGGGAGTTCATTGAATAATTTGATTAGATGAACTTAATTATCATGAACATAGTCTAAATTGTCTTTGCAAATATGTTGTAGATAAATAGCTCACGTTGTAGCTCCTTGTTTCAATACGTTCCTAGAGAAAGACTAAGTTGAAAGATATTGTAAGCAATGATGCAGACTGGGTCCGTAGTCCGGGGAGTGTCCTCACTGCTACACAGAAGGCTTACGTCTTTGATGCACCGCTCGATGTGCAAACCCCTACAAATCGTCTGTGGATGTTGTGAACACCTGACAGACACATCCTGATGACTACTTGATAGTTTAGTGCACCATACTTTACGGCTTAGAATTGGGATTCCAATGACGTTTTGAACGCCATAAGACATATGAGATGTTCCAAGAGCTGAAATTGGGATTTCAGGCTCATGTCCGTGTTGAGAGGTATGAGACCTCTGACAAGTTCTTTTACCAACAAGATGGAAGAGAATAGCTCAGCTAGTGAGCATGTGCTTAGAATGTCTGGGTGCTACAATCACTTAAATCAAGTGGGAGTTAAACTTCCAGATAAGATAGTGATTGATAGAGTTCTCTATCCACTATCACTAAGCTACTAGATCTTCGTGATGAACTATGACATGCAAGGGATGGAGTTGATCCGGGAGCTGTTCCCGGTGCTTAAGACCGCAAAAGGTAGAAATCAAGAAGGAGCATCAAGTGTTGATGGTTTAACAAGACCACTGGTTTCAAGAAGGGCAAGGGCTAGAAGGGAAACTTCATGGATGGCAAACCAATTGCCGCTCCAGTGAAGGAACCCAAGGTTGAACCCAAACCCGAGAGTGAGTGCTTCTATTGTAAGGGGAACGGTCACTGGTAGCGGAATTACCCCAAATGCATGGTAGATAAGAAGGCTGGCAACTTCAAAGTATATACGTGTTATTAATGTGTACCTCACTAGTACTCCTGGTAGCACCTGGGTATTGGATACTGGTTCAGTTGCTATTATTGGTGACTTGAAGCAAAAGCTACGGACTAAACGGAGACTGGCTAAGGTCGAGGTGACGATGTGTGTTGGAAGTGTTTCCAAAGTTGATGAGATCACCATCGCATGCTCCATATGCCTTCGGGATTAGTGTTGAACCTAGATAAATGTTATCAAGTGTCTACGTTGAGCATGAATATGATTATATCATGTTCATTGCAATACGGTTATTCATTTAAATTAGAGAATAATGGTTATTCTGTTTACATGAATGATACCTTTCATGGTCATGCACCCTATGTGAATGGTTCATTGAATCTCGGTCGTGGTAATACACATGTTCACGCCAAAAGATGTAGAGTTAATAATGATAGTACCACTTTCTCGTGGCGCTGCCGCTTAGGTCATATTGGCGTAAGATGCATGAAGAAACTCCATGTCGATGGATGTTTGGAGTCACTTGATTTTGAATCACTTGACACATGCGAGCCATGCCTCATGGGCAGGATGACTAAGACCCCGTTTTCAGGTACAATGAAACGGGCAAGTGACTTGTTGGAAATCATGCATGCTGATGCGTGTGATCCAATGAGAATTAAAGTGTGCGGTGTATATCGCTATTTTCTCATCTTCACTGACGATTTGGGTAGATATAGGTATATCTACTTAATGAAGCACAAGTCTGAAACGTTTGAAAAGTTCAAGCGATTTCAGAGTGAAGTTAAGAATCATCATAATAAGAAGATCAAATTCCTACGATATGATCAATGAGAATATCTGAGTTATGAGTTTGGCAAACACTTAAGACATTGTGGAATTGTTTCACAGTTGAAGCCACCTGGAACACCACTAGGTTATGGTGTGTCCGGACGTCGTAATCGAACCTTATGAGATATGGTGCGATCTATGATGTCTCTTACCAATCTACCATTTTCATTTTGAGGTTATGCGTTAGAGACAGCTGCATTCACTTTAGATAGGACACCATCTAAGTCCGTTGAGACGATGTCATAAGAACATTGGTTTGGCAAGAAACCAAAGTTGTCGTTTCTTAACGTTTGGGGATGCGATGCTTGGGGCTTCAGCCGGAGAAGCTCGAACCCAAAGCGGACAAACACATCTTCATAGGATACCCAAGGGTGACAGTTGGGCATACCTTCTATCTCAGATCCGAGGGAAAATTGTTTGTCGCTAAGAACGGGTCCTTTCTCGAGAAGGAGTTTCTCTCGAAAGAATTGAGTGGGAGGAAGATAGAACTTGATGACGTTGTCGAACCTTTACTTCAACCAGAGAGTGATGCAACACAGAAAGATGTTTTCTGTGGCGCCTACGTCTGTTGAATAGGAAGTTAATGATAGTGATCATGAAGCTTCGGATCAAGTTGCTATCGAACCTCGTAGGTCGACAAGGATATGTACTACTCCTAAGTGGTACGGTAATCCTGTCTTAGATATCATGTTGTTAGACAACAATGAACCTACGAGCTATGGAGAAGCGATGGTGGGCCCATATTCCGACAAATGGTTAGAAGCCATGAAATCCAAGATAGGATCCATATATCAGAACAAAGTATGGACTTTGGCGGACTTGCCTGTTGATCGGCAAGCCATTGAGATAAATGGATCTTTAAGAAGAAGACGGACGTGGGCAGTAATGTTACCGTCTATGAAGCTCGACTTATGGGAAAGAAAATTTTCACAAGTTCAAGGAGTTGACTACGATGAGAATTTCTCACCCGTAGCGATGCTTAAGTCCGTCGGAATCATGTTAGCATTAGCTGTATTTTTCGATTATGAAATCTGACAGATGGATGTCAAAACAAATTTTCTTACCAGTTTTCGTAAGAAAAAGTTGTATGTGATACAATAGAAGGTTTTGTCGATCCTAAGGATGCTAAAAGGTATGCTGGCTCCGGCAATCCTTCTATGGACTAGAGCAAGCATCTCAGAGTCAGAATATATGCTTTGATGGAGTGATCAAAGCTTTTAGGTTTATACAATGTTTGCTGGAAACTTGTATTTACAAGAAAGTGAGTGGGAGCACTACAACATTTCTGATAAGTATATGTGGATGGCATATTGTTGATCCAAAATAATGTAGAATTTCTGGAAAGCATAAACGGTTGTTTGAAGAAAGTTTTTCAAAGGAAGACCTGGATAAAAGCTGCTTACATATTGGGCATCAAGATCTATAGAGATAGATCAAAACGCCTGATGATACTTTCAAAGAACGCACACCTTGAGATGTTTTTGAAGGAGTTCAAAATAGATCAGTCAAAGAAGGGGTTCTTACCTGAGTTGTAAGGTGTGAAGTTGAGTAAGACTCAAAGCTTGACCACGACAGAAGAAAGAAGAAGGACGAAGGTCGTCCCCTATGCTCTTGTCATAGGCTCTATACGGTATGCCATGCTGAAGTACCGCACCTAATGTGTGCCTTGCCACATGTCTGGCAAGAGGGTACAAAGGTGATCTAGGAGTGGATCACCAGATAGCAGTCAAAATTATCCTTAGAGGAATAAGGAAATGTTTCTTGGTTATGGAGGTGATAAAGAGTTTGACATAAAGAGTTACGTCGATGCAAGCTTAACACCTATCCGGATAGCTCTGAGTAGAGATACCGGATACGTATAATGGAGCAATAATTTGGAATAGCTCCAAGTGGAACGTGGTAGCAGCATCTACGATATAAAGTTTTGCGAAATACATAGGGATCTGAATATGGCAAGACCCGTTGACTACAACCTCTCTCACAAGCATAACATGATCAAACCCAGAACTCATTGAGTGTTAATCACATAGTGATGTGAACTAGATTATTGAGTCTAGTAAACTCTTTGGATGTTGGTCACATGGCGATGTGACCTGTGAGTGTTAATCACATGGCGATGTGAACTAGATTATTGACTCTAGTGCAAGTGGGAGACTATTGGAAATATGCCCTAGAGGCAATAATAAATTGGTTATTATTATATTTCCTTGTTCTTGATAATCGTTTATTATCCATGCTAGAATTGTATTGATAGGAAACTCAGATACATGTGTGGATACATAGACAACACCATGTCCCTAGTAAGCCTCTAGTTGACTAGCTCGTTGATCAATAGATGGTTATAGTTTCCTGACCATGGACATTGGATGTCGTTGATAACAGGATCACATCATTAGGAGAATGATGTGATGGACAAGACCCAATCCTAAGCCTAGCACAAGATCGTGTAGTTCGTTTGCTAAAGCTTTTCTAATGTCAAGTATCATTTCCTTAGACCATGAGATTGTGCAACTCCCGGATACCGTAGGAGTGCTTTGGGTGTGCCAAACGTCACAACGTAACTGGGTGGCTATAAAGGTTCACTACAGGTATCTCCGAAAGTGTCTGTTGGGATGGCACGAATCGAGACTGGGATTTGTCACTCCGTGTAACGGAGAGGTATCTCTGGGCCCACTCGGTAGGACATCATCATAATGTGCACAATGTGACCAAGGAGTTGATCACGGGATGATGTGTTACGGAACGAGTAAAGAGACTTGCCGGTAACAAGATTGAACAAGGTATCGGGATACCGACGATCGAATCTCGGGAAAGTACAATACCGCTGGACAAAGGTAATTGAATACGGGATTGATTGAATCCTCGACATCGTGGTTCATCTGATGAGATCATCGTGGAACATGTGGGAGCCAACATGGGTATCCAGATCCCGTTGTTGGTTATTGGCCGGAGAGTTGTCTCGGTCATGTCTGCATGGTTCCCGAACCCATAGGGTCTACACACTTAAGGTTCGATGATGCTAGGGTTATTAGGAAGACTTGTATGTGATTACCAAATGTTATTCGTAGTCCTGGATGAGATCCCGGACGTCACGAGGAGTTCCGAAATGGTCCGGAGGTAAAGATTTATATATGGAAAGTTGTTGTTCGGGTTCCGGGAAAAGTTTGGTTTTTCCGGTATTGTACCGGGAAGCTTCCGGAAGGTTCCGGAGGATTCCGGAGGTCCGGAAAATGTTCCACCACGTCCAATACAGCAGCATGGGCTGTAGGGGGGCGCCCTAACCTTAATGGGCCAAGGGCACAAGCCCCCCCCCAAGGCCCATGCGCATGGGAGAGGGGAAACCCTAAAGGGGAGGGCCTCCACTTGACTTGGGAGGCACTCCTCCCCCCCTTGGCCGCCGCCCCCAACCCTAGATGAGATCTTGGGGGGCCGGCACCCTCTCTCCCCACCTATAAATAGTGGAGGGGTGGGAGGGCGGCCACACCCTTGAACCTGGCGCAGCCCCTCCCCTCCAATACCTCTCCTCCTCCGCGTGAGCTTGGTGAAGCCCTGCCGGAGAACTGCCACTCCATCACCACCACGTCGGCGTGTTGCTGTTGGACTCTCTTCCTCAACCTCTCCCTCCTCCTTGCTGGATCAAGGCGTGGGAGACGTCTCCGTTCCGTACGTGTGTTGAACGCGGAGGTGCCGTCCGTTCGGCGCTAGGATCATCGGTGATTTGGATCACGACGAGTACGACTCCATCAACCCCGTTCACTTGAACGCTTCCGCTTATCGATCTACAAGGGTAAGTAGATGCACTCCCCTTCCCCTCGTTGCTAGATTACTCCATAGATTGATCTTGGTGATGCGTAGAAAATTTTAAATTTCTGCTACGATCCCCAACAAAACCCTAGTTCATCTCTTGTGTTCAATCTTGTTACCGGAACTATAGATTGGTGCTTGTGGGTGACTAGTAGTGTTGATTACATCTTGTAGTTGATTACTATATGGTTTATTTGGTGGAAAATTATATGTTCAGATCCAATATGCTATTTAATACTCCTCTGTTCATGAGCATGTTTATCATTTGTGAGTAGTTACTTTTGCCCTTGAGGTCACGGAAGAAATCATGTTGCAAGTAATCATGTGAACTTGATATGTGTTCAATATTTTGATAGTATGTATGTTGTGATTCCCTTAGTGGTGTCATGTGAACGTTGACTACATGACACTTGACCATATTTTGGGCTTAAGGAAATGCATTGTGGAGTAGCAATTAGATGATGGGTTGCGAGAGTGACAAAAGCTTAAACCCCAGTTTATGCACTATTCCGTAAGGGGCCGATTGGATCCAAGAGTTTAAAGCTATGGTTAGAATTTATTATTAATACCTTTCTTGTAATTGTGAATGCTTGCGGGAGGGTTAATCATAAGTAGGAGGTTTGTTCAAGTAAGAGCAGCACCTAAGCACTGATCCACCCACATATCAAATTATCAAAGTAACAAACACAAATCGAACCAACATGATGAAAGTGACTAGATGAAAATCATGTGTACCCTTAAGAACGCTTTGCTTATCATAAGAGACCATTTTGGCATGTCCTTTTCCTCAAAAGGATTGGGCTACCTTGCTGCACTTTTGTTACTACTAGTAAGATACCCGTGTGTTGCACGGAATAACTATGCATGTGTTCAGATTGACGTATGTCGGGTCATCCCATGTGTAATAAATATTCAATTATGTTCCCAAAATGAATAGTACTCCCTCCGTTCCAAAATAGATGAATAGTACTCCCTCCATTCCAAAATAGATGACTCAACTTTGTACTAATTTTAGTATAAAGTTAGCACAAAGTTGAGTCATCTGTTTTAGAACAGCGGGAGTACATGCAAACATTTTTTTTCCTTTTTTGCAAACATGTCGATCAAGTATTCTGCTTGCATTCAAAAATTCTTAAAATAACTAAAAAAACTCAAAAAACTTTAAAGATAGTTTTTTGGGTATTGGTTTAGAATATTTTTCTAGACCATCATGAATGTTGTTTTTCACAAAAATGTTGCACGCACCTAGAACAGTCCAAACATGTTTTCTACCCACAACAATAAGATTATTTTGAATATTACTGCCATTATTTGAGCTCAGGAGCCAAGTTCATGTCTTGTCTTTCTATTTCAGCAAGCGCCCAATGAAAAATTGGGAGAACCTAGAATTGTAATTAATACTAATAGTTAATGTCCGTGCGTTGCTACGGGAGTAACCAAAAACACCGGTCAAACAATTAATCTAATTCAAAAATGTGTTAAACATAACATCTTTACATTCATAGCTACATATATTGATTATCTTTTCTTTTAATCTCGTCGAGATTTGCCGTGTCTACTTAATCATAATATCCTACTGAACAACACTATCTTCTGAACTCGAAGCCATTGAAAGCACACCTTAAAGCATAACCCCACATGACCTTCAAGCATATCCTTACTGTGAATTTTCAAAAAGAACATATCCATGCAGTACATCGCTACTGTTGTTTGGCAACATGTCTGCCTTCTTTTCCATCCCCACCTTCTCTAGAGATCATCAAACATGTCACAAAAAGTACTGGTCGGGAAAGAGGTAAAACCAACTCAACATTACGCCAACAACACTCTTTTTATAATTGGTATTTCTTAAAACAGTTTCAAAAAATGAGACTGAATCATATGCTTATCAGACATATATTGAGTTCAGTCTCAACTTGAAGGAAATATGCCCTGGAGGCAATAATAAAGTTATTATTTATTTCCTTATATCATGATAAATGTTTATTATTCATGCTAGAATTGTATTAACCGGAAACATAATACATGTGTGAATACATAGACAAACAGAGTGTCACTAGTATGCCTCTACTTGACTAGCTCGTTAATCGAAGATGGTTATGTTTCCTAGCCATAGACATGAGTTGTCATTTGATTAACGGGATCACATCATTAGGAGAATGATGTGATTGACTTGACCCGTTCCATTAGCTTAGCACTTGATCGTTTAGTTTGTTGCTATTGCTTTCTTCATAACTTATACATGTTCCTATGACTATGAGATTATGCAACTCCCGTTTACCGGAGGAACACTTTGTGTGCTACCAAACGTCACAACGTAACTGGGTGATTATAAAGGTGCTCTACAGGTGTCTCCGAAGGTACTTGTTGGGTTGGCGTATTTCGAGATTAGAATTTGTCACTCCGATTATCGGAGAGGTATCTCTGGGCCCTCTCGGTAATGCACATCACTTAAGCCTTGCAAGCATTGCAACTAATAAGTTAGTTGGGTGATGATGTATTACGGAACGAGTAAAGAGACTTGCCAGTAATGAGATTGAACTAGGTATTGAGATACCGATGATCGAATCTCGGGCAAGTAACATACCGATGACAAAGGGAACAACGTATGTTGTTATGCGGTCTAACCGATAAAGATCTTCGTGGAACATGTGGGAGCCAATATGAGCATCAAGGTTCCGCTATTGGTTATTGACCAGAGACATGTCTCGGTCATGTCTACATAGTTCTCGAACCCGTAGGGTCCGCACGCTTAAAGTTTCGGTGACGATTATATTATGAGTTTATGTGATTTGATGCACCGAAGGTAGTTCGGAGTCCCGGATGAGATCGGGGACATGACGAGGAGTCTCAAAATGGTTGAGGCGTAAAGATCGATATATTGGATGACTATATTCGGACATCGGAAAGGTTCCGAGTGATTCGGGTATTTTCGGGGGTACCGGGGAGTTACGGGAATACAAGGAAGAAGTAATGGGCCTCATGGGCCAAGTGGTGGAAGAGAGGAGGCAGGGCGCGCGGCCCCCCTAGCCCAAACAGAATTGGACTAGGGGGGCGGCCCCCCTTTCCTCCTTCTCCTCTTTCTCCTTCCTTCTCCTTCTCCTCCTTCCTTTCCTCCTCCTAGTAGGAGTAGGAAAGGGGAGTCCTACTCCTACTAGGAGGAGGACTCCTCCTCCTGGCGCGCCCATAGAGGGCCGGCCGGCCTCCCCCTTGCTCCTTGATATACAGGGGCAGGGGGCACCTCTAGACACACAAGTTGATCAGTTGATCTCTCCCAGCCGTGTGCGGTGCCCCCCTCCACCATATTCCACCTCGGTCATATCGTAGCGGTGCTTAGGCGAAGCCCTGCGTCGGTAGCAACATCATCACCGTCACCATGCCATCGTGCTGACGGAACTCTCCCATGAAGCTCTGCTGGATTGGAATTCGCGGGACGTCATCGAGCTGAACGTGTGCTGAACTCGGAGGTGTCGTGCGTTCGGTACTTGGATCGGTCGGATCATGAAGACGTACAACTACATCAACCGCGTTGTGCTAACGCTTCCGCTTTCGGTCTACGAGGGTACGTGGACAACACTCTCCCCTCTCGTTGCTATGCATCACCATGATCTTGCGTGTGCGTAGGAAATTTTTTGAAATTACTACGTTCCCCAACACAACTGACTGGCTACAAGCTTTTCAGCTTCATTGGGCAAGATACACATATAAAGTTGATGCATGAACAGATATAAAAACAAAAGGAATAAGCTAATATTACATATTGAATTGCTGCAATACCTAGGAAAGCTGAGCAGAGGCATCACATTCTCTAGATGGAGAAGTGTTTGCACCACAAAATCAAAAAGTTTATGCAACAAAATCTTCTCCAAATTAAGGATTTCTGAATATGACAACAAGAAACCTATGCATGTTTGGCTGTTTCAGCTAGCTCTTGCCCAAGCACTTTGTAATATCACAAACTGTCAGTTTTAATGCAGCAAGCTAGCAACATTGTCGCCTAGCAAAACTCTAAGCATTATTAAGTAGGATTACTAAATATATAGTTTGTATTATGGATCAATCTGACGGATACAACATAAAATTAGATTTCTAACCATATTTGGATGCGATTGAAGAGCACATTCCAAGCCCACACAAACCGAATGAAATAGTAGTACTAGTGAAGGAAAATAATGAACATTTAAGGGAGATAAGCTATGTAGAATCCGGCCATGAGTTTTATTTTTACCGAAGATCAGAGATACTGTTGATAAAACAATTCGAAGACACATATGGTTTCTTACAAAATTAACATGAACAGTGAAGCAAGTAGCCAAGTTTCCTTTCTGAATGTTCCCTGCACAAACTTCAGACCTGTAGACGGGATGGGATGCATAAAAACTGACCCTAGTAACACATATTGAATTATGTACATACACCAAACTATACCTCCATGTCAACCATCAAGATCAAACCGGGTCGTCCCTGAGAGGGAGTCCGGCTGGAGATAACACGGTGTTGGTGCTCGTGGGTGACGCTCCAATTGGAGACGGCTACGGGCCCTCGGGGGGCATGAGCAGAGCGTAGCCAACTTACAAGTGGAGGTTGGCATCGGAGGAGACGGGGGACGAGGCGTAGGAGACAGCGAGGAGGAGGAGATGTGGTGGGACATTGGGCTGCTACGGCAGAGGAGGAAGCAAAAGAGCGCCAGGGCTGACAGCACCAGTGGCGTACTTGGCCCCTCGCATTGAAGCTTTGGTGAGCCGCAATAGACACCTACTTCGAAAAGCAGGATTTGAGACCTTTAAGGCACAACGGCCAGAGGCAGTTTCCCGATCGGAAGTGCTCCCCGAGCCTCTCCAGCTTCAGATCTGCGCATTTAGCCATGCCGTCTCGGCTGAGATGACCAGATCTGTCTGCTGCGCATCCAAATCCCACGCAGTCACCTTCAACATCCCTCAAGAGGGAGGTGTCATCATCATCGCAGGATGCCGAAACAACCAACGTCCATCCCCAAACTCCACAACCAGGGCACCGAGCAGCTGGAGCACCAGAACCCAAGCACCCCGCCCCCACTGATCCGCCAACGACGATGCTTGCACGAGAAGACGACCAGAGGGACTTATTATCGAATGGCAGTGCTGCCGTCACCTCACCAGTGCCGCCAAGAACCAAAATTCTAGAAAATCCGAGAACTATACAACCCAGCCGGGCAGAGATCCGGGTTCCCTGACTTCTCCCCGTGCCTGCAAGACGCACGGAGGCGACGGGAAACCGCGGCCTCATGATACGTCTCCAATGTATCTATAATTTTTTATTGCTCCATGCTATTATATATTCTATTTTGGATGTTCAATGTGCTTTATTATACACTTTTATATTATTTTTGGGACAAACCTATTAACCCAAGGCCCAGTCCAAATTGCTGTTTTTTTGCCTATTTCAGTGTTTCACAGAAAAGGAATATCAAACGGAGTCCAAACGAAATGAAACCTTCGGGAGCGTGATTTTTGGAACAAACGTGATCCAGATGACTTGGAGTGGACGTCAAGCAACCAACGAGGTGGCCACGAGGCAGGGGGCGCGCCTACCACCCCTGGGCACGCCCTCCACCCTCGTGGGCCCCTCGTGCTCCACCGACCTATTTCTTCCTCCTATATATACCTACGTACCCTGAAACCATCAAGGAGCACCACGAAAACCTAATTCCACCGCCACAACCTTATGTACCCGTGAGATCCCATCTTGGGGCCTTTTCCGGAGCTCCACCGAAGGGGGCATCGATCACGGAGGGCCTCTGCATCAACTCCATGGCCTCTCCAATGATGTGTCAGTAGTTTACTGCAGACCTTCGGGTCCATAGTTATTAGCTAGATGGCTTCTTCTCTATCTTTCGATCTCAATGCAAAGTTCTCCTTGATTCTCTTGGAGATCTATTCAATGTAATCTTCTTTTGCGGTGTGTTTGTCGAGATCCGATGAATTGTGGGTTTGTGATCAAGATTATCTATGAACAATATTTGAATCTTCTCTGAATTCTTTTATATATGATTGGTTATCTTTGCAAGTATCTTCGAATTATCAGTTTGGTTTGGCCTACTAGATTGATCTTACTTGTAATGGGAGAAGTGCTTAGCTTTGGGTTCAATCTTGCGGTGTTCGATCCCAGTGACAGTAGGGGAAACTACACGTATTGTATTGTTGCCATCGAGGATAAAAAGATGGGGTTTATATCATATTGCATGAGTTTATCCCTCTACATCATGTCATCTTGCTTAAAGCATTACTCCTTTATTATGAACTTAATACTCTAGATGCATGCTGGATAGCGGTCAATGTGTGGAGTAATAGTAGTAGATGCAGGCAGGAGTCGGTCTACTTGTCACGGACGTGATGCCTATATACATGATCATGCCTAGATATTCTCATAATTATTCGCTTTTCTATCAATTGCTCGACAGTAATTTGTTCACCCACCGTAATACTTATGTTATCTTGAGAGAAGCCACTAGTGAAACCTATGGCCCCCGGGTCTATTTTCCATCATATTAATCTCCCGTTAACTAGCTATTTCTGTCACCGTTTATTTTGCAATCTTTACTTTCAACCTTTATCATAAAAATACCAAAAATATTTATATTATTATTATCTCTATCGGATCTCACTCTCGTAAGTGACCGTGAAGGGATTGACAACCCCTTTATCATGTTGGTTGCGAGGTTCTTATTTGTTTGTGTAGGTACGAGGTGACTCGCGCGTGGTATCCTACTGGATTGATACCTTTGTTCTCAAAAACTGAGGGAAATACTTACGCTGCTTTGCTGCATCACCCTTTCCTCTTCAAGGGAAAACCAACGCATGCTCAAGAGGTAGCAAGAAGGATTTCTGGCACTGGTGCCGGGGAGTCTACACACAAGTCAAGACATACCAAGTACCCATCACAAACTCTTATCCCTCGCATTACATTATTTGCCATTTGCCTCTCGTTTTCCTCTCCCCCACTTCACCCTTGCCATTTTATTCGCCCCTTTTCTTGGCCTTCTTCCCGTATGTATCTTTGTTTGTGTTTCATGTGTCTTCCATTTGCTTGGATCTTTGCTTGCTAAAAATCTATTGATATGGATCCACTTAAAGTGTTCTACTTGGATCATCTTCGATCCTTATGTGCTCGTGCTGAAACCCCAAGTAGCCTAGTTGATGGGAAATCTTTAGATGAGCATGCTCATTTTGTGCGTCACCGTTTGTCTGAAAAAGGCACACTATTATGGGATCAAATAAACAGATTGCTATGTTATGCTTGGAATCTTTGTGAAATTTGTGATCTTACTTGTTGCTCTAAGAACCCTAAAAACACCTCCCCTACCTATGTGAGTTTGATGATAATGAAATCTTATCTTCTTATGCAAAAGGTGTTTACAGTTACTACGATATCGAACAAATTGAAGAATTTGTTGCTTTTAAGGGTGCTTATAAATTTTCTTCTTTGTTTGAAAAGTATGATATTACTCTCTATGAATCTGAAAATTTGGACATACTTAAATATTGCTATGAAAACTATGCTCATAATGTGTATGTCAAAGAATTTATTGAAAGAATGACCGTTGCTTTGGAAGAAAATAATGATACGCATGAATCTATAGATAATTATGATTCCGATGATTTGATTGAAATATCCCTTGATGAACATGATGCTTGCTCTTCTTGGAGCCATGATGCCAATATTTATGAAGATGAATTTGCTATAGTTCCTTATGTTAAACATGAGATCATTGCTATTGCACCCATACTTGATAGTTCCTTCGATGAAAAGCATGATTGCAATGATGTTATCATAAATTATTTTAATGTCAATTGTGTTAATGATATGCAAAACCTCAAGCTTGGGGATGCTAGTTTTGCTATGTACAATACTTGTTGCAATGATCATGATTGGGGTGATTCTTCTTACAATCTTGAAAATTTATTTACTCTCCATGATGAATATGAGATTGATAATAATGTTTGCAATAATATAGAAAGTGGGTTTGGAGAGGTCATGACTTTAGTTAATGTTAATCCCACTATTTTGGAAGAGTGTCAACTTTGCATACATGTGGATCGTGTTAAGAATATGTTTTGTTATAGCTATATTGTTGAATTTGCTTATGATCCTACATGTAATTATTATGAGAGAGGAAAATATGGTTGTAGAAATTTTCATGTTACTAAATTACCTCACGTTATATTGAGATTGCTATGGTTTCTTTCCGTTTCCTTGCATATGCTAGTTTTTGCTTGCCTTTATAATTTGTTTGCCTATAAGATGCCTATGCATAGTAAATATGTTAGACTTAGATGTGTATGTCACGTATTTTATGATGATCTCTTTGTGCTTCAATTCTTGTCTTTCGTGTGAGCATCATTGAAATCTTATACCTAGCTAGGGGCGTTAAACGATAGCGCTTGTTGTGAGGCAAACCAATTTTATTTTTGTTCATTGATTTTTGATTCTGTTTAATAATAAATAATTCATCTAGCCTCTGTTTAGATGTGGTTTTATGCTTTTAATTAGTGTTTGTGTCAAGTAGAACCTTTGGGAAGACTTGGGGAAAGTCTTTGTGATCTTGCTGTAAAAAACAGAAACTTTAGCGCTCATGAGAATTGCTGCCATTTTTTACTGGAGAGTGATATTTAGTTAATTATTTTTGCAGATGATTAATAGATAAATTCATCGCGTCCAGAAATTTATTTTAGAATTTTTGGGGTTCCAGAAGTAGTCGAAACCTACAGATTACTACAGACTGTTCTGTTTTTGACAGATTCTGTTTTTCGTGTGTTGTTTGCTTATTTTGATGAATATATGGCTAGTAATGGAGTTTATAAACCATAGAGAAGTTGGAATACAGTAGGTTTAACACCAATATAAATAAAGAATGAGTTCATTACAGTATATTGAAGTGGTGTTTTGTTTTCTTTCGCTAACGGAGCTCACGAGATTTTCTGTTAAGTTTTGTGTTGTGAAGTTTTCAAGTTTTGGGTAAAGATTTGATGGATTATGGAACAAAGTATGGCAAGAGCCTAAGCTTTGGGGTGCCCCGAAAGGCATCCCCTCTTTTGTCTTCGTTCATCCATAACTTTACTTGAAGCTATATTTTTATTCACCACATGATATGTATTTTGCTTGGAGCGTTTTGTATGATTTGAGTCTTTGCTTTTTAGTTTACCACAATCATCCTTGCTGTACACACCTTTTGAGAGAGACACACATGAATCGAACTTTATTAGAATACTCTATGTGCTTCACTTATATCTTTTAAGCTATATAGTTTTTTCTCTAGTGCTTCACTTATATCTTTTAGAGCACGGTGGTGGTTTTATTTTATAGAAATAATTGATCTCTCATGCTTCACTTATATTATTTTGAGAGTCCTTTAGAACAGCATGGTAATTTGCTTTTGCTATAATAAAAAAACTTTCATATAAGTGCATTGAACACTAAGAGAAGTTTGATACTTGATGATTGTTTTGAGATATGGAGATAGTGATATTAAAGTTGTGCTAGTTGAGTAGAGTTGTGAATTTGAGAAATACTTGTGTTGAAGTTTGCAAGTCCCGTAGCATGCACGTATGGTAAACATTGTGTAACAAATTTGAAACATGAGGTGTTATTTGATTGTCTTCCTTATGAGTGGCAGTCAGGGACGAGCGATGGTCTTTTCCTACCAATCTGCCCCCCTAGGAGCATGCGCGTAGTACTTAGTTTTTGATGACTTGTAGATTTTTGAAGTAAGTATGTGAGTTCTTTATGACTAATGTTGAGTCCATGGATTATACGCACTCTCACCCTTCCATCATTGCTAGCCTCTTCGGTACCGTGCATTTCCCTTTCTCACCTTGAGAGTTGGTGCAAACTTCGCCGGTGCATCCAAACCCCATGATATGATACGCTCTATCACACATAAACCTCCTTATATCTTCTTCAAAACAGTCACCATACCTACTTATTATTGCATTTCCATAGCCATTCCGAGATATATTGCCATGCAACTTTCCACCATTCCGTTTATTATGACACGCATCATCATTGTCATATTGCCTTACATGATCATGTAGTTGACATCATATTTGTGGCAAAGCCACCGTTCATGAGTCATTTCTCCGTAGACCGCCGGAGGCATTCATATAGAGTCATATCTTGTTCTAGTATCGAGTTGCAATCATTGAGTTGTAAATAAATAAAAGTGTGATGATCATCATTAATAGAGCATTGTCCCATAAAAAATAAAAAATAAAAAGAGAAAGGCAAAATAAAAAAAGAAGGACGAAAAAATAAAAAATAAAAAGGGGCAATGCTACTATCCTTTTTTCCACACTTGTGCTTCAAAGTAGCACCGTGATCTTTATGATAGAGAGTCTCTTGTTTTGTCACTTTCATATACTAGTGGGAATTTTCATTATAGAACTTGGCTTGTATATTCCAACAATGGGCCTCCTCAAGTGCCCTAGGTCTTCGTGAGCAAGAAAGTTGGATGCACACCCACTTAGTTTCTTTTGTTGAGCTTTCATACATTTATAGCTCTAGTGCATCTGTTGCATGGCAATCCCTACTCCTTGCATTGACATCAATTGATGGGCATCTCCCTAGCCCATTGATTAGCCACGTCAATGTGAGGATTTCTCCTTTTTTGTCTTCTCCGCATAACCCCCCTTCATTATATTCTATTCCACCATTAGTGCTATATCCATGGCTCACGCTCATGTATTGCGTGAAAGTTGAAAACGTTTGAGATTACTAAAGTATGAAACAATCGCTTGGCTTGTCATCGGGGTTGTGCATGATGAGAGCATTCTTGTGTGACAAAAATGAAGCATGACCAAACTATATGATTTTGTAGGGATGAACTTTCTTTGTCCATGTTATTTTGAGAAGACATGATTGCTTAGTAAGTATGCTTGAAGTATTATTATTTTTGTGTCAACATTAAACTTTTATCTTGAATATTTCGGATCTGAATATTCATGCCACAATAAAGAAAATTACATTGAGAAATATGTTAGGAAGCATTCCACATCAAAAATTCTGTTTTTATCATTTACCTACTCGAGGACGAGAAGGAATTAAGCTTGGCGATGCTTGATACGTCTTCAACGTATCTATACTTTTTGATTTCTCCATGCTATTATATATTCTGTTTTGAATGTTTAATGGGCTTTATTATACACTTTCATATTATTTTTTGGGACTAACCTATTAACCCAAGGCCCAGTCCAAATTGCTGGGTTTTTTTTGCCTATTTCAGTGTTTCGAAGAAAAGGAATATCAAACGGAGTCCAAAGGGAATGAAACCTTCACGAGCGTGATTTTTGGAACAAACGTGATCCAGAGGACTTGGAGTGGACGTCAAGCAACCAACGAGGCGGCAACGAGGCAGGGGGGCGCCTACCCCCCTAGGCGCGCCCTCCACCCTCGTGGGCCTCTCGTGGCTCCACCGACCTACTTCTTCCTCCTATATATACCTACATACCCTGAAACCATCCAGGAGCACCACGAAAACCTAATTCCACCGCCGCAACCTTCTGTACCCGTGAGATCCCATCTTAGGGGCCTTTTCCGGAGCTCCGCCGGAGGGGGCATCGATCACGGAGGGCCTCTACATCAACTCCATGGCCTCTTCGATGATGTGTGATTAGTTTACTTCAGACCTTCGGGTCCATAGTTATTAGCTAGATGGCTTCTTCTCTCTCTTTGCATCTCAATACAAAGTTCTCCTCGATTCTCTTGAGATCTATTCGATGTAATCTTCTTTTGCGGTGTGTTTGTCGAGATCCGATGAATTGTGGGTTTATGATCAAGATTGTCTATGAACAATATTTGAATCTTCTCTGAATTCTTTTATGTATGATTGGTTATCTTTGCAAGTCTCTTCGATTATCAGTTTAGTTTGGCCTACTAGATTGATCTTTCTTGCAATGGGAGAAGTGCTTAGCTTCGGGTTCAATCTTGCGGTGCTAGATCCCAGTGACAGTAGGGGAAACGACACGTATTGTATTGTTGCCATCGAGGATAAAAAGATGGGGTTTATATCATATTGCATGAGTTTATCCCTCTACATCATGTCATCTTGCTTAAAGCGTTACTCCATTCTTATGAACGTAATACTCTAGATGCATGATGGATAGCGGTCGATGTGTGGAGTAATAGTAGTAGATGCAGGCAGGAGTCGGTCTAC
Source organism: Triticum urartu (assembly GCF_056163025.1). Taxonomy (NCBI): domain Eukaryota; kingdom Viridiplantae; phylum Streptophyta; class Magnoliopsida; order Poales; family Poaceae; genus Triticum; species Triticum urartu. Next base: position 74,924,605 of record NC_141874.1, read on the forward strand.
TTGTCACGGACGTGATGCCTATATACATGATCATGCCTAGATATTCTCATAATTATTTGTTTTTCTATCAATTGCTCGACAGTAATTCGTTCACCCACCGTAATACGTATGCTATCTTGAGAGAAGCCACTAGTGAAACCTATGGCCCCCGGGTCTATTTTCCATCATATTAATCTCCCGTTAACTAGCTATTTCTGTCACCCTTTATTTTGCAATCTTTACTTTCAATCTTTATCATAAAAATACCAAAACTATTTATCTTATTATTATTATCTATATCAGATCTCACTCTCGTAAGTGAACGTGAAGGGATTGACAACCCCTTTATCGTGTTGGTTGCGAGGTTCTTATTTGTTTGTGTAGGTATGAGGTGACTCGTGCGTGGTCTCCTACTGGATTGATACCTTGGTTCTCAAAAACTGAAGAAAATACTTACGCTACTTTGCTGCATCACCCTTTCCTCTTCAAGGAAAACCAACGCATGCTCAAGAGGTAGCACCTCACCGGCGGGAGCCAACATCCTCTACTTTGCCCCCTATTGTTTTTTCTAGAGAAGGAAGGAGAGGGTTCGAGAGAGCGGGGATTCCACCCTTGCTGGCGGGGAGGAATTTGAGAGGGTGTCTCGAAGACTCGGCTTCTTTCGCGACAGAAGAACATTCAGACTTGGACACACCGTAGGGCGTTCGGGGACGCCGTATTTCAACCTCAGCCCTATGATCCAGATCAAACGGTGTAGATGACACAAAGGCAGACACACCATCACCACCAACTCGCATTTTTATAGGAGTAGAGATACTATTGTTACTTGCTCGTTACAAATTATCTTGCTATCAAACTACTCCGCTACTTACAATTTCAGCACTTGCAGGCACTACCTTACTGAAAACTACTTGTCATTTCCTTCTACTCCTCGTTGGGTTCGACACTCTTACTTATCGAAAAGAACTACAATTGATCCCCTATACTTGTGGGTCATCACGATGTTGGTCACATCATCAAGGAATGGGGGCTTCAGCTCCATGTCGCATCCACGATGGGAAGGGAGGAGGTTGTGGGCGGTGGCCATGGCGAGAGGGAAGGGAGATGGTGAGATCGATGGGGCAACCCATGGTTGTAATCAAACAAGCACGAGGAAAGGGATGGGTTGCATGGAACGAGTGACGAAAACCAATTCATTGAAGATAAGAGCAAGGGGGAGAGGTGCACGGGCCTTGTGAACCTGTCTATCCACGTGGCGCGCGCGAGAGAGACCGGTAGGAAACATTTACCAATCTTCTATATCTAGACAATCAGCCTCGGCTAACCTATATCTGTGTATGCACGCAACACACGAGGTATAATCTAGTATCAATTAGATGCTGCCCCGAAGCTCTCTAGTGGTCGCTCATCACATGCCCGATAAAATTAAATACACATGTCACCTCATTATGCAAGCATGCATAGAAAAAGAACCATCTCAACATGAATGGAAAAGGTACATCTCAATAATTGAATACATTAAGTCATAGCTATTTTCAGTTTTAGTTCTCAAATACTATTCATCCAAATATTCATGTTTAAAATAATCAAATATCATGAGAGTATATTGCAACCAATTCCAAGCGCAACGTGCAGAGTACCATCAAGCAATATGTGAAATTTTCTAGCAATATTATTGTAGCAAAATGTACATTTCCAGTTTCGGTGGTACTGAGGAAATTTTCTACCGAGAATTATCAAAAAGAAATTTTATTCATTTATCCCACCCTCTTTTGTATAATTTACTGCTTATTTGACCGCTCCTACTTTGTGTTAGTTTGGCATGCTTTTGCCTTTCCTTTTGGTTATCTCAACAGTGTAATACAAGATTGTACCTATAAAGGGCGCTGGGCTACCCAGCCTCCCGACATGTTTTGTCCGGTTATCGTTCTTGGTCGCTGGATGGTTTTATAACGGTCCCTTTTACCTTCATTTACAATCTTTTTATCGGTGTTATCATGTTGTGCCCTCATGGTGTTGCCCAAGTCATGACCTATACCTCTAATTGATCTGCATATGATGCAATTGAATGACTACTTATATCCTAACGTCAGACTTGTATTCTATCTTGGTATATTTACAACCTCAAGTTTGATTAATTGTTTCAGACCAATAACAATGTTTTTATTGTGTTCTTTACATTTGATCATTAGTTTCTTCGTAGATAATAAAGTACCAGTAGATGAACAAGTGTTTTATATGTGCCCATGCTTTGTTGCAAGCATTAGAATATTTCTTTGGCTTTCCTTCCGATTTTTATTGGTACCCATGCTTTCTGCGGCTAATTAGTAAATTCTATCCATATATGTAGAGGCCATGATATCAGACAATTCGAAGTCCAAGGGATTAATACTATGGGTGAGAAGGAAAAATCATTGTCTTCTTTGTTGGAACATTCCCTAAGATGGTCCAAGGTAATTATTTTAGGCATCAAGTTTTTAATTGTGCGTCATTTTGCTTTGGTAAATTCAGCTCAGTTAACCACCAGAGACAACTTCATTATCTTTGTATGTTGATCATTTCGGTGTGGTTGTTTGATATGATGTCAACAACATTCCCCATTCTTCTTGCTTGTTATTTAGTTACATCCTCAATAAAGTAGACCACTATTTCTGCTGCTAAAGCTCTTTTTTTGCTCTGTTTGTGTGTATGTCATCATGGCCTTCGCAGGAGTTGTAGTTCTAAATATACTGCTTCTCTATATGGATCTATTATTGTGTGAACTAACGATATACGATGAGCTGCCTCACACCATCATTTGGTCATTGTAGTGCTTGAGTTGGCAAATTTGATGGAACCAAGTAATGTGCCTAGTCCATTTTCATTCCTTTTCATCACCCTTTTAGATTCTAAGATGCATTTTTAAAATAAAATTGACCACTGCATGTCGATGTTCTTGCTCATTTAGTGGTCACACATGCATGCACTACAATTAATGCAGAATAAAGCATCGACAAACACACTTTTTTGAGGAAAAACAGACATGCTAATTGGACAGTTTTGTAATGTACAAAATTTGTTCTACCACTCATACTCTTTTTTTGAGTTGGAACCTTTAATTTTTTTTTAGACAAACTTCGAAGCTTTTTATTACGCCGTCACAATGTTTACACGGACGAAAGAGAGTCCACCCGGCTGACCTAGCCAAACATGCCGGCCAGCTGGTAGGGATAAAGCGTGCTTCGCAAGTTTGTGAGCCTCGACATTCGAGCTCCTAGACTCATGACCAATATTACATGTATGAAAATTGGATCTATGTTCTACTATTTCATGTATAATTGCTCCATAGACTGTTGGGTTGTTGTCTCGGATGTCCTCGACCACCACCTTTGAGTCCGACGCCACTTGGATGTTAGCCATGTAAAGATCATCCGCTAGCGCCAATGCTTCCCTGATCGCCATGCATTCGAGGGTAGCCGGGTCCGATATACCTCTGAAGACAACAGCTGAAGCTCCCAGAAAATTTCCCGAAGAATCTCTGGAGATTGCCGCAACAGATCCGTGTCGTCTTCCTCTGCCCACCGCCGCATCCACATTGACCTTAGTCAAACCTGCCTCTGGTGCAATCCGTCCTGATTGGCGTGGCATAGCAGCACTATTCCTCCTAGTACTCTTAGCTGGCAATGTTTTGAGTTCTCTGATATAAGACTGGGCAAAAGAATGGACTGAGAAAGGACTTTGATAAATCTGTTCGTGTATGGCTTTTCGGCGAGCACCCCACAACGCCCAGAGAGTGACAACCAAGGTGGTAAACTCATCATGTGATAATGCCTCGTGCATAGAGAATATCCATCTCTTCGCATCTGTTTCATCATTCCTGCTCAAAACGTCAACAATGTGCTCGGAAGACATTGCCCAAGTACTTCTCGAAATTGTGCAATTAAGCAATGCATGCCTCCAAGTATCTTCTGCTCCACAGATGCAGCATTCGTCTGTCTTGGCCATGTTTCTGTGGTGCAATAGTGTCCCGGTTGGTGTGGAATTCTTGGCCAGCCTCCATAAGAAAATTTTAACTTTTGATGGAACATTGATTCCCCACAATTTTGTCCATGAATGACTATCTGAATCTGAGTGAGAAGACCCCCCTTGTTCAAACAGCCAAGATTCTCGACTTAACTTTGTCTGTTGTATCATTCTGTAAGCCGTTCGCACTGAGAAAATCCCTCGCCTATCCTTGCTCCATGCCCAAAAGTCCTCAACCTGTCTAGTGCAGAGAGGAATTTGCAGAATTGCCTCCGCGTCAATTGGAATAAAAATTGTACGTATTAGCTGTTAGTTCCAAGGAGCGGTAGCATGGTTGATTAGATCCGAGACTTTATGAGGTGGGTGTGGGAAAACAGATGTAACCGGTCTCCTCATATGTGGACGAGGTATCCAGTTATCTTGCCATATGTCAGTACTTTCTCCATTGCCTATCCTCCTCACTAGTCCCTGCACCATTATGTCCCGACCATCCAGGATGGCCCTCCAAATCTGCGACGGATGTGTACCAAGGGTGGCATCAAACAAAGAGTGATCTGGAAAGTAAACTCCTTTGAGAATGCGAGCACTCAAAGAGTTGGGATTCTGTAGCATCCTCCATGCCTGCCTAGACAACAATGCAAGATTAAAAATTTCCATATCTCTAAAGCCAAGTCCTCCCAAATGTTTAGGCTTAGTCATTTCATCCCAGGCCACCCAACTAGGTTTTCTCTTCCCTTGCTTGCTGCCCCTCCAAAATTTCCTGATCAGTGAGGTGATACTTTCACATAAGCCCCTTGGGAGTCGAAAACAGGACATAGAATAGACCGGTACTGCTTGCGCTACTGATTTAATGAGCACCTCTTTTCCAGCTACAGATAACAATTTTTCCATCCATCCTCGGACTTTCTCCCAAACACAGTCTCTGAGATATCGGAATGTGCCATTCTTAGAGTGCCCCACATCAGTAGGCATGCCCAGGTACCTGTCGCTGAGGGATTCATTCTGGACATTCAAGGTACTCTTGATATTGTTTCTCATTCCCTGTGGGCACCCCCTACTGAAGAAGATTGAAGATTTATTGTGATTTATACGTTGCCCCGAGGCCAACAGTAGTGTTCCAACAGGTTTGATACTACAACAGCCCCCTCAACACTCGATTTAAACAACAGCAGGCTGTCATCGGCGAAAAGGAGGTGGTTCACGACTGGCGCCATGGGAGCCACCTTGATCCCTTCTAGCTGAGACGATGAAGAACTGGATTTCAGTAGGCACGAGAGGCCCTCTGCCGTGAGTAAAAAGAGATATGGGGATATCGGATCTCCCTGCCGAATACCTCTGGATGGATAAAAAGTGTCTAGTCTCTCTCCATTAAAAAGCACTGAGAACGATACTGAACGCACCATGTTCATGACAATATGTACCCAGGATGGAGCAAAGCCTAGCTTCAGCATAATTGCTTGTAAATAATCCCACTCAAGCCTGTCATATGCCTTCATCATTTCGAGCTTTAGGGCACAAAAACTATTTACCTTTGCCTTGCTGCGTTTCATAAAATGAAGACACTCATAAGCACTTATAATATTATCTGTAATATGTCTACCTGGCACAAAGGCCGATTGCTCCTCTGAAATAATCTCCGGTAGAATCTGCTTCAGCCTATTAGCAATCACCTTGGACGCTATCTTGTATAAAACATTACATAAACTGATAGGCCTGAATTGGGTAAGCATGGATGGATTCATTACCTTGGGGATTAGAACCAAGACCGTGTCATTGATACTTTCCAGACTGTCCTCTCCCCTTATGATTCTCAGGACCGCCTCCATCACTTCAGCCCCACACAGGTCCCAATGATGCTGATAAAAGTGTGCGGGAAAACCGTCGGGGCCAAGTGCTTTAGTGGGGTACATCTGAAAGAGTGCAGCCTTCACTTCCTCTCCACTATACGGTGCTAATAGTAGCTCATTCATCTCTGCCGAGACTTTTGAGGGTACACAGTTGAGGACTGATTCCATGTTATGCACCCCTTCTGAGGTATACAAAGTTTTGTAAAAATCCTGCACCATACCTTTAAGCACCTCTGGATCATCAGTCAGGACTCCAAGAGAATTTTGAAGAGCCTTTATCATGTTTTTCTTCCTCCTGATACTAGCTCTCAAGTGGAAGAACTTGGTGTTTTTATCGCCTGCTGTGAGCCACTCAACCCTGGACCGCTGCCTCCATAAGATTTCCTCCCGATGGTATAGTTCTACTAAATTTTCATTTATCTTTAGCTCCACATGTGATGGTGCAATTCGGTTAGGATCAGTCCGAAGCTTTTCCAACTCCCCTTTCAGCCGCTTTATCTCTTTCCTTACACTTCCGAAAGTTTCTGCGTTCCATCGCCCCAAGTCATGAGATATTGCTTGCAACTTGGCCCTTAAATCCTCCACTCTATTGCTGATTCCACCATCCGTCCATATCGAGCTGATGGTATCTTGCCATGCCTCATGTCCCTCCCACATTACCTCATAACGAAACTGTTTTGGCTGCTGACTCCTCTGCTGCTCTCTGTTCAGGCGCAATAGTATGGGACAGTGGTCTGATGTTGCCGCTGTTAGGTGTGTCAAGTCCGCCAAGGGAAAACGTGTGCGCCAATCCGCATTCGCCAGTGCTCGGTCTAGGCGGACCCGAGTGAAAGAACCTCCCCTCACTTTCTTTTCGAAAGTCCAGAAGCGGCCAATGTATCCTATATCAAGGAGCATGCAGACGTCCACTGTATCCCGGAAACCCTGTATCTATGCATTACTCCTTTGTCCCACTCCCTCATGTTCATCTGGCCGCAACACCTCATTGAAATCACCGAGGCAGAGCCATGGGAGACTACTTGAAGAGCAGATGTTTTTCAAAATGTCCCACGTTTTATATCGCAAGTGAGTTTGAGCTTCGCCATAAACTACGGTTGCTCTCCAAGGATCATGCCCTAGCTCGGATACAGAACAATCAACGTGATAATCCGAATATCCAAGAATTTCCAGTTTTATTTCATTGTTCTAGAAAATACCTATACCTCCACTTCTACCATTACTGTTGACTGCAGAACCGTTGTCATAACCAAAAGAACCTGCTAAATCTTCTACCCTTGAGCCTTCTAACTGAGTTTCCACAATACATAAAAGGGTGGGGGCAAATTTATTCGCGAAATCGCGAACTTCTCGAACTGTCGCGGCTTTGCCCGCGCCACGACAGTTCCAACACAATGCACTCATTGGGACCGGCGGCGCTCCTCGAAAGAGCCCGCCAAATTCTTCACTATTAGGTTTGTATCCTCTGACTCTTTATCCGTCTTCCTGGTCCTCTTCGGGTCTCGATGCGAGGAAGGACTCACGTTAGTTTCCAGCGGCACAATTGCCAATGGGTTTTTGTTCGCTGCCTGTACAGAGTTGGGTTGGGGTAGAGAGTGCTGCTTGGCCCCCAAATCCGCTCCCCCGTTCCTCTTCCTGTTCCCTTCCTCCATATCGACATCGCTGGCCAGACGAGCAGGGTCATCATCTTCCTCCGTTGCGCCATGTGCATAACTCTGCGTCCAGTCGGCTCTTCCCCTGTTCGAACGTGCATTGGAACGACCTCATGATCGGCCGCCCCTGCGTCCACCTCGCTGGGAACGGCCCTCTCCAGGGCCTCGCCCTGATCACATAAACCAGCTAGCGCGCAGATGCTTAAAAACTAGGGCAGAAGGAGGGTGGATGCCATTGCCATGCTCCTTGAATTGGTGCCCGAGCATGCCACAAACCGCACACCAGTCCGGGAGCTTCTCATACTTGACTCTATAAATCTGTCTCTTCCCATCTCTAATCATGGACACCGCATTCTTGAGGGGTTTTGAGACATTGATTCTGACCCAAACTCGGTGGAAGTTGCCAACAAAATCATGTGAATTGGGTTCAGAGAAAAGCACTTCTCCCACCTTAGCAGCAAGCGTAGTTACGAGATGGGCGTACAAATCTGGTACATCATGGATTTGGATCCATATATCAATTGTCTCAAGCTTAACAGTGGAAGGCTTCGAGATCCCATCATACGGCACAAGTATCACCGCATCTCCTCTAAAATTCCATGGGCCATCGTTCATGACTCTCTCCCAATCTCCAAGGCCAGAGAATTGGATAGTGTATAGGTTATCCTCCAAAGGTTTGAATCTCGCCTCTTGCGCAATATCCCAAGCCGCTCGCATGTTCCTGTAGAACCAAGCCTGACTGTAGTTCTTGCAGGTGTTAACCCTCGCCAGGGCTATCCATCTAGGCCCCTCGGGCGGTGCAGCTTCCTCATCAAACACAACATCATCCAAGTCCTCCTCTGTCAGGCTCAATTCCTTCATCATCTGCTCTACATCATTGACTCCTGAGGAACTCGAAGCTCCGGAAGACGCCATTGGAATCTCTAACCCGAAGATCAGATCGGGTTGTTTTGGGGTACACCCTAGTTTCCACCGGCCCCGCCCCTAGTACGAGCAGGAGAAAGCGACCAAGATGGCCGCCCTCCACGCCACGCAAATGAGGAAGCAGGGAGTTGATCGGTGGTAGGGAAGCAAAGACTCGACGGCGGCAAGATCGCCCCCGCGAGAACCAGAGGAACCCTAACTAGAGGGAAAAGCCGTTGGAACCTTTAAATTAAGCAAAAAGGCAGGGAGTAGTACACAAGAAACACAAGTATATGGCAAGGAGCCCAAAGCCCAGCGTCCTATCCACCTTCATGCCCCTTCTCGGGAGCATGACGAAGGCCCAGAAAAGCCCAGTAGCTACCCAGCCTAGCGTCTGATAAAGCCTGGGCTCCCAGGGTATCGCTACCGGATTCGGGTACCCGACCCAGCAAGAAAGCAGCAGAGACAGGCCCAGCCCAACGAGGACGTTGAACACCGGCCCGCCGTAGCAACCGGCTACGGCCACCTGGGCTCCACCGCGGCGCGCCGCCACGGCCACGGCCACGTTGGCGATGAGGTCGCCCAGCGAGTTGCCCCATGCTAGAACTGTCATCCCCAGCGTCGCCGGATCCACGCCCAGCACCAGGCCGGCGGACACGAGAAGGGAGAGGAGCTCGTTCGCGATGACGTACTCCCAGGCCACGCTCATGACGAACCCACCGGCGAGCCAGGCGGAGAGGAATTTCGTCGGCGGGGCATCAGCGTTCGTGCCGAGGAAGGCGAGCAGGCCCAGGAACAGGCCGGCGATGCCGCCGAGGAGGGGGGCGAGAAGCGGGCTCCCGGTGGCGTGGCTCCATAGGCAGGAGAGGAAGACAGGGGAAAGGGTCGCCGCGGCGACCGCGGCCGGCTTGCTCCAGCGCTCCTCGCTCGCGTCCGGTATGGTCAGCCGCCGCGGGAGGTACAGAGGTAGCTCCAGCACGCGCACCACCGACCAGAACACGCTCCTCTTCTTCTTCGTTGCGTCGCCGGCGTAGTACTGCAGGAGGGGCGCCGTTTCGGGGAGCAGCGGATCTTGGTCCGGGGCGTAAAAATCCGTCTCCACGACGTTGCAGAGCTCGGACGAGGCCGGGGTGTTGTCGACCCACGCCGCCTCTGCCTCTCCGTCGTGCGATCTGCCGTGGATGAAGACGACGACGAGGACGTATACAAGGTAGAGGGAGGTGAAGGCGAGGGCGCCCCATATGCTGACCTCGCCCACGGCGAGGACGACGGCGACGGCGGCGAGGGCGAGGAGGAGGAAGCATGCGTCCCGGAAGAAGCTGCCTCTGTCGATGGCGACGCCGCGGCCGCCGACGCGGAGGCAGATGACGCCGAGCACGGCGGAGGACACGAACAGCGCGCCGCCGAGCAAGCCGTTGAGACCCACGGCGGTGCTCGCCCCCTTCCCGCCGCCTCCGCCCGACGCGAAGGAGGCGACGGTGGAGAGCGCGTCCGGCGCGCCGTTGCCCAGCGAGAGGAGCGTCACGCCGGCCACGGCCGGGGACAGGCGGAGCAGGCGCGAGAGGCCCTCGAGGCTGGAGCAGAAGTAGACCGCGGCGGTGTCGCCCAGGACGTAGAAGAGCACGGCGAGCCACGCGGCCATCGCGGCGTACCCAAGGGCCCGGTGCTCGTCGCCGCAGATGCAGTAGAACAGGTAAAGGTAATCGACGTAGCCCCGTCCCCGCGGGTAGCTGTCCTTGTCAGCCTCCAGCCGCCGGTGAGCACCGTCGCAGCCGCCGCCATGACCGTGCCACTCGCGCTCGTCGCCGCTCCAGCCGTTCATGGACGTCGCCGAGTCCGGCGGCACGGCAGGGCGCGAGACGTAGAAGAAGGCGAGCAGGAGCAGGAAGGCGACGTTGAGGCAGGCGATGGGTAAGCTCGCCGCCGCTGTGGCCATGATCCAGACTTGTGCACGAGGGCCGGCCTGTGGACGCCCGTTCTGTTGGGCTTGTATGTGGGGACATCACTTGACATGCGACTAAACACACACAAACATTACTCCTGCCAAAAGAAAAAAAAAGAACTACCGTAAAGCACCACACTAACCACAAAAGGTGTTCAGAGCAGTCTCGCTTCCAGGCCATCTCATGAACTCGAAAAAGAACAAAGCCAAGTTTCTTGGGAGATTAGGGGAAACCTGAGAAGCAGCCAAGGCATGTAATTAGAGAGATTGCGTGGCGACATGAAGAATGCAAGCAAAGATGAAAGGAGACATCTTATCCTCCTGGCTGATCGAAGAAGAAGAAGCAAATTAAGGAGGGTCAATCGCACGGTGTGGGTGTGATGTTATCCTCGTGGCTCGGGGCTTCCTGGCCGCAAGTTTGGACTTGCATCCATGGTTCCAAGTGTAACTGACTGAGGTCGACGCAGCAACCTCCACCGATTCATTGGCCTGGGGACAAAAAACAATAATGAGAGTGGAGGGGTAGAGCACGTACGTCAGCCCGTCAGGACCAGCGGGTAGTTGCGAGCAGTGACACGTTTTAATTTCCAGATCTGGTGCAGTGACATGTTTTTCTTTTTAAATAAATTTAGCTATGTGTAATTCGCCTGAAAAATGAATTTAGGTTAGTCGATTTTTGAGCCATTGGATCTCTGCTTCAAGATTCGTGCTCTTTTTTCTTTTTTATCATGTCTGCTGTCATGTGTTGGGCCTGGTTTGGGTCAGTAGACTCCTTACTGGGCTGAAGCGCGCTCGTGTTTCCTTCTGCTGACTGTTGTTTATAGGCTGACTATGCTTCATCTTGTTCTTCTGTTTTATGCCTTTGTAGCCTTTCTTTCCTCTTTTCCCTAATCAATTTTCATGGGTATTTTTGTGATGTTAGGTGAGTGTAAAATGCATACACGCAAGTAATATGTAACATGTGTGTAAATTATATTGGTGTGCAAATCATACTATCATATGTTTATTTCTTACTACATAGTATTTAAAATGTGCAAACTTTTATGCAAGTTTTCTTTTAAGTTTTTTTATTTCGTCCTAAAGGGTAATAAGAATACAACTAATTCATTCTACTCAACGAGCTTCATTATTTTGGTTATCTTTTAGTTTTATTTCATTTTCTTTCTTCTTTAAGGTGATACCAATGCCACTACTTCATTACTGACTAAAAAACTTATTTTTTTTCCAAAGTTCCACTATTATACGCTTACTTTTTCATATTCTAAAAAGTATAATTTATGTGAAAATTTTGTTATTATTTTATTTAACTTTATTTATTTTCTTTCTACTTAAAGGGTAATACCAATGCCACTAATTCATTCTTTCTTAGAAAACTTCATATTTTTTGTTTTACTTTTAGTGTTTGTTTTAGTTTCAATTTAGATATGCATAATTCACGTGAAAAGTGAATTAGGCTCAGTCGATTGTTGAGCCAATGATTTCGGCTTCAAGATTCGTTTTTTTCTTGTTGTGGCTGTTGTCATGTTTTGGGCCAAATTTTTTGAGTGACATCTACTTTGGGTTAGTCGATTCCTTATTCGACTGAAGCACATTTTATTTTCATTTTCTTGCCTCTTTATAGGCCCATGATGCTTCATCTTGTTCTTCTGTTTTAGGCATGTTTAGCTTTTCTTTTTTCTTTTCCTTAGTGGTTTTTCCATGGGTATTTTTGTGATATTGGGTGAGTGTAAAATGCATACACGCAAGTAATATATAAGATGTGTGTAAATTTACCCCTAAAGAACACGTGTGTAAATTATATTAGAGTGTAAAAATCATACTATATATTATAAGTTCATTTCTTACATATTAGAAAAGTGCAAAGTTTTGTGCAAATTTTGTTTTAGTGTTTTTTTCATTCACTTTCTTCCCAAAGGTAATACGAATACAACTAATTCATTGTACCTTAAAAATCTTCATTATTTTGGTTATGTTTTAGTTTTTATTTCATATCCTTTCTTCTTTAAGGTGATACAAATGCCACTAATTCATTCCTTATTAGAAAACTTCATTTTGCAAACTTTCAATGTTATATGCTTATTCTTGTATATTATATAAAGCATAATTTTTGTGCAAAATTTGTTATTATTTGCTTTTTATTTTCTATCTTCCTAAAGGGTAATACTGAATCTTTCTTAGAAAACTTCCTTATTTTTGTTTTAGTTTTAGTATTTGTTTCATTTTCTTTTGTCTTTATTGATAATATCAATCCCACCTTAATTCCTTCTTAGGAGACTTCTTTATTTGAAATTCCGCTATATATGCTTATTCTTGCGTATTAAAAAAAGGAAATACATGTGTAAATTATCTGCAAAATTTGTCTTTATTCATTTTATTTGTTTTTTTATTTTCTTTTTTCTTGAAGGATAATGAAAATATCACTAATTCATTTTTCCTTAGGCACTACATCATTTTAGTTTTTGTTTTATTTTCTATGTCCTTATTTTAGGGTAATTAATATTCCACTAAATTTATTCCTTCTTCGTTTTTTTCTCTCAATTTCACTATTATTTGCCTACTATTGCATATTATAATAAAGTGCAATTTCTGTTTAAATTCTATGAAATTTTTAGTTTTTTGCCACTAATTTATTATTCCTTAGAAAATCTCTTTATTTTTTAATTTACTTTCTTTTTTAGGGGAAATACCAATGCCTCAAATTTGTTCCTTATTAGGATATTTTTTTCCTAAATTTCCACTATTATATCATAATTTTTGCATATTATAAAAGAGCACAATTTGTATGTAAATAGTGTGCAAATTTTGTAACTTTTTTGCTTAAAGGGTAATACCATCGCCACTAAGTCAGTGCTTCTTAGGAAACTTCTTTTTCATGAAATTCCACTAGCATATGCTTATTCCTGCATATTACAAAGAAAATTAAATTTTTGTTTAAACTCTATGCAAAAAAATTCAATATTTGTTTTAATTTTTGATTTTTTTAAGGGGAGTATCAATGTCATGAACTCATTTTACTTGAAAAAAAACCATTTTTACTTATTGTTTATTTATTCTTTTAGGTGACACCACCACAAGTATTAAAATTTCAATTTGTACCACAAAATATTGATACCATACAAGGATACAATTCCAAGTTTAATGTTTTTTAGGCTTCATTTGCATGTTTCAGAATTAAAAATCAATAGCCTCCATGTTCAGGCCAACTGTTGACACCCTGATCGATGTTTGGAATTCCATTTCTTTGCTTGGACAAGGCCTAAACATAGATCCAAGGACACAAATAGGATATTTTTTAATTCATTTAGCTAAATTTGCATGCACTTGCAGTTCAAATTTTAATTATAGTCACCGCCTAAAATGCATTAAATGACTTAAATATAGCAAATGAACCCTGAAAAAACGTCAAATTTTGACAAGAAACATATAATGGGTGTATTTTTAGTGTATATAAAAAATCAAGGTCAACCGATGAAGCAACAGTCACTTCATGTACAAACCTGACCCGTTCCATTTTGAAACCCACATTCTCCATGAGAGATGATTCGGTTTCCAAGTAGTGTATATCACAACTTTTACAAAAGCTTCTTAGATTTTTATCACAACCTCTAGGGGTCATATAATGAGAACACGTTAGGTTACAAGTTTTTAAACTTTATTTGCATTTTCTAGAATTAAACAACTAATAAGCTCGATGTTTGGGGTCAATTCTCGGCACTCTCATGTTTGATATTCCGTTTGTTTTCTTGGATAATGGCTAACATAGACTCATTAACACAAAAAGGATTTTTCAACCCATATTTGCCAACTTAATGCACTTGCGGTTCAAATTTAAGTTATATCCTTTAAATGCACTTGATGGCTTAAATATAGCAACAAAATTTTATCTAAAATATCCCTAATCTTTCCCACATGGAAATTTCACATTGTGTTGCTAATGCCAGGTTTTGGATTTTTTTAGCCATTTTCTAATTTTAAGACGGTGATTGCATTCTAGCTATTTATTGAATAACACTACATGTATATAAAAATGGGCTATAACTCCAAGCAAAATTCATATTTAGGTACTCGTATATATTTCTATCTCTCTTCAAAAAAAAATAAACACAAAATTCAAAAGTATACTCTTGGAAATCCAAATGAACACATGCATTTTATTGCTCTCTTTTTTATTGTTTGTCGAGTGTCATAAAAAAACACTTGGCAATGTTTGTTTGCCGAGTGTCTTACAAAAAAAACACCCGGCAAAGCACATGTTTATCGAGTGTCATTTTTCTGCCGAGTGTTATCCCTGGTACACTCGGCAAAGGGCTTGCTTGCCGACTGCCCAATGAAATACACTCGACAAACAACCCGAGACTCAGCATACAAGAGTTTCCCGGTAGTGATGGTAGATTGTACGGTTTGTATGTCGATTCACAAACATGATGTCTTACTCACAAAGACAAACAGAGAGATGTGCGCGAATCGCGGTGCCCTCGTAACGAAGTGGATCATGTATGAAGCAATTGAGCGAAGGTAATTCCAACAAACTACTCAAAGCTGGATGTACTATTGTCAGTATACGATATACATGTCCCTATCGAAGGGCCTACACCGGGATCACAAAAGGTGGTGAGCTCCACGGTGCAAAACAAACTACCCTTTACAACCTGCATGGCAAAGCTTGTGGCAAAACTCAAGCTATATGCATGGGTCACCTTAAGCTTGGCCTGCCCACAAGGCATAACAGCAGTAAGTATTCTCTCTTCTCTACATCAGCAAATAATGTGGCGCACCTTACTGTAAAATGTGACCTTAATTATAGACTCTGTGTTTCTCCGAGCTATGTAAGTAGTACTAGATCCCAAAACAACCAAGGTTATACGTACGTACACTAAGGATGCCCTGCAGATGTGGCTTGCGACGACGACGACGATGTAGTTGGGTTGTCCGAGTCCGAGTTGACGCCGCTCCTCGGCCCTTCCGATTGCCTGCTCGACTGCTTTTCTAAGTGTGGCTTCGGCCCTGTTGGCAGCGTCGCCGTCGGAGCGTATACTTGGTTCGCGCTTCCCGGCGCAACATTGGTTGCTTCTGCTGCTGCCGCGGCGGCGGCGGCGGCAGCAGCGGCATACTCCTGCTGGGGTACCCAGATGCAGCTGCCCACCACGAAGAACTGCGGCGTGGGCTGAGTTGCGGGGGCGCCGCCGCTCTGGGCCGTGGAGCTCGGCCGCCTTGACGTGTGCAGACGATACTTCTGAAACCCAATGCAACAAATGTGAGGTCAGACTCCATGATGTCTAATTAAGAGCACTAATTAAGCAAGATGATCTCATCAAGAAGCACCGACTGACCTGCAGATGGCTCTTGACCTCGTCGTTGGTGAGGCCGTCGACCTTCATCAGCTCCCGGATCTGCTTTGGTGTCGCCACTGCTTGTGTACGGCACCAATCAAATTTTGTTGTTAGGCAACTTTGATTTTTGATGAGGTGTTTGTGAGCTGGTGGGATATCTATCGCAAAATAAGTAACCAATCTGGTGAGGGAAAGGGAACCAACCGTGGGAGCCGCCCAGCTGCTGCAGTGCTTGCAGGAACCGGCGGTGGAGCTCCGGCGCCCAGCACCGCCGTGGCTTCCGGTTATTAGGCGGCTGCGACTGCCCCTCTTTGTCTTTGTCTTTGTCTGTGTCTTTCTCAGTGGCATCCTTACTGTCCTTGTCGTGCACCTCAGTGTCGCTGGTGGCCTTGTCGCCGCTGTCCCCGACCAACGCGGAGCTTGCCGGTGCCGTGGTTGAGGAGGCCGGCAGCTCAGGCTCGGGCTGCTTCTCCTTCTCGAAGGGGTGGAACGCTCCCCCGGTCCTGGTGGCGTTCAGGGCCACCGGTCTGCATGGCAGCACCTAGTAGAGTTCATCGGTAGATGCATCACAGCATCAGCAAATTTATTTATCTTTTAAATAAAGTAGATAAAGAGAAACACAGCAATATGTATTTAGATTTTAGCAACCTTTTGAAGAGATGATGATTGCTGGGGCTCACTCCAGGCCGAAGAAAGCTGCGCGGACTGGAGCCAGTCCGGCATCGCCTTCTTGGTCTCCGGCGTGGGCGGCGGCGTCTCGGCCTTAGCGTTGGAGACCGGCGCCACGGCGGCGTGGGTGCTAGTCTCGTCGTCGGAAGAGGACAGGGACAGGCTGGGCTTGAGCGGGATGAACTCCTCGAGCACGGGCCCGCCGTGGTCGCTCACCGTCTCCTCGCTGGCGGCGCCGCCCATCTGGCTCTTCATCCCCTCGATTGCTGCAGACACATCACAGGATCACACAGAGACACGCGCGCCTACGTACTCCTTAATTAGATCGAGCTAGCCAACGTCGAGCTGATGGCGAAGGCGGACGTACTCTGGGTGACGAGGTCGAGGCAGAGGGGGAGCTCCCGCTGGAAGACGTGGATCTTGCGGCGCTCCTCCTCGAGCGCGAGCAGGTAGTCCCGGAGCCGGCGCCGGGCGCCGTCGCGGTCCGCCTGCGCCGGCGGCACATCCATCTCCATCTCCGCAGCTCTCGTCGGATGGATGGATTGATCCGCACGGAAAGAACCAGGAAGATAGAGAGAGGAGGGGGGGAACGGGACGGGGAAGGTGAGGAAGATGGAAAGAGAAGGAAGGAAAGGAATCGTCGTCGGGGCGTCGCGTATATTCGTACGCGGGGAGGGAAGGCGGAGTGATGGGTGGATGGAGACGGGCAGGATATTCGGGG
This sequence comes from Triticum urartu, assembly GCF_056163025.1. Lineage (NCBI taxonomy): Eukaryota > Viridiplantae > Streptophyta > Magnoliopsida > Poales > Poaceae > Triticum > Triticum urartu. The sequence continues at coordinate 74,941,647 of NC_141874.1, forward strand.
AGGGGATTCCCATTCCGTTGTGCGGGGCGGGGTGTGGGGCTGCATGCAGGGTTGTTTACTCGAGTGGGTGGGCGGGGATAAGGCCGACGACCGGCGGGGAGAGGACACGGGGCACGCGGGCGGGCGGGCGGACAGACAGGAGGATGCCGCGGATCCGCCGGGGCGATGCGGAATCTCGATCCCGGCGGGGCCGACGACACGGCACGCTGGACCGACGGAGCCGGGCACGGGAAGATTCCCGAGAGATCCCCTTCTCTCCCGCGCTAGGTCTCTCGTCTCCCGTGCATCCTTGTCCTCACACACTCTCTTCCCTGCCTGTCATAAACGAGGAGGAATATCCTGCCGCTATTCCATTTTCATTGGTCGGCCAGCTTCTTCACCCGATGATCACCCGAGGGCACGTTTGGTTACATACATCTATTTTGGGCCCTTTGTATCCGTGGCCCGACCTAGACTGAGTGAATACAAGTAAAAAAAAATCATGTTTTACATATAGTTTGATTGGCTTCATCCCCGCCAGTCTGGCTGAGTAGTAGCATAGGCACCGATGCTTGCTTGCCTGCATGTTCTACTCAGATACAAAGTATTGTTGTCTGGTTTACACACAACACAGGGTGGGGTGGTGTCGTGGTGATGTTACCAACACACACACAACAACAACATAATAGTCACATCATAAACCGTTAGCTAGGAATAAACCATAACCATGCTTTGTCAAAATAGTACTAACAGATGTGTTCATAACATTACTAACATAATAGTACCAGAAAGTTTTGAATAAGGACTAAAAAAAAGTAGAGATAAGATAGCAGAGATAACACTAAGCACCCTTAGCATCCATGTCAATGCTTTGTGGTGCGGCTTGCACTTGGCCACCACCTCAACACCTCGTCATTGAAAACGATCACCTTCAAGTTCGTGGGACTCACCAGCTTGAAAGTGAGAAGGAACCTGATCTTGACCACATGAGCTACACAGAAGGCAGCCCAACCATTCGATCATGACCATATGAGCTACACAGAAGGTGGCCCAACCCTTCTCAAGAGTGACCTTCCATGTGCAGGCCTTATTCATCGCTAGCGTGAATGATGTTGGGACGGGGACGAGGTGCTTGTTGAAGACACAGGGAATCTGCAAATACTCCCATTTTGGTAAAAAGACAATCTTGCAGAAGTGTGTTGGATGGCGTCCTCATGGAAATGACCGTATTTCTTAACCACCTTCAGGGTGTTGCCGATCCCTGCCCCATCCTTGCCATCCAGATTAACTGCTATGTCTGACTAAATATGTTCAAGGTGGGGTTCATTGGAGGATCTCAAAGGTTGACATATACTAGGGCTTATAAAGATCGGCAACTTGAGAGAGAATAATTTAAGGGAAGAATTCAAGTTATGGTTTCAAGAAACAAAGATGGGGCATGAAATAAAGATGTTGGTTGACCAATATGAAACTCAAATATTGTACCTAGATGGTCAACTCACAAGCGCAAACATTGTACCGCGTGGGCTCAAGTGATCTATTGGTATGGTAAGTAATTATGAATTGTTCTTTGTGAACTAACTCATGTTATGTGTTTGTTATGCCTATATGGGTTAGGTGTTTCTCATGGGCTTGCATCAAAAGGAATATTTCAAGTAGCCTATGTGACATCAAGTGGTGATAGTCATCATTTTTGACGTGCAAGTGCAAGATGAGCATCTAGAGGTTATATGCTTTGAAGCATACCGTCCATATCGTGATAATGTACATGTGAAGATGTTCTTAACTAAAATATGGGGAGGCAATTTGAGAATCTTGACCACGTAATCATGGTCAAGTAAAGGATTCCATGCTCATGGGGTTGTATTGTGCCAACGGCCCCCTTGGGCACGGGGTCCTCAAGGAGATGTCGTTTGACTCCCATGAGTAGTTTTTGGGGTTGGCTATTTAAGGGGATTCCTCCCTCACCGGCATGGTCTTTGTTCATACATGTTTCTACCACCCTTTTGAGCCACAAACACCTCCTCAAAACCTTATCTCCCCTCAAAGTGAAGGGGATTTGTGGATGTATCTTGGAGCAATTTGTTGATCTCCTCCATTGTTGCCTTTGCTTTTAATATCCTTCCTCCCTCTTACATCTTGTGTGATTGAGAGAGTGAGTTGAGCATAAGTTGGTTGACCTTGCTTTGCAAATGGTTTGAGCTCCCTGCGTCAACTCGTTCGAGTGAGAGTTCGCGAGTTTTATCACTCTTGGAGGCCACTACCTGTTGGGGAACGTTGCATGAAAAACAAAAAAAAATCTACACACACGCAAGATCAATCCATGGAGATGCATAGCTATGAGAGGGGAGAGCATCTACATAACATTGTAGATCGCTAAGCGAAAGCGTTTATAAACGTGGTTGATGTAGTCGTACACCTTCACGATCCGTCCTGATCAAGTATCGAACGTACGGCACCTCCGCGTTCAGCACACGTTCAACTCAATGACGTCCTCGCCTTCTCGATCCAGCAAGAGAGGCGAAGTAGTAGATGAGTTCTGGCAGCACGAGGGCGTGGTGACGGTGGTGGTAAAACTATCTGCAGGGCTTCACCAAGCATAACGACGTGGATGAAGGAGGAACTAAAACTAGAGGGAGAGGGGGCGCCGCACACGGCTTGGGGATCATGGTGTGTGTTGCTCCTCTCCCTCCTCTCATATATATAGGTGGGGGAGGAGGGACTGCCCTAGGGCGCGCCCCAAAGGGGGCTGACGGCCGCCCTGGGATGGAGGGGATGGCAGGAGGGGGGCAGCTCCCTGCCTTAGGCCCCCCTTTCCTTCCCTAGAGGGTCGGCGGCCAGGAGGTGGGAACGCCAGCCCCTTGTGGGCTGGTGTGCTCCCTCCCTTGGCCCATTTGGCCCAATACCTCCTTGTAGGTCTCCCGGAACCCCTTCCGGTGATCTGATAAATACATGGTGCATTCCGAAACCTTTTTGGAGACCAAATACTATCATCATATATATCAATCTTTACCTCCGGACCATTCCAGAGCTCCTAGTCATGTCCGTGATCTCATTCGTCACTCCAAACAACATTCGTTCACCAACTCACATAAGTCATATAATACTATATCGTCAAAGAACGTTAAGCGTGCAGACCCTACGGGTTTGAGAATGATGTAGACATGACCGAGACGCTTCTCCAGTCAATAACCAATAGTGGGACTTGGATGCCCATATTGGTTCCTACATATTCTACGAAGATATTTATCGGTCGAACCTTTATGACAACATACGCAGTTCCCTTTGTCTGTCGGTATGTTACTTACCCGAGATTCGATCGTCGGTATCTCTATACCTAGTTCAATCTCGTTACCAGCAAGTCTCTTTACTCGTTTCGTAATACATCATCTTGTAACTAACTCCTTCGTCACTTTGCTTGCAAGCTTCTTGTGATGTTGTATTACCGAGAGGGCCCAGAGATACCTCTCTATCATACGAAGTGACAAATATATCCCAATCTCGATTCACGCCAACTCAACAGACACCTTCGGATATACCTGTAGAGCATATGTATGATCACCCAGTTACGTTGTGACGTTTGATAGAACACAAGGTATTCCTCCGGTATCCGGGAGTTGCATGATCTCATGGTCGAAGGAAAATGTATTTGACGTTAAGAAAGCAATAGCAATAAACTGAACGATCATATGCTATGCTAACAGATGGGTCTTGTTGTTGGAAATATGCCCTAGAGGCAATAATAAAGTGGTTATTATTATATTTCCTTGTTCATGATAATTGTCTATTGTTCATGCTATAATTGTATTAACCAGAAACCGTGATACATGTGTGAATACATAGATCGTAAGGGCATCTCCAGCCGCGCCCCCAGGAAGGCCTCCCTAGGCGTTTTTTTGCGCCGGCGCCGAAAAAACGGCCCAGTCGCGCCCCTAGGAGCCCGATTTTCGCCGGCCTGGGCCAAAAACAGCGCCGGCGGACCCAGGCCGAACCCGGCGCGCTGGGGGGCGCCTGGGGGCGCCAGGGCGAACTGTTTTGGCACGAAAAAGCCGCGGGCCAGCTGCGTCAGGGACACGGCGGCTCGTCTTCCCCCAACTGCCTCGGTTCCCATGAGGAATCAATGGCAAGGCTGCCGGCGGCAGCCTTGCCATTGATTCCTCACGGGCGGTGTGTCCGGGATGGTGCGCCGACGCCTCCCCTCCCTCGCACGCGTACACACGGGCGCGGAGCGGCTATAAAAGCCGGCGGTCTCTCAGTCGCCTGTTCCCACACCAGACTCGCCCCTCGCCGCCGCCCAGCCCCTCTCTCCCCGTCTCTGTCTTCCTCTCCCGAGCGCCACCGGCAGCCCCTATCTCTCCCTCTCTACCACCGCCGAGCCCGTCGCCATGGCAGAGCGCTTCCCCGGAGACGAGGTGGCGGCGAACGGCTTCGGCCGCCGTTCGCTCCGCGAACAGGAGTCCTGGCTCCTGTTCCAGGCGAACATCCCGGCACCGCCGGACATGCGCGCCGGGCCGACGGGGTGGCAGCTCAGCGACGGGGGAGTGCCCGTTCCCCCGTTACCCGACGCCGTGGCGAAGCCCAGGTACTTCGCCGAGGAAGTCGAGGTCGCGCGCGCCTCCCTGACCGACGACGAGCGCTCCCTCCCCCAGTACGCCGCCGACAATCACGCGGCTTGGGCGGCGTACTTCCAGTGCCGCCAGCAGCAGCGCCTGGCCTCCACCAACGACGCGCCGGTGGTCGGAGGCATGAAGAACAGCGAGGGGTGCCACCTATGGTGGGGCGTCCCCGGCCGCACGCTGGATGGCGTGCTGGCGTACCTCGACGGCGGCAACAACCCGCCGTTGACCTATCCTGCGACGGGGGCCGCCCCGTCGCAACACCGACGCGCATGGGCGCCAAGGAGGTTCGCCTCCTCCTCGTCTTCCTCCTCTCGCTCATCTTCCCACTCCTCCGGTTCTCCAGCGCTTCTCGGCGTCAAGGCCGAGCCCGCGGCGGAGACACCAATCAGTCGGTGCACTCGCAGCGTCGGCATCATCATCGACGAGGGCGGCCGGCGCGCCTCTTCCTCGTCGGCTCCTCCGCGCTTCGTCAAGCCAAAGATGGAGCCGGGGCTGGCGCCGATGAAGACGGAGCCGGGGCTGGCGCATGTGAAGGCGGAGTTCGACGACGACGACGCGGCCCTAGAATGGGCGCGCCAGGACTCCATTGCGATGGAGAAGGCGCGCCGAGAGAAGGAGAAGGAGCGCTAGCGCGCCGCCCTGCGCCGCTTCGAGGAGCACCGACGCGGCCGCGATGAATACGGGGTCGTCGTCTTATGTGATAGCGACGACGACGACGACGCGCTGCCGCCAGTCCGCCATGGCGACGCCGGACAGGGGTCCAGCAGGGGCGCCTGCGTCAAGGAGGAGAAGGCCGCCGACGACGATGGCGGCGACGGCTGCGACGACTTCATCCCCTTTCTTTTTTAGATTATGTTAATGTAATGAAAATGCGTGAATTTCACCGAAATTTGCCATGTTTGGCCGAAATTTAACTAGTTTTTATCATAACTTCGCCGAACGGTCCTTCTTTTTTTATTTTAATACGTGCCTGGGGCGGCCCTGGGGGCCGACGGCTGGGGACCGACTCGCCCCCAGGGCCATTTTTTGCGCCGGCTCACCCCCAGGCGGCGCTTTTAGACGCCCCCTGGGGGGGGGGGCAACAGCTGGAGATGCCCTAATATGTCCCTAGTAAGCCTCTAGTTGACTAGCTCGTTGATCAATAGATGGTCGTGGTTTCCTGACCATGGACATTGGATGTCGTTGATAATGGGATCACATCATTGGGAGAATGACGTGATGGACAAGACCCAATCCTAAGCGTAGCACAAGATCGTGTAGTTCGTTTGCTAAAGCTTTTCTAATGTCAAGTATCATTTCCTTAGACCATGAGATTGTGCAACTCCCGGATACCGTAGGAATTATTTGGGTGTACCAAACGTCACAACATAACTGGGTGGCTATAAAGGTGCACTACAGGTATCTCTGAAAGTGTCTGTTGGGTTGGCACGAATTGAGACTAGGATTTGTCACTCCGTGTGACAGAGAGGTATCTCTGGGCCCACTCGGTAATGCATCATCATAATGAGCTCAATGTGACTAAGGAGCTGGTCACGGGATCATGCATTAAGGAACGAGTAAAGAAACTTGCCGGTAACGAGTTTGAACGAGGTATGGGGATACCGACGATCGAATCTCGGGCAAGTAACATACCGATGGACAAAGGGAATTGCATACAGGATTGATTGAATCCCCGACATCGTGGTTCATCCAATGAGATCATCGTAGAACATTTGGGAGTCAACATGGGTATCCAGATCCCGCTGTTGGTTATTGGCCGGAGAGATGTCTCGGTCATGTCTGCATGATTCCCGAATCCGCAGGGTCTACACACTTAAGGTTCGGTGACGCTAGAGTTGCTATGGGAAATAGTATGTGGTTGCCGAAGGTTGTTCGGAGTCTCGGATGAGATCCCGGACGTCACAAGGAGTTTCGGAATGGTCCGGAGGTGAAGAATTATATATGGAAAGTCCAGTTTCAGTTACCGGAATAATTTCGGGGGTTATCGGTATTGTACTGGGACCACCGAAAGGTGTCCGGGGATCCACCGAGTGGGGCCACCTGCCCCGGTGGGCCAAGTGGGCTGAACAAAGGAGGGAACCAGCCCCTGGTGGGATGGTGCCCCCCAAGGGCCCAAGGCGCCTACGGTTGAAAACCCTAGGGGGTGGGGGTGCCTCCCACCTAACTTGGGGGGCAAGTCTCCCCCCCTTGGCCGCCCCCCTCTAGATGCATCTAGGGGGCCGACCCCCTCTCCCTTCACCCCATAAATAGAGGGGGGTGGGAGGGCAACCACACCCCTTCCCTGGCGCAACCCTCCCCCTCTCCAACACCTCCTCCTCCTCCATAGTGCTTGGCGAAGCCCTACCCGAAAACTGCAAGCTCCACCACCACGCCGACGTGCTGCCGGAGCTCTCCCTCAACTTCTCCTCTCCTCTTGCTGGATCAAGAAGGAGGAGATGTCCACGGGCTATATGTGTGTTGAACGCAGAGGCGCCGTCTGTTCGGCGCTTGATCGGATCTTCCGTGATTTGAATCGCCGCGAGTACGATTCCATGAACCACGTTCTTGTAACACCTCCGCTTAGCGATCTTCAAGGGTATGAAGATGCATTCCCTCTCTTTCTCGTTGCTAGCATCTCCTAGATTGATATTGGTGACCCGTAGGAAATTTTTGAATTATTACTACGTTCCCCAACACTTGTCCATCACATCATTCTCCTAATGATGTGATCCCGTTATCAAGTGACAACACATGTCTATGGTTAGGAAACCTTAACCATCTTTTGATTAACGAGCTAGTCTAGTAGAGGCTCACTAGGGACACGGTATTTGTTTATGTATCCACACATGTATTTAAGTTTTTGATCAATACAATTCTATCATGAATAATAAACCTTTATCATGATTAAGAAAATATAATAATAACCACTTTATTATTGCCTCTAGGGCATATTTCCAACACTGCCTCCTAGATGTTTTGGTGGTGTTAGCTTGGTTAACTATCTGGAGATGGCAATGCCTCCTCGTCCTAGTTGTTGGGGGCCAACAAATGCCTCTCTGAGGTGGATGAGGGCAGGAGCGGCATTGAGCGCAACGCTTGGCGGTGCTCGCCAAGACCAAGGTGTTGCCCCGGGTGCTCGTGGATCCCGCACTCGCGGAGGTTTGGACGCTTGATCAGTACAAGACCACAAAGGAGTCATACACCCACCGTCGGCTCAACAAGTAGCTCGTCTGCGCCGAGTTGACCGATGACGATAGCCCGGATGACAGTGACGATGAACTCGAAGGCCCTGCCTACATGGTCACCATCTGCTACCTAGTATAGTTTAATCTTGTTTTAATTTGGTTTACGTTAAGTTTGTGTCAAACTTCTTAAATTTTGTTAGGTTGCATGTAAAATATGATACTTCGTTAAACTTCGTTTGTATTTCGTGCTTGCTTCGTTTGAAATGGGACGACATTTGAGGGATATTGTTGGATGGTCCGCGCTCAGCCGGATGTCCGCTTACACGCCGGATGTATCCGCAAAAAATTGTTGACATCTATTTGTTGAGTTGCCAAATTTCCTCTATATGTCCGCTGCACAAAAAAAGACATCCATTGTGGCTCACCAAATTTGTCCAGGCAGTCAGAACTATCTGAAATCCCACAAACTCAAACCAGATCAAGGTGAGGTATGGGGGCGTTCAAGCATTCCACATACACCGCAAACTCAGCTTCGGATCCCACCATAAACACACCTTTTCACTTCCCTCCTTATATCTACTGACAAGTAGGAAATTTTGGGGATATATCGCTCGATGGTCAACGCCTAGCCGGATGTATGCACACACGTCTGAATATGTGTGTGAACATTTGGGGCGTCCATTTGCTGATTAAGGTTGGAGATGCCCTTCTAGCCGCAAAGCAAATTGCTCCAAACGCATTTTCATGATGATTTTGGTTTTCACTATGACGATGGGTAGTCGTATTATGATATCCTATAATATTAATTGTTTTTTATTTTATTTTATTTCAAATATTTTTTTCTGTTTTTTTTATTTCGTGCTACTTTGAAGAGGGTAGACATGAACTTTTCCAAAAAATTATGGGGATTGAAATAGTTTAACCTATATTTGAAATTAGTGTTTATATTCATTGTATCTCTAAAATACCCAATTATCAACAAATTGACAACACTGTATTTTGTAAACTATTCAACATGTATTAACAAGTATTGTGTTGAACTTTTCAATATAATTCTTCAAAATGTTACAAACAATTTTTTAATACATGTTGAACTTTTCTTAAAATACACGTTGCCATTTTTTAGTGCAAGACAGACATTTTCTCAAAAACAGGTTATAATTTTTTATTACATGTGAAACATTTTCCAAAAACATGTTGAACATTTTTCAAATGCACTAACACCTTCTTTAAGTTTATGGCAGTTGTAATTTCTTCTTACATTTATTTTTTGAATGGTAAAAATAATATGTAAAATAAATATAAAGAACTTGAAATAATAAAAGAAAAATTTTGCAGGCCCACAGAAGTGACATACTCCTATATAATAAGAATCTCTTGAAGGGCCACTTCCACGCTTGCATGCCACACGGGCTGGACGTACGTCCTGGCACGGTCATGGACAAGTTAAGGCACATCCAGTGTATTTAACTCGTTGTGAGATATAAACATCATTGTTTGTGTTGTTTCTTTATCTTCTTTCATGTTTTCTTGTTTTTACTTATATCTTGTTGCTTTAGAAAGAGATTGGAGAACAAACAAGTTGTTTATTTCTCTGAAAGCCCTTTGCCCCTTTCAACTATTGCGCAACACTGATATGCGGAAATGCGGTACCTTTTCAGTTCTTATACTCAGGTGGAAGGCACGTCATGAAGATTCAGCTCTTTTCACTTCTTCTACATGTCCCTGTTTTGTTAGGATGCTATTGATTTGATGCGAGAGCTAAGATGATCGACGAGGCACAGAATCGAAGTGTTGTTCAAATCATTTATTTAGTTTTGAGAGATATTGTTGTCCTTGAGATATCTATTTCTGGCCAGCTTATTTTGATTAAGCCCTCATGTTATCTGGTGCATTTCCATCATTTTCGTTCGGAGGCTTGAGCAAATTTTGCAAAAAGAATAATGTCCATTCACTGCCAAAGCTATGCCCTGTAAATTAATTTTGATCAAGAAATCTTATGGAGTGCTTGAACTTTCTCTATGTTCCTTGATGGGCAATATTAATGTCATGCTGCTTGGATATTTTTTCCATATAGGGCGCAGCGGGACGCATGGTAGAAACTGAAAGACAACATGCCTTTCGTCGCAGTTTGTGTCCATGCAAATGGCCAAGAGAGAAATCAAGACCAGTATGCCTTTCGTCGCCAGAACAACGTCATTTTGGACTAAGCAAAAACTAAGTTACGTCCTGAATTCTTTGTGGCTTATTTCAAGCTGCCATCAAAATATTTCCCAAGATCTTTCAGGCTAACAATTATCTCGGCCGTCTTAATTAGTTGGCCGCTTCTCTACTGCGTGTATTGTGATGCCCTTCGTACGCACGTACACTAGCTAGCATGATCGAATCAATCCGGCAAGAAAGAAGATTACTGAGTGGTAACATACACGAACACGATTAATGGCAACAGCAAACAGGTGCGATTTCCATTGCTTTTGATCAATTGATCTCATGATTACAATAGGGAGCAATGCATGCATGTACTAATCAAATCTACATGGTACATGGCCGGCCGTGATTCACTCCAACATTCTGACGACTCTAGCCTAGCTCTCGGCGACGGTCGGCATGTTCTTGACGTCGTCCACGGCAACGCTCACAGTTCGAGGGAACTGCCCGTGGTAGATCACTTGAATGAAGCCAGCTTCATCTGCGTCGGAGAAGACGACGGCGCTGCGCCAGAGGACGAGCCTCCTGCCCGTCGGCCGCAGGGTCCCTACGCGCGTGCGCACCCTCACGGTCATGCCCGGGATCGTCTTGATGCGCTCTTGTCCGGTTGTCGTCTTGGTGCTGGTGGTCGCTGCTCTTGCCGTCGCGTGCGGATTCGTCGCAGATACCTTCACGGTGGCGGCGGCAGCTGAACCCGGAGGAATAAACGCGATCGGGCGTGGTGGTGACGGGGCGGTGGATTTCCTGGGAGCTCCGGCGCTCGCGACGGCGGAAACCTTCATGCTGCTGCTGGACGCCAGAAAGGTGAGCGGATGAAGGCGCGGCGGGGCCGTGCACCTCTCCTTCACCTCCCCCATCGGCACGTAGGAGATCCCCTTGGTGGCAGCCTTGACTATTGAGAGCGGGATGGGCACGCGTCGGACCTGCTTGCTCCAGTCGTCGGATCGGCGCAGCGGCGAGGACGAGGAGGATGTCTTCTCAACTCTGCCCTTGGTCATGTTGACGGCCTTCCTGCGCCGCTGGAGCTCACGGCGGATTTTGTTGAGGCCCGGCGATCGCTGCGCCATGAGAGCCGCCATCGTGGTTGTGGAGAAACGGAAGAAGGATTCTTGATGAGAGGTTGTGGAGGAGGAACTAACAACAAAGATCCAAGCGCTGGGTCACCTTATATCTAATCTACCTCGACGCAGGGCAGAGTTGTTTTCGGAGGAAAAATCGTAGGAAGTAAGCACGGCGTATGATCGGAACCGGTGAGAGCAATTAGATTGATGAGATGAGTTTGTGCAGTCCGACACCATGCGGACCGTGATGGTCACGCAAGACCACCACGCGGACCCAGAGCTACAGCGGCCACGCCCGCACTCCGCCTAGAGGCCGGCGACATGCACGCCTGAAACCCGCGGGGACGCCAACGGGACACACGCGACGGCGCAGCCACTCGCGACCGGTGCCCTCTGCCTCCCGTTCGCGCCACGACGGGGCACCACCAGCCCCCCGTTCCCACCAGAACTACTTTCTGATGCGGCCCTCTCGACGACGGCGTCGTCACACAGCGCCGAGACGCCGGTGAGGATGCGCGCCGGGAGCGCTCACGCACGCCGTCACGACGCGGCACCAGAAGTATTCTAAGCCGGCCACGTCAGAACTGTGCCAAGAAGCCGGCGACGATGCTTGCCGGAAGCCCGAGTGGAGGGCCACTCGGTGGCGTCCGCTACCTCCCGTTTCAGCAACGACGCCGGAGCAGCACCAGCTCTGCGACGCGACGGGGATGAGCGGCCTCGCTGGCCGGCTCTAACTCCATCCAGAGGGTATCACCACCGCTGCGTCCCAGCACCGGGAAGTTCTTCGGGCGCCCGGCCGTGCCACACGCGATCACGACTCACGAGGAGAAGCGGAGCAGCTCACTTGCTCTAGAGATTAGTGACTAGGTAATGCTAATGGAGCTAGCGTACGTGGCTCACATCACATTCGCATGTGTCCAATCACACCAGGCAGGATCGAGAAGGGTCACAACTATCGTCTTTGCCATTGCCATGCAGGATTGCAGCCACCATCACACACACCGGACCGTTAGCACTTAATATTAGTATATTTTTTCCACATGATAAGTGATTAAATTATCAATATGAACTAATCTACGGAATTTTTAATTCATTAGTTTGAACTAAGTAGGATTAGGGGAGGTACAAGGGGAATCTGGAGAATCTAGCTAGACGAACATGACAAGCAACCAGAGAGGCGACGACGCGGACAACGAGCTCCGCGGGGGGGGGGGGGGGGGGGGGGGGGGGGAGGGGGGGGTGCGAGCTCACTCAACGGCGAGCCCTAGGACGCCGGCGAGCAGAGCGAGGAAAGATGGCCGGTCCTGTACGTCCCGAACCTCTTGGCGGCGGGGTTACTCTGCTACCAGAAGGGCTCTCTCCTAGTCCAAGGTGAGATTCAGAGGATCCTGCTGCTCGATGGAGAGGATAGGGTAGTTGACAGCCGGGGTTTGTGTGCTCGCGAGAGGATTTCATGACGATTAGTAGTCTGGCTGCCCTGTCACGTTGCTCTGGTTGGGGATGCGGTGGCGTGTGGAATTGGTGGCGGCGGGGCGGATTTCGAGGCGAGCGACCGCCATGAATGCAAGGGGAAGGTGGGAAATAAATCCCCCACCCTCGAAGGCGAGTCGATTGCATTCGGAGCCAGAAATCCCCAACCACCACTGAGGGAGTCTTGGATTAGGGGGTGTCCGGATAGCCGGACTATACCTTCGGCCGGACTCCTGGACTATGAAGATACAAGATTGAAGACTTCGTCCCGTGTCCGGAAGGGACTTTCCTTGGCGTGGAAGGCAAGCTTGGCGATACGGATATGTAGATCTCCTACCATTGTAACCGACTCTGTGTAACCCTAGCCCTCTCCGGTGTCTATATAAACCGGAGGGTTTTAGTCCGTAGGGAAGAACAACAATCATACCATAGGCTAGCTTCTAGCGTTTAGCCTCCTTGATCTCGTGGTAGATCTACTCTTGTACTACCCATATCATCAATATTAATCAAGTAGGAGTAGGGTTTTACCTCCATCGAGAGGGCCCGAACCTGGGTAAAAACATCGTGTCCCTTGTCTCCTGTTACCATCCGCCTAGACGCACAGTTCGGGACCCCCTACCCGAGATCCGCCGGTTTTGACACCGACATTGGTGCTTTCATTGAGAGTTCCTCTGTGCCGTCGCCATCAGGAAGGATGCCTCATCCCGTCTTTAAAGACGGCACCGTTGTTAAGGGAGCTTTGGCTGTCGGCCAAACTCTCCGGCTAGGTGGTTTCCTTATGATCGCCTGTTCGGCTGCTGCGCCGACGATGACCTCTCGGGTCATCGAAAGCAATCTTCATGTCAGCTTGGAATTCGTCGAGCAACTAGATCCAATGGAGCTCTCTTCCCTAAACGAACTCTTGGATTGCATCGCCGCCCTGGGAGTCGCTACGGATTACGACCAGATTGGGCCTAAACCCGATCTGAGAGAGATTAACTCTCCCCAGGTCACCCATCACGTTGCCGTGGTAGAGGGACAGTGCGGCAACCATTCATCTATCTTAAGGACTAGCTGTGACGCCCGGATAATCAAGCTACAGTAAACCTCTGCTAATGATGCCAGGTCACCTCGGTTACTGTTGGTAATCTCGGGATTCAGAATCGTTTCAGAATTCAAATTTAAAATAAAGTCAAAACTAAAAAAAAAGTTCAAACGGTGAAAAATAAATCATAAGTGATTATTGTAGAGAAACCACATTTTTATAAAATGTTTAACTGCTGTAAAATAATTAAAACAGTAGGTAAAACAATTAACTAAATGTCGCTTGTATTTTATAAAATACTAAACTATATTATTTGGGGGTTAAACCTTTTGTAGCAGAGGTATAATTAGTGATACTATTATAGGTACAACTTTTATGTTTTATGAAACTAAAAGAAACCAAAACAGTAAAAGGAAAGATAAGAAAAAGGAAAATAAAAACAAAAGACAAAAGAAATTAAAGGCCCCCCCACGCTGGGCCAACCGGCCCAGCTAGCCAGCCGGCCCACCCCAATACCCCTGGCCTATATGGCCTATTCCCCCGCACCCAACCGAAACCCTAACCCCCCACTCCTCTTGATCCCCACTCCTCTACCCCTCTCCCGATCCGATCTGTGGGCGGGATCGAACCCCCCCAGCGCCCAAGGCCGCTGCCCCTGACGCCGCCCCGACGGCCGCGCCCCGCCACCCGGTGCTGCCCGACGCCGCTTGCCGTTGCCCGCCGACGCCGTTGCTCGTCGCCTCCCCGACCCCGTCGCTGGTGCCGTCCCAGGCCACCGTCACCGCTCGCCGGAACCACCGCGCGCCACGACTCTGTCGCCGCCCGTCATCCCCGACTCCTCCTCGACCCCCACTGCCCCAGACCCTGCTCCGCGCCGTGAGCCCCCCCTTCTCCTTCCTTCCCCTGCTCGACGCGCCACCGCGCGAGCTCGTGCGCCCCAGCACCCACGCTCACCATGGCCCCCGCGCCCGCTGGCCGCGTCAGGCGCCCCCCCAGCGCCTCGCGCCCCGGTCCTCCTCCTCCCCGTGCCCGCGCGCCGCGCTCGCCCGCGGCTCTGCTGCATCTGCTTCTACCGCCGCACGAGCTCCCGCTCACGGCCACCATGGCCCTTGCCGCCCCCAGCCGCGCCTGTACCCCTCCTCGACGCCGTTCAAGCCGCCCCGGTCGCCGCCGTCGACCGCCGTCGCGCGCCTGGCCCTAGGCCGCGCCGCGCCCGTGCCCCCTGCTGGCCTCTCCGAGGCCACGGCCTTGCACCACCGTGCCGGGCTACGGCCTCACCGACGCCCCTGTTGCCCCGTGCCCTCGCACGGGCGCACGCCCGTTAACCGCGCCCGATAGGCCCCCTGGGCCTATGACAACGGGCCCCGCCCCAGAACAAAAAAGAATGAATAAAAATAATAATAATAATAAATAATTAAAATAATTAATTAATTAATTAAGTTAATTAATCCTGTTAATTAATCTAATCAATTAGTTAGGTTAATTAAACCCTAATTAACATAAACAGTGTATGACAGGTGGGTCCCACTGGACCCACTGGTCAGGTTGACCAAGTCAACTCTGTTGACTGCTGATGTCAGCATGACATCATGCTGATGTCATTAATCTATTTTTCGAATTAATTTAAATAATTAATTAAATTCCAGAAATTAACAAAAATCTTGAGAAAATCATATCTTTTAATCCGTAACTCGGATTAAAATATTTTCAACATGAAAGTTGCTCAGAATGTCGAGACGATTCCGGATACGCAACCCGTTCGTCCGCCACACCTCCCTAACCTATCGAACTCATAACTTTCCCCCTCTGGCTCCTCTGCCCGAAAACGCGAAACACCGGGGATACTTTCCTGAATGTTTCCCCCCGTTCACCGGTACCACCTCGTACCGCGTTAGGGCACACCTAGCACCACGCTTTGTCATGTCATGCATTTGTTTGCATTATATTTATTGTTTCTTCCCCCTCTTCTCTCGCTAGACACCGAGACCGACGCCGCTGCTACCCAGTACGACTACGGTGTTGACGACCCCTCTCTCTTGCCAGAGCAACCAGGCAAGCCCCCCCCTTTGATCACCAGATATCGCCTACTCTTCTCTATACTGCTTGCATTAGAGTAGTGTAGCATGTTACTGCTTTCCGTTATTCCTATCCTGATGCATAACCTATCCTTGCTAATACTGTTGTTACCATTACATGCTATCCTACTGCTTAGTATAGGAAGCTAGTGTTCCATCAGTGGCCCTACACTCTTCTCCATCTGCCATGCTATACTACTGGGCCGTGATCACTTCGGGAGGTGACCACGGGCATATACAATATACTTTACACAGTTACCTTACCTGTGATACTGTTCGGAGATGGGGGCTGAAGGGGCAGGTGGCTCCATCCCGGTAGAGGTGGGCCTGGGTTCCCGACGGCCCCCGACTGTTACTTTGAGGCGGCGCGACAGGGCAGGTTGAGACCACCTAGGAGAGAGGTGGGCCTGGCCCTGGTCGGCGTTCACGGATACTTAACACGTTTAACGAGATCTTGGTATTTGATCTAAGTCTGGCCACTGGCTTATACGCACTAACCATCTATGCGGGGACAGTTATGGGCACTCGACATCGTGGTATCAGTCAAAGCCTTCGTGACGTCAGTGACTGAGTGGCGCACGCCGGATTGGACTGGAACGCCTACTAGGCTAGGTCTACTTCCGGCCGCGTTCGCAACGTGCACGTGTGCAAAGGGCGATGGGCCCAGACCCCTGCGCCATAGGATTTAGACCGGCGTGCTGACCTCTCTGTTGTGCCTAGGTAGGGCTGCGACGTGTTGATCTTCCGAGGCCGGGCATGACCCAGGAAAGTGTGTCCGGCCAAATGGGATCGAGCGTGTTGGGTTATTTGGTGCACCCCTGTAGGGAAGTTAATCTATTCGAATAGCCGTGATCTTCGGTAACAGGACGACTTGGAGTTGTACCTTGACCTTATGACAACTAGAACCGGATACTTAATAAAACACACCCTTCCAAGTGCCAGATACCACCGGTGATCGCTCTCTCACAGGGCGATGAGGGGAGGATCATCGGTTAGGATTATGCTATGCGATGCTACTTGGAGGACTTCAGTCTAATCTCTTCTACATGCTGCAAGACGGAGGCTGCCAGAAGCGTAGTCTTCGAAAGGACTAGCTATCACTTTCACCCGAAGAGCCCCTTATTACCGATGATCGTCTGCTGTACGTGAAGACCCTGAAGATACTCGCCGTTGTTAACCCGAGAACTTGTGTTCATCGCGTTTGCAATTCCCCTTCCACTATTAACCCTTATGGATAACTACTTGCAGTTTTTATTCTTACATTCATCCCAGATGGTCTTGTTATTACAAGATACCCCGTAATACTTGTCGTTGTTTCGATAATCCTTTGAGCTTACTGCCTTGCTGTTCCTTGTCACCTGAATACCCCTATGGATAATTCTCGCACTTATCGAGTATCCGCTCACCCCCAGTTGTTCATGTGTTTCACAATGGTCTTAGAAATACTATTCGATCTTCCGAGAATCCTCAGCAGCTTATTGCTCTTGAAATTCTTTGCTTGCTTGCGTTATGGTTAATCCCCTAAGTATAGTAATCTTATTGGAATTCTTTGCCATCGTCATTTTGATCCCTTTGATTCAACATGAGTGCGAATGCACGCAATCAACAGTTGATCCTTTTAAATTATCTTTCCAACTCAGACGTCATTTTAAACATGAGCTGGTTCTCAATAAATCCAATTGTCGTCGATTGTACCCCTAAGGCTATTCAACTTATACATCCCTAATCAGAACACTGCTTCTGATCCCTTGATTTGAAAATCATAATTCCTTTGCATTTGAGCTCTGGATTAGTCAGTTGTTTCCATAATCCAATGCCATTGCATTGTTACTTCCTCTGGTTGTGTGCCGATGCTCACGTCAGCTCTGTTATGGACCGTCAGATACTTTTTGGATTTTATCTGGCATCGTCCTTCATATTCAATAATCTTCTGAGCCGTCCTCGGATACATAATGCCTTGGGTAAATTGTATCCTCTACTTTCTCAACCATGTGCTGCTTTCGAGCTTGTATGAATTATTCCTGGAGTTGTGGTATATGTTTCTAAGATGCCCCGATGGGTTGAACATATACCTTCCTTAATATGTGTGAACTCGAAAGTTTTCACGAGTCATACACTTCTGGTATTTTTCTAGATAAAATTTCAACACTACAACTTCCTCGAAAGTGAGAAGTGAGAAAGGGTATGCATTGGAGAAGTGGGAGTCGACCTTAAACTTTGTGTTCATGCCCATGGACACGATGTAGATCTTATCATTAAAGCTTCTTTTAAATTAAATTATTCCTTTGGTATAAGTTCATCTTATATCTGGGATCTGGCCTTTTGCAATAGTGTTTCCGACCATGTTCTCCTTTAAATACAATTTCTCGGACAAGTTGAAGTAATTATCTTCTACAGATCATTGCACCCGACCAACCTTTACTTTGATCTACCGTCGTGTATTACACTCTGGTATCTCAAGAATATCATAGAACTGCATAACTTCTTATGGGTTCTTCATCAACTATTATTTCTCACCGACTCCAATTTTCTCGGGTTCTGGGTTGTCATCAACCGAGGACACCAATAAGTGAATCGATTCCGCACTCTGGTTCAATAACTCTTAAATAATTGTTATTGCTTACGAGTTAATAATCACTTAAGTCATTACTAGCCTGATCGGCTATATCATCATGGTGCTAAATTTTAACTGTGCTACTTGGCCCTTCTTCACGGAGCACAATTCTTGACGATGAGCTAAGCTTACGTCGATTTTCCTCATCATATCATTTCGCCTTGAACCGCAAGCTTGATTTCGAGTTTGTGTCGTAACCATGGTTCCAATAACCTTCTGTTTATCATTTGTTTGACTAGATGTCATCACCGATTGATTACATCTTCATGAAATCTCTCGACAAATGTGTCGTGATCATCATCAGCATTCCGAGCTCTTCCAAGATATCAATTGATTTCATGATGATAAATACCATCCTTGCCCTCGATGATTTGTGTTACCATCGACCACTTTATTGACTTCCCTCCAGAACAAACTTGTTCGTGTTTTGTGTTATACCTTGAGTTCCTTGCTATCCCGCATTGTTCTTCTTTACCTTGGGGTATTACCATCTTTAATGTCAATAAAGTCGTGAGGATTTCATCACCTCTTAAGGATTCTTGATACAGGTAATACTTCTCACCATCACCTTTCTTTCTTGGTCCCCGTGTTGGTTCTAACCGGGATTCCAACAAGTGAACGGTACTGCGTGGATTTTGTACTTCTAACAACCCTATTGCTTTGAAGTTGATGGTCGATAGTTCGTTCTTAGACTATTGGTTGTTGAACCACCATTTTAACGTTGATCATGCTACCTAAGCCCATCTTTCGGGTGCACCTTTCAATCAATGTTCAATTGTGTATGCTTTCCTCGAGCATACATCATTATATTATATCATTTGATCTGACAAATGTTATCTCCTTGTTCACATAATTGTGGAAACCCATCCTTTCGAAATCTCGATGAATTGTCACTGAGTTCATCAACTACCTCCTTATTCCTTCATTGGTTTAATGATGAGCTCTTGTTCTGGAACTCCCTTCCATAGTACATTTCCCGAGAATCTTACAATGTCTTCTCGTCAAATTGTGTTGCACCTATTCTTCTCAGGTATCCAAATGTCTGAGGTATCCTGACACCAACCAGATCTGAAACTCGGCCAGATATGATGGTTGGAACATATTTCCAAGAGTTATAACATTGGTCTTTATATGACCCGGTAAGGTGATGTCATGCCTAGCACACCTGACTGGAGGACCTATTGTTATAGTTTCCTTTTGGCAAGGTTAGTCATTCTTCCGTGAGGAAATTGTAAGACTTATTCTATAAGTTCCTGATGGATCCTTTTTGTCTCCAAAGTCTGATCTTCACCTGTTGACCATGTCAATGCTATCTCAAAGCATGTCTGTGGTACTCTGATTTTCAACAAGAACATTTGAAGCCTAATGCTAAATGTTACTTTCTCAATTATCCAAACACCGTTGTATGGGCAATGTCATGAAAATTCTCTCCCGTACCTAAAGAGTTTTCTACATTATATCCTATCATGGATATCATGCTCTACTTGTCCTTGGGAAGGATATACCTTTCAAATGTGTGTTTAAACCCATTTTCCTTTCCATTGTTCTGATTAATTTGATAATCATATTATCCTTTCCATTGCTTGGTTTAACCTTTCTTGAGGTTTATATGATCTAAGCAGTAATATTTTCCTACTTACGAAAACACCTCGGTGTAACACATTATCAGTCAGACCCTGTTACTATTGTTGATGACATTTCGGTAGCCACCGATGGATGGGAACCTTGCCTATTGGCCCGCCTCGTTCAACGAGCAGGAAAATGGTTCTCTTCATCCCTCGCCCTTGGTACCAACGTTGTTGCCGACATAGCTGACATGGTACGCCCTGACATGCCTTGCTATCATGACCGTGCAAGATGTCACTGCTCCTATTAAAAAAAAGGAACCACATGGTGGGCCCATAACCCACAGTTTCACAGGATCGAAACCTGACTCTCCTATACACCCTGTTGCCAAAGTTATTCCTAGATCTTGACTTCGTATGTAATTTGCGAGGCACCTTCCTAGGGATCAATTCTGGTATCGGACACAATACTTATTCCCGTTGCTCTGAACCCCATTCACACTCTGGTTCAGGCAATGAACGATTGCCTATCCGCTTGAAACTTCTTATTGCACCGTCTTACTTTGCTCTCGATGTGTTTCATTTGTTCAACTCGAGAGATACTCATATGTTCATACTTGGGAAACCCCCAGAAGATTTTCCCTTGTAACATCCTATCGTTGTAGAGCCGCCCCTTACCTATTCGTAAGTACGATTGAGATCACGAAGAAAGGATGACAAATTGATCATGGTGACTTGAAGCAGTGAAATGAAGACATCAACGAAAGGGATCAACCTCTTCGAAAGGGCAGCCAAGACCGAGAAGACTCGTTAGGTTTTTCGCTACCAACACCTTCGCCCCTTACTCCACCGCTTAAATCTCGGGACGAGATTTCTTGTAGTGGAGGAGAATTGTCACGCCCGGATAATCAAGCTATAGTAAACCTCTGCTAATGATGCCAGGTCACCTCGGTTACTGTTGGTAATCTCGGGATTCAGAATCGTTTCGGAATTCAAATTTAAAATAAAGTCAAAACTAAAAAAAAAGTTCAAACGGTGAAAAATAAATCATAAGTGATTATTGTAGAGAAACCACATTTTTATAAAATGTTTAACTGCTCTAAAATAATTAAAACAGTAGGTAAAACAATTAACTAAATGTCGCTTGTATTTTATAAAATACTAAACTATATTATTTGGGGGTTAAACCTTTTGTAGCAGAGGTATAATTAGTGATACTATTATAGGTACAACTTTTATGTTTTATGAAACTAAAAGAAACCAAAACAGTAAAAGGAAAGATAAGAAAAAGGAAAATAAAAACAAAAGACAAAAGAAATTAAAGGCCCCCCCACGCTGGGCCAACCGGCCCAGCTAGCCAGCCGGCCGGCCAGCCGGCCCACCCCAATACCCCTGGCCTATATGGCCTATTCCCCCGCACCCGACCGAAACCCTAATCCCCCACTCCTCTCGATCCCCACTCCTCTCCCCCTCTCCCGATCCGATCTGGGGGCGGGATCAAACCCCCCAGCGCCCGAGGCCGCTGCCCCTGACGCCGCCCCGACGGCCGCGCCCCGCCACCCGGTGCTGCCCGACGCCGCTTGCCGTTGCCCGCCGACGCCGTTGCTCGTCGCCTCCCCGACCCGTCGCTGGTGCCGTCCCAGGCCGCCGTCACCGCTCGCCGGAACCACCGCGCGCCACGACTCCGTCGCCGCCTGTCATCCACGACTCCGTCGCCGCCTGTCATCCACGACTCCTCCTCGACCCCCACTGCCCCAGACCCTGCTCCGCGCCGTGAGCCCCCCTTCTCCTTCCCTCCCCTGCTCGACGCGCCACCGCGCGAGCTCGTGCACCCCAGCACCCACGCTCACCATGGCCCCCGCGCCCGCTGGCCGCGTCAGGCGCCCCCCCAGCGCCTCGCGCCCCGGTCCTCCTCCTCCCCGTGCCCGCGCGCCGCGCTTGCCCGCGGCTTTGCTGCATCTGCTTCTACCGCCGCACGAGCTCCCGCTCACGGCCACCATGGCCCTTGCCGCCCCCAGCCGCGCCTGTACCCCTCGACGCCGTTCAAGCCGCCCCGGTCGCCGCCGTCGACCGCCGTCGCGCGCCTGGCCCCAGGCCGCGGCGTGCCCGTGCCCCCTGCTGGCCTCTCCGAGGCCACGGCCTTGCACCACCGTGCCGGGCTACGGCCTCACCGACGCCCCTGTTGCCCTGTGCCCTCGCACGGGCGCACGCCCGTTAACCGCGCCCGATAGGCCCCCTGGGCCTATGACAACGGGCCCCGCCCCAGAACAAAAAAGAATGAATAAAAATAATAATAATAATAAATAATTAAAATAATTAATTAATTAATTAAGTTAATTAATCCTGTTAATTAATCTAATCAATTAGTTAGGTTAATTAAACCCTAATTAACATAAACAGTGTATGACAGGTGGGTCCCACTGGACCCACTGGTCAGGTTGACCAAGTCAACTCTGTTGACTGCTGATGTCAGCATGACATCATGCTGATGTCATTAATCTGTTTTTCGAATTAATTTAAATAATTAATTAAATTCCAGAAATTAATAAAATCTTTAGAAAATCATATCTTTTAATCCGTAACTCGGATTAAAATATTTTCAACATGAAAGTTGCTCAGAATGTCGAGACGATTCCGGATACGCAACCCGTTCGTCCGCCACACCTCCCTAACCTATCGAACTCGTAACTTTCCCCCTCTGGCTCCTCTGCCCGAAAACGCGAAACACCGGGGATACTTTCCCGGATGTTTCCCCCCCTTCACCGGTACCACCTCTTACCGCGTTAGGGCACACCTAGCACCACGCTTTGTCATGTCATGCATCGTCATGCATTTGTTTGCATTATATTTATTGTTTCTTCCCCCTCTTCTCTCGCTAGACACCGAGACCGACGCCGCTACTACCCAGTACGACTACGGTGTTGACGACCCCTCTGTCTTGCCAGAGCAACCAGGCAAGCCCCCCCCCTTGATCACCAGATATCACCTACTCTTCTCTATACTGCTTGCATTAGAGTAGTGTAGCATGTTACTGCTTTCCGTTATTCCTATCCTGATGCATAGCCTATCCTTGCTAATACTGTTGTTACCATTACCTGCTATCCTACTGCTTAGTATAGGAAGCTAGTGTTCCATCAGTGGCCCTACACTCTTGTCCGTCTGCCATGCTATACTACTGGGCCGTGATCACTTCGGGAGGTGACCACGGGCATATACAATATACTTTACACAGTTACCTTACCTGTGATACTGTTCGGAGATGGGGGCTGAAGGGGCAGGTGGCTCCATCCCGGTAGAGGTGGGCCTGGGTTCCTGACAGCCCCCGACTGTTACTTTGAGGCGGCGCGACAGGGCAGGCTGAGACCACCTAGGAGAGAGGTGGGCCTGGCCCTGGTCGGCGTTCGCGGATACTTAACATGTTTAACGAGATCTTGGTATTTGATCTGAGTATGGCCACTGGCTTATACGCACTAACCATCTACGCGGGGACAGTTATGGGCACTCGACGTCGTGGTATCAGTCGAAGCCTTCGTGACGTCAGCGACTGAGTGGCGCGCGCCGGATTGGACTGGAACGCCTACTAGGCTAGGTCTGCTTCCGGCTGCGTTCGCAACGTGCAGGTGTGCAAAGGGCGATGGGCCCAGACCCCTGCGCCATAGGATTTAGACCGACGTGCTGACCTCTCTGTTGTGCCTAGGTAGGGCTGGGACGTGTTGATCTTCCGAGGCCGGGCATGACCCAGGAAAGTGTGTCCGGCCAAATGGGATCGAGCGTGTTGGGTTATGTGGTGCACCCCTGCAGGGAAGTTAATCTATTCGAATAGCCGTGATCTTCGGTAACAGGACGACTTGGAGTTGTACCTTGACCTTATGACAACTAGAACCGAATACTTAATAAAACACACCCTTCCAAGTGCCAGATACCACCGGTGATCGCTCTCTCACAGGGCGACGAGGGGAGGATCATCGGTTAGGATTATGCTATGCGATGCTACTTGGAGGACTTCAGTCTAATCTCTTCTACATGCTGCAAGACGGAGGCTGCCAGAAGCGTAGTCTTCGAAAGGACTAGCTATCCCCCCTTATTCCGGCTTTCTGCAGTTCAGTCCACATATGATACCCTTATTCCATTTGATACCAATGCATACATATGTAGTATAGCTCCTTGCTTGCGAGTACTTTGGATGAGTACTTACGGTTGCTTTCTCCCTCTTTTCCCCCTATCCCTTCTACCTGGTTGTCGCAACCAGAGGTTGGAGCCCAGGAGCCAGACGCCACCTTCGATGACGACTCCTACTACACCGGAGGTGCCTACTACTACGTGATGCCCGCTGACGATGACCATGAGTAGTTAGGAGGATCCCAGGCAGGAGGCCTGCGCCTCTTTCGATCTGTATCCCAGTTTGTGCTAGCCTTCTTAAGGCAAACTTGTTTAACTTATGTCTGTACTCAGATATTGTTGCTTCCGCTGACTCGTCTATGATCGAGCTCTTGTATTCGAGCCCTCGAGGCCCCTGGCTTGTAATATGATGCTTGTATGACTTATTTTATTTGTAGAGTTGTGTTGTGATATCTTCCCGTGAGTCCCTGATCTTGATCGTACACGTTTGCGTGTATGATTAGTGTATGATTAAAGCGGGGGCGTCACACTAGCTATGTCCAGATTCCTGATCCCTCCAAGCCGGATACCCACGGAGGGGAGGACATCACTCAAGACCTGAACTTAAAGTCAGACGACGGGCTAGATTCATTAGACAACATCCAAGAATCCAAACTTCTGAGTTCGGAAACTCCTTGGCCTCTGGGTCTCAGATTGGGTGAGGTTTCGGATTTGATTCCACCCACCCACCCGTACACAAGCGATCTATCCCAAATTAGGCAAGAGCCCGAAGAAACAGTACATCATTACTAGCCAGATTCCTCCTGGTTATGAACAGGATAAAGGACTGCCGCGAGGAAGACGCAATTTCATTCTTCTGCAATAATTGCACGGACAAGGGAATCCTCAACGCCATAAGTCGCCGTGATATTACACGCTTTGCTGACTTGGCGTCCATAGTACGAAAGTACTGTGCAACGGAAAGCGCCTGGAAAACCGAAATAAAATTTTGGGACAATCCGGCCCTGAATACAAACCCAGTCCGAAATAAAAGGGTGCATCATCGCCAGACACCCGGGTTCAATACCAAAAAGCAAAAGCCCTCTACAGGGCACGGAACCGTACTGGAAGGATGGCTTAATGGACCCTGTAAAATTCACAGTGCAGAGGGCGCCTCACCAACTCACAGCCTTAGAGCATGTTGGATACTCCGGCAGGTGGCAAAAATCAGGGAAGATCTTCTAATTCCAGAACCACAAAAAGCCACCCCAGAGACACCAGTATGGTATTAACAGTCTTCGAGACTTTCGCATCAAATAATATGCGAAAAAGAACACTCCGAAGCCTTGCCGAAGTCTACCAAGTAGCAACAATAAACCCATGGAGTGACACGGCTATTACTTTTAACGCCAGTGATGAACCTAAATTCCGAACAGCCCGAGCACCAGCCGCATTGGTCCTCAGTCCAATAGTGGACGACTTTCGTCTTACCAAGGTACTCATGGATGGCGGCAGCGGATTGAACCTCATTTATGAGGAAACCCTTCAAAAAATGGAAATAGACTGGAACCGCATTGAGCGAAGCAGCACAACCTTTAGAGGAATAATCCCCAGTCGGGAAGCGTGCTGTACAAGAAAAATCACACTAGATGTGGTGTTCGGCACGCCGGATAATTACAGGTCCGAAGAGGTCACGTTCCAAGTGGCCCCGTTCAGTAGCGGATACCACGCTCTGCTAGGGCGGGAAGCATTTACAATCTTCCAAGCAATACCCCATTACGGGTACATGAAGCTCAAGATGCCCGGGCCTAACGGAATCATCACTCTCGCTAGTGATCCGGACATAGCACTCCGCGCCGAAAACAAGACAGCCGCACTGGCCCTCGAGGCGCTATCCGAAGCCCTAGTGGCTGAGGAACTGACTGCGCTGCGCTCCATGGTGAATAGGGATGATGTGATACTCGAAAAAAGATCCAAGTCCACCTTCTTTAAACCGGCGGACGAAATAGTCAAATTCCAGGTCCATCCAACGGACCCCAATAAAACAGCTTCCATCGGGGCACAGTTAAACCCTGATGTAGACGCCGCACTACGAGAGTTCCTACGAGAGAACTAGGACATTTTCTCCTGGCACCCTTCAGACATGCCCGGAATCCCGCGCAGGCTGGCCGAACACAGCTTAAATATCCTAAAAGGATTCAAGCCAGTCAAACAGGCTCTTCGGCGTTTTTCTGAACCTAAAAGACAGGCCATGAGAGAGGAACTAGCCAAGCTATTGGAGGCCGGATTCATCAAAGATATAAAACACCCGGACTGGCTAGCAAACCTGGTGATGTTACCAAAGAAGGACAAATCCTGGCGCCTGTGCGTTGATTTTAAAGACCTTAACAAGGCTTGCCCAAAGGATCCCTTCCCCCTCCCCCGCATCGATCAAATTATCGACGCTACCGCAGGACACGATTTGTTGTGTTTCCTCGACGCATACTCCGGCTACCATCAAATAAAGATGGCAGAGTCAGACCAAGCCGCAACGGCATTCATCACACCATACGGCCCATTCTGCTTCAACACAATGCCCTTCGGGCTAAAAAACGCCGGCGCAACATATCGGCGCATGATTCAGACATGTCTGGCAAACCAGATCGGCAAAACAGTGGAGGCATACGTAGATGATGTGGTCATTAAAACAAGACATGTTGAATCTCTAGTAGACGACTTGAGGCTAACATTCGATAACCTCCGAACAAACGACATCAAGCTCAACCCGGAAAAATGCGTTTTCGGCGTTCCAGCTGGAAAGCTCTTGGGCTTCATTGTATCCGGTAGAGGAATTGAAGCAAATCCAGCCTAGATCCGAGCTCTGTCACATTTGGATATCCCGAAGGACTTCAAACAAATACAAAAATTAACCGGATGCATGGTGGCTCTAAGCCGCTTTATCTCCCGCTTGGGAGAAAAGGCCCTACCCCTTTACCGCCTCCTTCGACGCACCGAACACTTCGAGTGGACGGATGCAGCCACGGCCGGACTTGACGAAATAAAAGCCATCTTCGCAACAAACCCAGTCCTGGCCGCGCCAAACATTGGCGAACCAATGCTATTATACATTACAGCAACCCATCAGGTCGTAAGCGCAGTGCTTGTCGTCGAACGAGAAACGGACGGACACAAATTCCCCCTTCAAAAGCGTGTCTACTATGTATCCACTGTCCTTACTCCGTGCAAGTCACGGTACCCGCATTATCAAAAGATTGCGTACGCGGTATTTATGGCATCCCGGAAGCTGCGACACTACTTTCAAGAGTGTTCAATAACAGTAGCCTCGGAAGTGCCACTTAACGATATTATAAAAAACTGTGACGCGACGGGCCGGATTGCAAAATGGGCCATTGAGCTCCTCCCGTTCGAGATAACTTACAAGCCACGGTGAGGTATCAAGTCGCAAGTTTTGGCCGACTTCGTCGCAGAATGGACGGAGGCCGAACTCCCTAAAGAGTATGGCACATATTCAAACTGGGTCATGCACTTCGACGGCTCCAAAATGTTGGCCGGTCTAGGGGCTGGCGTCGTTTTGACGTCCCCCACAGGAGACACAGTTCAATATGTACTCCAGATAATGTACACAGACTCCAACAATGCAGCCGAATATGAGGCCCTTTTACATGGTCTCCGGATGGCAGTATCCATGGGCATTCAACGCCTAGAGGTGTGCGGGGACTCGAACCTCGCAATATCCCAAATAAATGGAGACTTTGACGCTAAGGATCCAAAAATGGCAGCTTATCGCAACACCGTCCTAAAAATGTCAGCTCGGTTCGAAGGGCTCAAATTTCACCATATAGCCCGGGAAAATAATCAGGCGGCAGATGTCCTGGCACACATCGGCGCAAAACGCGATGCAGTCCCCCCCTGACATCTTCTTGGAAAGGCAGTTCAAGCCATCCGTAGTATGGGAAGGGGAATCCGGCAATAACAGCCCGGACCCAGCCGCACTGCCCGACACCGAACACTCTGACATAATTGGAGGCTCTGCCAATGAAATAACACCTTCAGCCCACGTAATAATGGCCGTCATCGCCCCATGGACAGAACCATTCCTCACCTACCTTACTAGGCAGGAACTCCTCGAGGACCAAAATGAGGCACGCTGCATAGTGCGGCGATCTAAAGCCTATAAAGTCCATGAGGGAGAGCTTTATAAGAAAAGCACTACCAGAGTCCTTCAAAGGTGCATCTCCGAAGAGGAAGGGCGGAACCTCCTGGCTGAAATTCATGCTGGACTCGGCGGTCATCACGCTGCAGCTCGGTCCCTTGTAAGAAAGGCCTTCCATACAGGCTTTTATTGGCCGACGGCCTGGGCAGACGCCCAGGACTTAGTCCAACGATGCGTCGGTTGCCAGCTTTTTGCAAACCAAAGCCATATGCCACCCACCGCCCTCCAAACTATCCCCATCACTTGGCCCTTTGCGGTCTGGGGGCTTGACATGGTTGGACCCCTTAAAGGCGGAACCCACAAGAAAAAATTCTTACTGGTCATGGTGGATAAGTTCACCAAATGGATAGAAGCCAAGCCTGTTAAGATGGCTGAATCCGGACCGGTGATAGACTTTGTATCTGGGGTTGTACACCGTTACGACGTCCCCCACAGCATCATCACTAATAACGGCACGAACTTTATGGCCGACGAGGTAAAACTCTGGTGCAAAAACATGGGCATCAAGCTCGATCATGCTTCCGCCTATCACCCACAAACTAATGGCCAGGTCGAACGTGCAAATGGTCTTATCATGAGCGGCATCAAACCCAGATTAGTGCGGTCCCTTAAGGAATCTAATACGCACTGGGTAGAGGAGCTCGACTCCGTACTCTGGGGGCTACGGACCACGCCGAATCGCACCACCGGATACACACCATTCTTCATGGTGTACGATGCAGAGGCAGTTTTGCCCTGCGACTTAATTCATGACTCACCTCGAGTGCGCATGTACGAAGAAAGAGAAGCCGAACTCGATCGGCAGGACAGTTTGGATGCCTTGGAGGAAGAGCGTGACGTGGCAAAAGCCCGTTCTGCATTCTATCAACAGCAGGCTCGAAGATACCAAAGCAGAGAAGTACGGGCCAAAAATTACAACATTGGCAAATTAGTTCTATGCCCGCCGGACAAGAAAAAGGACAAACTCAAGCCCAAGTGGGAAGGTCCCTTTATAATTGGCCAAGTCCTGACTGGTGGAGCGTACCGCCTGCGAGATGCATCGGATAACCGACTCGAGCCGAACCCATGGAACGCAGCCCGTCTCCGAAGATTCTATGCCTAGCGCCAGACTCTGTGTTCGTCTCCTTCCTCTGTCCATTTTTTATATATACTTTCTGTCTTACATTTCTCTCCTTCTCCTCTCTATCTCTCTTATAGCCTTTAAAAGGTGTTGGGGAACGTAGCATAAATTCAAAATTTTCCTACGTGTCACCAAGATCTATCTATGGAGTCATCTAGCAACGAGGGAGGAGTGGATCTACATACCCTTGTAGATCGCGCGCGGAAGCGTTCAAGAGAACGGGGTTGATGGAGTCGTACTCGTCGTGATCCAAATCACCGATGATCCTAGCGCCGAACGGACGGCACCTCCGCGTTCAACACACGTACGGAGCAGCGACGTCTCCTCCTTCTTGATCCAGCAAGGGGGGAGGAGAGGTTGATGGAGATCCAGCAGCACGACAGCGTGGTGGTGGAAGTAGCGGGATTCCAGCAGGGCTTCGCCAAGCGCTGCGGGAGGAGGGAGATGTGTCATGGGAGGGAGAGGGAGGCGCCAGGGCTTAGATGTTGCTGCCCTCCCTTCCCCCCACTATATATAGGGCCAAGGGAGAGGGGGGGGGGCGCAGCCTTGGCCCTTCCTCCAAGGAAGGGTGCGGCCAGGGAGGAGTCCATCCTCCCCAAGGCACCTAGGAGGTGCCTTCCCCCTTTAGGACTCTTTCTTTCCCTTATCTCTTGGCGCATGGGCCTCTTGGGGCTGGTGCCCTTGGCCCATATAGGCCAAGGCGCACACCCCTACAGCCCATGTGGCCCCCCGGGGCAGGTGGACCCCCTTGGTGGACCCCCGGACCCCTTTCGGCACTCCCGGTACAATACCGATAATGCGCGAAACTTTTCCGGCGACCAAAACAAGACTTTCCATATATAAATCTTTACCTCCGGACCATTCCGAAACTCCTCGTGACGTCCGGGATCTCATCTGGGACTCCGAACAACTTTCGGGTTACCGCATACTACTATCTCTATAACCCTAGCATCACCGAACCTTAAGTGTGTAGACCCTACGGGTTCGGGAGACACGTAGACATGACCGAGACGACTCTCCGGCCAATAACCAACAGCGGGATCTGGATACCCATGTTGGCTCCCACATGTTCCAAGATGATCTCATCGGATGAACCATGATGTCAAGGATTCGATCAATCCCATATGCAATTCCCTTTGTCTAGCGGTATTGTACTTGCCCGAGATTCGATCGTCGGTATCCGATACCTTGTTCAATCTCGTTACCGGCAAGTCTCTTTACTCGTTCCGTAATCAACTCCTTGGTCACATTGTGCACATTATGATGATGTCCTACCAAGTGGGCCCAGAGATACCTCTCCGTTTACACGGAGTGACAAATCCTAGTCTTGATTCGTGCCAACCCAACAGACACTTTCGGAGATACCTGTAGTGAACCTTTATAGCCACCCAGTTACATTGTGACGTTTGGCACACCCAAAGCACTCCTATGGTATCCGGGAGTTGCACAATCTCATGGTCTAAGGAAATGATACTTGACATTAGAAAAGCTTTACCATACGAACTACATGATCTTGTGCTAGGCTTAGGATTGGGTCTTGTCCATCACATCATTCTTCTAATGATGTGATCCCGTTATCAATGACATCCAATGTCCATGGTCAGGAAACCGTAACCATCCATTGATCAACGAGCTAGTCAACTAGAGGCTTACTAGGGACATGGTGTTGTCTATGTATCCACACATGTATCTGAGTTTCCTATCAATACAATTCTAGCATGGATAATAAACGATTATCATGAACAAGGAAATATAATAATAACCAATTTATTATTGTCTCTAGGGAATATTTCCAATAGTCTCCCACTTGCACTAGAGTCAATAATCTACTTCACATCGTCATGTGATTAACACTCACAGGTCACATCGCCGTGTGATCAACATCCAAAGAGTTTACTAGTGTCACTAAACTAGTTCACATCATCATGTGATTAAGACTCAATGAGTTCTGGGTTTGATCATGTTTTGCTTGTGAGAGAGGTTTTAGTCAACGGGTCTGCAACATTCAGATCCGTATGTACTTCGCAAATTTCTTATGTCATCTTGTAGATGCAACTACTACGCTACATTTGGAGCTATTCCAAATAACTGTTCTACTATACGAATCCAGTTTACTACTCAGAATAATCTGGATTAGTGTCAAAGTTTGCATCGGGGTAACCCTTTACGACGAACTCTTTTATCACCTCCATAACCGAGAAATATATCCATATTCCTCTAAGGATAATTTAGACTGCTATCTGGTGATCTACTCCTAGATTACCTTTGTACCCTCCCGCCAGATATGTGGCAAGGCACACATCAGGTGCAGTACTCAGCATGGCATACCGTATAGAGCCTATGACAAAAGCATAGGGGACGACCTTCGTCCTTCCTCTTTCCTCTGGCGTGGTCAAGCTTTAAGTATTAACTTCATACCTTACAACTTAGGCAAGAACTCCTTCTTTGACTGTTCCATCTTGAACACCTTCAAGATCATGTCAAGGTATGTGCTCATTTGAAAGTACCATTAAGTGTTTTGATCTATCCTTATAGATCTTGATGCTCAATGTTCAAGTAGCTTAATCCAGGCTTTCCATTGAAAAACACTTTCCAAATAACCCTATATGCTTTCCAGAAATTCTACGTCATTTCTGATTAACAACATGTCAACAACATATATTTATCAGAAATTCTATAGTGCTCCCACTCACTTCTTTGGAAATAAAAGTTTCTCATAAACTTTGTATACACCCAAAATCTTTTATCATCTCATCAAAGCGTACATTCCAACTCCGAGATGCTTACTCCAATCCTTAGAAGGATTTATGGAGCTTTGCATACTTGTTAGCATCTTTCAGGATTGACAAAACCTTCTGGTTGTATCACATACAACCTTTCCTCAAAAAAATCGTCGAGGAAACAAAGTTTTGACATCCTATCTGCAAGATTTCATAAATAATGCAGTAACTGCTAATATAATTCCAATACTCTTAGCATCGCTACGAGTGAGAAAGTCTCATCGTAGTCAACTCCTTGAACTTGTCGGGAAACATCTTAACGACAAGTCGAGCTTTCTTAATGGTGACATTTACCATCATTGTCCGTCTTCCTTTTAAAATCCATATGTACCTAACAGCCTTACGACCATCAAGTAGTTCTTCCAAAGTCTACACTTTGTTTTCATATATGGATCCTCTCTCAGATTATATGGCCTCGAGCTATTTTGGAATCCAGGCCCACCATCGTTTCTCCATAGCTCGTAGGTTCATTGTTGTCTAGCAACATTACTTCCAAGACAGGATCACGTACCACTCTGAAGTAGTACGCATCCTTGTCATCCCACGAGGTTTGGTAGTGACTTGATCTGAAGTTTCATGATCACTATCATAAGCTTCCACTTCAATTGTTGTAGGTGCCACAGGAACAACTTCCTGTGCCCTGCCACACACTAGTTGAAGAGACGGTTCAATAACCTCATCAAGTCTCCACCATCCTCCCACTCAATTCTTTCGAGAGAAACTTTTCCTCGAGAAAGGACCCGATTATAGAAACAATCCCTTATTGCTTTCGAATCTGAGACAGGAGGTATACCCAACTGTTTTGGGTGTCCTATGAAGATGCATTTATCCGCTTTGGGTTCGAGCTTATCAGCCTGAAACTTTTTCACATAAGCGTTGCAGCCCCAAACTTTTAAGAAATGACAGCTTAGGTTTCTCTAAACCATAGTTCATACAGTGTCATCTCATCAGAATTATGTGGTGCCCTATTTAAAGTGAATGTGGTTGTCTCTAATGCCTAACCCATAAACTATCGTGGTAATTCGATAAGAGACATCATGGTATGCATCATATCAATAGGGTGCAGTTATGATGTTCGGACACACCATCACACTATTGTGTTCCAGGTTGTATTAGTTGTGAAACAATTTCCACAATGTCTTAATTCTGTGCCAAACTCGTAATTCAGATATTCATCTCTACGATCATATCATAGACATTTTATCCTCTTGTCACGACGATCTTTCAACTTCACCCTGAAATTACTTGAACCTTTCAATAATTCAGACTCGTGATTCATCAAGTAAATATACTCAACATCTAGTCAAATCATCTGTGAAGTAAGAACATAACGATATCCACTACATGCCTCAGCACTCATTGGATTGCACACATCAAAATGTATTACTTCCAACAAGTTGCTTTCTAGTTCCATTTTACTGAAAACGAGGCTTTCAGTCATCTTGCCCATGTGGTATGATTTGCATGTCTCAAGTGATTCAAAATCAAGTGAGTCCAAACGGTCCATTTGCATGGAGTTTCTTCATGCATATACACCAATAGACATGGTTCGCATGTCTCAAACCTTTCAAAATGAGTGAGTCCAAAGATCCATCAACATGGAGCTTCTTCATGCGTTTTATACCAATATGACTCAAATT
This sequence comes from Triticum urartu, assembly GCF_056163025.1. Lineage (NCBI taxonomy): Eukaryota > Viridiplantae > Streptophyta > Magnoliopsida > Poales > Poaceae > Triticum > Triticum urartu. The sequence goes on from NC_141874.1 coordinate 74,975,277, forward strand.
GCAGTGCCATATTTGTGTGGTACTATCATTACTATCTTATACCTTTGGCATGAAAATGTGTATCACTACGATCGGGATGGTATTATTCAAATAAACAGAGTAACCATTATTCTCCTTAAATGAATAACCGTATCGCGATAGACATAATCCAATCATGTCTATGCTCAACACGAACACCAAATAACAATTATTTAGGTTTTAATACCAATCTCGATGGTAGAGGGAGCGTACGATATTTGATCAACCATGGAAATATTTCCAACACATATCGTCATCTCACCTTTTGGCTAGTCTCCGTTTATTCCGTAGCTTTTATTTCGAGTTACTAACATTTAGCAACCGAACCGGTATCTAATACCCTGGTGCTACTAGGAGTACTAGTAAAGTACACATTAACATAATACATCCAATATACTTCTATCGACCTTGCCAGCCTTCTTATCTACCAAGTATCTAGGGTAATTCTGCTCCAGTGGCTGTTCCCTTTATTACAGAAGCACTTAGTCTCGGGTTTGGGTTCAACCTTGGGTTTCTTCACTAGAGCAGCAGCTGATTTGCCATTTCATGAAGCGTCCCTTTTTGCCCTTGCCCTTCTTGAAGCTAGTGGTTTCACCAACCATCAACAATTGATGCTCCTTCTTGATCTCTACTTTTGTGGTGTCAAACATCGCGAATATCTCAAGGATCATCATATATGTCCATGATATATTATTGTTCATCACGAAGCTCAAGCAGCTTGGTGGTAATGACTTCGGAGAACCATCACTATTTCATCTGGAAGATCAACTCCCACTCGATTCAAGCGATTGTTGTACTCAGACAATCTGAGCACAAGTTCAACAATTGAGCTTTTCTCCCTTAGTTTGCAGGCTAAGAAAATCGTCGGAGGTCTTATACCTCTTGACGTGGGCACGAGCCTGAAATCCCAATTTCAGCCCTCGAAACATCTCATATGTTTCGCGACATTTCAAAACGTCTTCGGTGCCTCAACTCTAAGCCGTTTAACTGAACTATCACGTAGTTATCAAAATGTGTATGTCAGATGTTCGCAACATCCATAGACAACGTTCGAGGTTCAGCACACTGAGCGGTGCATTAAGGACATAAGCCTTCTATGAAGCAATGAGGACAAACCTCAGTTTACGGACCTAGTACGCATAATTACTACTATCAACTTTTAACTAAATTTTCTCTAGGAACATATCTAAATAGTAGAACTGAAGCGCGAGCTACGACATAATTTGCGAAGACCTTTTGACTATGTTTAGGATAATTAAGTTCATCTTGTGAACTCCCACTCAGATTGACATTCCTCTAGTCATCTAAGTGATTACATGATCTGAGTCAACTAGGCCGTGTCCGATCATCACGTGAGACGGACTAGTCAACATCGGTGAACATCTTCATGTTGATCGTATCTACCATACGACTCATGCTCGACCTTTCGGTCTCTTGTGTTCCGAGGCCATGTCTGTACATGCTAGGCTCGTCAACACCCGTTGTGTTTGAACGTAAGAATCTATCACACCCGATCATCACGTGGTGCTTCAAAACAACGAACCGTCGCAACGGTGCACAGTTAGGGGGAACACTTTCTTGAAATTTTAATGAGGGATCATCTTATTTACTACCGTCGTTCTAAGCAAATAAGATGCAAAAACATGATAAACATCACATGCAATCAAATAGTGACATGATATGGCCAATATCATATTGCTCCTTTTGATCTCCATCTTCGGGGCTCCATGATCATTATCGTCACCGGCATGACACCATGATCTCCATGATCATGATCTCCATCATTATGATCTCCATCATCGTGTCTTCATGAAGTTGTCTCGCCAACTATTACTTCTACTACTACAGCTAACGGTTAGCAATAAAGTAAAGTAATTACATGACGTTTATGTTGACACGCAGGTCATAAATAAATAAAGACAACTCTTATGGCTCCTGCCGGTTGTCATACTCATTGACATGCAAGTCGTGATTCCTATTACAAGAACATGATCAATCTCATACATCACATATAATTCATCACATTCTTCTTGGCCATATCACATCACATAGCATACCCTGCAAAAACAAGTTAGACGTCCTCTAATTGTTGTTTGCATGTTTTACGTGGCTGCTATGGGTTTCTTGCAAGAACGTTTCTTACCTACGCAAAAACCACAACATGATATGCCAATTGCTATTTACCCTTCATAAGGACCCTTTTCATCAAATCCGTTCCGACTAAAGTGGGAGAGACTGGCACCCGCTAGCCACCTTATGCAACTAGTGCATGTCAGTCGGTGGAACCTGTCTCACGTAAGAGTACGTGTAAGGTCGGTCCGGGCCGCTTCATCCCACAATACCGTTGAAACAAGATTGGACTAGTAACGGTAAGCATATTGAACAAAATCAACACCCACAACTACTTTGTGTTCTACTCGTGCATAGAATCTACGCAATAGACCTAGCTCATGATGCCACTGTTGGGGAACGTAGCATAAATTCAAAATTTTCCTATGTGTCACCAAGATCTATCTATGGAGTCATCTAGCAACGAGGGAGGAGTGGATCTACATACCCTTGTAGATCGTGTGCGGAAGCGTTCAAGAGAACGGGGTTGATGGAGTCGTACTCGTCGTGATCCAAATCACCGATGATCCTAGCGCCGAACGGACGGCGCCTCCGCGTTCAACACACGTACGGAGCAGTGACGTCTCCTCCTTCTTGATTCAGCAAGGGGGGAGGAGAGGTTGATGGAGATCCAGCAGCACGACGGCGTGGTGGTGGAAGTAGCGGGATTCCAACAGGGCTTCGCCAAGCGCTGCGGGAGGAGGGAGATGTGTCATGGGAGGGAGAGGGGGGCGCCAGGGCTTAGATGTTGCTGACCTCCCTTCCCCCACTATATATAGGGCCAAGGGAGAGGGGGGGGCGCAGCCTTGGCCCTTCCTCCAAGGAAGGGTGCGGCCAGGGAGGAGTCCATCCTCCCCAAGGCACCTAGGAGGTGCCTTCCCCCTTTAGGACTCTTTCTTTCCCTTATCTCTTGGCGCATGGGCCTCTTGGGGCTGGTGCCCTTGGCCCATATAGGCCAAGGCGCACACCCCTACAGCCCATGTGCCCCCCCGGGGCAGGTGGACCCCCTTGGTGGACCCCCGGACCCCTTTCGGCACTCCCGGTACAATACCGATAATGCGCGAAACTTTTCCGGCGACCAAAAAAAGACTTCCCATATATAAATCTTTACCTCCAGACCATTCCGGAACTCCTCGTGACGTCCGGGATCTCATCCGAGACTCCGAACAACTTTCGGGTTACCGCATACTAATATCTCTATAACCCTAGCGTCACCGAACCTTAAGTGTGTAGACCCTACGGGTTCGGGAGACACGTAGACATGACCGAGACGACTCTCCGGCCAATAACCAACAGCGGGATCTGGATACCCATGTTGGCTCCCACATGTTCCAAGATGATCTCATCGGATGAACCACGATGTCGAGGATTCGATCAATCCCGTATGCAATTCCCTTTGTCTAGCGGTATTGTACTTGCCCGAGATTCGATCGTCGGTATCCGATACCTTGTTCAATCTCGTTACTGGCAAGTCTCTTTACTCGTTCCGTAACACATCATCTCGTAATCAACTCCTTGGTCACATTGTGCACATTATGATGATGTCCTACCAAGTGGGCCCAGAGATACCTCTCCGTTTACACGGAGTGACAAATCCCAGTCTTGATTCGTGCCAACCCAACAGACACTTTCGGAGATACCTGTAGTGTACCTTTATAGCCACCCAGTTACGTTGTGACGTTTGGCACACCCAAAGCACTCCTACCGTATCCGGGAGTTGCACAATCTCATGGTCTAAGGAAATGATACTTGACATTAGAAAAGCTTTAGCATACGAACTACATGATCTTGTGCTAGGCTTAGGATTGGGTCTTGTCCATCACATCATTCTTCTAATGATGTGATCTCGTTATCAATGACATCCAATGTTCATGGTCAGGAAACCGTAACCATCCATTGATCAACGAGCTAGTCAACTAGAGGCTTACTAGGGACATGGTGTTGTCTATGTATCCACACATGTATCTGAGTTTCCTATCAATACAATTCTAGCATGGATAATAAACGATTATCATGAACAAGGAAATATAATAATAACCAATTTATTATTGCCTCTAGGGCATATTTCCAACAAAAGGCTCATAAAGTGACGCGCTATCCGCGCTCATTAAACCTGGGGGCTTCTTTAAACAAAAGCTTATTTATACGGGCTTCATGCCCAACACATGTGTCACACTTCCGCATGTACCTTTTATTCACCATTATATGCATCGATTGAAGGAAATATGCCCTAGAGGCAATAATAATGTTATTATTTTATTTCCTTATATCATGATAAATGTTTATTATTCATGCTAGAATTGTATTATCCGGAAACATAATACTTGTGTGAATACATAGACAAACTAAACGTCACTAGTATGCCTCTACTTGACTAGCTCGTTAATAAAAGATGGTTATGTTTCCTAACCATAGACATGTGTTGTCATTTGATTAACGTGATCACATCATTAGAGAATGATGTGATTGACTTGACCCATTCCATTAGCTTAGCACCCGATCATTTAGTATGTTGCTATTGCTTTCTTCATGACTTATACATGTTCCTATGACTATGAGATTATGCAACTCCCGTTTGCCGGAGGAACACTTTGTGTGCTACCAAACGTCACAACGTAACTGGGTGATTATAAAGGAGCTCTGTAGGTGTCTCCAAAGTTTAAATGTTGGGATGGCGTATTTCAAGATTAGGATTTGTCAATCCGATTATCGCAGAGGTATCTCTGGGCCCTCTCGGTAATGCACATCACATAAGCCTTGCAAGCATTGCAACTAACGAGTTAGTTGCGAGATGATGTATTACGAAACGAGTAAAGAGACTTGCCGGTAACGAGATTGAACTAGGTATTGAGATACCGACGATCGAATCTCGGGCAAGTAACATACCGATGACAAAGGGAACAACGTATGTTGTTATGCGTTCTGACCGATAAAGATCTTCGTAGAATATGTAGGAGCCAATATGAGCATCCAGGTTCCGCTATTGGTTATTGACCGGAGACATGTCTCGGTCATGTCTACATTGTTCTCGAACCGTAGGGTCCGCACGCTTAAGGTTTCGATGACAGTTATATTATGAGTTTATGAGTTTTGATGTACCGAAGGAGTTCGGAGTCCCGGATGAGATCCGGGACATGACGAGGAGTCTCGAAATGGTCGAGATGTAAAGATCGATATATTGGACGACTATATTCGGACATCGGAAAGGTTCCGATTGATTCGGGTATTTTTTGGAGTACCGGAGAGTTACGGGAATTCGCCGGGGAGTATATGGGCCTTATAGGGCCATACGGGAATAGAGGAGAGAGGCCAAAAGGAAGGAGGCCTGCACCCCCCCTCTGGTCCGAATTGGACAAGGGGCGCAGCCCCCTTTTCCTTTTTCCTCTCCCCCTCTTTCCCCTTCTCCTACTTCAACAAGGAAGGAAGGAGTCCTACTCCCGTTGGGAGTAGGACTCCCCTTGGCGCGCCCCCTCCTAGGCCGGCCGCCCCCTCCGCCTTGCTCCTTTGTATACGGGGGCAGGGGGGCACCTCTAGACACACAAGTTGATCTTCGTGATCGTTCCTTAGCCGTGTGCGGTGCCCCCCTCCACCATATTCCACCTCGGTCATATTGTAGCGGTGCTTAGGCGAAGCCCTGCGACGGTAGAACATCAAGATCGTCACCACGCCGTCGTGATGACGAAATTCCTCCCCGACGCTTTGCTGGATCGGAGCACGGGGATCGTCATCGAGCTGAACGTGTGCCAAGAACTCGGAGGTGCCGGAGTAACGGTGCTTGGATCGGTCGGACCGTGAAGACGTACGACTACATCAACCACGTTGTGCTAACGCTTCCGTTGTCGATCTACAAGGGTACGTAGATCACACTCTCCCCTCTCGTTGCTATGCATCACCATGATCTTGCGTGTGCGTAGGAATTTTTTTGAAATTACTACGTTCCCCAACAGTGGCATCCGAGCCTAGGTTTTATATGTTGATGTTATATACACGAGTAGAACACAAGTGAGTTGTGGGCGATATAAGTCATACTGCTTACCAGCATGTCATACTTTGGTTCGGCGGTATTGTTGGACGAACCGGCCCGGACCGACATTACGCGTACGCTTACGCGAGACCGGTTCTCCCGACGTGCTTTGCACATAGGTGGCTTGCGGATGACAGTTTCTCCAACTTTAGTTGAACCAAGTGTGGCTACGCCCGGTCCTTGCGAAGGTTAAAACAGCACCAACTTGACAAACTATCGTTGTGGTTTTGATGTGTAGGTAAGATTGGTTCTTGCTTAAGCCCGTAGCAGCCACGTAAAACTTGCAACAACAAAGTAGAGGACGTCTAACTTGTTTTTGCAGGGCATGTTGTGATGTGATATGGTCAAGACATGATGCTAAATTTTATTGTATGAGATGATCATGTTTTGTAACCGAGTTATCGGCAACTGGCAAGAGCCATATGGTTGTCGCTTTATTGTATGCAATACAATCGCGCTGTAATGCTTTGCTTTATCACTAAGCGGTAGCGATAGTCGTGGAAGCATAAGATTGGCGAGACAACAACAATGCTACGATGGAGATCAAGGTGTCGCGCCGATGACGATGGTGATCACGACGGTGCTTCGAAGATGGAGATCACAAGCACAAGATGATGATGGCCATATCATATCACTTATATTGATTGCATGTGATGTTTATCTTTTATGCATCTTATCTTGCTTAGATTTACGGTAGCATTATAAGATGATCTCTCACTAATTATCAAGAAGTGTTCTCCCTGAGTATGCACCGTTGCGAAAGTTCTTCGTGCTGAGACACCACGTGATGATCGGGTGTGATAGGCTCTACATTCAAATACAACGGGTGCAAAACAGTTGCACACGCGGAATACTCAGGTTATACTTGACGAGCCAAGCATATACAGATATGGCCTCGGAACACGGAGACCGAAAGGTCGAGCGTGAATCATATAGTAGATATGATCAACATAGTGATGTTCACCAATGAAACTACTCCATCTCACATGATGATCGGACATGGTTTAGTTGATTTGGATCACGTAATCACTTAGAGGATTAGAGGGATGTCTATCTAAGTGGGAGTTCTTAAGTAATCTGATTAATTGAACTTAAATTTATCATGAACTTAGTCCTGGTAGTATTTTGCAAATTATGTTGTAGATCAATAGCTCGCGTTGTTGCTTCCCTGTGCTTATTTTGATATGTTCCTAGAGAAAATTGTGTTGAAAGATGTTAGTAGCAATGATGCGGATTGGATCCGTGATCTGAGGTTTATCCTCATTGCTGCACAGAAGAATTATGTCCTTGATGCACCGCTAGGTGACAGACCTATTGTAGGAGCAGATGCAGACGTTATGAATGTTTGGCTAGCTCAATATGATGACTACTTGATAGTTTAGTGCACCATGCTTAATGGCTTAGAATCGGGACTTCAAAGACGTTTTGAACGTCATGGAGCATATGAGATGTTCCAGGAGTTGAAGTTAATATTTCAAGCAAATACCCGAGTTGAGAGATATGAAGTCTCCAACAAGTTCTATAGCTAAAAGATGGAGGAGAATCGCTCAACTAGTGAGCATATGCCCAGATTGTCTGAGTATTACAATCGCTTGAATCAAGTGGGAGTTAATCTTCCAGATAAGATAGTGATTGACAGAATTCTCTAGTCACCATCACCAAGTTAGTAGAACTTCATGATGAACTATGATATGCAAGGGATAACAGAAACAATTCCCAAGCTCTTCGTAATGCGGAAATTGACGAAGGTAGAAATCGAGAAAAACATCAAGTGTTGATGGTAGACAAGACCACTAGTTTCAAGAAAAGGGCAGATGGAAGAAGGGGAACTTCAAGAAGAACAGCAAGCAAGTTGCTGCTCAAGTGAAGAAGCCCAAGTCTGGTCCTAATCCTGAGACTAAGTGTTTCTACTGCAAAGGGACTGGTCACTGGAAGCGGAACTACCCCAAGTGATTGGCAGATAAGAAGGATGACAAAGTGAACATAAGTATATTTGATATACATGTTATTGATGTGTACTTTACTAGTGTTTATAGCAACCCCTCAGTATTTGATACTAGTTCAGTTGCTAAGATTAGTAACTCGAAACAGGAGTTGCAGAATAAACAGAGACTAGTTAAGGGTGAAGTGACGATGTGTGTTGGAAGTGGTTCCAAGATTGATATGATCATCATCGCACACTCCCTATACTTTCGGGATTAGTGTTGAACCTGAATAAGTGTTATTTGGTGTTTGCGTTAAGCATGAATATGATTTGATCATGTTTATTGTAATACGGTTATTCATTTAAGTAAGAGAATAAATTGTTGTTCTGTTTACATGAATAAAACCTTATATGGTTACACACCCAATGAAAATAGTTCGTTGGATCTCGATCGTAGTGATACACATACTCATAGTATTGAAACCAAAAGATGCAAAGTTAATAATGATAGTGCAACTTATTTGTAGCACTGCCGTTTAGGTCATATTGGTGTAAAGCGCATGAAGAAACTCCATGCTGATGGGATTTTGGAATCACTTGATTATGAATCACTTGATGCTTGCGAACCATGCCTCATGGGCAAGATGACTAAGACTCCATTCTCTGGAGCGAGCAACTGACTTATTGGAAATAATACATACTGATGTATGCGGTCCGATGAGTGTTAAGGCTCACGGCAAGTATCGTTATTTTCTGAACTTCACAGATGATTTGAGCAGATATGGGTATATCTACTTGATGAAACATAAGTCTGAAACATCTGAAAAGTTCAAAGAATTTCATAGTGAAGTGGAAAATCATCGTGACAAGAAAATAAAGTTTCTACGATCTGATCGCGGAGACAAATATTTGAGTTACGAGTTTGGTCTTCAATTAAAACAATGTGGAATAGTTTCACAAACTCATGCCACATGGAACACCACAGCATAATGGTGTGTCCGAACGTCATAACCGTACTTTATTGGATATAGTGCAATCTATGATGTCTCTTACCGATCTACCACTATCGTTTTGGGGTTATGCATTAGAGACAGCTGCATTCACGTTAAAAGGGCACCATCTAAATCTGTTGAGACGACACCGTATGAACTATGGTTTGGCAAGAAACCAAAGTTGTCGTTTCTTAAAGTTTGGGGTTGCAATGCTTATGTGAAAAAGTTTCATCCTGATAAGCTCAAACCCAAATCGGAAAAGTGTGCCTTCATAGGATACCCAAAAAGTTATTGTTGGGTACACCTTCTATCACAGATCCGAAGGCAAGACATTCGTTGCTAAGAATGGATCCTTTCTAGAGAAGGAGGTTCTCTCGAAAGAAGTGAGTGGGAGGAAAGTAGAACTTGATAAGGTAATTGTACCTTCTCCCTTATTGGAAAGTAGTTCATCACAGAAATCTGTTCCTGTGACTACTACACCAATTAGTGAGGAAGCTAATGATGATGATCATGTAACTTCAGATCAAGTTACTATCGAATCTCGTAGGTAAACCAGAGTGAGATCCGCACCAGAGTGGTACGGTAATCCTGTTCTGGAGGTCATGCTACTTGACCATGACGAACCTACAAACTATGAAGAAGCGATGGTGAGCCCAGATTCCGCAAAATGGCTTGAGGCCATGAAATCTGAGATGGGATCCATGTATGAGAACAAAGTATGGACTTTGGTTGACTTGCTCGATGATCGGCAAGCAATTGAGAATAAATGGATCTTCAAGAGGAAGACGGACGCTGATAGTAGTGTTACTATCTACAAAGCTAGAATTGTCGCAAAAGGTTTTCGACAAGTTCAAGATGTTGACTATGATGAGAGTTTATCACTCGTATCTATGCTTAAGTCTGTCCGAATCATGTTAGCAATTGCCGCATTTTATGAAATCTGGCAAATGGATAAACAAAACAGCATTCCTTAATAGATTTATTAAAGAAGAGTTGTATATGATACAACCAGAAGGTTTTGTCAATCCTAAAGGTGCTAACAAAATATGCAAGCTCCAGCGATCCATCTATGGACTGGTGCAAGCATCTCGGAGTTGGAATATACGCTTTGATAAGTTGATCAAAGCATATAGTTTTATACATACTTGCGATGAAGCCTGTATTTACAAGAAAGTGAGTGGGAGCACTACAGCATTTCTGATAAGTATATGTGAATGACATATTGTTGATCGGAAATAATGTAGAATTAATCTGCAAAGCACAAAGGAGTGTTTTTAAAGAAGTTTTTCAAAGAAAGACCTCGGTGAAGCTGCTTACATATTAAGCACCAAAATCTATAGAGATAGATCAAGACGCTTGATAAGTTTTTTCAATGAGTACATACCTTGACAATATTTTGAAGTAGTTCAAAAATGGAACAGTCAAAGAAAGAGTTCTTGGCTGTGTTACAAGGTATGAAATTGAGTAAGACTCAAAGCCCGACCACGGTAGAAGATAGAAAGAGAATGAAAGTCATTCCCTATGCCTCAGCCATAGGTTCTATAAAGTATGCCATGCTATGTACCAGATCTATTGTATACCCTACACTGATTTTGGCAAGGTAGTACAATAGTGATCTAGGAGTAGATCACTGGACAGCGGTCAAAATTATCCTTAGTGGAATAAGGATATGTTTCTCGATTATGGAGGTGACAAAAAGGTTCGTCGTAAAGGGTTACGTCGATGCAAGTTTTGACACTAATCCAGATGACTCTAAGTCTCAATCTGGATACATATTGAAAGTGGGAGCAATTAGCTAGAGTAGCTCTATGCAGAGCATTGTTGACATAGAAATTTGCAAAATACATATGGATCTGAATGTGGCAGACCCGTTGACTAAACTTCTCTCACAAGCAAAACATGATCACACCTTAGTACTCTTTGGGTGTTAATCGCATAGCGATGTGAACTAGATTACTAAATCTAGTAAACCCTTTGGGTGTTGGTCACATGAAGATGTGAACTAATCACATAAAGATGTGAACTATTAGTGTTAAATCACATGGTGATGTGAACTAGATTATTGACTCTAGTGCAAGTGGGAGACTGAAGTAAATATGCCCTAGAGGCAATAATAAAGTTATTATTTATTTCCTTATATCATGATAAATGTTTATTATTCATGCAAGAATTGTATTAACCGGAAACATAATACATGTGTGAATACATAGACAAACAGAGTATCACTAGTATGCCTCTACTTGACTAGCTCGTTAATCAAACATGGTTATGTTTCCTAACCATGGACAAAGAGTTGTTATTTGATTAACGGGATCACATCATTAGGTGAATGATCTGATTGACATGACCCATTCCATTAGCTTAGCACCCGATCGTTTAGTATGTTGCTATTGCTTTCTTCATGACTTATACATGTTCCTATGGCTATGAGATTATGCAACTCCCGTTTGCCGGAGGAACACTTTGTGTGCTACCAAACGTCACAACGTAACTGGGTGATTATAAAGGTGCTCTACAGGTGTCTCCAAAGGTACATGTTGGGTTGGCGTATTTCGAGATTAGGATTTGTCACTCCGATTGTCGGAGAGGTATCTCTGGGCCCTCTCGATAATGCACATCACATAAAGCCTTGCAAGCATTGCAACTAATGAGTTAGTTGTGAGATGATGTATTACAGAACGAGTAAAGAGACTTGCCGGTAACGAGATTTAACTAGGTATTGAGATACCGACGATCGAATCTCGGGCAAGTAACATACCGATGACAAAGGGAACAACGTATGTTGTTATGCGGTCTGACCGATGAAGATCTTCGTAGAATATGTAGGAGCTAATATGAGCATCCAGGTTCCGCTATTGGTTATTGACCGGAGACATGTCTCGGTCATGTCTACATTGTTCTCGAACCGTAGGGTCCGCACGCTTAAGGTTTCGATGACAGTTATATTATGAGTTTATGAGTTTTGATGTACCGAAGGAGTTCGGAGTCCCGGATGAGATCGGGGACATGACGAGGAGTCTCAAAATGGTCGAGACGTAAAGATCAATATATTGGACGACTATATTCGGACATCAGAAAGGTTCCGAGTGATTCGGGTATTTTTCGGGGTACTGGAGAGTTACGGGAATTCACCGGGGAGTATATGGGCCTTATTTGGCCATACAGGAATAGAGGAGAGAGCCCAAAAGGAAGGAGGCCTGCGCCCCCCCCCTCTGGTCCGAATTGGACAAGGGGCGCAACCCCCTTTTCCTTTTTCCTCTCCCCTCTTTCCCCTTCTCCTACTCCAACAAGGAAGGAAGGAGTCCTACTCCCGGTGGGAGTAGGACTCCCCTTGGCGCGCCCCCTCCTAGGCCGGCCGCCCCCTCCCCCTTGCTCCTTTATATACGGGGGCAGGGGGGCACCTCTAGACACACAAGTTGATCTTCGTGATCGTTCCTTAGCCGTGTGCGGTGCCCCCTCCACCATATTCCACCTCGGTCATATTGTAGCGGTGCTTAGGCGAAGCCCTGCGATGGTAGAACATCAAGATCGTCACCACGCCGTCGTGCTGACGGAATTCCTCCCCGACGCTTTGCTGGATCGCAGCCCGGGGATCGTCATCGAGCTGAATGTGTTCCAAGAACTCGGAGGTGCCGGAGTAACGGTGCTTGGATCGGTCGGACCGTGAAGACGTACGACTACATCAACCACCTTGTGCTAACGCTTCCGTTGTCGATCTACAAGGGTACGTAGATCACACTCTCCCCTCTCGTTGCTATGCATCACCATGATCTTGCGTGTGCGTAGGAAATTTTTTGAAATTACTACGTTCCCCAACAATTGTAGCGGTGCTTAGGCGAAGCCCTGCGACGGTAAAACATCAAGATCGTCACCACGCCGTCGTGCTGACGGAACTCTTCCCCGACACTTTGCTGGATCGGAGTCCGGGGATCGTCATCGAGCTGAACGTGTACTCGGAGGTGCCGTAGTTTCGGTGCTTGATCGGTCGGGCCGTGAAGACGTACGACTACATCAACCGCTTTGTGCTCACGCTTCCGCTGTCAGTCTACAAGGGTACGTAGATCACACTCTTCCCTCTCGTTGCTATGCATCACCATGATCTTGCGTGTGCATAGGAATTTTTTTGAAATTACTACGTTCCCCAACAGTGGCATCCGAGCCTAGGTTTTATGTGTTGATGTTATATGCACGAGTAGAACACAAGTGAGTTGTGGGCGATATAAGTCATACTGCTTACCAGCATGTCATACTTTGGTTCGGCGGTATTGTTGGATGAAGCGGCCCGGACCGACATTACGCGTACACTTACGCGAGACCGGTTCTCCCGACGTGCTTTGCACAAAGGTGGCTAGCGGGTGTCAGTTTCTCCAACTTTAGTTGAACCGAGTGTGGCTATGCCCGGTCCTTGCGAAGGTTAAAACAACACCAACTTGACAAACTATCGTTGTGGTTTTGATGCATAGGTGAGGTTGGTTCTTACTTAAGCCCGTAGCAGCCACGTAAAACTTGCAACAACAAAGTAGAGGACGTCTAACTTGTTTTTGCAGGGCATGTTGTGATGTGATATGGTCAAGACATGATGCTAAATTTTATTGTATGAGATGATCATGTTTTGTAACCAAGTTATCGGCAACTGGCAGGAGCCATATGGTTGTCGCTTTATTGTATGCAATGCGATTGCGCTGTAATGCTTTACTTTATCACTAAGCGGTAGCGATAGTCGTGGAAGCATAAGATTGGCAAGATGACAACGATGCTACGATGGTGATCAAGGTGTCGTGCCGGTGACGATGGTGATCATGACGGTGCTTCGAAGATGGAGATCACAAGCACAAGATGATGATGGCCATATCATATCACTTATATTGATTGCATGTGATGTTTATCTTTTATGCATCTTATCTTGCTTTGTTTGACGGTAGCATTTTAAGATGATCTATCACTAATTATCAAGAAGTGTTCTCCCTGAGTATGCACCATTGCGAAAGTTCTTCGTGCTAAGACACCACGTGATGATCGGGTGTGATAGGCTCTACGTTCAAATACAACGGGTGCAAAACAGTTGCACACGCGGAATACTCAGGTTATACGTGACGAGCCAAGCATATACAGATATGGACTCGGAACACGGAGACCGAAAGGTCGAGCGTGAATCATATAGTAGATATGATCAACATAGTGATGTTCACCAATGAAACTACTCCATCTCACGTGATGATCGGACATGGTTTAGTTGATTTGGATCACGTAATCACTTAGAGGATTAGAGGGATGTCTATCTAAGTGGGAGTTCTTTAGTAATATGATTAATTGAACCTTAATGTATCATGAATTTAGTACCTGATAGTATCTTGCTTGTTTCTGTTTGATTGTAGATAGATGGCCCGTGCTGTTGTTCCGTTGAATTTTAATGCGTTCCTTGAGAAAGCAAAGTTGAAAGATGATGGTAGCAATTACACGGACTGGGTCCGTAACTTGAGGATTATCCTCATTGCTGCACAGAAGAATCACGTCCTGGAAGCACCGCTGGGTGCCAGGCCTACTGCTGGAGCAACACCAGATGTTATGAACGTCTGGCAGAGCAAAGCTGATGACTACTCGATAGTTCAGTGTGCCATGCTTTACGGCTTAGAATCGGGACTTCAACGACGTTTTGAACGTCATGGGGCATATGAGATGTTCCAGGAGTTGAAGTTAATATTTCAAGCAAATGCCCGGATTGAGAGATACGAAGTCTCCAATAAGTTCTATAGCTGCAAGATGGAGGAGAACAGTTCTGTCAGTGAGCATATACTCAAAATGTCTGGGTATAATAATTACTTGATTCAATTGGGAGTTAATCTTCTAGATGATTGCGTCATTGAAAGAATTCTCCAATCACTGCCACCAAGCTACAAGAGCTTCGTGATGAACTATAATATGCAAGGGATGAATAAGACTATTCCCGAGCTCTTCGCAATGCTGAAAGCTGCGGAGGTAGAAATCAAGAAGGAGCATCAAGTGTTGATGGTCAACAAGACCACTAGTTTCAAGAAAAAGGGCAAAGGGAAGAAGAAGGGGAACTTCAAAAAGAACAGCAAGCAAGTTGCTGCTCAAGAGAAGAAACCCAAACCTGGACCTAAGCCTGAAACTGAGTGCTTCTACTGCAAGCAGACTGGTCACTGGAAGCGGAACTGCCCCAAGTATTTGGCGGATAAGAAGGATGGCAAGGTGAACAAAGGTATATGTGATATACATGTTATTGATGTGTACCTTACTAATGCTCGCAGTAGCACCTGGGTATTTGATACTGGTTCTGTTGCTAACATTTGCAACTCGAAACAGGGACTACGGATTAAGCGAAGATTGGCTAAGGACGAGGTGACGATGCGCGTGGGAAATGGTTCCAAAGTCGATGTGATCACGGTCGGCACGCAACCTCTACATCTACCTTCGGGATTAGTATTAGACCTAAATAATTGTTATTTAGTGCCAGCGTAAAGCATGAACATTATATCTGGATCTTGTTTGATGCGAGACGGTTATTCATTTAAATCAGAGAATAATGGTTGTTCTATTTATATGAGTAATATCTTTTATGGTCATGCACCCTTAAAGAGTGGTCTATTCTTATTAAATCTAGATAGTAGTGACACACATATTCATAATGTTGAAGCCAAAAGATGTAGAGTTGATAATAATAGTGCAACTTATTTGTGGCACTGCCGTTTGGGTCATATCAGTGTAAAGTGCATGAAGAAACTCCATACTGATGGACTTTTGGAACCACTTGATTATGAATCGCTTGGTACTTGCGAACTGTGCCTTATGGGTAAGATGACAAAAACACCGTTCTCCGGTACTATGTGAGACTGAAGAAAATATGCCCTAGAGGCAATAATAATGTTATTATTTTATTTCCTTATATCATGATAAATGTTTATTATTCATGCTAGAATCGTATTATCCTGAAACATAATACTTGTGTGAATACATAGACAAACTAAACGTCACTAGTATGCCTCTAATTGACTAGCTCGTTAATCAAAGATGGTTATCTTTCCTATCCATAGACATGTGTTGTCACTTGATTAACGGGATCACATCATTAGGTGAATGATCTGATTGACATGACCCATCATTAGCTTAGCACCCGATCGTTTAGTATTTTTCTATTGCTTTCTTCATGACTTATACGTGTTCCTATGACTATGAGATTATGCAACTCCCGTTTGCCGGAGGAACACTTTGTGTGCTACCAAACGTCACAACGTAACTGGGTGATTATAAAGGTGCTCTACAGGTGTCTCCAAAGGTACATGTTGGGTTGGCGTATTTCGAGATAAGGATTTGTCACTCCGATTGTCGGAGAGGTATCTCTGGGCCCTCTCGGTAATGCACATCACATAAAGCCTTGCAAGCATTGCAACTAATGAGTTAGTTGTGAGATGATGTATTACGGAACGAGTAAAGAGACTTGCCGGTAACGAGATTGAACTAGGTATTGAGATACCGACGATCGAATCTCGGGCAAGTAACATACCGATGACAAAGGGAACAACGTATGTTGTTATGCGGTCTGACCGATAAAGATCTTCGTAGAATATGTGGGAGCCAATATGAGCATCCAGGTTCCGCTATTGGTTCTTGACCAGAGACATGTCTCGGTCATGTCTACATTGTTCTCGAACCGTAGGGTCCGCACGCTTAAGGTTTCGATGACAGTTATATTATGAGTTTATGAGTTTTGATGTACCGAAGTTAGTTCGGAGTCCCGGATGAGATCGGGGACATAACGAGGAGTCTCGAAATGGTCAAGACATAAAGATTGATATATTGGACGACTATATTCGGACACCGGAAGTGTTCCGGGTGATTTCGGAGAAAACCGGAGTACCGGAGGGTTACCGGAACCCCCCGGGAGAAGTAATGGGCCATATGGGCCTAGTGGAGAGAGAGAAGGGCAGCCAGGATGGGCCGCGCACCTCCTCCCCCCTTGTCCGCATTGGACTAGGAAAGGGGGGGCGGTGCCCCCCTTTCCTTCTCCCTCCCCACTTCTTTCCCCCTCCTAGTAGGAGTCCTACTCCTACTAGGAGGAGGACTCCTCCTTGGCGCGCCTATAGGGCCGGCCGGCCTCCTCCCCTTGCTCCATTATATACGGGGGCAGGGGGCACCCCTAGACACACAAGTTGATCCATGCGATCATTTTCTTAGCCATGTGCGGTGCCCCCTTCCACCATAATCCTCGATAATATTGTAGCGGTGCTTAGGCGAAGCCCTGCGACGGTAAAACATCAATATCGTCACCACGCCGTCGTGCTGACGGAAATCTTCCCCGACACTTTGCTGGATCGGAGTCCAGGGATCGTCATCGATCTGAACGTGTGCTAAAACTCGGAGGTTTCATAGTTTTGGTGCTTGATCGGTCGGGCCGTGAAGACGTACGACTACATCAACCGCGTTGTGCTAACGCTTCCGCTATCGGTCTACAAGGGTACGTAGATCACACTCTTCCCTCTCGTTGCTATGCATCACCATGATCTTACGTGTGCATAGGAATTTTTTTGAAATTACTACGTTCCCCAACATCGATATGACTTAAGTTTTGGCCAAGCTGGGTTGCCTGGCTCCTGTGCTTACCCCTACGTTCCCGATTGTTCGGCTAGGTGGTAAAGGGAGCACCTCTGCGATTGTTACTGCCGGGTCAGCCGGATGTGTACCTCAGACTGGGTGAAGCCGAAAGCTAGCGTTCTTAAGGGAATATTCGGTCGGTGAACTAAAGATGATCTTTTTTCTCACTTATTTATCTATACGCCCCCAGATGTTTTTCTTGCGTCTATTTTCGCAGAATGGACATGCACTTTAGGGCCTGCCTCCCAGGGAAAGGAACCCCTAACGGAACTATTCTCCCTGGAAGATGTTTCTTACTAACCATGTAATATAACATAACTAGTTGGGCACTTGTCTGTTCAAGCACTAATGACCCCTACGCCTGGTCTCCATGCATACCCCGGTTCTTATATAACCGCGAGGGTATTCGGACACACTCCGGACCGTCAGGTCCCGAGGTTGAAGCGAAAAGGTCGGCCATGACAAACAATCTTCAATCCGCTAGAAGGCATTACACATGTCAATTAAAATTACACAGTCAATCTGACTAATTGTATTCCTCTTCAATACCATCTAACAGGTTGTCTAGTTTATAGTCCTGTTGGGAATACTTTGCGGCCAATTCTACTTGGTCGTATACTAAGCTCACAGGGATCTCCTTCCCATCGGGGCCCACGGGTCCGACCTCGGCCATGTGGTTTGGGTCAGCCTTCGTGTACCGCATCTTCACCATGGCCCAGGCCTCCCTGGTGCCTTGACGGCAGGCCGACATCTTCCATAATCGGAAGCGCCGCCGCGCTCCCTTCAGCTTCTCTACAAGCTCTCCAAGGCCTTTGGGCATGGAGACGGATGGCCACAAGGCCTGGGCAACGCCTTGCATCACCTGCCGAACTCGCTCGTGCAGTTGTGAGAGCTCGGGAAGAAGGTCACCCATAGAACCGGGCATTTCCTCTGCAGGACGACCTGTCAGCATACCTACAGACATTACTCTGTTAGTCGACTTCCTCGCCGAACTCTTTTTTCAAAGTTCGTTTAAGCACTTACTAAATATGCCGCGTCGAAGCCGCTGATTCTCCTTAACGGAGTCCAACAGCTGGGCACGAACATCCTTCAGTTCAACGCCCAGCTTGGTGTTGGCATCTTGGAGATCGTTCTTCTCCCGCCTCACCTTTGTCAGCACGCTCTCACCAGCCTTGAGCTAGCGTAGGAGTTGTTGCTTTTCCGGATTTAATCCACCGCCATCTGTAATTTCATTTGTCAGATTTGCACCCACGCCACACTTCGCAAAATACTTATCTTTCGAAGCGTATATTACCAGAGGGGGTCTCCTTGGGCTCCCCTGCCGCGGCTAGTGCGGCCTCAAGTAGGGTATTCTTTTCTGTAAGAACCTACATAACAAATGATCCTTAAATCAGTTATTCTAACTATTTCAAGTCTCGGGGGCTACTTGTATATATATATAATTACCAAATTTTTCTTACCCGTATGTCTTTTACATATTGCTTCGTGGCTCTGGCTAGACCATTTTGAGCGGCACGGAGGTACGCATCTCACGAATTGAAGGCATCCAATGCCTTTGGGGAGAAACAAGTGTCGCGAAGAACTGTCCGGCGACGCCGGTGGTTCATGGAACTCTCCACCTCGGAATTGGTGGCAGACAGCCTGTCCGCATCCTCTGTCGGAGGAGCGTCCGGTGCGCGCCTTGTGTTCGCCTCCGCTTCCGGACTAGGCTTTGGAGCCTGGCTGGTGGAGGCGCGATTGGCAACCTCTACGGATATAGTCCGGCGAGGTCTCTTCGTCCTGAAGAGAGCACGAGCGTTAATATGCCTTGAAGGAATAACACCTGGGAATAAGATGGCGCGCTATACCTTTGCACCGGCGTCTCAGTCCGGACCGCACTTCTTTTCAGCCCGCGGGGCTTGCCGCCCCTCGTTGGCTAGTCGCCGCAGGATCGGCCTCCCGTCTCAAGGACCTCCCCTGCAACACATGGTTGTCATACGGCAATCGAAAACACGCGAGGATAGATCCCTTTCAAAGTGCTGGGACTTCGGTCTCAGTTACCTGTGAGGCTGGGAGTAGCCCTGGGTAATCGGCCGTAATGGCCACCAAGGCGTTGTCCTTGCTCAATTGATGAAACACCCCATCAATCATTTCCACAGATAAGTCCGAATCCTCTTGAGAGGCCGCGTCAAGGGACCGTCCCGGATCCTCAGGTTGTGGAGGAGGGCTGTTTATTTCTTTAACAGCCTGGCGCAGTTCCTGCGTTGAAGTCGTTAGACTGAATATTTAATGATGGGAATATAAAATGGATGGGCAAGTAAAAGTGACCACTTACCCAACTTGGGGATTGTACAAAGAAAATCCACCATGTGGGTTGACGCGGAAAAATTCCTCCTCTTCTCCCTTGTACAAAGCGGACAAGATCTTTATTAGAGCGGCAGCCGAATCCGGCACCTTACGGTCGTGGCGGGTGGCGTCGTCCTCCCCGTTGAAGTCCCACATGGAGTGGCCTCTATACTGAAGCAGCTGCACCCCTCGCATGATGCATGCGGCAATGACCCCGATCATGGTCAGTCCAGAATGAGCTAACAATCTTATCCGGCCCATCAGGTAGAGAACGTCCGTGTCACTTTTCCTCTAAGGGCTCTGTGAACGCCAGCTTAGGCGCTTCTTTAGGGGAGCACTGTCGAACTCAGGGAGGCCGATCCGGACAGGATCCGGCAGCGGGACGTCCTCTATATAAAACCATTCCGAAGGCCAGTCCTCGGACGCCTTCTTTGGGATTCCGGATAGATATCCGATCCCGGCGATGCGCCACACTTCGGCTCTGCCCACTTGATATATTGACCCCTTCTGAGAACGGGGAACAAGGCAGAATAGCCTTTTCCACAGCGCGAAATGAGCCTCGCAGCCCAAAAACAGCTCGCAAAGGGCTATGAAGCCCGCGATATGCAATATGGAGGCAGGCGTGAGGTTGTGCAGCTGGAGGCCATAGACCTCCAGGAGCCCCCGGAGAAACGGATGAATTGGAAATCCGAGCCCTCTTATTAAGTAAGGGACAAGGCATACCCGCTCTCCTTTGGAGGGATTGGGGGCGCTCTCCGCTTGCTCTCCGCCATTATAGGTGGCAAGTCCGGCTCGAACCGGGACCATATAGGACGGGGGGAGAAATCCCTTGGTCTGGAGCGTCACTAGCTTGCTGTGCGGGATGGAGAATCTCTCCCAATCTCCAGGCTGAGGGCTGGAAGGGCGAGAGGAGGAGCTGCGGCGGCCGGCCATGATAGAATGGACCTCTGTCGGATACGCTCTGATGAATACTCGCGGAGGGGAGAAGGTGTGGTTTGGATCTAAATCCTCGTCCCCTTAAATAGGCGGCTCATTCACACGGCTAGGGGTGTAAATGTAAAAACACCCTAACTTTTCGTATTCATTTGACACGTGGAAGACGGCTATTATTGGGCGTAGAAGCCAAGGAGCGCTACATTTACAAGAAACCGGACATTATTCAACAGGTACACGGAATTTGGAGGAGAACCCGCCTTGCAATGCCGAAGACAATCTGCGCGCCGGAGTCGTCGTCATTGAAGCCTAGTTCGGGGGCTACTGAGGGAGTCCTGGATTAGGGGGTGTCCGGATAGCCGGACTATACCTTCGGCCGGACTCCTGAACTATGAAGATACAAGATTGAAGACTTCGTCCCATGTCCGGAAGGGACTTTCCTTGGCGTGGAAGGCAAGCTTGGCGATACGGATATGTAGATCTCCTACCATTGTAACCGACGCTGTGTAACCTTAGCCCTCTACGGTGTCTATATAAACTGGAGGGTTTTAGTCCGTAGGGAAGAACAACAATCATACCATAGGCTAGCTTCTAGGGTTTAGCCTCCTTGATCTCGTGGTAGATCTACTCTTGTACTACCCATATCATCAATATAAATCAAGAATGAGTAGGGTTTTACCTCCATCGAGAGGGCCCGAACCTGGTTAAAAACATCGTGTCCCTTGTCTCCTGTTACCATCCGCCTAGACGCACAGTTCGGGACCCCCTACCCGAGATCCGCCGGTTTTGACACCGACAACCACACCTCGCCACAACCACACCCTGAGAGAGAGAGAAGAGATTCCGGTGGAGATGGCCGATTCGAGGATGAAGATGGAGCGCGCCATGGTGGAGCTCGCGAGTGAAGACGATGCGAAGATGGAGAGAGCGCGCGAGATCATCTCCTGGTTCTCAGCCAGGAAGGAGATGCGGAGGGCGGCAAAATCCGTCTTCAAAAACATGACGGTGGAGGAGGACGAGCGGCTCACTCCGAATGGGATGACCACCCCGTCTGGTGCGCCGGTGAGCTCCCTGGCTGCTCTGATCTGGGCCATGGAGGAAACGGAGGGAGAAGACCTCGCGTAGAAGCAGAAGTGGTGGGCGTTCCGTTCCGGTCGCCGCTTCCCGACCGAACCAGAAGAGTTCGTTGTGGGAGCGGCACTACTAGGGAAAACCATATACACAGAAATTTAGCAGTAGCGCGTGTCAAAAATGGGCGCTAGTGCTAAATAGCAGTAGCGCGCGTTCGTAAACCGCGCTACAGATACAATAGTAGCAGTAGCGCGTGCGCAGGAAAAAGCGCTACCACTAATATTCCCATTGCTAAAACGATAGGCTACGCATAGCAGTAGCGGTCTTGAGGGAAGCGCGCTACCGCTAGGACATAAGTAGCAGCGAGTTTCGCGCGGAGAGCACTACTGCTAATGGAAATAAAATAAAATGAAAAACAAATGGAAAAGTAAATGAAAAAGAAAGAAATAGAAAAAGGAAAAAATAAAATGTAGAGCAAAATAAATGAGAAAGCGAAAAAAAGGAGAAAGGCGTAGCAGTAGCGTTTGTTCGTAAGAGGCGCTATAGCTAACGTAGCTGCATCGCGTTTCCAGACCTCCGCTGTAGAAACAGAAAAGGAAATAAGAAAGATGAAGGAAATTACATATCTATAGCAGTAGCGCATTTTGTGAAAATCGCTATAGCTAACTTAGCTGTAGTGCGTTTCGCGAAAAGCACTACCACTAAGTTTGACTTAACCAAAAAACCGTTTCTCCCCGGCCACCACTTCTCCCCCAAATCCCTCGACCCACCCCTCCGCCGTCTGCCCGATTCGTCGTCGCCCCACTTCGTCGCCATCTCCTGCTGACGTCGATGCCCCCGGAGCCACCAGAGCCGCGCACCGTCGACGCCACCGGAGCCACCCCCAACGCCACCGGAGCCGCGCGGCCTCATCAACGCCACCGGAGCCGCAATCGACACCACCGGATCCTCCCTCGCCGTCATCGGAGACACCCCTGCCACCCTCGCCACCACTACCACCCGCGCCACCACCGGAGCCATCCTCTGTCAGCCCCCACCCCTCCTCTCTCTCTCTAAATTAGTTAGGTTAATTTAGTTACAAAAAGAATTTAGTTAGGTTAATTTGACAGAGACGCCCCTGCCTCCCTCGCCGTAGGAAAAAAATGATGGGTAATGTAGTAATTTCAAAAAAAGTCCTACGCACACGCAAGATCATGGTGATGCATAGCAACGGGAGGGGATAGTGTTGTCTACGTACCCTCGTAGACCAGCAACGGAAGTGTTGACACAACATAGAGGAAGTAGTCGTACGTCTTCCCGATCCGACCGATCCAAGTACCGAACGTACGGCACCTCCGAGTTCTGCACACATTCAACTCGGTGACGTCCCTCGAGCTCCGATCCAACCGACTGTTGAGGGAGAGTTTCATCAGCACGACGGCATGATGACGGTGATGATGTTCTACCGACGCAGGGCTTCGCTTAAGCACCGCTACGATATGAGCAAGGTGGAATATGGTGGAAGGGGGCACCACACACGGCTAAGGAACGATCACGAAGATCAACTTGTGTGTCATGGGGTGCCCTCTTGCCCCCATATATAAAGGAGGGAGAGGGGGAGGTGCAGCCGGCCCTAGGGGTGCGCCTGGAGGAGTCCTACTCCCACCGGGAGTAGGACTCCCCCCTCTTGCCTTGTTGGAGAAGGAAAGGGGAAGGGGAAAAGAGGAAAGGGGGGTACCACCCCCCTTCCTTGTCCTATTCGGACTAGGGGGGAGGGGGCGTGCGGCCTGCCCTAGCCGGCCCTCCTCTTCTCCCTTAGGGCCCATGTAGGCCCATTAACCCCCCCCCCCCCGGGGGGGGGGGGGTTCCGGTAACCCCCCGGTACTCCGGTAAAATCCCGATTTCACCCGGAACATTTCCGATATCCAAATCTAGGCTTCCAATATATCAATCTTTATGTCTCGACCATTTCGAGACTCCTCGTCATGTCCGTGATCACATCTGGGACACTAAACAACCTTCGGTACATCAAAACACAAAAACCCTAATTACGATCGTCACCGAACTTTAAGTGTGCGGACCCTACGGGTTCGAGAACTATGTAGACATGACCGAGACACGTCTCCGGTCAATAACCAATAGCGGAACCTGGATGCTCATATTGGCTCCTACATATTCTATGAAGATCTTTATCGGTCAGACCGCATAACAACATACGTTGTTCCCTTTGTCATCGGTATGTTACTTGCCCGAGATTCGATCGTCGGTATCTTAATACCTAGTTCAATCTCGTTACTAGCAAGTCTCTTTACTCGTTCCATAATACATCATCCCGCAACTAACTTATTAGTTGCAATGCTTTCAATGCTTGAGTGATGTGCATTACCGAGAGGGCCCAGAGATACCTCTCCGACAATCGGAGTGACAAATCCTAATCTCGAAATACGCCAACCCAACAAGTACCTTCGGAGACACCTGTAGAGCACCTTTATAATCACCCAGTTACGTTGTGACGTTTGGTAGCGCACAAAGTGTTCCTCCGACAAATGGGAGTTGCATAATCTCATAGTCATAGGAACACGTATAAGTTATGAAAAAAGCAATAGCAACAAACTAAACGATCAAGTGCTAAGCTAACGGAATGGGTCAAGTCAATCACATCATTCTCCTAATGATGTGATCCCGTTAATGAAATGACAACTCATGTCTATGGTTAGGAAACATAACCATCTTTGATCAACGAGCTAGTCTAGTAGAGGCATAATAGTGACACTTTGTTTGTCTATGTATTCACACATGTATTATGTTTCCGGTTAATACAATTCGAGCATGAATAATAAACATTTATCATGATATAAGGAAATAAATAATAACTTTTATTATTGCCTCTAGGGCATATTTCCTTCAGTCTCCCACTTGCACTAGAGTCAATAATCTGGATTACACAGTAATGATTCTAACACCCATGGAGCCTTGGTGCTGATCATGTTTTGCTCGTGGAAGAGGCTTAGTCAGTGGGTCTGTAACATTCAGATCCGTATGTATCTTGCAAATTTCTATGTCTCCCACTTGGACTAAATCCCGAATGGAATTGAAGCGTCTCTTGATGTGCTTGGTTCTCTTGTGAAATCTGGATTCCTTTGCCAAGGCAATTGCACCAGTATTGTCAAAAAAGATTTTCATTGGACCCGATGCACTAGGTATGACACCTAGATCGGATATGAACTCCTTCATCCAGACTCCTTCATTTGCTGCTTCCAAAGCAGCTATGTACTCCGCTTCACATGTAGATCCCGCCATGACGCTTTGTTTAGAACTGCACCAACTGACAGCTCCACCGTTCAATGTAAACATGTATCTGGTTTGCGATTTAGAATCGTCCGGATCAGTGTCAAAGCTTGCATCAACGTAACCATTTATGATGAGCTCTTTGTCACCTCCATATACGAGAAACATATCCTTAGTCCTTTTTAGGTACTTCAGGATGTTCTTGACCGCTGTCCAGTGATCCACTCCTGGATTACTTTGGTACCTCCCGGCTAGACTTATAGCAAGGCACACATCAGGTCTGGTACACAGCATTGCATACATTATAGAGCCTATGGCTGAAGCATAGGGAACATCTTTCATTTTCTCTCTATCTTCTGCATTGGTCGGGCATTGAGTCTTACTCAATTTCACACCTTGTAACACAGGCAAGAATCCTTTCTTTGCTTGATCC
This sequence comes from Triticum urartu, assembly GCF_056163025.1. Classification (NCBI taxonomy): domain Eukaryota; kingdom Viridiplantae; phylum Streptophyta; class Magnoliopsida; order Poales; family Poaceae; genus Triticum; species Triticum urartu. Next base: position 75,000,983 of record NC_141874.1, read on the forward strand.
ATTTTGAACTTCTTCAAAATTTTGTCAAGGTATGTGCTTTGTGAAAGTCCAATTAAGCGTCTTGATCTATCTCTATAGATCTTAATGCCCAATATGTAATCAGCTTCACCGAGGTCTTTCATTGAAAACTCTTATTCAAGTATCCCTTTATGCTATCCAGAAATTCTATATCATTTCCAATCAATAATATGTCATCCACATATAATATCAGAAATGCTACAGAGCTCCTACCCACTTTCTTGTAAATACAGGCTTTTCCAAAAGTCTGTGCAAAACCAAATGCTTTGATCACACTATCAAAGCGCTTATTCCAACTCCGAGAGGCTTGCACTAGTCCATAAATGGATCGCTGGAGCTTGCACACTTTGTTAGCTCCATTTGGATCGACAAAACCTTCTAGTTGCATCATATACAACTATTCTTCAAGAAATCCATTCAGGAATGCAGTTTTGACATCCATCTGCCAAACTTCATAGTCATAAAATGTGGCAATTGCTAACATGATTCGGACAGACTTAAGCATCGGTATGGGTGAGAAGGTCTCATCGTAGTCAATCCCTTGAACTTGTCGAAAACCTTTCGCAACAAGTCGAGCTTTGTAGATAGTAACATTACCGTCAGCGTCAGTCTTTTTCTTGAAGATCCATTTATTCTCAATTGCTTGCCGATCAACGGGCAAGTCAACCAAAGTCCACACTTTGTTCTCATACATGGATCCCATCTCAGATTTCATGGCTTCTAGCCATTTTGCGGAATCTGGGATCACCATCGCTTCTTCATAGTTCGTAGGTTCATCATGATCTAGTAGCATGACTTCCAGAACAGGATTACCGTACCACTCTGGTGCGGATCTTACTCTGGTTGATCTACGAGGTTCGGTAGTAACTTGATCTGAAGTTTCATGATCATTATCATTAGCTTCCTCACTAATTGGCGTGGGTGTCGCAGAAACCATTTTCTGTGATGAACCACTTTCCAATGAGGGAGCAGGTACAATTACCTCATCAAGTTCTACTTTCCTCCCACTCACTTCTTTCGAGAGAAACTCCTTCTCTAGAAAAACTCTGAATTTAGCAACAAAAGTCTTGCCTTCGGATCTGTGATAGAAGGTCTACCCAACAGTCTCCTTTGGGTATCCTATGAAGACACATTTCTCCGATTTGGGTTCGAGCTTATCAGGTTGAAGCTTTTTCAAATAAGCATTACAGCCCCAAACTTTCAGAAACAACAATTTCGGTTTCTTGCCAAACCACAGTTCATAAGGCGTCGTCTCAATGGATTTCGATGCTGCCCTTATTTAACGTGAATGCAGCCGTATCTAAAGCATAACCCCAAAATGATAGCGGTAAATCTGTAAGAGACACCATAGATCGCACCATATCTAGTAAAGTACGATTACGATGTTCGGACACACCATTACGCTGTGCTGTTCCGGGTGGCGTGAGTTGCAAAACTATTCCACATTGTTTCAAATGTAGACCAAACTCGGAACTCAAATATTCTCCTCCACGATCAGATCATAGAAACTTTATTTTCTTCTTACGATGATTTTCAACTTCACTCTAAAATTCTTTGAACTTTTCAAATGTTTAAGAATTATGCTTCATTAAGTAGATATACCCATATCTGCTTAAATCATCTATGAAGGTGAGAAAATAACAATATCCGCCATGAGCCTCAACATTCATTGGACTACATACATCTGTATGTATGATTTCCAACAAATCCGTTGCTCTCTCCATAGTACCGGAGAACGGCGTTTTAGTCATCTTACCCATGAGGCACGGTTCGCAAGTACCAAGTGATTCATAATCAAGTGGTTCCAAAAGACCATCAGTATGGAGTTTCTTCATGCGCTTTACACCGATATGACCTAAACGGCAGGGCCACAAATAAGTTGCACTATCATTATCAACTCCGCATCTTTTGATTTCAACATTATGAATATGTGTATCACTACTATCGAGATTCATCAAAAATAGACCACTCTTCAAGGGTGCATGACCATAAAAGATATTACTCATATAAATAGAACAACCATTATTCTCTGATTTAAATGAATAACCGTCTCGCATCAAACAAGATCCAGATATAATGTTCATGCTCAACGCTGGCACCAAATAACAATTATTTAGGTCTAATACTAATCCCGAAGGTAGATGTAGAGGTAGGGTGCCGACCGCGATCACATCGACTTTGGAACCATTTCCCACGCGCATCGTCACCTCGTCCTTAGCCAATATTCGCTTAATCCGTAGCCCCTGTTTCGAGTTGCAAATGTTAGCAACAGAACCAGTATCAAATACCCAGGTGCTACTGCGAGCATTAGTAAGGTACACATCAATGACATGTATATCACATATACCTTTGTTCACTTTGCCATCCTTCTTATCCGCCAAATACATGGGGCAGTTCCGCTTCCAATGACTAGTCTGCTTGCAGTAGAAGCACTTAGTCTCAGGCTTAGGTCCAGACTTGGGTTTCTTCTCCTGAGAAGCAACTTGTTTGCTGTTCTTCTTGAAGTTCCCCTTCTTCTTCCCTTTGCCCTTTTTCTTGAAACTGGTGGTCTTATTGACCATCAGCACTTGATGCTCCTTCTTGATTTCTACCTCCGCGGCTTTTAGCATCGCGAAGAGCTCGGGAATAGTCTTATTCATCCCTTGCATATTATAGTTCAACACGAAGCTTTTGTAGCTTGGTGGCAGTGATTGAAGAACTCTGTCAATGACACTATCAACAGGAAGATTAACCCCCAGTTGAGTCAAGTGATTATGATACCCAGACATTTTGAGTATATGTTCACGGACAGAACTATTCTCCTCCATCTTGCAGCTATAGAACTTATTGGAGACTTCATATCTCTCAATCCGGGAATTTGCTTGAAATATTAACTTCAACTCCTGGAACATCTCATATGCTCCATGACGTTCAAAACGTCGTTGATGACCCGGTTCTAAGCCATAAAGCATGGCACACTGAACTATCGAGTAGTCATCAGCTTTGCTCTGCCAGACGTTCTTAACATCTGGTGTAGCTCCTGCAGCAGGCTTGGCACTTAGCGGTGCTTCCAGGATGTAATTCTTCTGTGCAGTAATGAGGATAATCCTCAAGTTACGGACCCAGTCCGTGTAATTGCTACCATCATCTTTCAACTTTGCTTTCTCAAGGAACGCATTAAAATTCAACGGAACAACAGCACGAGCCATCTATCTACAATCAAACATAGACAAGCAAGATACTATCAGGTACTAAGTTCATGATAAATTTAAGTTCAATTAATCATATTACTTTAGAACTCCCACTTAGAAAGATATCCCTCTAATCCTCTAAGTGATCACGTGATCCAAATCAACTAAACCATGTCCGATCATCACGTGAGATGGAGTAGTATCAATGGTGAACATCACTATGTTGATCATATCTACTATATGATTCACGCTCGACCTTTCGGTCTCCGTGTTCCGAGGCCATATCTGTTATATGCTAGGCTCGTCAAGTTTAACCTGAGTATTCTGCGTGTGCAACTGTTTTGCACCCGTTGTATTTGAACGTAGAGCCTATCACACCCGATCATCACGTGGTGTCTCAGCACGAAGAACTTTCGCAATGGTGCATACTCAGGGAGAACACATATACTTTGATAATTTAGTGAGGGATCATCTTATAATGCTATCGTCAATCAAAGCAAGATAAGATGCATAAAAGATAAACATCACATGCAATCAATATAAGTGATATGATATGGCCATCATCAGCTTGTACTTGTGATCTCCATCTCCGAAGTACCGTCATGATCACCATCGTCACCGGCGTGACACCTTGATCTTCATCGTAGCATCGTTGTCGTCTCGCCAATCTTATGCTTCCACGACTATCTCTACCGCTTAGTGATAAAGTAAAGCATTACAGTGCGATTGCATTGCATACAATAAAGCAACAACCATATGGCTCCTGCCAGTTGCCGATAACTCGGTTACAAAACATGATCATCTCATACAATAAAATTTAGCATCATGTCTTGACCATATCACATCACAACATGCCCTGCAAAAACAAGTTAGACGTCCTCTACTTTGTTGTTGCAAGTTTTACGTGGCTGCTTCGGGCTTAGCAAGAACCGTTCTTACCTACGCATCAAAACCACAACGATAGTTTGTCAAGTTGGTGCTGTTTTAACCTTCGCAAGGACCGGGCGTAGCCAAACTTGGTTCAAATAAAGTTAGAGAAACTGACACCCACCAGCCACCTATGTGCAAAGCACGTCGGTAGAACCAGTCTCGCGTAAGCGTACGCGTAATGTCGGTCCGGGCTGCTACATCCAACAATACTGCCGAACCAAAATATGACATGCTGGTAAGCAGTATGACTTATATCGCCCACAACTCACTTGTGTTCTACTCGTGCATAACATCAACGCATAAAACCAGGCTCGGATGCCACTGATGGGTAACGTAGTAATTTCAAAAAATTTCCTACGCACACGCAAGATCATGGTGATGCATAGCAACGAGAGGGGAGAGTGTTGTCTACGTACCCTCGTAGACCGGCAACGGAAGTGTTGACACAACATAGAGGAAGTAGTCGTACGTCTTCCCGATCTGACCGATCCAAGTACCGAACGTACGGCACCTCCGAGTTCTGCAGACGTTCAACTCGGTGACGTCCCTCGAGCTCCGATCCAGCCGAGTGTTGAGGGAGATTTTTGTCAACATGACGGCGTGATGACGGTGATGATGTTCTAGTGATGCAGGGCTTCGCCTAAGCACCGCTACGATATGACCGAGGTGGAATATGGTGGAAGGGGGCACTGCACACGGCTAAGGAACGATCATGAAGATCAACTTGTGTGTCATGGGGTGCCCCCTTGGCCCCGTATATAAAGGAGAGAGAGGGAAAGGTGCGTCCGGCCCTAGGGGTGCGCCTGGAGGAGTCCTACTCCCACCGGGAGTAGGACTCCGCCTCTTGCCTTGTCGGAGAAGAAAAGGGGAAGGGGAAAAGAGGATAGGGGCGCCGCCCCCCTTCATTGTCCTATTCGGACTAGGGGGGAGGGGGTGCACGGCCTGCCCTGGCCGGCCCTCCTCTTCTCCCTTAGGGCCCATCTAGGCCCATTAACCCCCGCGGGGGTTCCGGTAACCCCCCGGTACTCCGGTAAAATCCCGATTTCACCCGGAACGTTTCCGATATCCAAATATAGGCTTCCAATATATCAATCTTTATGTCTCGACCATTTCGAGACTCATCGTAATGTCCGTGATCACATCCGGGACACCGAACAACCTACGGTACATCAAAACACAGAAACCCTAATTACGATCGTCACCGAACTTTAAGCGTGCGGACCCTACGGGTTCGAGAACTATGTAGACATGACCGAGACATGTCTCCGGTCAATAACCAATAGAGGAAACTGGATGCTCATATTGGCTCCTACATATTCTACGAAGATCTTTATCGGTCAGACCGCATAACAACATACGTTGTTCCCTTTGTCATCGGTATGTTACTTGCCCGAGATTCGATCGTCGGTATCTTAATACCTAGTTCAATCTCGTCACTTGCAAGTCTCTTTACTCGTTCCGTAATACATCATCCCCGCAACTAACTTATTAGTTGCAATGCTTGCAAGGCTTGAGTGATGTGCATTACCGAGAGGGCCCAGAGATACCTCTCCGACAATCAGAGTGACAAATCCTAATCTCGAAATACGCCAACCCAAAAAATACCTTCAGAGACACCTGTAGAGCACCTTTATAATCACCCAGTTACGTTGTGACGTTTGGTAGCACACAAAGTGTTCCTCCAGTAAACGGGAGTTGCATACTCTCATAGTCATAGGAACATGTATAAGTTATGAAGAAAGCAATAGCAACAAACTAAACGATCAAGTGCTAAGCTAATGGAATGGGTCAAGTCAATCACATCATTCTCCTAATGATGTGATCCCATTAATCAAATGACAACTCAAGTCTATGGTTAGGAAACATAACCATCTTTGATGAACGAGCTAGTCTAGTAGAGGCATACTAGTGACAGTTTGTTTGTCTTTGTATTCACACATGTATTATGTTTCCGGTTAATACAATTCTAGCATGAATAATAAACATTTATCATGATATAAGGAAATAAATAATAACTTTTATTATTGCCTCTAGGGCATATTTCCTTCAAGAAATTGTATATGCTTAACTAGGGCAGTAGGGTTAGGGTTGTAGTGTTTAATTACAAATGCAGGAAAGTAAGGTTTATCTAGATGTTAACTAGGGTGGTAGGATTTAGTTTAGAGAAAAAAATATAACTTTCTATTAGTGTAGCAAGTCTAGTAGGTTCTTAATTTTTAGTGAATTTTTATTCGGAAAAAAATTTAGGACATAATTTGAGTTCTACGTTCATAATTTGAGTTCTAGGGTTCATCCATCTATATTTGGTTTTTGAATTGAGTTTCAGAGAGCATGAGATTTGTGTAGATTTTCTTGAAGTGTTAAACACTAGGAGATGCAAATTTGAAGTGGTCATGATATATGAAAAATCCTGAATTGTGTTTGCTCATTATAATCGACATTGAAGTGGTTCGATTGTGCCCAAGTGGCATTTTGTTGTTTCCAGGGAATGAAGCCAAGTGGCCTATGTTTTGCCGGAATGTTGATTCATTTCCGTTCCGGCAAAATTCAGGTTCTCGATTTGTCCACTTTTTAGCAAAGGTCATGCCGAAATTTTCCGTGAATTTCGGCATGACTTGTGCTACAAACTAGGACATATCGAGTGCCCGGGATTTGCCGCACCGGGAAGGAGTAAACGTTCATGCAAAACAATAGGCCTTTTTATGTGATTATTCATTTTATTAGGTCTAGAATTAATTGACTAGATTTAATCATAGGAAACATGGCTCGCAACGATGAAGGACAGGGTTCTGGTGATTGCGACGACGTCTACCGGGCGGCAGACGAATTTTTGAGCCTTGCCGATGAGACTGAGACCGGCACTGAGACTGAGACCGGCACTGAGACTCAGACCGGCATCGAGACCGGCGCTGAGACTGAGACCGGCGCTGCCTCGGGGAGCGGAGCCGGTATAGAACCGAAAGCAAAGAGGCGACGGCTTCCTAACAAGCTCAGGACTACTAGAGTGGTGGTCACGCAGGTGGACGACGGCAATTTTGAGCCAAACGCGCCCGAGGAAGCATGCGCGTGCTACGGCAATCAAATTGGCTGCATCATACGGACAACTGCCACCATCAACGATGAGAAACTAAACAAGTTAGATAATATGAGGCCCGCCCTCCTAAAGAAGCTGCACCAGATATTCTTGTTCCCGGGCCGGAATGAAAAGGATTATAAAGATCCAGATAAGGACCCGGCAATGAAGAAGATAAACAAACACGCCATGAGCAAGTTTAGCGACGCGTTGGCCGGCTGGAAAGCAAGGCTGAAATATCGGATCTTCAACGAAAAGGAACCCTACTCCGAGATTGTAAAGGATAATCCGACAATCACGGCAGAGCACTTTGAAATATTCAAGGCGGCTTGCGAGGCCGAAGATGCCAAAAAAAGTCAGAGTACATGAAGGGGAAACAATAGAAGAACATTGGGTGCCACCACCTCGGAATACGGCGGGAAGAGGTCCATATGGGCCAAGCAGGACACGAAAGCCGCGAGTCTGGGCATCCCAGACTCCTTGGCGGAGTTCACCGTCCCGTAGGAGTGTGGCGTCCTCAGGGCCCGGCACCGTTGGGACCGAGTGAAGAAGGTTTTCGAGAAGAACGCGGTCATGACGGAGTTCATGAGACTGCTGATAATTTTCGTTTCTGATCAATTTGACTGCACGTTAGTCATATTTGTAAACGATCCTTGTGCCTTTTGCAGAGAGAGCAGCACAGGATTGCGGCCGAAAGCGACTCGCCGTCTAAGGCGTTGGCGAGGCCCAAGTGGGACACTCCATTCAACCGGGCGTTGAACATATTGAAAGGACTCCCGGTGGAGACTCGACCGTCGTATGGACGTGTGCACGGTGTCGGAGACGGCACCACGTGGAAGAAGTACTACCGTGAGACCACGGAGGAGAGAAAGAAAAGATGAAGGTTAACTGAAGAAAACATCAACAAGAAGGTTGAGATTGCAGTTGAAAAGAAATCATCTGAGACAGTCGCAACATCGGTAGCTGCCGCAAAACAGGTGCTTGTAGATATGTCTACTACCTTGGTTCCAGCCGTTTTCAATTGGAGCAGGCAAAATCCAGAAAAAATGCAGCGGAATCCCCCTTGCTGACTTCCTCAGGAGCAGCTCGACTACCGTTGCACCAGCACCTGCACCTGCTCCCGCACCTGCTCCCACACCTGCTCCGGCACTGGCTCCTGCACCTGCTCCTGCACCTACTCCTGCACTTGCTCCCACACCGGCTTCCGCACCTGCTCCGGCACTGGCTCCGACACCAGACATGCTCGGTGGTGCTTCATCTTTGGCTGAGCTCGACGCCCTCACGGTATTTGTCACACCGGTCCCCTTCAATAAATGTATAATCTCTCGTTTTCATTGCCTTTCGGATGTCTCACGTCGCAGACTTTTCTTTGCAGGCCGATGAAACCCCGTGCACCATATTGTACACCATCGGCGACCAGAAGGTGGACGTGGGGAAGGCGACGATAATGGAGCCGAAGGAACCATTGTTCCATAGCCGGACAATCCCCCAGAAGTCTTCAAGGTTTCCGTGGCCAGTGTCAAACCGGACCACGAGAATTTCGCTCCTCCGGTACTAGTGGGGGATGACAACGAGACCCCGCGGCGGCTTGGTGATTGTTGCAATGGGTGGGTCCTGTTGTGGCCAAAGAGTCTGCTTCGTCTGGAGGCGGCCGGGAGCACACCCACGAGCACGCAGTTAGGTATGAACATCAACACCTCGCCTACTCCATTAGTCACTGGTGACATCGCCATAGATAAGGATGACGATGACGATGACACTCAACAGTATGTCAATACTGGCGCCTACTTAGGGTTTGAGCCTCATGAGTCGGTGCCTGAATTGCCGCTGTCGGTGTCAAAACCGGCGGATCTCAGGTAGGGGGTCCCGAATTGTGTGTCTAGGCCAGATGGTAACAGGAGGCAAGGGACACGAAGTTTTCTCCAGGTTCGGGCCCTCTCTATGGAGGTAAAACCCTACGTCCTGCTTGATTAATATTGATGATATGGGTAGTACAAGAGTAGATCTACCACGAGATCGGAGAGGCTAAACCCTAGAAGCTAGCCTATGGTATGATTGTTGTTGTGTATGTTGTCCTACGGACAAAAACCTTCCGGTTTATATAGACACCGGAGAGGGTTAGGGTTACACAAAGTCCGTTACAATGGTAGGAGATCTACATATCCGTATCGCCAAGCTTGCCTTCCATGCCAAGGAAATTCCCTTCCGGACACGGGACGAAGTCTTCAATCTTGTATCTTCATAGTCCAGGAGTCCGGCCGAAGGTATAGTCCGGTTATCCGAACACCCCCTAATCCAGGACTCCCTCAGCCGCCTTCGGAGTCTGAACATATTATGGACAACCTTCCGGTAGTAAAGAAGTCTAGGAAGAGACCGAGGAAAGGCAAAAAAGCTGCTTCTGTGATCCAGCCGCATTAGCAGCCTCGGGTTCAAGACCGTATAGATATCCCCGGTGCGGCAAAATGGCATATCCCTGGTCAACCAATCCTACCTGAAGCAGCGCTGCGGACCAGATTCGGCGATTTAAGGAGACTTCATGACGATGTGTTGCGGATAGAGAAAGGCCTCATCGCCTCAAAAAATCCAGGATACCCACTCTACGTGGTTAACGTGCCGCGGGGATTGTCGTACGTCGACACATTCCCCGTGGAGAAGTTCTTCCTTCGATTCCATTACATCTTCGACATGTTTCACTTGAAGAAGCTGGATTTTGCATTTGTCCGTCTTTATGCTTTGCACATGAACTACCTCATCGGGGTTGAGCAGATACATTATATCTATGTCGCTGACCCGTACTTCATGCACGAGGCCTTCTTGGGAGTCTGTGCAAAGCACTGTGAATACGCGAGGGAATACATCGTCAATTTCATGCTCGCCAATAAGGACAAGGAGACGATTCTCGTGCCTTATCATCCCATGTAAGTCATCCGTGCGGATATCCTTCCTTTGATTTCAATCATTCATTTGCACGGTGGAGGCTAATTAATTTGAGGTGTACTTATTTGGCGCAGCGGCGGGCGCGCCGTCCTCATCATCCTCTACCCCCGATACTCCCACGCTCTTTACTTGGACTCGTCGAAGAACATTAACAAAAAGGATTACACCCACATCAAGTCTGTTCTCGACAGTGCTATGTTTTACTACGACGCACGGGGTGGAGAGGTCAAGGACAAGAAGAAAAAGGACGACAGGCCCGCCTTCGGCCATAAGACCGACTTCTGCTGCATCCAGCAACCGAGTGATTCTCTTAATGATGGATCCTATGTCCTACACCAGATGCTGGAGTACATATGGGATCACCAGAACCTTCGCATGTCACCTACATCCGGCGATGACCATATTCTGCAATGGGCAAAGAACTTATGAGATATCGAGGATCGTCGACTTCGAGCTGAGTTCTATCACATCCAGCACGAACTTGCCCAAATCATCATGAACGACGTCGTTAAAAAAACAAGGATGTTCTCCGAAGAAGGACAAATGTCGCGGGAAGATGGCCGAACACGCGTAGCCGCTCAGCGTCTTGACCTGAAGCCTTTCACTGAGCTCGGGGACTATCTCCCTAACTTGGATGGATGGCACGACATGGAGTGATTGTCGATATATGATAATGTGTCCGTTTAGTCCATACTATCTGTATGACGAAACTTTGAATTATGCATGATGAAACTTTATTTGTGATGTAATTAAACCGTCCTCCTCGACTAGCGAAGATCACTCTAGTTAGGGCATTTTGGGTATGATGAACTTTGTTATTTATGCTTATGATATGTTGTTTCTATTTTTGCCAAGTCTGTCTCTTTTTGTTGCTCAACTATATATGTTGCATATCATTGACTCATGTGATGATGCAGGTTTATAGATCATCGATGGCGAAGAAGTGCTATGCTAGGAGTATACGACGAGTGGCCGGAATGTCAGGCCCAGGTGTACCGGTTTCCGATTTCTGAGCGACAGCCAGTAGTTAGTTTAGGTTCACGCAAAGTGATAGTTCTTCTCGCGTATATCATTGTTTAGATGGATGACGATGTAGTTGCAAGTAATCGAGATTTGTATCGCTATTTTCGAGATGATGACGAGAGACCACGTTGTGTTGGATGATGATTATGATGATGACATGATTTGATGAGACTATTTGTATGTATATGCTATGATTACATTTGTCTGTGTATCATATGCTAAATATTATTGTATAAAGCCTATTCAAATACAAAACAAATATGCAGGAAAAAAACTACTAAAATTAGCAGTAGCGAGTGGAGAAAAGTTAGCAGCAGCGCCACAGTAGCAGTAGTGCGTCCAGGCAAAGCGCGCTAGAGCTATTAGCAGTAGCGAGCTTCCACGAAGCGCGCTGCTGCTAAACTTGTATAGCAGTAGAGCGGGTGTGCATGCGCTACTGCTACGGGTTAGCTGTAGCGCCTTATTAGTAGCGCCGGTCCCCACGCTACTGATATACCTAGAACCCGCGCTGCTGCTAGCCTTTTCCCTAGTAGTGCGGTGATGGCCATCCCCACCCCAGGAACATGCTGGGTGCCAGTCCAGATCGAGGACATCGAAGAGGAATAAGATGCAACACAAGGAGATCTGGGAGCGAGCTTGAGCCAGATGGGGATGGAGAAGCAGGGGAGGGAGAAGAAGGAGAAGATCCACACCCCGCGCAGATCCCCACACTTCCTCCGCAGATCGCCGTGTCTTCAGGGCGCGACTAGATTCGCGTCGGAGGGCTAGGCTTCTCCCCTGCCAGTAGTTGCTTTTGGCTGCTGGCTGGGGAGGAGTCTGATGAGGAAGACTGCGACTCATCAAAATCCCGAGGTAAAACCAACATAGCTCAGAAATATCTTTTGTATTCATGCCAAAATGAAATGACTATGAGTCATATCAAAGGCATAAGAAAAGCTTCCAATAATGAAGTTGGGAAAAAGGATGATAGGAAAAATGTGGATAATCAAAAATACAAAGAAAGAGATTCAGGGAAATGGGGGGAAATTGCTTAAAAGATAGATAATCTAGATGGGAATAATAGATGTATTATGGATGGTAGATTGGTTATAGAAAAAATGAGGGAAAACCTGATATACCAGATTTTTGGTCTAAGATTGGGTTAGATGTAGATATTCTGGTAGTTTCCAATTGGGAGATCAATACTGACGATGACAGTAAACTCACAAAAAAGCAGATAGTGGAAAAAATTGACACTGGTGACAGTCTGGAGAACTGGGCCATGGATTTGAGCCCAACTGTAGGGCATCATGGCCCAGATATTGAGAAAACGGGGAGAGAAAGTACGCTTTCAAACTCCTTCACCCTGCTAAACTCCTGCCCAGACCTCTATATAAAGAGCAGAGAAGAGGGGGAGTCGATTTTACGGTTTCCTAGTGCACCGCAGTGGGGAGAAAGAGACATGGACAGAAACGGAGGAAGATTTCAAGGAGGGGGTCGATTCAACAAGGGGGAAGAGCAAGGTGATAACCCACAAGTATAGGGGATCGCAATAGTTTTCGATAAGTAAGAGTGTCGAACCCAACGAGGAGCTAAAGGCAGAACAAATATTCCCTCAAGTTCCATCGACCACTGATACAACTCTACGCACGCTTGACGTTCGCTTTACCTAGAACAAGTATGAAACTAGAAGTACTTTGTAGGAGTTGTTGGATAGGTTTGCAAGGTAATAAAAAGCAAGTAAATAAAAAGTAGGGGCTGTTTAGGTAAAGACACAACTAAGTTAGTTTTAGTAAAGAGCTTTTTGTTACGAGAAAGTTATTTGTCCCTAGGCAATCGATAACTAGACCGGCAATCAGTATTGCAATTTTATATGAGGGAGAGGCATAAGCTAACATACTTTCTCTACTTGGATCATATGCACTTATGATTGGAACTCTAGCAAGCATCTGCAACTACTAAAGATCATTAAGGTAAAACCCGACCATAGCATTAAAGTATCAAGTCCTCTTTATCCCATACGCAACAACCCCCTTACTCGGGTTTGTGTTTCAGTCACTCACGCAAACCCACTATAAGCGAATCATAAACGTATTGCAACACCGTACAGCGGGAATCCCTCACGCTTGCGCGACACGGAGATCACCATAGGACAGCACCAATAATAAAACATGCAACTCAAACCAATCACGATCATCAAATAACCCATAGGACAAAATGGATCTACTCAAACATCATAGGATAGCCATACATCATTGGGAAATAATATATAGCATTGAACACCATGTTTAAGTAGAGATTACAGCGGGTAAGAGAGAGGTTACACCGCTGCATAGAGGGGGGAAGAGTTGGTGATGCTGGCGGTGAAGTTGTTTGTGAAGATTGCGGTGATGATGATGGCCCCCGGTGGCACTCCGGTGCCACCGGAAGCGAGGGGGAGAGGGCCCCCCTTCTTCTTCTTCTTATTCCTTGATCTCCTCCCTAGATAGGAGAAGGGTTTCCCCTCTGGTCCTTGGCCTCCATGGCATGGGAGGGGTGAGAGCCCCTCCGAGATTGGATCTGTCTCTCTGTCTCTCTCTGTTTCTGCGTTCTCAGATTCTACCCTTTCACCGTTTCTTATATTCCTGGAGATCCGTAACTACAATTGGGCTAAAATTTTAACACGATTTCTATCTGGATATTAGCTTTCTTGTGGCGAAAGAAGGGCATCAACCGCCTTATGGGGTGGACACGAGGGTCAGGGGCACGCCCCCTGCCTCGTGGCCCCCTCGGACATCGTCTCGCGTGTATTTTTCTTCCCAAAAATCATATATATTCCAAAAAAAATCTCCGTCAGTTTTTATCCCGTCTGGACTCCGTTTGATATGGATATTCTGTGAAACAAACAGCATGCAACAAACAGGAACTGGCACTAGGCACTGGATCAATATGTTAGTCCCAAAAAATAGTATAAAAAGTTGCCAAAAGTATATTAAAGTTGTAGAATATTGGCATGGAACAATCAAAAATTATAGATACGACGGAGATGTATCAGCATCCCCAAGCTTAATTCCTGCTCGTCCTCGAGTAGGTAAATGATAAAAAATATAATTTTTGATATGGAATGCTACCTAGCATAATCTTGATCACATATCTAATCATGGCATGAATATTAAGATACGAGTGATTCAAAGCAATAGTCTATCATTTGTCATAAAAACAATAATACTTCAAGCCTACTAATAAAGCAATCATGTCTTTTCGAAATAACATGGCCAAAGAAAGTTATCCCTACAAAATCATATAGTCTGGCTATGCTCCATCTTCACCACACAAAATATTCAAATCATGCACAACCCTGATGACAAGCCAAGCAATTGTTTCATACTTTTGATGTTGTCAAACCTTTTCAACTTTCACACAATACATGAGTGCGGGCCATGGACATAGCACTATAGGTGGAATAGAATGGTGGTTGTGGAGAGGACAAAAAGGAGAAGATAGTCTCACATCAACTAGGCGTATCAACGGGCTATGGAGATGCCCATCAATATACATCAATGTGAGTGATAAGGGATTGCCATGCAATGGATGCACTAAGAGCTATAAGTATATGAAAGCTCAAACTGAAACTAAGTGGGTGTACATCCAACTTGCTTGCTCATGAAGACCTAGGGCATTTGAGGAAGCCCATCATCGGAATATACAAGCCAAGTTCTATAATGAAAATTCTCACTAGTATATGAAAGTGATAACTCAAGAGACTCTCTATATGAAGAATATGGTGCTACTCTAAAGCACAAGTGTGGTAAAAGGATAGTAACATTGCCCCTTCTCTCTTTTTCTCTCATTTTTAAATATTTTTTTGGCCTTTCTATTTTTTTTCTTTTTTCATCCGGAGTCTCAACCCGACTTGTGGGGGAATCATAGTCTCCATCATCCTTTCCTCACTGGGGCAATGCTCTAATAATGACTATCATCACACTTTTATTTACTTACAACTCGATATTACAACTCGATACTAGCACAAAGATATGACTCTATATGAATGCCTCCGGCTATGTACCGGGATGTGCAATGATCTAGCGTAGCAGTGATATCAAAAAAGGGACAAGCCATGAAAACATCATGCTAGCTATCTTACGATCATGCAAAGCAATATGGCAATGAATGCTCAAGTCATGTATATGATGATGATGGAAGTTGCATGTCAATATATCTCGGAATGGCTATGGAAATGCCATGATAGGTAGGTATGGTGGCTGTTTTGAGGAAGGTATATGGTGGGTTTATGGTACCGGCGAAAGTTGCGCGATACTAGAGAGGCTAGCAATGATGGAAG
Source organism: Triticum urartu (assembly GCF_056163025.1). Classification (NCBI taxonomy): domain Eukaryota; kingdom Viridiplantae; phylum Streptophyta; class Magnoliopsida; order Poales; family Poaceae; genus Triticum; species Triticum urartu. The sequence goes on from NC_141874.1 coordinate 75,016,434, forward strand.
GGTGAGGGTGCGTATAATCCATGGACTCAACATTAGTCATAATGAACTCACATACTTATTGCAACAATCTATTAGTCATCAAAACAAAGTACTACGCGCATGCTCCTAGGGGGATAGATTGGTAGGAAAAGACCATCGCTCGTCCCTGACCGCCACTCATAAGGAAGACAATCAATAAATAAATCATGCTCCGACTTCGTTACATAACGGTTCACCATACGTGCATGCTACGGGAATCACAAACCTCAACACAAGTATTTCTACTAATCCACAACTACCCACTAGCATGACTCTAATAGCACCATCTTTATATCGCAAAACTATTGCAAGGAATCAAACATACCATATTCAGTGATCTACAAGTTTTATGTAGGGTTTTATGACTAACCATGTGAATGACCAATTCATGTCATCTCTCTAAATAGATATAAGTGAAGCAAGAGAGTTTAATTCTTTCTACAAAAGATATGCCCATGCTCTAACAAATATAAGTGAAGCAAAAGAGCATTCTACAAATGGCGGTTTCCTATGTAAAGAGAAACAGGCAATCCAAACTTCAAATGATATAAGTGAAGCACATGAAGCATTCTATAAAGCCATACTCAAAAGATATAAGTGGAGTGCATAGATAATTCTATAAATCAACCAAGGACTATCTCATACCAGCATGGTGCATAAAAGAAAAATGAAAACTAAACGCAAAAGACGCTCCAAAGGTTTGGGCGCTTGATCAGTACAAGACCACAAAGGAGTCATACACCCACCATCGGCTCAGCAAGTAGCTCGTCTACGCCGGGTTGGCCGATGGCGACAGCCCGGATGACAGTGACGATGAACTCGGAGGCCATGCCTACATGATCACCATCTGCTACCTAGTATAGTTTATTCTTGTTTTAGTTTGGTTTACGTTAAGTTTGTGTCAAACTTCTTAAATTTTGTTAGGTTGCATGTAAAATATGATACTTCGTTAAACTTCATTTGTATTTCGTGCTTGCTTCGTTTGAAATGGGAGGACATTTGAGGGACCCTGTTGGATGGTCCGCGCTCAGCCGGATGTCCGCTTACACAGAGGATGTATCTGCGAAAATTTGTTGATGTCTATTTGTTGATTCTCCAGATTTCCTCTGTATGTCCGCCGAACAAAAAAAGACATCCATTGTGGCTCACCAAATTTGAACAGGCAGTCAGAACTATCTGAAATCCCACAAACTCAAACCAAATCAAGGTGAGGTATGGGGGCGTTCGAGCATTCCACATACACCGCAAACTCAGCTTCAGATCCCACCATAAACACACCTTTTCACTTCCCTCCTTATCTCTACTCTCTCCATTTAACAAGGGATGGACAAGTAGGAAATTTTGGGGATATATCGCTCGATGGTCAACGCCTAGCCGAATGTATGCACACACGTCTGAATATGTCTGTGAACATTTGGGGCGTCCATTTGCTGACTAAGGTTGGAGATGCCCTTATAGCTGCAAAGCAAATTGCTCCAAATGCATTTTCATGATGATTTTGGTTTTCACTATGACGATGGGTAGTCGTATTATGATATCCTATAATATTAATTGTTTTTTATTTTATTTTATTTCAAATATTTTTTTCTGTTTTCTTTATTTCGTGCTACTTTGAAAAGGGTAGACATGAACTTTTCCAAAAAATTATGGGGATTGAAATAGTTTAACCTATATTTGAAATTAGTGTTTATATTCATTGTATTTATAAAATACCCAATTATCAACAAATTGACAACACTGTATTTTGTAAACTATTCAACATGTATTAACAAGTATTGTGTTGAACTTTTCAATATAATTCTTTAAAATGTTACAAACAATTTTTTAATACATGTTGAACTTTTCTTAAAATACACGTTGCCATTTTTTAGTGTAAGACAGACATTTTCTCAAAAACAGGTTATAATTTTTTATTACATGTGAAACATTTTCCAAAAACATGTTGAACATTTTTCAAATGCACTAACACCTTCTTTAAGTTTATGGCAGTTGTAATTTCTTCTTACATTTATTTTTTGAATGGTAAAAATAATATGCAAAATAAATATAAAGAACTTGAAATAATAAAAGAAAATTTTTGCAGGCCCACAGAAGTGACATATATAATAAGAATCTCTTGAAGGGGTACATACCAACCAAAGAGGATTTTTGGAGCACGGTCGCCACTGAGCATGTTTTTTGGAAGGCTATAAATGGGCACTTTAAAGTGTCAAAAAGAGTTGATTGTTTTCACACATAAATATATGCATGTGCTCTAAGTGACTTTCAAAATTATGTTATATTATACCCTGCACAATAATAAAAAAATCCGGCCAGGAAAAAAACAAGCTGAATTCTCCATGTATTTTTTTATCTCTCACATACAAACACATATTTTGATGAAAATCCCCACGGATATATTACACTTCTGTGTGTGCATTTACAAAATGAAAAAAAACAGAAAAAAATTGCTGTAAAATTTGTTTCTTTGAACTTTTAAAAAAGGACACAATGTGACTGTGCTCCTAAATTACTTTTTGCATAGAGATGCAATATATAAAGTTTGACCTCTTCAGCAAAGTATGGCCCCATTGACAACCAGAGTGTGTAATGCAATCCACGATCACGAGGTCTCAAGATCGATCCTGCATCACACAATTTCTTTCTTTTTTGTTAATTTGTGGGGCTTTCCAACGTGAGTAAATGAAATATGAGGGGGGGGGGTCCACAAGAAATTCCTCACCCGTGTGCCATCAAGCGCCTTCCCAGCTCTCAGTACTGACAGGTGGGCCACTTCCACGCTTGCATGCCACACGGGCTAGACGTACGTCCTGACACGGTCATGAACAAGTTAAGGCACATCCAGTGTATTTAACTCATTGTGAGATATAAACATCATTGTTTGTGTTGTTTCTTTATCTTCTTTCATGTTTTCATGTTTTTACTTATATCTTGTTGCTTTAGAAAGAGATTGGAGAACAAACAAGTTGTTTATTTCTCTGAAAGCCCTTTGCCCCTTTCAACTATTGCGCAACACTGATATGCGGAAATGCGGTACCTTTTCAGTTCTTATACTCAGATGGAAGGCACGTCATGAAGATTCAGCTCTTTTCACTTCTTCTACATGTCCCTGTTTTGTTAGGATGCTATTGATTTGATGCGAGAGCTAAGGTGATCGACGAGGCACAGAATCGAAGTGTTGTTCAAATCATTTATTTAGTTTTGAGAGATATTGTTGTCCTTGAGATATCTATTTCTGGCCAGCTTATTTTGATTAAGCCCTCATGTTATCTGGTGCATTTCCATCATTTTCGTTCGGAGGCTTGAGCAAATTTTGCAAAAAGAATAATGTCCATTCACTGTCAAAGCTATGCCCTGTAAATTAATTTTGATCAAGAAATCTTATGGAGTGCTTGAACTTTCTCTATGTTCCTTGATGGGCAATATTAATGTCATGCTGCTTGGATATTTTTTCCATATAGGGCGCAGCGGGACGCATGGTAGAAACTGAAAGACAACATGCCTTTCGTCGCAGTTTGTGTCCATGCAAATGGCCAAGAGAGAAATCAAGACCAGTATGCCTTTCGTCGCCAGAACAACGTCATTTTGGACTAAGCAAAAACTAAGTTACGTCCTGAATTCTTTGTGGCTTATTTCAAGCTGCCATCAAAATATTTCCCAAGATCTTTCAGGCTAACAATTATCTCGGCCGTCTTAATTAGTTGGCCGCTTCTCTACTGCGTGTATTGTGATGCCCTTCGTACGCACGTACACTAGCTAGCATGATCGAATCAATCCGGCAAGAAAGAAGATTACTGAGTGGTAACATACACGAACACGATTAATGGCAACAGCAAACAGGTGCGATTTCCATTGCTTTTGATCAATTGATCTCATGATTACAATAGGGAGCAATGCATGCATGTACTAATCAAATCTACATGGTACATGGCCGGCCGTGATTCACTCCAACATTCTGACGACTCTAGCCTAGCTCTCGGCGACGGTCGGCATGTTCTTGACGTCGTCCACGGCAACGCTCACAGTTCGAGGGAACTGCCCGTGGTAGATCACTTGAATGAAGCCAGCTTCATCTGCGTCGGAGAAGACGACGGCGCTGCGCCAGAGGACGAGCCTCCTGCCCGTCGGCCGCAGGGTCCCTACGCGCGTGCGCACCCTCACGGTCATGCCCGGGATCGTCTTGATGCGCTCTTGTCCGGTTGTCGTCTTGGTGCTGGTGGTCGCTGCTCTTGCCGTCGCGTGCGGATTCGTCGCAGATACCTTCACGGTGGCGGCGGCAGCTGAACCCGGAGGAATAAACGCGATCGGGCGTGGTGGTGACGGGGCGGTGGATTTCCTGGGAGCTCCGGCGCTCGCGACGGCGGAAACCTTCATGCTGCTGCTGGACGCCAGAAAGGTGAGCGGATGAAGGCGCGGCGGGGCCGTGCACCTCTCCTTCACCTCCCCCATCGGCACGTAGGAGATCCCCTTGGTGGCAGCCTTGACTATTGAGAGCGGGATGGGCACGCGTCGGACCTGCTTGCTCCAGTCGTCGGATCGGCGCAGCGGCGAGGACGAGGAGGATGTCTTCTCAACTCTGCCCTTGGTCATGTTGACGGCCTTCCTGCGCCGCTGGAGCTCACGGCGGATTTTGTTGAGGCCCGGCGATCGCTGCGCCATGAGAGCCGCCATCGTGGTTGTGGAGAAACGGAAGAAGGATTCTTGATGAGAGGTTGTGGAGGAGGAACTAACAACAAAGATCCAAGCGCTGGGTCACCTTATATCTAATCTACCTCGACGCAGGGCAGAGTTGTTTTCGGAGGAAAAATCGTAGGAAGTAAGCACGGCGTATGATCGGAACCGGTGAGAGCAATTAGATTGATGAGATGAGTTTGTGCAGTCCGACACCATGCGGACCGTGATGGTCACGCAAGACCACCACGCGGACCCAGAGCTACACCGGCCACGCCCGCACTCCGCCTAGAGGCCGGCGACATGCACGCCTGAAACCCGCGGGGACGCCAACGGGACACACGCGACGGCGCAGCCACTCGCGACCGGTGCCCTCTGCCTCCCGTTCGCGCCACGACGGGGCACCACCAGCCCCCCGTTCCCACCAGAACTACTTTCTGATGCGGCCCTCTCGACGACGGCGTCGTCACACAGCGCCGAGACGCCGGTGAGGATGCGCGCCGGGAGCGCTCACGCACGCCGTCACGACGCGGCACCAGAAGTATTCTAAGCCGGCCACGTCAGAACTGTGCCAAGAAGCCGGCGACGATGCTTGCCGGAAGCCCGAGTGGAGGGCCACTCGGTGGCGTCCGCTACCTCCCGTTTCAGCAACGACGCCGGAGCAGCACCAGCTCTGCGACGCGACGGGGATGAGCGGCCTCGCTGGCCGGCTCTAACTCCATCCAGAGGGTATCACCACCGCTGCGTCCCAGCACCGGGAAGTTCTTCGGGCGCCCGGCCGTGCCACACGCGGTCACGACTCACGAGGAGAAGCGGAGCAGCTCACTTGCTCTAGAGATTAGTGACTAGGTAATGCTAATGGAGCTAGCGTACGTGGCTCACATCACATTCGCATGTGTCCAATCACACCAGGCAGGATCGAGAAGGGTCACAACTATCGTCTTTGCCATTGCCATGCAGGATTGCAGCCACCATCACACACACCGGACAGTTAGCACTTAATATTAGTATATTTTTTCCACATGATGAGTGATTAAATTATCAATATGAACTAATCCACGGAATTTTTAATTCATTAGTTTGAACTAAGTAGGATTAGGGGAGGTTCAGTTAACAAGGGGAATCTGGAGAATCTAGCTAGAGGAACATGACACGCAACTAGAGAGGCGACGACGCGGACAACGAGCTCGGGGGGGGGGGGGGGGGTGCGAGCTCACTCAACGGCGAGCCCCGGGACGCCGGCGAGCAGAGCGAGGAAAGATGGCCGGTCCTGTACATCCCGAACCTCTTGGCGGCGGGGTTACTCTGCTACCAGAAGGGCTCTCTCCTAGTCCAAGGTGAGATTCAGAGGATCCTGCTGCGATGGAGAGGATAGGGTAGTTGACAGCCGGGGTTTGTGTGCTCGCGAGAGGATTTCATGACAATTAGTAGTCTGGCTGCCCTGTCACGTTGCTCTGGTTGGGGATGCGGTGGCGTGTGGAATTGGTGGCGGCGGGGCGGATTTCGAGGCAAGCGACCGCCATGAATGCAAGGGGAAGGTGGGAAATAAATCCCCCACCCTCGAAGGCAAGTCGATTGCATTCGGAGCCAGAAATCCCCAACCACCACTGAGGGAGTCCTGGATTAGGGGTTGTCCGGATAGCCGGACTATACCTTCGGCCGGACTGCTGGACTATGAAGATACAAGATTGAAGACTTCGTCCCGTGTCCGGAAGGGACTTTCCTTGGCGTGGAAGGCAAGCTTGGCGATACGGATATGTAGATCTCCTACCATTGTAACCGACTCTGTGTAACCCTAGCCCTCTCCAGTGTCTATATAAACCGGAGGGTTTTAGTCCGTAGGGAAGAACAACAATCATACCATAGGCTAGCTTCTAGGGTTTAGCCTCCTTGATCTCGTGGTAGATCTACTCTTGTACTACCCATATCATCAATATTAATCAAGCAGGAGTAGGGTTTTACCTCCATCGAGAGGGCCCAAACCTGGGTAAAAACATCGTGTCCCTTGTCTCCTGTTACCATCCGCCTAGACGCACAGTTCGGGACCCCCTACCCGAGATCCGCCGGTTTTGACACCGACATTGGTGCTTTCATTGAGAGTTCCTCTGTGCCGTCGCCATCAGGAAGGATGCCTCATCCCGTCTTTAAAGACGGCACCGTTGCTAAGGGAGCTTTGGCTGTCGGCCAAACTCTCCGGCTAGGTGGTTTCCTTATGACCGCCTGTTCGGCTGCTGCGCCGACGATGACCTCTCGGGTCATCGAAAGTAATCTTCATGTCAGCTTGGAATTCGCTGAGCAACTAGATCCAATGGAGCTCTCTTCCCTAAACGAGCTCTTGGATCGCATCGCCGCCCTGGGAGTCGCTACGGATTACGACCAGATTGGGCCTAAACCCTATCTGAGAGAGATTAACTCTCCCCAGGTCACCCATCACGTTGCCGTGGTAGAGGGACAGTGCGGCAACCATTCATCTATCTTAAGGACTAGCTATGTCCGGATTCCTGATCCCTCCAAGCCGGATACCCACGGAGGGGAGGACATCACTCAAGACCTGAACTTAAAGTCAGGCGACAGGCTAGATTCATTAGACATTATCCAAGAATCCAAACTTCCGAGTTCGGAAACTCCTTGGCCTCTGGGTCTCAGATTGGGTGAGGTTTCGGATTTGATTCCACCCACCCACCCGTACACAAGCGATCTATCCCAAATTAGGCAAGAGCCCGAAGAAACAGTACATCATTACTAGGCCAGATTCCTCCTGGTTATGAACAGGATAAAGGACTGCCGCGAGGAAGATGCAATTTCATTCTTCTGCAATAATTGCACGGACAAGGGAATCCTCAACGTCATAAGTCGCCGTGATATTACACGCTTCGCTGACTTGGCGTCCATAGTACGAAAGTACTGTGCAACGGAAAGCGCCTGGAAAACCGAAATAAAATTTTGGAACAATCCGGCCCTGAATACAAACCCAGTCCGAAATAAAAGGGTGCATCATCGCCAGACACCCGGGTTCAATACCAAAAAGCAAAAGCCCTCTACAGGGCACGGAACCGTACTGGAAGGATGGCTTAATGGACCCTGTAAAATTCATAGTGCAGAGGGCGCCACACCAACTCACAGCCTCAGAGCATGTTGGATACTCCGGCAGGTGGCAAAAATCGGCGAAGATCCTCTAATTCCAGAAGCCACAAAAAGCCACCCCAGAGACACCAGTACGGTATTAATAGTCTTCGAGACTTTTGCATCAAATAATATGCGAAAAAGAACACTCCGAAGCCTTGCCGAAGTCTACCAAGTAGCAACAATAAACCCATGGAGTGACACGGCTATTACTTTTAACGCCAGTGATGAACCTAAATTCCGAACAGCCCGAGCACCAGCCGCATTGGTCCTCAGTCCAATAGTGGACGACTTTCGTCTTACCAAGGTACTTATGGATGGCGGCAGCGGATTGAACCTCATTTATGAGGAAACCCTTCAAAAAATGGAAATAGACTGGAACCGCATTAAGCGAAGCAGCACAGCCTTTAGAGGAATAATCCCCAGTCGGGAAGCGCGCTGTACAAGAAAAATCACACTAGATGTGGTGTTCGGCACGCCAGATAATTACAGGTCCGAAGAGGTCACGTTCCATGTGGCCCCGTTCAGTAGCGGATACCACGCTCTGCTAGGGCGGGAAGCGTTTACAATCTTCCAAGCAATACCCCATTACGGGTACATGAAGCTCAAGATGCCCGGGCCTAACGGAATCATCACTCTCGCTAGTGATCCGGACATAGCACTCCGCGCCGAAAACAAAACAGCCGCACTGGCCCTCGAGGCTCTATCCGAAGCCCTAGTGGCTGAGGAACTGACTGCGCTGCGCTCCACGGTGAATAGGGATGATGTGATACTCGACAAAAGATCCAAGTCCACCTTCTTTAAACCGACGGACGAAATAGTCAAATTCCAGGTCCATCCAACGGAACCCAATAAAACAGCTTCCATCGGGGCACAGTTAAACCCTGATGTAGACGCCGCACTGCGAGAGTTCCTACGAGAGAATTGGGACATTTTCTCGTGGCACCCTTCAGACATGCCCGGAATCCTGCGCAGGCTGGCCGAACACAGCTTAAATATCCTAAAAGGATTCAAGCCAGTCAAACAGGCTCTTCGGCGTTTTTCCGAACCTAAAAGACAGGCCATGAGAGAGGAACTAGCCAAGCTATTGGAGGCCAGATTCATCAAAGATATAAAACACCCGGACTGGCTAGCAAACCTGGTGATGGTACCAAAGAAGGACAAATCCTGGCGCCTGTGCGTTGATTTTAAAGACCTTAACAAGGCTTCCCCAAAGGATCCCTTCCCCCTCCCCCGCATCGATCAAATTATCGACGCTACCGCAGGACACGATTCGTTGTGTTTCCTCGACGCATACTCCGGCTACCATCAAATAAAGATGGAAGTGTCAGACCAAGCCGCAACGGCATTCATCACACCATACGGCCCATTTTGCTTCAACACAATGCCCTTCGGGCTCAAAAACGCCGGCGCAACATATCAGCGCATGATTCAGACATGTCTGGCAAATCAGATCAGCAAAACAGTGGAGGCATACGTAGATGATGTGGTCATTAAAACAAGACATGTCGAATCTCTAGTAGACGACTTGAGGCTAACATTCGATAACCTCCGAACAAACGACATCAAGGTCAACCCGGAAAAATGCGTTTTCGGCGTTCCAGCCGGAAAGCTCTTGGGCTTCATTGTATCCGGTAGAGGAATTGAAGCAAATCCAGCCAAGATCCGAGCTCTATCACATTTGGATATCCCGAAGGACCTCAAACAAATACAAAAATTAACCGGATGCATGGCGGCTCTAAGCCGCTTTATCTCCCGCTTGGGAGAAAAGGCCCTACCCCTTTACCGCCTCCTTTGGCGCACCGAACACTTCGAGTGGACGGATGCAGCCACGGCCGGACTTGATGAAATAAAAGCCATCTTGGCAACAAACCCAGTCCTGGTGGCGCCAAACATTGGCGAACCAATACTATTATACATTACAGCAACCCATCAGGTCGTAAGCGCAGTGCTTGTCGTCGAACGAGAAACGGACGGACACAAATTCCCCCTTCAAAATCCGGTCTACTATGTGTTCACTGTCCTTACTCCGTGCAAGTCACGGTGCCCACATTATCAAAAGATTGCATACGCGGTATTTATGGCATCCCGGAAGCTGCGAAGCTACTTTCAAGAGTGTTCAATAACAGTAGCCTCGGAAGTGCCACTTAACGATATTATAAACAACCGCGACGCGACGGGCCAGATTGCAAAATGGGCCATTGAGCTCCTCCTGTTCGACATAACTTACAAGCCACAGTGAGCTATCAAGTCACAAGTTTTGGCCGACTTCGTCGCAGAATGGACGGAGGCCGAACTCCCTAAAGAGTACGGCACATATTCAAACTGGGTCATGCACTTCGACGGCTCCAAAATGTTGGCCGGTCTAGGGGCTGGCGTCGTTTTGACGTCCCCCACAGGAGACACAGTTCAATACGTACTCCAGATAATGTACACAGACTCCAACAATGCAGCCGAATATGAGGCCCTTTTACATGGTCTCCGGATGGCAGTATCCATGGGCATTCAACGCCTAGAGGTGCGCGGGGACTCGAACCTCGCAATATCCCAAATAAATGGAGACTTTGACGCCAAGGATCCAAAAATGGCAGCTTATCGGAACGCCGTCCTAAAAATGTCAGCTCGGTTCGAAGGGCTCGAATTTCACCATATAGCCCGGGAAAGTAATCAGGCGGCAGATGTCCTGGCACGCATCGGCGCAAAACGCGATGCAGTCCCCCCCAACATCTTCTTGGAAAGGCTTTTCAAGCCATCCGTAGTATGGGAAGGGGAACCCGGCAATAACAGCCCGGACCCAGCCGCACTGCCCGACACCGAACACTCTGACATAATTGGAGGCTCTGCCAATGAAATAACACCTTCAGCCCACATAATAATGGCCGTCATCGCCCCATGGAAAGAACCATTCCTCGCCTACCTTATTAGGCAGGAACTCCCCGAGGACCAAAATGAGGTACGCTACATAGTGCGGCGATCTAAAGCCTATAAAGTCGATGAGGGAGAGCTTTATAAGAAAAGCACTACCAGAGTCCTTCAAAGGTGGTGCATCTCCGAAGAGGAAGGGCGGAACCTCCTGGCTGAAATTCATGCCGGACTCGGCGGTCATCACGCTGCAGCTCGGTCCCTTGTAAGAAAGGCCTTCCATACAAGCTTTTATTGGCCGACGGCCTAGGCAGACGCCCAGAACTTAGTCCAACGATGCGTCGGTTGCCAGCTTTTTGCAAACCAAAGCCATATGCCACCCACCGCCCTCGAAACTATCCCCATCACTTGGCCCTTTGCGGTCTGGGGGCTTGACATGGTTGGACGCCTTAAAGGCGGAACCCACAAGAAAAAATACTTACTGGTCATGGTGGATAAGTTCACCAAACGGATAGAAGCCAAGCCTGTTAAGACGGCCGAATCCGGACCGGTGATAGACTTTATATCTGGGGTTGTACACCGTTACGGCGTCCCCCACAACATCATCACTGATAACGGCACGAACTTTACGGCCAACGAGGTAAAACCCTGGTGCAAAAACATGGGCATCAAGCTCGATTATGCTTCCGTCTATCACCCACAAACTAACGGCCAGGTCGAACGTGCAAATGGTCTTATCATGAGCGGCATCAAACCCAGATTAGTGCGGTCCCTTAAGGAATCTAATACGCACTGGGTAGAGGAGCTCGACTCCGTACTCTGGGGGCTGTGGACCACGCCGAATCACACCACCGGATACACACCATTCTTCATGGTGTACGACGTAGAGGCAGTTTTGCCCTGCGACTTAATTCATGACTCACCTCGAGTGCGCATGTACGAAGAAAGAGAAGCCGAGCTCGATCGGCAGGACAGTTTGGACGCCTTGGAGGAAAAGCGTGACGTGGCAAAAGCCCGTTCCGCATTCTATCAACAGCAGGCTCGAAGATACCAAAGCAGAGAAGTACGGGCCAAAAATTACAACGTTGGCAAATTAGTTCTACGCCTGCCGGACAAGAAAAAGGACAAACTCAAGCCCAAGTGGGAAGGTCCCTTCATAATTGACCAAGTCCTGACTGGTGGAGCGTACCACCTGCGAGATGCATCGGATAACCGACTGAGCCGAACCCATGGAACGCAGCCCGTCTCCGAAGATTCTATGCCTAGCGCCGGACTCTGTGTTCGTCTCCTTCCTCTGTCCATTTTTTATATATACTTTCTGCCTTACATTTCTCTCCTTCTCCTCTCTATCTCTCTTATAGCCTTTAAAGGCTCATAAAGTAACGCGCTATCCGCGCTCATTAAAACTGGGGGCTTCTTTAAACAGAAGCTTATTTATACGGGCTTCATGCCCAACACATGTGTCACACTTCCGCATGTACCTTTTATTCAACATTATATGCATCGATTGAAGGAAATATGCCCTAGAGGCAATAATAATGTTATTATTTTATTTCCTTATATCATGATAAATGTTTATTATTCATGCTAGAATTGTATTATCCGGAAACATAATACTTGTGTGAATACATAGACAAACTAAACGTCACTAGTATGCCTCTACTTGACTAGCTCGTTAATCAAAGATGGTTATGTTTCCTAAACCATATACATGTGTTGTCATTTGATTAACGGGATCACATCATTAGAGAATGATGTGATTGACTTGACCCATTCCATTAGCTTAGCACCCGATCGTTTAGTATGTTGCTATTGCTTTCTTCATGACTTATACATGTTCCTATGACTATGAGATTATGCAACTCCCGTTTGCCGGAGGAACACTTTGTGTGCTACCAAACGTCACAACATAACTGGGTGATTATAAAGGAGATCTACAGGTTTCTCCAAAGGTAAATGTTGGGTTGGCGTATTTCGAGATTAGGATTTGTCACTCCGATTATCGGAGAGGTATCTCTGGGCCCTCTCGGTAATGCACATCACATAAGCCTTGCAAGCATTGCAACTAATGAGTTAGTTGCGAGATGATGTATTACGAAATGAGTAAAGAGACTTGCCGGTAACGAGATTGAACTAGGTATTGAGATACCGACGATCGAATCTCGGGCAAGTAACATACCGATGACAAAGGGAACAACGTATGTTTTTATGCGGTCTAACCGATAAAGATCTTCGTAGAATATGTGGGAGCCAATATGAGCATCCAGGTTCCGCTATTGGTTATTGACCGGAGACATGTCTCGGTCATGTCTACATTGTTCTCAAACCCGTAGGGTCCGCATGCTTAAGGTTTCGATGACAGTTATATTATGAGTTTATGAGTTTTGATGTACTGAAGTTAGTTCGGAGTCCCAGATGTGATCACGGACATAACGAGGAGTCTCGAAATGGTCGAGACATAAACATTGATATATTGTACGGCTATATTCGGACACCGGAAGTGTTCCGGGTGATTTCGGAGAAAACCGGAGTACTGGAGGGTTACCGGAACCCCCCCGGGAGAAGTAATGGGCCATATGGGCCTTAGTGGAGAGAGAGAAGGGCAACCAGGGTGGGCCGCGCGCCTCCTCCCCCTTGGTCCGAATTGGACTAGGAGAGGGGGGCGGCGCCCCCCTTTCCTTCTCCCTCCCCACTTCCTTCCCCCTCCTAGTAGGAGTCCTACTCCTTGGCGCGCCTATAGGGCCGGCCGGCCTCCTCCCCTTGCTCCTTTATATACGGGGGCAGGGGGCACCCCTAGACACACAAGTTGATCCACGTGATCGTTTTCTTAGCCGTGTGCGGTGCCCCCTTCCACCATAATCCTCGATAATATTGTAGCGGTGCTTAGGCGAAGCCCTGCGACGGTAAAACATCAAGATCGTCACCACGCCATCATGCTGATGGAACTCTTCCCCGACACTTTGCTGGATCGGAGTCCGGGGATCGTCATCGAGCTGAACGTGTGCTAAAACTCGGAGGTGCCGTAGTTTCGGTGCTTGATCGGTCGGGCCATGAAGACGTACGACTACATCAACCGCATTGTGCTAACGCTTCCGCTGTTGGTCTACAAGGGTACGTAGATCACACTCTTCCCTCTCGTTGCTATGCATCACCATGATCTTGCGTGTGCGTAGGAATTTTTTTGAAATTACTACATTCCCCAACAGTGGCATCCGAGCCTAGGTTTTATGTGTTGATGTTATATGCACGAGTAGAACACAAGTGAGTTGTGGGCGATATAAGTCATACTGCTTACCAGCATGTCATACTTTGGTTCGGCGGTATTGTTGGACGAAGCGGCCCGGACCGACATTACGCGTACGCTTACGCGAGACCGGTTCTCCCGACGTGCTTTGCACAAAGGTGGCTAGCGGGTGTCAGTTTCTCCAACTTTAGTTGAACCGAGTGTGGCTACGCCCGGTCCTTGCGAAGGTTAAAACAGCACCAACTTGACGAACTATCGTTGTGGTTTTCATGCGTAGGTGAGATTGGTTCTTACTTAAGCCTGTAGCAGCCACGTAAAACTTGCAACAACAAAGTAGAGGACGTCTAACTTGTTTTTGCAGGGCATGTTGTGATGTGATATGGTCAAGACATGATGCTAAATTTTATTGTATGAGATGATCATGTTTTGTAACCAAGTTATCGGCAACTGGCAGGAGCCATATGGTTGTCGCTTTATTGTATGTAATGCAATTGCGCTGTAATGCTTTACTTTATCACTAAGCGGTAGCGATAGTCGTGGAAGCATAAGATTGGCGAGATGACAACGATGCTACGATGGTGATCAAGGTGTCGCACCGGTGACGATGGTGATCATGACGGTGCTTCGAAGATGGAGATCACAAGCACAAGATGATGATGGCCATATCATATCACTTATATTGATTACATGTGATGTTTATCTTTTATGCATCTTATCTTGCTTTGTTTGACGGTAGCATTTTAAGATGATCTCTCGCTAATTATCAAGAAGTGTTCTCCCTGAGTATGCACCGTTGTGAAAGTTCTTCGTGCTGAGACACCACGTGATGATCGGGTGTGATAGGCTCTACGTTCAAATACAACGGGTGCAAAACAGTTGCACACGCGGAATACTCAGGTTATACTTGACGAGCCAAGCATATACAGATATGGCCTCGGAACACGGAGACCGAAAGGTTGAGCGTGAATCATATAGTAGATATTATCAACATAGTGATGTTCACCAATGAAACTACTCCATCTCACATGATGATCGGACATGGTTTAGTTGATTTGGATCACGTAATCACTTAGAGGATTAGAGGGATGTCTATCTAAGTGGGAGTTCTTTAGTAATATGATGAATTGAACCTAAATTTATCATGAACTTAGTACCTGATAGTATCTTGCTTGTTTATGTTTGATTGTAGATAGATGGCCCGTGCTGTTGTTCCATTGAATTTTAATGCGTTCCTTGAGAAAGCAAAGTTGAAAGATGATGGTAGCAATTACACGGACTGGGTCCGTAACTTGAGGATTATCCTCATTGCTGCACAGAAGAATCACGTCCTGGAAGCACCGCTGGGTGCCAGGCCTGCTGCTGGAGCAACACCAGATGTTATGAACGTCTGGCAGAGCAAAGCTGATGACTACTCGATAGTTCAGTGTGCCATGCTTTACGGCTTAGAATCGGGACTTCAACGACGTTTTGAACGTCATGGGGCATATGAGATGTTCCAGGAGTTGAAGTTAATATTTCAAGCAAATGCCCGGATTGAGAGATACGAAGTCTCCAATAAGTTCTATAGCTGCAAGATGGAGGAGAACAGTTCTGTCAGTGAGCATATACTCAAAATGTCTGGGTATAATAATCACTTGATTCAATTGGGAGTTAATCTTCCAGATGATTGCGTCATTGACAGAACTCTTCAATCACTGCCACCAAGCTACAAGAGCTTCGTGATGAACTATAATATGCAAGGGATGAATAAGACTATTCCCGAGCTCTTCGCAATGCTGAAAGCTGCGGAGATAGAAATCAAGAAGGAGCATCAAGTGTTGATGGTAAACAAGACCACTAGTTTCAAGAAAGAGGGCAAAGGGAAGAAGAAGGGGAACTTCAAAAAGAACAGCAAGCAAGTTGCTGCTCAAGAGAAGAAACCCAAACCTGGACCTAAGCCTGAAACTGAGTGCTTCTACTGCAAGCAGACTAGTCACTGGAAGCGGAACTGCCCCAAGTATTTCGCGGATAAGAAGGATGGCAAGGTGAACAAAGGTATATGTGATATACATGTTATTGATGTGTACCTTACTAATGCTCGCAGTAGCACCTGGGTATTTGATACTGGTTCTGTTGCTAACATTTGCAACTCGAAACAGGGACTACGGATTAAGCGAGGATTGGTTAAGGACGAGGTGAAGATGCGCGTGGGAAATGGTTCCAAAGTCGATGTGATCGCGGTCGGCATGCTACCTCTACATCTACCTTCGGGATTAGTATTAGACCTAAATAATTGTTATTTGGTGCCAGCGTTAAGCATGAACATTATATCTGGATCTTGTTTGATGCGAGACAGTTATTCATTTAAATCAGAGAATAATGGTTGTTCTATTTATATGAGTAATATCTTTTATGGTCATGCACCCTTTAAGAGTGGTCTATTCTTATTAAATCTCGATAGTAGTGACACACATATTCATAATGTTGAAGCCAAAAGATGCAGAGTTGATAATAATAGTGCAACTTATTTGTGGCACTGCCGTTTGGGTCATATCCGTGTAAAGCGCATGCAGAAACTCCATACTGATGGACTTTTGGAACCACTTGATTATGAATCGCTTGGTACTTGCGAACTGTGCCTTATGGGTAAGATGACAAAAACACCGTTCTCCGGTACTATGGAGAGAGCAACAGATTTGTTGGAAATCATACATACAGATGTATGTGGTCCGATGAATGTTGAGGCTCGTGGTGGATATCGTTATTTTCTCACCTTCACAGATGACTTAAGCAGATATGGGTATATCTACTTAATGAAACATAAGTCTGAAACGTTTGAAAAGTTCAAAGAATTTCAGAGTGAAGTTGAAAATCATCGTAAAAAGAAAATAAAATTCCTACGATCTGATCGTGAGGAGAATATTTGAGTTACGAGTTTGGTGTACATTTGAAACAATGCGGAATAGTTTCGCAACTCACGTCACCCGGAACACCACAACGTAATGGTGTGTCCGAACGTCGTAATCGTACTTTACTAGATATGGTGCGATCTATGATGTCTCTTACTGATTTACCGCTATCATTTTGGGGTTATGCTCTAGAGACGGCCGCATTCACGTTAAATAGGGCACAATCGAAATCCGTTGAGACGACGCCTTATGAATTGTGGTTTGGCAAGAAACCAAAGTTGTCATTTCTGAAAGTTTGGGGCTGCGATGCTTATGTGAAAAAGCTTCAACCTGATAAGCTCGAACCCAAATCGGAGAAATGGGTCTTCATAGGATATACAAAGGAAAGTATTGGACACACCTTCTATCACAGATCCGAAGGCAATACTTTTGTTGCTAAATTCGGAAACTTTCTAGAGAAGGAGTTTCTCTCAAAAGAAGTGAGTGGGAGGAAAGTAGAACTTGACGAGGTAACTGTACCTGCTCCCTTATTGGAAAGTAGCACATCACAGAAACCAGTTTCTGTGACACCTACACCAATTAGTGAGGAAGCTAATGATGATGATCATGAAACTTCAGAACAAGATACTACTGAACCTCGTAGATCAACCAGAGTAAGATCCGCACCAGAGTGGTACGGTAATCCTGTTCTGAAAGTCATGCTACTAGATCATGATGAACCTACGAACTATGAAGAAGCGATGGTGACCCAGATTCCGCAAAATGGCTTGAAGCCATGAAATCTGAGATGGGATCCATGTATGAGAACAAAGTATGGACTTTGGTTGACTTTCCCAATGGTCGGCAAGCAATTGAGAATAAATGGATCTTCAAGAAGAAGACTGATGCTGACGGTAATGTTACTGTCTACAAAGCTCGACTTGTCGCAAAAGGTTTTTGACAAGTTCAAGGGATTGACTACGATGAGACCTTCTCACCCGTAGCGATGCTTAAGTCTGTCCGAATCATGTTAGCAATTGCCGCATTTTGTGATTATGAAATTTGGCAGATGGGTGTTAAAACTGCATTCCTGAATGGATTTCTGGAAGAAGAGTTGTATATGATGCAACCGGAAGGTTTTGTCGATCCAAAGGGAGCTAACAAAGTGTGCAAGCTCCAGCGATCCATTTATGGACTGGTGCAAGCTTCTCGGAGTTGGAATAAACACTTTGATAGTGTGATCAAAGCATTTGGTTTTGTACAGACTTTTGGAGAAGCCTGTATTTACAAGAAAGTGAGTGGGAGCTCTGTAGCATTTCTGATATTATATGTGGATGACATATTATTGATTGGAAATTATATAGAATTTCTGGATAGCATAAAGGGATACTTGAATAAGAATTTTTCAATGAAAGACCTCGGTGAAGCTGCTTACATATTGGGCATTATGATCTATAGAGATAGATCAAGACGCTTAATTGGACTTTCACAAAGCACATACCTTGACAAAATTTTGAAGAAGTTCAAAATGGATCAAGCAAAGAAAGGATTCTTGCCTGTGTTACAAGGTGTGAAATTGAGTAAGACTCAATGCCCGACCAATGCAGAAGATAGAGAGAAAATGAAAGATGTTCCCTATGCTTCAGCCATAGGCTCTATCATGTATGCAATGCTGTGTACCAGACTTGATGTGTGTCTTGCTATAAGTCTAGCAGGGAGGTACCAAAGTAATCCAGGAGTGGATCACTGGACAACGGTCAAGAACATCCTGAAATACCTGAAAAGGACTAAGGATATGTTTCTCATATATGGAGGTGACAAAGAGCTCATCGTAAATGGTTACGTTGATGCAAGCTTTGACACTGATCCGGACGATTCTAAATCACAAACCGGATACATATTTACATTAAATGGTGGAGCTGTCAGTTGGTGCAGTTCTAAACAAAGCGTTGTGGCGGGATCTACATGTGAAGCGGAGTACATAGCTGCTTCGGAAGCAGCAAACGAAGGATTCTGGATGAAGGAGTTCATATCCGATCTAGGTGTCATACCTAGTGCATCGGGTCCAATGAAAATCTTTTGTGACAATACTGGTGCAATTGCCTTGGCAAAGGAATCCAGATTTCACAAGAGAACCAAGCACATCAAGATACGCTTCAATTCCATCCGGGATCTAGTCCAGGTGGGAGACATAGAGATTTGCAAGATACATACGGATCTAAATGTTGCAGACCCATTGACTAAGCCTCTTCCACGAGCAAAACATGATCAACACCAAAGCCCACGGGTGTTAGAATCATTACTGCGTAATCTAGATTATTGACTCTAGTGCAAGTGGGAGACTGAAGAAAATATGCCCTAGAGGCAATAATAATGTTATTATTTTATTTCCTTATATCATGATAATTGTTTATTATTCATGCTAGAATTGTATTATCCGGACACATAATACTTGTGTGAATACATAGACAAACTAAGCGTCACTAGTATGCCTCTACTTGACTAGCTCGTTAATCAAAGATGGTTATGTTTCCTAACCATAGACATGTGTTGTCATTTGATTAACGGGATCACATCATTAGAGAATGATGTGATTGACTTGACCCATTCCATTAGCTTAGCACCCGATCATTTAGTATTTTTCTATTGCTTTCTTCATGACTTATACATGTTCCTATGACTATGAGATTATGCAACTCCCATTTGCCGGAGGAACACTTTGTGTGCTACCAAACGTCACAACTTAACTGGGTGATTATAAAGGAGCTCTACAGGTGTCTCCAAAGGTAAATGTTGGGTTGGCATATTTCGAGATTAGGATTTGTCACTCCGATTGTCGGAGAGGTATCTCCGGGCCCTCTCGGTAATGCACATCACATAAGCCTTGCAAGCATTGCAACTAATGAGTTAGTTTCGAGATGATGTATTACGAAACGAGTAAAGAGACTTGACGGTAACGGGATTGAACTAGGTATTGAGATACCGACGATCGAATCTCGGGCAAGTAACATACCGATGACAAAGGGAACAACGTATGTTGTTATGCCGTCTGACCGATAAAGATCTTCGTAGAATATGTGGGAGCCAATATGAGCATCCAGGTTCCGCTATTGGTTATTGACCGGAGACATGTCTCGGTCATGTCTACATTGTTCTCGAACCCATAGGGTCCGCACGCTTAAGGTTTCGATGACAGTTATATTATGAGTTTATGAGTTTTGATGTACCGAAGTTAGTTCGGAGTCCCGGATGTGATCACGGACATAACGAGGAGTCTCGAAATGGTCGAGACATAAAGATTGATATATTGGACGGCTATATTCGGACACCGGAAGTGTTCCGGTTGATTTCGGAGAAAAACGGAGTATCGGAGGGTTACCGAACCCCCCCGGGAGAAGTAATGGGCCATATGGGCCTTAGTGGAGAGAGAGAAGGGCAACCAGGGTGGGCCGTGCGCCTCCTCCCCCTTGGTCCGAATTGGACTAGGAGAGGGGGGCGGCGCCCCCCTTTCCTTCTCCCTCCCCACTTCCTTCCCCCTCCTAGTAGGAGTCCTACTCCTTGGCGCGCCTATAGGGCCGGCCGGCCTCCTCCCCTTGCTCCTTTATATACGGGGGCAGGGGGCACCCCTAGACACACAAGTTGATCCACGTGATCGTTTTCTTAGCCGTGTGCGGTGCCCCCTTCCACCATAATCCTCGATAATATTGTAGCGGTGCTTAGGCGAAGCCCTGCGACGGTAAAACATCAAGATCGTCACCACGCCGACGTGCTGATGGAACTCTTCCCCGACACTTTGCTGGATCGGAGTCCGGGGATCGTCATCGAGCTGAACGTGTGCTAAAACTCGGAGGTGCCGTAGTTTCGGTGCTTGATCGGTCGGGCCGTGAAGACGTACGACTACATCAACCGCGTTGTGCTAATGCTTCCGTTGTCGGTCTACAAGGGTACATAGATCACACTCTTCCCTCTCGTTGCTATGCATCACCATGATCTTACGTGTGCGTAGGAAAACTTTTGAAATTACTACGTTCCCCAACATCGATATGACTTATGTTTTGGCCAAGCTGGGTTGCGTGGCTCCTGCGCTTACCCCTACGTTCCCGATTGTTCGGCTAGGTGGTAAAGGGAGAACCTCTGTGATTGTTACTGCCGGTTCAGCCGGATGTGTACCTCAGACTGGGTGAAGCCGAAAGCTAGCGTTCTTAAGGGAATATTCGGTCGGTGAACTAAAGATGATCTTTTTTCTCACTTATTTATCTATACACCCCTAGATGTTTTTCCTGCGTCTATTTTCGCAGCATGGACATGCACTTTAGGGCATGCCTCCCAGGGAAAGGAACCCCTAACGAAACTATTCTCCCTGGAAGATGTTTCTTACTAACCATGTAATATAACATAACTAGTTGGGCACTTGTCTGTTCAAGCACTAATGACCCCTACGCCTGGTCTCCATGCATACCCCAGTTCTTATATAACCGCGAGGGTATTCGGACACACTCCGGACCGTCAGGTCCCGAGGTTCAAGCGAAAAGGTCGGCCATGACAAACGATCTACAATCCGGCTAGAAGGCATTACACAAGTCAATTAAAATTACACAGTCAATCTGACTGATTGTATTCCTCTTCAATACCATCTAACAGGTTGTCTAGTTTATATTCCTATTGGGAATACTTTGCGGCCAATTCTACTTGGCCGTATACTAAGCTCACAGGGATCTCCTTCCCATCAGGCCCCACGAGTCCGACCTCGGCCATGTGGTTTGGGTCAGCGTTCATGTACCGCGTCTTCACCATGGCCCAGGCCTCCCTGGCGCCTTGACGGCAGGCCGACATCTTCCACAATCGGAAGCGCCGCCGCGCTCCCTTCAGCTTCTCTACAAGCTCTCCAAGGACTTCGGGCATGGAGACGGATGGCCACAAGCCCTGGGCAACGCCTTGCATCACCTGCCGAACTTGCTCATGCAGTTGTGAGAGCTCGGGAAGAAGGTCACCCGTAGAACCGGGCATTTCCTCTGCAGGACGACCTGTCAACATACCTACAGACATTACTCTGTTAGTCGACTTCCTCGCCGAACTCTTTTTTCAAAGTTTGTTTAAGCACTTACTAAATATGCCGTGTCAAAGCCGCTGATTCTCCTTAACGGAGTCCAACAGCTGGGCACGAACATCCTTCAGTTCAACGCCCAGCTTGGTGTTGGCATCTTGGAGATCGTTCTTCTCCCGCCTCACCTTTGTCAGCACACTCTCACCAGCCTTCAGCTGGCGTAGGAGTTTTTGCTTTTCCGGATTTAATCCAGCGCCATCTGCAATTTCATTTGTCAGATTTGCACCCACGCCACACTTCGCAAAATACTTATCTTTCGAAGCATATATTACCAGAGGGGGTCTCCTTGGGCTCCCCTGCCGCGGCTAGTGCGGCCTCAAGTAGGGTATTCTTTTCTGTAAGAACCTACATAACAAATGATCCTTAAATCAGTTATTCTAACTATTTCAAGTCTCGGGGGCTACTTGTATATATATATAATTACCAAATTTTTCTTACCCGTATGTCTTTTACATATTGCTCCGTGGCTCTGGCTAGACCATTTTGAGCGGCACGGAGGTACGCATCTCCCGAATTGAAGGCATCCAATGCCTCTGGGGAGAAACAAGCGTCGCGAAGAACTGTCCGGCGACGCCGGTGGTTCATGGAACTCTCCACCTCGGAATTGGTGGCAGACAGCCTGTCCGCATCCTCTGTCGGAGGAGCGTCCGGTGCGCGCCTTGTGTTCGCCTCCGCTTCTGGACTAGGCTTTGGAGCCTGGCTGGTGGAGGCGCGATTGGCAACCTCTCCGGATATAGTCCGGCGAGGTCTCTTCGTCCTGAAGAGAGCACGAGCGTTAATATGCCTTGAAGGAATAACACCTGGGAATAAGATGGCGCGCTATACCTTTGTGCCGACGTCTCAGTCCGGACCGCACTTCTTTTCAGCCCGCGGGGCCTTGCCGCCCCTCGTTGGCTAGTCGCCGCAGGATCGGCCTCCCATCTCAAGGACCTCCCCTGCAACACATGGTTGTCATACGGCAATCGAAAACACGTGAGGATAGATCCCTTTCAAAGTGCTGGGACTTCGGTCTCAGTTACCTGTGAGGCTGGGAGTAGCCCTGGGTAATCGGCCGTAATGGCCACCAAGGCGTTGTCCTTGCTCAATTGATGAAACACCCCATCAATCATTTCCACAGATAAGTCCGGATCCTCTTGAGAGGCCGGGTCAAGGGACCGTCCCGGATCCTCGGGTTGTGGAGGAGGGCTGTTTATTTCTTTAACAGCCTGGCGCAGTTCCTGCGTTGAAGTCGTTAGACTGAATATTTAATGATGGGAATATAAAATGGATGGGTAAGTAAAAGTGACCACTTACCCAACTTGGGGATTGTACATAGAAAATCCACCATGTAGGTTGATGCGGAGAAATTCCTCCTCTTCTCCCTTGTACAAAGCGGACAAGATCTTTATTAGAGCGGCAGCCGAATCCGGCCCCTTACGGTCGTGGCGGGTGGCGTCGTCCTCCCCGTTGAAGTCCCACATGGGGTGGCCTCTATACTGAAGTAGCTGCACCCCTCGCATGATGCATGCGGCCATGACCCCGATCA
This sequence comes from Triticum urartu, assembly GCF_056163025.1. Taxonomy (NCBI): domain Eukaryota; kingdom Viridiplantae; phylum Streptophyta; class Magnoliopsida; order Poales; family Poaceae; genus Triticum; species Triticum urartu. The sequence continues at coordinate 75,039,848 of NC_141874.1, forward strand.
TGGTCAGTCCAGAATGAGCTAACAATCTTATCCGGCCCATCAGGTAGAGAACGTCCGTGTCACTTTTCCTCTAAGGGCTCTGTGAACGCCAGCTTAGGCGCTTCTTTAGGGGAGCACTGTCGAACTCAGGGAGGCCGATCCAGACAGGATCCGACAGCGGGACGTCCTCTATATAAAACCATTCCGAAGGCCAGTCCTCGGACGCCTTCTTTGGGATTCCGGATAGATATCCGATCCTGGCGATGCACCACACTTCGGCTCCGCCCACTTGATATATTGACCCCTTCTGAGAACGGGGCACAAGGCAGAATAGCCTTTTCCACAGCACGAAATGAGCCTGCAGCCCAAAAACAGCTCGCAAAGGGCTACGAAGCCCGCGATATGCAATATGGAGGCAGGCGTGAGGTTGTGCAGCTGGAGGCCATAGAACTCCAGGAGCCCCCGGAGAAACGGATGAATTGGAAATCCGAGCCCTCTTATTAAGTAAGGGACAAGGCATACCCGCTCTCCTTTGGAGGGATTGGGGGCGCTCTCCGCTTGCTCTCCTCCATTATAGGTGGCAAGTCCGGCTCGAACCGGGACCATATAGGCCGGGGGGAGAAATCCCTTGGTCTGGAGCGTCACTAGCTCGCTGTGCGGGATGGAGCATCTCTCCTAATCTCCAGGCTAAGGGCTGGAAGGGCGAGAGGAGGAGCTGCAGCGGCCGGCCATGATAGAATGGACCTCTGTCGGATACGCTCTGATGAATACTCGCGGAGGGGAGAAGGTGTGGTTTGGATCTAAATCCTCGTCCCCTTAAATAGGCGGCTCATTCACACGGCTAGGGGTGTAAATGTAAAAACACCCTAACTTTTCGTATTCATTTGACACGTGGAAGACGGCTATTATTGGGCGTAGAAGCCAAGGAGTGCTACATTTACAAGAAATCGGACATTATTCAACAGGTACACGGAATTTGGAGGAGAACCCGCCTTGCAATGCCGAAGACAATCTGCGCGCCGGAGTCGTCATCATTGAAGCCTAGTTCGGGGGCTACTGAGGGAGTCCTGGATTAGGGGGTGTCCGGATAGCCGGACTATACCTTCGGCCGGACTCCTGAACTATGAAGATACAAGATTGAAGACTTCGTCCCATGTCCGGAAGGGACTTTCCTTGGCGTGGAAGGCAAGCTTGGCGATACGGATATGTAGATCTCCTACCATTGTAACCGACGCTGTGTAACCCTAGCCCTCTCCGGTGTCTATATAAACTGGAGGGTTTTAGTCCGTAGGGAAGAACAACAATCATACCATAGGCTAGCTTCTAGGGTTTAGCCTCCTTGATCTCGTGGTAGATCTACTCTTGTACTACCCATATCATCAATATTAATCAAGCATGAGTAGGGTTTTACCTCCATCGAGAGGGCCCGAACCTGGGTAAAAACATCGTGTCCCTTGTCTCCTGTTACCATCCGCCTAGACGCACAGTTCAGGACCCCCTACTCGAGATCTGCCGGGTTTGACGCCGACAACCACACCTCGCCACAACCACACCCTAAGAGAGAGAGAGAAGAGATTCTGGTGGAGATGGCCGATTCGAGGATGAAGATGGAGCGCGCCATGGTGGAGCTCGCGAGTGAAGACGATGCGAAGATGGAGAGAGCGCGCGAGATCATCTCCTGGTTCTCAGCCAGGAAGGAGATGCGGAGGGTAGCAAAATCCGTCTTCAAAAACCTGACGGCGGAGGAGGACGAGCGGCTCACTCCGAATGGGATGACCACCCCGTCTGGTGCGCCGGTGAGCTCCCTGGCTGCTCTGATCTGGGCCATGGAGGAAACGGAGGGAGAAGACCTCGCGCAGAAGCAGAAGTGGTGGGCGTTCCGTTCCGGTCGCCGCTTCCCGACCAAACCAGAAGAGTTCGTGGTGGGAGCGGCACTACTAGGGAAAACCTTATACACAGAAATTTAGCAGTAGCGCGTGTCAAAAATGGGCGCTAGTGCTAAATAGCAGTAGCGCGCGTTCGTAAACCGCGCTACAGATACAATCGTAGCAGCAGCGCGTGCGCATGAAAAAGCGCTACCAGTAATACTCCCATTGCTAAAACGATAGGCTACGCATAGCAGTAGCGGTCCTGAGGGAAGCGCGCTACCGCTAGGACATAAGTAGCAGCGTGTTTCGCGCGGAGAGCACTACTGCTAATGGAAATAAAATAAAATGAAAAACAAATGGAAAATTAAATGAAAAAGAAAGAAATAGAAAAAGGAAAAAAAATTTAGAGCAAAATAAATGAGAAAGCGAAAAAAGGAGAAAGGCATAGCAGTAGCGTTTGTTCGTAAGAGGCGCTATATCTAACGTAGCTGTAGCGCGTTTCCTAGACCTCCGCTGTAGAAACAGAAAAGGAAAAAAGAAAGATGAAGGAAATTACATAGCTATAGCAGTAGCGCATTTTGTGAAAATCGCTATAGCTAACTTAGATATAGCGCGTTTCGTGAAAAGCTCTACCACTAAGTTTGACTTAACCAAAAAACGTTTCTCCCCGGCCAACACTTCTCCCCCTAATCCCTCGACCCACCCCGCTGCCGTCTGCCCGATTCGTCGTCGCCCCACTTCGTCGCCATCTCCTGCCGACGTTGACGCCCCCGGAGCCACCAGAGCCGCGTGCCGTCGATGCCACCGGAGCCGCCCCCAACGCCACCGGAGCCGCGTGGCCTCATCAATGCCACCGGAGCCGCAGTCGACGCCACCGGATCCTCCCTCGCCACCACTGCCTCCCGCGCCACCACCAGAGCCATCCTCTGTAAGCCCCCACCCCTCCTCTCTCTCTCTTTAAATTAGTTAGGTTAATTTAGTTACAAAAAGAATTTAGTTAGGTTAATTTAGTTAGGTTAATTTGACAGAGACGCCCCTGCCTCCCTCGCCGTAGGAAAAAAATGATGGGTAACGTAGTAATTTCAAAAAATTTCCTACGCACACGCAAGATTATGGTGATGCATAGCAACGAGAGGGGAGAGTGTTGTCTACGTACCCTCATAGACCAGCAACGGAAGTGTTGACACAACGTAGAGGAAGTAGTCGTACGTCTTCCTGATCCGACCGATCCAAGTACCGAACGTACGGCACCTCCGAGGTCTGCACACGTTCAACTCGGTGACGTCCCTCGAGCTCCGATCCAGCCGAGTGTTGAGGGAGAGTTTCGTCAGCACGACGGCGTGATGACGGTGATGATGTTCTACCGACGCAGGGCTTCGCTTAAGCACCGCTACGATATGACCGAGGTGGAATATGGTGGAAGGGGGCACCGCACACGGCTAAGGAACGATCACGAAGATCAACTTGTGTGTCATGGGGTGCCCCCTTGCCCCCGTATATAAAGGAGGGAGAGGGGGGGTGAGGCCGGCCCTAGGGGTGCGCCTGGAGGAGTCCTACTCCCATCGGGAGTAGGACTCCCCCCTCTTGCCTTGTTGGAGAAGGAAAGGGGAAGGGGAAAAGAGGAAAGGGGGGCGCCCCCCCCCTTCCTTGCCCTATTTGGACTAGAGGGGAGGGGGCGCGTGGCCTGCCCTAGTCGGCCCTCCTCTTCTCCCTTAGGGCCCATGTAGGCCCATTAACCCCCGGGGGGTTCCGGTAACCCCCCGGTACTCCGGTAAAATCCCGATTTCACCCGGAACATTTTCGATATCCAAATATAGGCTTCCAATATATCAATCTTTATGTCTCGACCATTTCGAGACTCCTCGTCATGTCCGTGATCACATCCGGGACACTGAACAACCTTCGGTAGATCAAAACACAAAAACCCTAATTACGATCGTCACCGAACTTTAAGCGTGCGGACCCTATGGGTTCGAGAACTATGTAGACATGACCGAGACACGTCTCCGATCAATAACCAATAGCGGAACCTGGATGCTCATATTGGCTCCTACATATTCTACGAAGATCTTTATCGGTCAGACCACATAACAACATAAGTTGTTCCCTTTGTCATCGGTATGTTACTTGCCCGAGATTCGATCGTCGGTATCTTAATACCTAGATCAATCTCGTTACTCGCAAGTCTCTTTACTCGTTCCGTAATACATCACCCCGCAACTAAATTATTAGTTGCAATGCTTGCAAGGCTTGAGTGATGTGCATTACCGAGAGGGCCCAGAGATACCTCCCCGACAATCAGAGTGACAAATCCTAATCTCGAAATACGCCAACCCAACAAGTACCTTCGGAGACACCTGTAGAGCACCTTTATAATCACCCAGTTACGTTGTGACGTTTGGTAGCACATAAAGTGTTCCTCCGGTAAATGGGAGTTGCATAATCTCATAGTCATAGGAACATGTATAAGTTATGAAAAAAGCAATAGCAACAAACTAAACGATCAAGTGCTAAGCTAACGGAATGGGTCAAGTCAATCACATCATTCTCCTAATGATGTGATCCCGTTAATGTAAGGACAACTCATGTCTATGGTTAGGAAACATAACCATCTTTGATCAACGAGCTAGTCTAGTAGAGGCATAATAGTGACACTTTTTTTGTCTATGTATTCACACATGTATTATGTTTCCGGTTAATACAATTCTATCATGAATAACAAACACTTATCATGATATAAGGAAATAAATAATAACTTTTATTATTGCCTCTAGGGCATATTTCCTTCAGTCTCCCACTTGCACTAGAGTCAATAATCTGGATTACACAGTAATGATTCTAACACCCATGGAGCCTTGGTGATGATCATGTTTTGCTCGTGGAAGAGGCTTAGTCAACGGGTCTGCAATATTCAGATCCGTATGTATCTTGCAAATTTCTATGTCTCCCACTTGAACTAAATCCCGAATGGAATTGAAGCGTCTCTTGATGTGCTTGGTTCTCTTGTGAAATTTGGATTCCTTTGCCAAGGCAATTGCACCAGTATTGGCAAAAAAGATTTTCATTGGACCCGATGCACTAGGTATGACACCTAGATCGGATATGAACTCCTTCATCCGGACTCCTTCATTTGCTTCTTCCGAAGCAGCTATGTACTCCGCTTCACATGTAGATCCCGCCACGACGCTTTGTTTAGAACTGCACCAACTGATAGCTCCACCGTTCAATGTAAACATGTATCCGGTTTGTGATTTAGAATCATCCAGATCAGTGTCAAAGCTTGCATCAACCTAACCATTTACGATGAGCTCTTTGTCACCTCCATATACGAGAAACATATCCTTAGTCCTTTTCAGGTACTTCAGGATGTTCTTGACCGCCAGTGATCCACTCCTGGATTACTTTGGTACCTCCCTGCTAGACTTATAGCAAGGCACACATCAGGTTTGGTACACAGCATTGCATACATGATAGAGCCTACGGCTGAAGCATTGGGAACATCTTTCATTTTCTCTCTATCTTCTACGGTGGTCGGACATTGAGTCTTACTCAATTTCACACCTTGTAACACAGGCAAGAACCCTTTCTTTGCTTGATCCATTTTGAACTTCTTCAAAATTTTGTCAAGGTATGTGCTTTGTGAAAGTCCAATTAAGCGTCTTGAACTATCTCTATAGATCTTAATGCCCAATATGTAAGCAGCTTCACCGAGGTCTTTCATTGAAAAACTCTTATTCAAGTATCCCTTTATGCTATCCAGAAATTCTATATAATTTCCAATCAATAATATGTCATCCACATATAATATCAGAAATGCTACAGAGCTCCCACTCACTTTCTTGTAAATACAGGCTTCTCCAAAAGTCTGTACAAAACCAGATGCTTTGATCACACTATCAAAGCGCTTATTCCAACTCCGAGAGGCTTGCACCGGTCCATAAATGGATTGCTGGAGCTTGCACACTTTGTTAGCTCCATTTGGATTGAAAAAACCTTCTGGTTGCATCATATACAACTCTTCTTCGAGAAATCCATTCAGGAATGCAGTTTTGACATCCATCTGCCAAACTTCATAATCATAAAATGTGGCAATTGCTAACATGATTCGGACAGACTTAAGCATCGGTATGGGTGAGAAGGTCTCATCGTAGTCAATCCCTTGAACTTGTCGAAAACCTTTCGCAACAAGTCGAGCTTTGTAGACAGTAACATTACCGTCAGCGTCAGTCTTTTTCTTGAAGATCCATTTATTCTCAATTGCCTGCCGATGAACGGGCAAGTCAACCAAAGTCCACACTTTGTTCTCATACATGGATCCCATTTCAGATTTCATGGCTTCTAGCCATTTTGCGGAATCTGGGCTCACCATCGCTTGTTCATAGTTCGTAGGTTCATCATGATCTAGTAGCATGACTTCCAGAATAGGATTACCGTACCACTCTGGTGCGGATCTTACTCTGGCTGATCTACGAGGTTCGGTAGTAACTTGATCTGAAGTTTCATGATCATTATCATTAGCTTCCTCACTAATTGGTGTGGGTGTCGCAGAAACCATTTTCTGTGATGAACCACTTTCCAATAAGGGAGCAGGTACAATTACCTCATCAAGTTCTATTTTCCTCCCACTCACTTCTTTCGAGAGAAACTCCTTCTCTAGAAAAACTCCGAATTTAGCAACAAAAGTCTTGCCTTCGGATCTGTGATAGAAGGTCCACCCAACAGTCTCCTTTGGGTATCCTATGAAGACACATTTCTCCGATTTGGGCTCGAGCTTATCAGGTTGAAGCTTTTTCACATAAGCATCGCAGCCCCAAACTTTCAGAAACGACAACTTTGGTTTCTTGCCAAACCACAGTTCATAAGGCGTCGTCTTAATGGATTTCGATGGTGCCCTTATTTAACGTGAATGCAGCCGTATCTAAAGCATAACCCTAAAATGATAGCGGTAAATCTGTAAGAGACACCATAGATCGCACCATATCTAGTAAAGTACGATTACGACGTTCGGACACACCATTACGATGTGGTGTTCCGGGTGGCGTGAGTTGCGAAACTATTCCGCGTTGTTTCAAATGTACACCAAACTCATAACTCAAATATTCTCCTCCACAATCAGATCGTAGTTACTTTATTTTCTTGTTACGATGATTTTCAACTTCACTCTGAAATTCTTTGAACTTTTCAAATGTTTCAGACTTATGCTTTATTAAGTAGATATACCCATATATGCTTAAATCATCTGTGAAGTTGAGAAAATAACGATATCCGCCACGAGCCTCAACATTCATTGGACCACATACATATGTATGTATGATTTCCAACAAATCCGTTGCTCTCTCCATATTACCGAAGAACGGCGTTTTAGTCATCTTACCCATGAGGCACGGTTCGCAAGTACCAAGTGATTCATAATCAAGTGGTTCCAAAAGTCCATCAGTATGGAGTTTCTTCATGCGCTTTACACCGATATGACCTAAACGGTAGTGCCACAAATAAGTTGCACTATCATTATCAACTCTGCATCTTTTGATTTCAACATTATGAATATGTGTATCACTACTATTGAGATTCATCAAAAATAGACCACTCTTCAAGGGTGCATGACCATAAAATATATTACTCATATAAATAGAACAACCATTATTCTCTGATTTAAATGAATAACCGTCTCGCATCAAACAAGATCCAGATATAATGTTCATGCTCAACGCTGGCACCAAATAACAATTATTTAGGTCTAATACTAATCCCGAAGGTAGATGTAGAGGTAGCGTGCCGACCGTGATCACATCGACTTTGGAACCATTTCCCACGCGCATCGTCACCTCGTCCTTAGCCAATCTTCGCTTAATCCATAGCCCCTGTTTTGAGTTGCAAATGTTAGCAACAGAACTAGTATCAAATACCCAGGTGCTACTGCGAGCATTACTAAGGTACACATCCATAACATGTATATCACATATACCTTTGTTCACTTTGCCATCCTTCTTATCCGCCAAATACTTGGGGCAGTTCCGCTTCCAATGACCAGTCTGCTTGCAGTAGAAGCACTTAGTCTCAGGCTTAGGTCCAGACTTGGGTTTCTTCTCCTGAGAAGCAACTTCTTTGTTGTTCTTCTTGAAGTTCCCCTTCTTCTTCCCTTTGCCCTTTTTCTTGAAACTGGTGGTCTTATTGACCATCAACACTTGATGCTCCTTCTTGATTTCTACCTCCGCGGCTTTTAGCATCGCGAAGAGCTCGGGAATAGTCTTATTCATCCCTTGCATATTATAGTACAACAAGAAGCTTTTGTAGCTTGGTGGCAGTGATTGAAGAACTCTGTCAATGACACTATCAACAGGAAGGTTAACCCCAGTTGAGTCAAGTGATTATGATACCCAGACATTTTGAGTATATGTTCACTGACAGAACTATTCTCCTCCATCTTGCAGCTATAGAACTTATTGGAGACTTCATATCTCTCAATCCGGGCATTTGCTTGAAATATTAACTTCAACTCCTGGAACATCTCATATGCTCCATGACGTTCAAAACGTCGTTGAAGACCCGGTTCTAAGCCATAAAGCATGGCACACTGAACTATCGAGTAGTCATCAGCTTTGCTCTGCCAGACGTTCATAACATCTGGTGTAGCTCCTGCAGCAGGCTTGGCACTTAGCGGTGCTTCCAGGATGTAATTCTTCTGTGCAGCAATGAGGATAATCCTCAAGTTACGGACCCAGTCCGTGTAATTGCTACCATCATCTTTCAACTTTGCTTTCTCAAGGAACGCATTAAAATTCAACGGAACAACAGCACGAGCCATCTATCTACAATCAAACATAGACAAGCAAGATACTATCAGGTACAAAGTTCATGATAAATTTAAGTTCAATTAATCATATTACTTAAGAACTCCCACTTAGAAAGATATCCCTCTAATCCTCTAAGTGATCACGTGATCCAAATCAACTAAACCATGTCCGATCATCACGTGAGATGGAGTAGTATCAATGGTGAACATCACTATGTTGATCATATCTACTATATGATTCACGCTCGACCTTTCGGTCTCCGTGTTTCGAGGCCGTATCTGTTATATGCTAGGCTCGTCAAGTTTAACCTGAGTATTCTGCGTGTGCAACAGTTTTGCACCCGTTGTATTTGAACGTAGAGCCTATCACACCCGATCATCACGTGGTGTCTCAGCACGAAGAACTTTCACAACGGTGCATACTCAGGGAGAACACTTATACTTTGATAATTTAGTGAGGGATCATCTTATAATGCTACCGTCAATCAAAGCAAGATAAGATGCATAAAAGATAAACATCACATGCAATCAATATAAGTGATATGATATGGCCATCATCATCTTGTACTTGTGATCTCCATCTCCGAAGTACCGTCATGATCACCATCGTCACCGGCGCGACACATTGATCTTCATCGTAGCATCGTTGTCGTCTCGCCAATCTTATGCTTCCACGACTATCGCTACCGCTTAGTGATAAAGTAAAGCATTACAGCGCGATTGCATTGCATACAATAAAGCGACAACCATATGGCAACTGCCAGTTGCCGATAACTCAGTTGCAAAACATGATCATCTGATACAATAAAATTTAGCATCATGTCTTGACCATATCACATCACAACATGCCCTGCAAAAACAAGTTAGACGTCCTCTACTTTATTGTTGCAAGTTTTACGTGGCTGCTACGGGCTTAGCAAGAACCGTTCTTACCTACGCATCAAAACCACAACGATAGTTTGTCCAGTTGGTGTTGTTTTAACCTTCGCAAGGACCGGGCGTAGCCACACTTGGTTCAACTAAAGTTGGAGAAACTGACACCCACCAGCCACCTGTGTGCAAAGCACGTCGGTAGAACCAGTCTCGCGTAAGCGTACGCGTAATGTCGGTCCGGGCCGCTTCATCCAATAATACCGCCGAACCAAAGTATGACATGTTGGTAAGCAGTATGACTTATATCGCCCACAACTCACTTGTGTTCTACTCGTGCATAACATCAACGCATAAAACCAGGCTCGGATGCCACTGATGGGTAACGTAGTAATTTCAAAAAAATTCCTACGCACACGCAAGATCATGGTGATGCATAGCAACGAGAGGGGAGAGTGTTGTCTATGTACCCTCGTAGACCAGCAACGGAAGTGTTGACACAACATAGAGGAAGTAGTCGTACGTCTTCCCGATCCGACCGATCCAAGTACCGAACGTACGGCACCTCCGAGTTCTGCACACGTTCAACTCGGTGACGTCCCTCGAGCTCCGATCCAGCCGAGTGTTGAGGGAGAGTTTCGTCAGCATGACGGTGTGATGACGGTGATGATGTTCAACCGACGCAGGGCTTCGCCTAAGCACCGCTACGATATGACCGAGGTGGAATATGGTGGAAGGGGGCACCGCACACGGCTAAGGAACGATCACGAAGATCAACTTGTGTGTCATGGGGTGCCCCCTTGGCCCCGTATATAAAGGAGAGAGGGAAAGGTGCGGCCGGCCCTAGGGGTGCGCCTGGAGGAGTCCTACTCCCACCGGGAGTAGGACTCCCCCTCTTGCCTTGTTGGAGAGAAAAGTTGAAGGGGAAAAGAGGATAGGGGGCGCCGCCCCCCTTCATTGTCCTATTCGGACTAGGGGGAGGGGGCGCATGGCCTGCCCTGGCCGGCCCTCCTCTTCTCCCTTAGGGCCCATGTAGGCCCATTAACCCCCGGGGGGGTTCCGGTAACCCCCCAGTACTCCGATAAAATCCTGATTTCACCCGGAACATTTCCGATATCCAAATATAGGCTTCCAATATATCAATCTTTATGTCTCGACCATTTCGAGACTCATCGTCATGTCCGTGATCACATACGGGACACCGAACAACCTTCGGTACATCAAAACACAAAACCCTAATTACGATCGTCACCGAACTTTAAGCGTGCGGACCCTACGGGTTCGAGAACTATGTAGACATGACCGAGACACGTCTCCGGTCAATAACCAATAGCGGAACCTAGCTGCTCATATTGGCTCCTACATATTCTACGAAGATCTTTATCGGTCAGACCGCATAACAACATACGTTGTTCCCTTTGTCATCGGCATGTTACTTGCCCGAGATTCGATCGTCGGTATCTTAATACCTAGTTCAATCTCGTCACTGGCAAGTCTCTTTACTCGTTCTGTAATACATCATCCCGCAACTAACTTATTAGTTGCAATGCTTGCAAGGCTTGAGTGATGTGCATTACCGAGAGGGCCCAGAGATACCTCTCTGACAATCGGAGTGACAAATCCTAATCTCGAAATACGCCAACCCAACAAATACCTTCGGAGACACCTGTAGAGCACATTTATAATCACCCAGTTACGTTGTGACGTTTGGTAGCACACAAAGTGTTCCTCCGGTAAACGGGAGTTGCATAATCTCATAGTCATAGGAACATGTATAAGTTATGAAGAAAGCAATAGCAACAAACTAAACGATCAAGTGCTAAGCTAACGGAATGGGTCAAGTCAATCACATCATTCTTCTAATGATGTGATCCCGTTAATACAATGACAACTCATGTCTATGGTTAGGAAACATAACCATCTTTGATCAACGAGCTAGTCTAGTAGAGGCATACTAGTGACACTTTGTTTGTCTATGTATTCACACATGTATTATATTTCCGGTTAATACAATTCTAGCATGAATAATAAACATTTATCATGATATAAGGAAATAAATAATAACTTTTATTATTGCCTCTAGGGCATATTTCCTTCAAAAAATTGTATATGCTTAACTAGGGCAGTAGGGTTAGGGTTGTAGTGTTTAATTACAAATGCTAGGAAAGTAAGGTTTAACTAGATGTTAACTAGGGTGGTAGGATTTAGTCTAGAGAAAAAAATAAAAAAATAAATTTCTATTAGTGTTGCAAGTCTAGTAGGTTCTTATTTTTTAGTGAATTTTTATTAGGAAAAAAATTTAGGACATAATTTGAGTTCTACGTTCATAATTTGAGTTCTAGGGTTCATCCATCTATATTTGGTTTTTGAATTGAGTTTTGGAGAGCATGAGATTTGTGTAGATTTTCTTGAAGTGTTAAACACTAGGAGATGCAAATTTGAAGTGGTCATGATATATGAAAAATCCTGAATTGTGTTTGCTCATTATAATCGACATTGAAGTGGTTCGATTGTGCCCAAGTGGCATTTTGTTGTTTCCAGGGAATGAAGCCAAGTGGCCTATCTTTTGCCGGAATGTTGATTCATTTTCGTTCCGGCAAAATTCAGGTTCTCGATTTGTCCACTTTTTAGCAAAGGTCATGCCGAAATTTTCCGTGAATTTCGGCATGACTTGTGCTACAAACTAGGACATATCGAGTGCCCAGGATTTGCCGCACCGGGAAGGAGTAAACGTTCATGCAAAACAATTTGCCTTTTTTATGTCATTATTCATTTTATTAGTTCTAGAATTAATTGACTAGAATTAATCATAGGAAACATGGCTAGCAACGATGAAGGACAGGGTTCTGGTGATTGCGACGACGTCTACTGGGCGGCAGACGAATTTTTGAGCCTTGCCGATGAGACTGAGACCGGCGCTGAGACTGAGACCGGCGCTGAGACTCGGACCGGCATCAAGACCGGCGCTGAGACTGAGACCGGCGCTACCTCGGGGAGCGGAGCTGGTATAGAACCGAAAGCAAAGAGGCGATGGCTTTCTAACAAGCTCAGGACTACTAGAGTGGTGGTCACGGAGGTGGACGACGGCAATTTTGAGCCAAACGCGCCCGAGGAAGCATGCGCGTGCTACGGCAATCAAATTGGCTGCACCATACGGACAACTTCCACCATCAACGATGAGAAACTAAACAAGTTAGATAATATGAGGCCCGCCCTCCTAAAGAAGCTGCACCAGATATTCTTGTTCCCGGGCCGGAATGAAAAGGATTATAAAGATCCAGATAAGGACCCGGCAATGAAGAAGATAAACAAACATGCCATGAGCAAGTTTAGCGACGCATTGGCCGGCTGGAAAGCAAGGGTGAAATATCGGATCTTCAACAAAAAGGAACCCTACTCCGAGATTGTAAAGGATAATCCGACAATCACGGCAGAGCACTTTGAAATATTCAAGGCGGCTTGCGAGGCCGAAGATGCCAAAAAAGTCAGAGTACATGAAGGGGCTTCAACAGAAGAACATTGGGTGCCACCACCTCGGAACTTGTGGTTACGGCGGGAAGAGGTCCATATGGGCCAAGCAGGACACGAAAGCCGTGAGTCTGGGCATCCCAGACTCCTTGGCGGAGTTCACCGTCCCGCAGGAGCGTGACGTCCTCAGGGCCCGGCACCGTTGGGACCGAGTGAAGAAGGTTTTCGAGAAGAACGCGGTCACGACGGAGTTCATGAGACTGCTGATAATTTTCGTTTCTGATCAATTCGACTGCATGTTAGTCATATTTGTAAACGATCCTTGTGCCTTTTGCGGAGAGAGCAGCACAGGATTGCAGCCAAAAGCGACTCACCATCTCAGGCATTGGCGAGGCCCAAATGGGACACTCCATTCAAACGGGCGTTGAACATATTGAAAGGACTCCCGGTGGAGACTCGACCGTCGTATGGACGCGTGCACAGTGTCGGAGACGGCGCCACATGGAAGAAGTACTACCGTGAGACCACGGAGGAGATAAAGGAAAGACGGAGGTTAACTGAAGAAAACATCGACAAGAAGGTTGAGATTGCAGTTGAAAAGAAATCATCTGAGACAGTCGCAACATCGGTAGCTGCCGCAAAACAGGTGCTTGTAGATATGTCTACTATCTTGGTTCCGGCCGTTTTCAATTGGAGTAGGCAAAATCCAGAAAAAAAATGCAGCGGACTTTCCCCTTGCTGACTTCCTCAGGAGCAGCTCGACTGCCGTTGCACCAGCACCTGCACCTGCTCCGGCACCTGCTCCCGCACCTGCTCCCGCACCTGCTCCAGCACTGGCTCCTGCACCTGCTCCTGCACCTACTCCTGCACCTGCTCCCGCACCGGCTTCCGCACCTGCTCTGGCACTGGCTCCGACACCATACATGCTCGGCGGTGCTTCATCTTTGGCTGAGCTCGACGCCCTCACGGTATCTGTCACACCGGTCCCCTTCAATAAATGTATAATCTCTCGTTTTCGTTGCCTTTCGGATGTCTCACGTCACAGACTTTTCTTTGCAGGCCGATGAAACCCCGTGCACCATATTGTACACCATCGGCGACCAGAAGGTGGACGTGGGGAAGGCGAGGATAATGGAGCCGAAGGAACCATTGTTCCATAGGCGGACGATCCCCCCAGAAGTCTTCAAGGTTTCCGTGGCCAGTGTCAAACCGGACCACGAGAATTTGGCTCCTCCGGTACTAGTGGGGGATGACGACGAGACCCCGCGGCGGCTTGGTGATTGTTGCAATGGGTGGGTCCTGTTGTGGCCAAAGAGTCTGCTTCGTCTGGAGGCGGCCGGGAGCACACCCATGAGCACGCAGTTAGGTATGAACATCAACACCTCGCCTACTCCATTAGTCGCTCGTGACATCGCCATAGATGAGGATGACAATGACGATGACACTCAACAGTATGTCAATACTGGCGCCTACTTAGGGTTTGAGCCTCATGAGTCGGTGCCTGAATTGCCGATGTCGGTGTCAAAACCGGCGGATCTCGGGTAGGGGGTCCCGAACTGTGTGTCTAGGCCAGATGGTAACAGGAGGCAAGGGACACGAAGTTTTCTCCAGGTTCGGGCCCTCTCTATGGAGGTAAAACCCTACATCCTACTTGATTAATATTGATGATATGGGTTGTACAAGAGTAGATCTACCACGAGATCGGAGAGGCTAAACCCTAGAAGCTAGCCTATGGTATGATTGTTGTTGTGTATGTTGTCCTACGGACTAAAACCTTCCGGTTTATATAGACACCGGAGAGGGTTAGGGTTACACAAAGTCGTTACAATGGTAGGAGATCTACATATCCGTATCGCCAAGCTTGCCTTCCATGCCAAGGAAAGTCCCTTCCGGACACGGGACGAAGTCTTCAATCTTGTATCTTCATAGTCCAGGAGTCCGGCCGAAGGTATAGTCCGGCTATCCGAACACCCCCTAATCCAGGACTCCCTCAGCCGCCTTCGGAGTCTGAACGTATTATGGACAACCTTCCGGTAGTAAAGAAGTCTAGGAAGATTCCGAGGAAAGGCAAAAAAGCTGCTTCTGTGATCCATCCACCTTAGCAGCCTCGGGTTCAAGACCGTATAGATATCCCCGGTGCGGCAAAATGGCATATCCCTGGTCAACCAATCCTACCTGAAGCAGCGCTGCGGGCCAGATTCGGCGATTTAAGGAGACTTCATGACGATGTGTTGCGGATAGAGAAAGGCCTCATCGCCTCAAAAAATCCAGGATACCCACTCTACGTGGTTAACGTGTCGCGGGGATTGTCGTACGTCGACACATTCCCCGCGGAGAAGTTCTTCCTTCGATTCGATTACATCTTCGACATGTTTCACTTGAAGAAGCTGTATTTTGCGTTTGTCCGTCTTTATGCTTTGCACATGAACTACCTCATCGGGGTTGAGCAGATACATTATATCTATGTCGCTGACCCGTACTTCATGCACGAGGCCTTCTTGGGAGTCTGTGCAAAGCACTGTGAATACGCGAGGGAATACATCGTCAATTTCATGCTCGCCAATAAGGACAAGGAGATGATTCTCGTGCCTTATCATCCCATGTAAGTCATCCGTGTGGATATCCTTCCTTTGATTTCAATCATTCATTTGCACGGTGGAGGCTAATTAATTTTAGGTGTACTTATTTTGCGCAGCGGCGGGCGCGCCGTCCTCATCATCCTCTACCCCTGATACTCCCACGCTCTTTACTTGGACTCGTCGAAGAACATTAACAAAAAGGATTACACCCACATCAAGTCTGTTCTCGATAGTACTATGTTTTACTACGACGCATGGGGTGGAGAGGTCAAGGACAAGAAGAAAAAGGACGACAGGCCCGCCTTCGGCCATAAGACCGACTTCTGCTGCATCTAGCAACCGAGTGATTCTCTTAATGATGGATTCTATGTCCTACACCAGATGCTGGAGTACAAATGGGATCACCAGAACCTTCGCATGTCACCTACATCCGGCGATGACCATATTCTACAATGGGCAAAGAACTTATGAGATATCGAGGATCATCGACTTCGAGCTGAGTTCTATCACATCCAGCACGAACTTGCCCAAATCATCATGAAGGAGGTCGTTAAAAAACAGGGATGTTCTACGAAGAAGGACAAATGTCGCGGGAAGACGGCCGAACACGCGTAGCCGCTCAGCGTCTTGACCTGAAGCCTTTCACTAAGCTCGGGGACTATCTCCCTAACTTGGATGGATGGCACGACATGGAGTGATTGTCGATATATGACAATGTGTCCGTTTGGTCCATACTATCTCTATGACGAAACTTTGAATTATGCATGATGAAACTTTATTTGTGATGTAATTAAAACTGTCCTACTCGACTAGCGAAGATCACTCTAGTTAGGGCATTTTGGGTATGATGAACTTTGTTATTTATGCTTATGATATGTTGTTTCTATTTTTGCCAAGTCTGTCTCTTTCTGTTGCTCAACTATATATGTTGCATATCATCGACTCATGTGATGATGCAGGTTTATAGATCATCGATGGCGAAGAAATGCTATGCCAGGAGTATACGACGAGTGGCCAGAATGTCAGGCCCAGGTGTACCGGTTTCCGGTTTCTGAGCGACAGCCAGTAGTTAGTTTAGGTTCACGCAAAGTGATAGCTCTTCTCGCGTATATCATTGTTTAGATGGATGACGATGTAGTTGCAAGTAATCGAGATTTGTATCGCTATTTTCGAGATGATGACGAGAGACCATGTTGTGTTGGATGATGATTATGATGATGACATGATTTGATGAGACTATTTGTATGTATATGCTATGATTACATTTGTCTGTGTATCATATGCTAAATATTATTGTATAAAGCCTATTCAAATACAAAACAAATATGCAGGAAAAAAACTACTAAAATTAGAAGTAGCGAGTGGAGAAAAGTTAGCAGCAGTGCCACAGTAGCAGTAGTGCGTCCAGGCAAAGCGTGCTAGAGCTATTAGCAGTAGCGAGCTTCCACGAAATGCGCTACTGCTAAACTTGTATAGCAGTAGAGCGGGTGTGCCCCCGCTACTGCTACGGGTTAGCTGTAGCGCCTTATTAGTAGCGCCGGTCCCCACGCTACTGATATACCTAAAACCCGCGCTGCTGCTAGCCTTTTCCCCAGTAGTGCGGTGATGGCCATCCCCACCCCAGGAACATGCTGGGTGCCAGTCCAGATCGAGGACAGCAAAGAGGAATCAGATGCGGCACAAGGAGATCTGGGAGTGAGCTCAAGCCAGATGGGGATGGAGAAGCAGGGGAGGGAGAAGAAGGAGAAGATCCACACCCCGCGCAGATCCCCACGCTTCCTCCGCAGATCGCCGTGTCTTCAGGGCGTGACTAGATTCGCGTCGGAGGGCAAGGCTTCTCCCCTGCCGGCAGTCGCTTTTGGCTGCTGGCTGGGGAGGAGTCTGATGAGGAAGACTGCGACTCATCAGAATCCCGAGGTAAAACCAACATAGCTCAGAAATATCTTTTGAATTCATGCCAAAATGAAATGACTATGAGTCATATCAAAGGCATAAGAAAAGCTTCCAATAATGAAGTTGGGAAAAAGGATGATAGGAAAAATGTGGATATTCAAAAATACAAGGAAAGAGATTCAGGGAAATAGGGGGAAAATTACTTAAAAGATAGATAATCTAGATGGGAATAATAGATGTATTATGGATGGTAGATTGGTTATAGAAAAAATGAGGGAAAAACCTGATATACCAGATTTTTGGTCTAAGATTGGGTTAGATGTAGATATTCTGGTAGTTTCCAATTGTGAGATCAATACTGACGATGACAGTAAACTCACAAAAAAGCAGATAGTGGAAAAAATTGACACTGATGACAGTCTGGAGAACTGGGCCATGGATTTGAGCCCAACTGTAGGGCATCATGGCCCAGATATTGAGAAAACGGGGAGAGAAAGTACGCTTTCAAACTCCTTCACCCTGCTAAACTCCTGCCCAGACCTCTATATAAAGAATAGAGAAGAGGGGGAGTCGATTTTACGGTTTCCTAGTGCGCCGCAGTGGGGAGAAAGAGACATGGACAGAAACGGAGGAAGATTTCGAGGAGGGGGTCGATTCAACAAGGGGGAAGAGCAAGGTGATAACCCACAAGTATAGGGGATCGCAATAGTTTTCGATAAGTAAGAGTGTCGAACCCAACGAGGAGCTAAAGGCAGAACAAATATTCCCTCAAGTTCTATCGACCACTGATACAACTCTACGCACGCTTGACGTTCGCTTTACCTAGAACAAGTATGAAACTAGAAGTACTTTGTAGGAGTTGTTGGATAGGTTTGCAAGGTAATTAAGAGCAAGTAAATAAAAAGTAGGGGCTGTTTAGGTAAAGACACAACTAAGTTAGTTTTAGTAAAGAGCTTTTTGTTACGAGAAAGTTATTTGTCCCTAGGCAATCGATAACTAGACCGGCAATCATTATTGCAATTTTATATGAGGGAGAGGCATAAGCTAACATACTTTCTCTACTTGGATCATATGCACTTATGATTGGAACTCTAGCAAGCATCTACAACTACTAAAGATCATTAAGGTAAAACCCAACCATAGCATTAAAGTATCAATCCTCTTTATCCCATACGCAACAACCCCCTTACTCGGGTTTGTGTTTCAGTCACTCACGCAAACCCACTATAAGCGAATCATAAACGTATTGCAACACCGTACAGCGGGAATCCCTCACGCTTGCGCGACACGGAGAGAACCATAGGACATCACCAATAATAAAACATGCAACTCAAACCAATCACGATCATCAAATAACCCATACGACAAAATGGATCTACTCAAACATCATAGGATAGCCATACATCATTGGGAAATAATATATAGCGTTGAGCACCATGTTTAAGTAGAGATTACAACGGGTAAGAGAGAGGTTACACCGCTGCATAGAGGGGGGAAGAGTTGGTGATGATGGCGGTGGTGTTGTTGGTGAAGATTGCGGTGATGATGATGGCCCCCGGTGGCACTCCGGTGGCACCGGAAGCGAGGGGGAGAGGGCCCCCCTTCTTCTTATTCTTCTTATTCCTTGACCTCCTCCCTAGATAGGAGAAGGGTTTCCCCTCTGGTCCTTGGCCTCCATGGCATGGGAGGGGCGAGAGCCCCTTCGAGATTGGATCTGTCTCTCTGTCTCTCTCTGTTTCTGCGTTCTCAGATTCTACCCTTTCACCGTTTCTTACATTCCTGGAGATCCGTAACTACAATTGGGCTTAAATTTTAACACGATCTCTATCCGGATATTAGCTTTCTTGCGGCGAAAGAAGAGCATCAACCGCCTTACAGGGTGGCCAGGAGGGTCAGGGGCGCGCCCCCTGCCTCGTGGCCCCCTCGGACATCGTCTCGCGTGTATTTTTCTTCCCAAAAATCATATATATTCCAAAAAAAATCTCTGTCAGTTTTTATCCCGTCTGGACTCCGTTTGATATGGATATTCTGTGAAACAAACAGCATGCAACAAACAGGAACTGGCACTAGGCACTGGATCAATATGTTAGTCCCAAAAAATAGTATAAAAAGTTGCCCACTGGGACAATGCTCTAATAATGATTATCATCACACTTTTATTTACTTACAACTCGATATTACAACTCGATACTAGCACAAAGATATGACTCTATATGAATGCCTCCGGCTATGTATCGGGATGTGCAATGATCTAGCGTAGCAGTGACATCAAAAAACGGACAAGCCATGAAAACATCATGCTAGCTATCTTACGATCATGCAAAGCAATATGGCAATGAATGCTCAAGTCATGTATATGATGATGATGGAAGTTGCATGTCAATATATCTCGGAATGGCTATGGAAATGCCATGATAGGTAGGTATGGTGGCTGTTTTGAGGAAGGTATATGGTGGGTTTATGGTACCGGCGAAAGTTGCGCGATACTAGAGAGGCTAGCAATGATAGAAGGGTGAGGGTGGTTATAATCCATGGACTCAACATTAGTCATAATGAACTCACATACTTATTGCAACAATCTATTAGTCATTGAAACAAAGTACTGCGCGCATGCTCCTAGGGGGATACATTGGTAGGAAAAGACCATCGCTCGTCCCCGACCGCCACTCATAAGGAAGACAATCAATAAATAAATCATGCTCCGACTTCGTTACATAACGGTTCACCATACGTGCATGCTACGGAAATCACAAACCTCAACACAAGTATTTCTACTAATCCACAACTACCCACTAGCATGACTCTAATAGCACCATCTTTATATAGCAAAACTATTGCAAGGAATCAAACATACCATATTCAGTGATCTACAAGTTTTAGGTAGGGTTTTATGACTAACCATGTGAATGACCAATTCATGTCATCTCTCTAAATAGATATAAGTGAAGCAAGAGAGTTTAATTCTTTCTACAAAAGATATGCCCATGCTCTAACAAATATAAGTGAAGCAAAAGAGCATTCTACAAATGGCGGTTTCCTATGTAAAGAGAAACAGGCAATCCAAACTTCAAATGATATAAGTGAAGCACATGAAGCATTCTATAAAGCCATACTCAAAAGATATAAGTGGAGTGCATAGAGCATTCTATAAATCAACCAAGGACTATCTCATACCAGCATGGTGCATAAAAGAAAAATGAAAACTAAATGCAAAAGACGCTCCAAAGGTTTGGGCGCTTGATCAGTACAAGACCACAAAGGAGTCATACACCCACCATCGGCTCAGCAAGTAGCTCGTCTATGCCGGGTTGGCCGATGGCGACAGCCCGGATGACAGTGACGATGAACTCGGAGGCCATGCCTACATGGTCACCATCTGCTACCTAGTATAGTTTATTCTTGTTTTAGTTTGGTTTACGTTAAGTTTGTGTCAAACTTCTTAAATTTTGTTAGGTTGCATGTAAAATATGATACTTCGTTAAACTTCGTTTGTATTTCGTGCTTGCTTCGTTTGAAATGGGAGGACATTTGAGGGACCCTGTTGGATGGTCCGCGCTCAGCCGGATGTCCGCTTACACAGAGGATGTATCCGCGAAAATTTGTTGACGTCTATTTGTTGATTCTCCAGATTTCCTCTGTATGTCCGCCGAACAAAAAAAGACATCCATTGTGGCTCACCAAATTTGTCCATCCAGTCAGAACTATCTGAAATCCCACAAACTCAAACCAAATCAAGGTGAGGTATGGGGGCGTTCGAGCATTCCACATACACCGCAAACTCAGCTTGAGATCCCACCATAAACATACCTTTTCACTTCCCTCCTTATCTCTACTCTCTCCATTTAACAAGGGATGGACAAGTAGGAAATTTTGGGGATATATCGCTCGATGGTCAACGCCTAGCCGGATGTATGCACACACGTCTGAATATGTCTGTGAACATTTGGGGCGTCCATTTGCTGACTAAGGTTGGAGATGCCCTTATAGCCGCAAAGCAAATTGCTCCAAACGCATTTTCATGATGATTTTGGTTTTCACTATGACGATGGGTAGTCGTATTATGATATCCTATAATATTAATTGTTTTTTATTTTATTTTATTTCAAATATTTTTTCTGTTTTCTTTATTTCGTGCTACTTTGAAGAGGGTAGACATGAACTTTTCCAAAAAATTATGGGGATTGAAATAGTTTAACCTATATTTGAAATTAGTGTTTATATTCATCATATCTCTAAAATACCCAATTATCAACAAATTGACAACAATGTATTTTGTAAACTATTCAACATGTATTAACAAGTATTGTGTTGAACTTTTCTATATAATTCTTCAAAATGTTACAAACAATTTTTTAATACATGTTGAACTTTTCTTAAAATACACGTTGCCATTTTTTAGTGCAAGACAGACATTTTCTCAAAAACAGGTGATAATTTTTTATTACATGTGAAACATTTTCCAAAAACATGTTGGACATTTCTCAAATGCACTAACACCTTCTTTAAGTTTATGGCAGTTGTAATTTCTTCTTACATTTATTTTTTGAATGGTAAAAATAATATGTAAAATAAATATAAAGAACTTGAAATAATAAAAGAAAAATTTTGCAGGCCCACAGAAGTGACATACTCCTATATAATAAGAATATCTTGAAGGGGTACATAGCAACCAAAGAGGATTTTTGGAGCACGGTCGCCACTGAGCATGTTTTTTGGAAGGCTATAAATGGGCACTTTAAAGTGTCAAAAAGAGTTGATTGTTTTCACACATAAATATATGCATGTGCTCTAAGTGACTTTCAAAATTATGTTATATTATACCCTGCACAAAAATAAAAAAATCCGGCCAGGAAAAAAACAAGCTGAATTCTCCATGTATTTTTTTTATCTCTCACATACAAACACATATTTTGATGAAAATCCCCACGGATATATTACACTTCTGTGTGTGCATTTACAAAATGAAAAAAAACAGAAAAAAATTGTTGTAAAATTTGTTTCTTTGAACTTTTAAAAAAGGACACAATGTGACTGTGCTCCTAAATTACTTTTTGCATAGCGATGCAATATATAAAGTTCGACCTCTTCAGCAAAGTATGGCCCCATTGACAACCAGTGTGTGTAATGCAATCCACGATCACGAGGTCTCAAGATCGATCCTGCATCACACAATTTCTTTCTTTTTTGTTAATTTGTGGGGCTTTCCTACATGAGTAAATGAAATATGAGGGGGGGGGGGGGGGGGGGTCCACAAGAAATTCCTCACCCGTGTGCCACCAAGCGCCTTCCCAGCTCTCAGCACTGACAGGTGGGCCACTTCCACGCTTGCATGCCACACGGGCTAGACGTACGTCCTGACACGGTCATGGACAAGTTAAGGCACATCCAGTGTATTTAACTCATTGTGAGATATAAACATCATTGTTTGTGTTATTTCTTTATCTTCTTTCATGTTTTCATGCTTTTACTTATATCTTGTTGCTTTAGAAAGAGATTGGAGAACAAACAAGTTGTTTATTTCTCTGAAAGCCCTTTGCCCCTTTCAACTATTGCGCAACACTGTATGCAGAAATGCGGTACTTTTTCAGTTCTTATACTCAGGTGGAAGGCACGTCATGAAGATTCAGCTCTTTTCACTTTTTCTACATGTCCCTGTTTTGTTAGGATGCTATTGATTTGATGCGAGAGCTAAGATGGTCGACGCGGCACATACTCGAAGTGTTGTTCAAATCATTTATTTAGTTTTGAGAGATATTGTTGTCCTTGAGATATCTATTTCTGACCAGCTTATTTTGATTAAGCCCTCATGTTATCTGGTGCATTTCCATCATTTTCGTTCGGAGGCTTGAGCAAATTTTGCAAAAAGAATAATGTCCATTCACTGTCAAAGCTATGCCCTGTAAATTAATTTTGATCAAGAAATCTTATGGAGTGCTTGAACTTTCTCTATGTTCCTTGATGGGCAATATTAATGTCATGCTGCTTGGATATTCTTTTCCATATAGGGCGCAGCGGGACGCATGGTAGAAACTGAAAGACAATATGCCTTTCGTCGCAGTTTGTGTCCATGCAAATGGCCAAGAGAGAAATCAAGACCAGTATGCCTTTCGTCGCCAGAACAACGTCATTTTGGACTAAGCAAAAACTAAGTTACGTCCTGAATTCTTTGTGGCTTATTTCAAGCTGCCATCAAAATATTTCCCAAGATCTTTCAG
The DNA here is from genome assembly GCF_056163025.1 of Triticum urartu. Taxonomy (NCBI): domain Eukaryota; kingdom Viridiplantae; phylum Streptophyta; class Magnoliopsida; order Poales; family Poaceae; genus Triticum; species Triticum urartu. Next base: position 75,063,513 of record NC_141874.1, read on the forward strand.
GCTAACAATTATCTCGGCCGTCTTAATTAGTTGGCCGCTTCTCTACTGCGTGTATTGTGATGCCCTTCGTACGCACGTACACTAGCTAGCATGATCGAATCAATCCGGCAAGAAAGAAGATTACTGAGTGGTAACACACACGAACACGATTAATGGCAACAGCAAACAGGTGCGATTTCCATTGCTTTTGATCAATTGATCTCATGATTACAACAGGGAGCCATGCATGCATGTACTAATCAAATCTACATGGTACATGGCCGGCCGTGATTCACTCCAACATTCCGACGACTCTAGCCTAGCTCTCGGCGACGGTCGGCATGTTCTTGACGTCGTCCACGGCAACGCTCACAGTTCGAGGGAACTGCCCGTGGTAGATCACTTGAATGAAGCCAGCTTCATCTGCGTCGGAGAAGACGACGGCGCTGCGCCAGAGGACGAGCCTCCTGCCCGTCGGCCGCAGGGTCCCTACGCGCGTGCGCACCCTCACGGTCATGCCCGGGATCGTCTTGATGCGCTCTTGTCCGGTTGTCGTCTTGGTGCTGGTGGTGGCTGGTCTTGCCGTCGCGTGCGGATTCGTCGCAGATACCTTCACGGTGGCGGCGGCAGCTGAACCCGGAGGAATAAACGCGATCGGGCGTGGTGGTGACGGGGCGGTGGATTTCCTGGGAGCTCCGGCGCTCGCGACGGCGGAAACCTTCATGCTGCTGCTGGACGCCAGAAAGGTGAGCGGATGAAGGCGCGGCGGGGCCGTGCACCTCTCCTTCACCTCCCCCATCGGCACGTAGGAGATCCCCTTGGTGGCAGCCTTGACTATTGAGAGCGGGATGGGCACGCGTCGGACCTGCTTGCTCCAGTCGTCGGATCGGCGCAGCGGCGAGGACGAGGAGGATGTCTTCTCAACTCGGCCCTTGGTCATGTTGACGGCCTTCCTGCGCCGCTGGAGCTCACGGCGGATTTTGTTGAGGCCCGGCGATCGCTGCGCCATGAGAGCCGCCATCGTGGTTGTGGAGAAGCGGAAGAAGGATTCTTGATGAGAAGTTGCGGAGGAGGAGCTAACAAAGATCCAAGCGTCGGGTCACCTTATATCTAATCTACCTCGACGCAGAGCAGAGTTGTTTTCGGAGGAAAAATCGTAGGAAGTAAGCACGGCGTATGATCGGAACCGGTGAGAGCAATTAGCTTGATGAGATGAGTTTGTGCAGTCCGACACCATGCGGACCGTGATGGCCACGCAAGATCACCACACGGCACCAGAAGCCCTCTACACCGGCCACGCCCGCACTCCGCCTAGAGGCCGGCGACGATGCAGCCCTGAAACCCGCGGGGACGCCAACGGGACACCCTCCCGCTTCAGCAACGATGCCGGACGGCCGGAGTAGCATAGCTGGCCTGAAGCACGCACGGGACGGCGCAGCCACTCGCGACCGGCGCCCTCTGCCTCCCGTTCGCGCCACGACGGGGCACCACCAGCCCCCCGTTCCCACCAGAACTACTTTCTGATGCGGCCCTCTCGACGACGGCGTCGTCACACAGCGCCGAGACGCCGGTGAGGATGCGCGCCGGGAGCGCTCACGCACGCCGTCACGACGCGGCACCAGAAGTCCTCTAAGCCGGCCACGCCAGAACTCTGCCAAGAAGCCGGCGACGATGCTTGCCGGAAGCCCGGGTGGAGGGCCACTCGGTGGCGTCCGCTACCTCCCGTTTCAGCAACGACGCCGGAGCAGCACCAGCTCTGCGACTCGACGGGGATGAGCGGCCTCGCCGGCCGGCTCTAACTCCATCCAGAGGGTATCACTACCGCTGCGTCCCAGCACCGGGAAGTTCTTCGGGCGCGCGCCCGTGCCACACGCTGTCCCGAGGAGAAGCGGAGCAGCTCACTTGCTCTAGTGATTAGTGACCGGGTAATGCTAAGAGCATCTCCAACAGCCGCGTAACGCGCCACGCGCAAAAAAGGCATTTGCCGTGCGCCGTTCGTCTGGTTTGGCGTGGCCGGCAACGGTGGCTCCAGCAGACGCGTCAAAATTGAGCGCGCGCGTGTAGCTCCAGCGGCTACGCTAAAATGCAGCGCGCGCTAAACAGTGCGTATATTTTTTTAATAAAATTCACAGATAAAAAAAACGATACTCCTCGGCGGCACGGCGGACGCTGGCGGACACCGCGGTAGCCCGACACTCCTCGGCGGCGCGGCGGCATGGTGGCGGGGCACTGGAGCGGTGGCGCGATTGGAAGCGGAAGCAACCGAGGAAGCGGTGGAGGGGCATGTGGCAGCGGAAGAGGAAGAGAAGCGTGTGCAATAGGCGTGTGGCGCGCGCCGCATTTTATAGGCGCGCCGGAAGCGGTGCGGCAAAAAAAGCGCGCGACCTGCCGCCTTTTCCCCCGGGCGCAAACCGTTACCGCGCGCGCAATTTTCCCGCCACCGCTGGAGCGCGCCGAAACGTTCCGCGCGTCCAAAAGACTCGGTTTACCGCGCGCGCGCTTTTTACCGCGGCTGTTGGAGATGCTCTAATGGAGCTAGTGTACGTGGTTCACATCACATTCGCATGTGTCCAATCACACCAACCACAATCGAGAACGGTCACAACTATCGTCTTTGCCATTGCCATGCAGGATTGCAGCCACCATCACACACACCACACCCTTAGCACTTAATAATAGTATATTTTTTTCCACATGATAAGTGATTAAATTATCAATATGAACTATTCCACGGAATTTTTAATTCATTAGTTTGAACTAAGTAGGATTAGGGAAGGTTCAGTTAACAAGGGGAATCTGAAGAATCTAGCTAGAAGAACATGACACGCAACCAGAGAGGCGACGACGCGGACGACGACCTCCGCGGGGGTGCGAGCTCGCTCGCCGGCGAGCCCCGGGACGCCGGCGAGCAGAGCTAGGAAAGTTGGCCGGTCATGTACATCCCGAACCTCTTGGCGGCGGGGTTACTCTGCTACCAGAAGGGCTCTCTCCTAGTCCAAGGTGAGATACAGAGGATCCTGCTGCTCGATGGAGAGGATAGGGTAGTTGACAGCCGGGGTTTGCGTGCTCGCGAGAGGATTTCATGGCGATCAGTAGTTTGGCTGCCCTGTCACGTTGCTCAGGCTGGGGATGCGGTGGCGTGTGGAATTGGTGGCGGCGGGGCGGATTTCGAGGCGAGGGACCGCCATGAATGTTAGGGGAAGGTGGGAAAGAAATCCCCCACCCTCGAAGGCGAGTCGACCCATTCGGAGCCAGAAATCCCCAACCACCACACCTCGCCACAACCACACCCTAAGAGAGAGAGAGAGAAGAGATTCCGGCGGAGATGGCCGATTGCAGGATGAAGATGGAGCGCGCCATGGTGGAGCTCGCGAGCGGAGACGATGCGAAGATGGAGAGGGCACGCGAGATCATCTCCTGGTTCTCGGCTAGGAAGGAGATGCAGAGGGCAGCAAAATCCGTCTTCAGAAACCTGACGATGGAGGAGGACGAGCGCCTCACTCCAAATGGGATGACCATCCCGTCTAGTGCGCCGGAGAGCTCCCTGACTGCTCTGGTCTGGGCCATGGAGGAAACGGAGGGAGAAGACCTCGTGCAGAAGCAGAAGTGGTGGGTGTTCCGTTCCCGTCGCCGCTTCCCGACCGGACCAGAAGAGTTCGTGGTGGGAGCGGTGACGGCCATCCCCACCCCAGGAACATGCTGGGTGCTAGTCCAGATCGAGGACAGCGAAGAGGAATCAGATGCGGCACAAGGAGATCTGGGAGCGAGCTCGAGCCAGATGGGGATGGAGAAGCAGGGGAGGGAGAAGAAGGCGAAGGAGAAGATCCACACCCCGCGCAGATCCCCACACTTCCTCTGCAGATCGCCGTGTCTTCACGGCGCGACTAGATTCGCGGCGGAGGGCTAGGCTTCTCCCCTGCCGGCAGTCGCTTTTGGCTGCTGGCTGGGGAGGAGTCTGATGAGGAAGACAGCGACTCATCAGAATCCCGAGGTAAAACCAACAGAGCTCAGAAATATCTTTTGAATTCATGCCAAAATGAAATGACTATGAGTCATATCAAAGGCATAAGAAAAGCTTCGACTAATGATGTTGGGAAAAAGGATGATAGGAAAAATGTGGATAAACAAAAATACAAAGAAAGAGATTCAGGGAAATGGGGGGGTTACTCAAAAGATAGATAATCTAGATGGGAATAATAGATGTATTATGGATGGCAGATTGGTTATAGAAAAAATGAGGGGAAAACCTGATATACCAGATTTTTGGTCAGAGATTGGGTTAGATGTAGATATTCTGGTAGTTCCAATTGTGACATCAATACTGACGATGACAGTAAACTCACAAAAAATCAGATAGTGGAAAAAATTGACACTGATGACAGTCTGGAGAACTGGGCCATGGATTTGAGCCCAACTGTAGGGCATCCTGGCCCAGATATTGAGAAAACGGGGAGAGAAAGTATGCTTTCAAACTCCATCACCCTGCTAAACTCCTGCCCAGAGCTCTATATAAGGAGCAGAGAAGAGGGGGAGACGATTTTACGGTTTCCTAGTGCGCCGCAATGGGGAGAAAGAGACATGGACAGAAACGGAGGAAGATTTTGAGGAGGGGGTAGATTCAACAAGGGGGAAGAGATTGATGGCAGTATAGGAGAAAAGAGGAGGGAGATGATTATCACAAGAATCAGATACCCTGGGAGGAGAGGAGAGATCTTACTTGAGAGAGTGAGAGAATTGGAGATCTCAAGACAGACAAGAGTTGAGGCAAGATCCAGCTGCAAGAGGGGGGCGATGAGGGAGAGCGGGCTAACAGCAAAAAAAAGGAAAAGAGGAGACAAGGACTAGTCAAGGCAAAGTAGTAGATGAGTTCTGGCAGCACGACGGCGTGGTGACGGTGGTGGTGAAACTATCTGCAGGGCTTCGCCAAGCATAACGACGTGGACGAAGGAGGAACTAAAACTAGAGGGAGAGAGGGCGCGGCGCACGGCTTGGGGGCCGTGGTGTGTCGGGGATATACCCCGCGGCATAAACCGGCCGGAAGTTAACCCGGCCAGGACTTGGCAGTTTATCTGAAGACCCCACTGACACTTGGTGAGTTACTGGCGACCCGCCCTGACCTGGCGGTTTACAAGCAACCCACCTGGTCATTATGACTCACTGGTGATCCGGCGTGCGGTACAGACGGATGACAAGGCCCAAGGCCCAGAAGGCCGGTTCACGTTTAATGATGGGCCGGTTTAAGAGGAAAGGCATGAGGAACGTTTATCTTACAAGGAGTTAAGACCTGGACTTGTATCCGGTTTGTATTAGAGATAGACTAGTCCTAATCCTAATAGGACTCTACATGTAACCCGCCCCTCCAACATATATAAGGAGGGGCAGGGCTCCCCAAAAGGGGACAAGATTCACAAGTTCCACGAGTTGGACAAGTTAGGTTTAGACAACAGCTCTTGAGATAGAGCAATCTTGTAACCATGGTCATCATCATCAATATCAATGAAGCAGGATGTAGGCTTTTACCTTCACCGTGAGGGGCTGAACCTGGGTAAAAACATCGCGTCTCTCGTCCCGCTCAACCCCTCTCAAGCTACCACATAGATGCGTTGGCCTCGCGGCTAAGTCCTGACACTAAGGACATTTGCCGTGACAATTCCACGACAATTGGCGCCCACCGTGGAGCCTGCGCACGGTGGTGTTGAGTTCTTGGAGGGATCGCTTCTAGGGTTTCGAGAAATCCGCAAAATTTCTGGATGAAGAAGAACCGGTTTGGAAGGAGCTAGATCAGCTTCAAGTCATTAATCCAGTCATAGGAAAGCTATGTGTGAAGCTACGTGTGAAGAAAATTGCAGTTACAAGCAACGGATCAGCTTTTGACTTCTGATGGGTTTGGTGATCCGAAACTTCACACAAGATTATCCATCCACAGTTTCTACAGGTTTGACCGAGTCTAGGAAGAGGATTGGTCCAAGCAACTATGACCCGGAGAAGGACGGGGACTTGAATTAATCGCGACCGTTGTCTCTGCCTCCGTGGGCAGCCGTGACTGCGCCCCGAGCCGCCCGGTTTGCCTCGGCTGTCGACCCGCCGATTGATCTAAGTTGTAGCCTCGCTGGCGGAGCTTTTGATTCCTAGGCATACATACGTAACGTCACGCGTATACCTGACCGGCTGTGAGTCGCCACGCCTGGGGTTATGACTGCAACCTCGCCACTGCCCCGAGCCACCCTGTGGAGCCACGTGGTGCCTCCGCCGCCGTTTCACCCTTGCAGAGAGCCGACCGGCGCCGACCGACCTTGAGCTGCTACTGAAAACCGCCGCAGCCGTAACAATTAGGTGCTATTTTTCTAAAACTCTTTTTTTGGTGTAGTTACATAATGTCAAAAGATTTTCTCGAGGTATGCTATTGTATACATAGGTCAATTACCTCATGATTAAAGTATGATCCGGTCCCCGCGCACTATCATTGGAGGTCGCGTCTATATCCACACTATATCAAATGGCTTATCAGATGTGCGCAAATCGCCGCCTCAACGGTCCGGTCTCACTGGTAGAAAAAAGGCCTATAGTTCCGGAACCGGGACTAAAGTGTCGGTACTAATACCTCCCCCCTTTAGTCCCGGTTCAATCCAGAACCGGGACTAAAGGCCCTCCACGTGGGCAGTGCGCAGAGCCCAGTCAGGAGACCCTTTGGTCCCGGTTGGTGGCACCAACCGGGACCAATAGGCATCCACGCGTCAGCACTTCTATGGCTGGGGTTTTTGTTTTTTTTAAAGGGGGGGGGGGGGTTGGGGGTTTTGGGGGGTTAATTTAGGTGTTTCATATATTGTGTTAGCTAGTTATAATTAATAGAGAGAAGTGTCCTCTGTTATGTCCGTGCTTGGTCGACGCTACGTACTATACATACGTATAGAGAGGACTAGACACGCTAGCTAGCTAGTAAGCAAACGAAGGAAACATAAGATCGTCATGAACATATATGCATACAGAGAGAAGTGATATCGACCACCTCTCCTTCTCCGAGAGATTGGTCGAACAACAAGTTCTCGTATATCTATCTGACACTACCGGCTACATATATACAATAATTATCTCTTAAAAATATAATCATACGGACTCAGGGTCCACATAGAATTCTCCGTCTTCAGGGATCACGTGGTCAAGAAAGAATGCCGCCAATTCCTCTTGAATTGCTCGCATGCGAGTTGGTGCTAGGAGTTCATCCCTCTTCCGAAACATCTAATTTGAAGAAGGGGGTCAATACATATATATATAAATGAATGAAACTCAACACAAATGATGGTAATAAAATAAAATTGTGAATGTTGTTATTTACGTACTTCATATTGATCGTTAGAGTACCCGCCCCGCTCACAGGTTGTGTGGCGGATGGACTCACAGATGTAGTATCCACAGAAATCATTCCCTTGTTCCTGCCACAACCACTTTACAAGAAATAGAGGTCAATCAAACTGATAAGCAAGAATGCTAAATGGTATTGATGAAACTAGCGCTTGAATCACTAGGAGATGCGCGGAACATGCTACTATAGTACTTACTTTCGGGTGTCTAAATGCCAGCTCCTTCGGCAGTCCCGGAACTGTTTTGGTGAATTTTCCCCAAACCCTGCCGGACAAAGAAAACAATTACTTGATATCAGGAAATGAACAAAGTTGCTTGATATGGTGGATAATGATCGATTTAACTTACTTCTTGAGGATTTCAGTCATGTCCGCATACTCCTTGGGATCTTTTCGTTTAGAGTCCAAGACGGTTACTACTCCCTGCTCAAGCTTAATCTCTAGGAGAATATAGTGGAAACTGCACACACATGCATAACTCATGAATTACATTACTATAACCTTGACTAATATATAAGGGAAACCGAATACGCACAAGACAGTAACACTCACCTGAAGTTGTAAGGAAAGAGTATTATATCTTTGTTTTGATTTATTACGAACGATCGTAGCAAGTTGGCCTCGGTAGCTGCGGCATGAAGTTTAACCTGAGTTGCATCTATGAGATATGTGTTAATGAACCCAATATCACCGACTTGTCTTTTCTTCAATTCGGCGATCTTCAATCTGCATAATATAGTGAGGATGATTATAAATACATGCAATGAAAGAGCTAAGCTATATAGAGAAACTTAATGACAGAAGTAGTACTACTTACAGACAGTAGCAGGCGACCGTTGTTTTATCGAGGGCCAATTGATTGAAAAACTGATAGAACTCCTCAAATGGAACAGGCAACAGATCAATTCCAATGAGGTCATGCTCCTTTTTAACTTTCACATACAAAGTACTCCTCCCCCCAGAGTCTCTGCAGATTTTCAAGTACCAATCATGCAATCTTCGCATCATCGTTGATAGAGATCTTTCATCTTTGACGAGAGGCTTCCCGTACTCGTATCTTTGTATCTGCACCTCCATGGGTTCATAATGTACTTCGTCGGGCAGGTAATCTGCAAGATTGCTATAACCGGGCACCATCCTCGGATCATTAGCGACGTTGTGGCTAGGCACCTTGAGCGGGGGGCACGATTGCTTCGCTTGTTCGCCGAGCTGGGCAATTTGTTTCCCAGCTCTTCGTTCTTTCAGCCTTTGATCACTGACAGTACTTCCCGACCGCTCCGCTTCGGCAAATTCCTTTCCAATAATGCGGTCATAGTTTCCTTTCGGCGGATCAGACTTCGGTGGTTTTGTCAGGGCAGCCAGAGTGCGCTTCACTTTCACCCAATCTACCTTCTCCTCCGGAGGTGGATGTTTCTTTGCTTTCACCCCTTCAAAGAAGTTCCTCACTTCTTCTCGCGCGATCTCGGCGTTCTCCTCCAGGGTCCTCTCATATGGTAACTTCTCTGGAGTCTTCAGAGAAGGACCGAATCTGTATGTCCTCCCGCCTCTGGTTGTACTGCTAGACGCCGACCGAGCAGACGGAGCGGTTGTTTTCTTTACTTGCTTAAGCGGCAGAGGAGAAGGACTACGACGCGCCGGAGCAGCTGGAGCGGCGGCAGGTCTCTTCCGCCCTTGCTGACGAGGCGGAGAAGGAGGAGGCTGGCTGCTCGGGCCCGTCGGCGCAGGCGGAGAAGGAGGCGGAGTGCCGCCACGCGCCGGAGAAGGAGCCGGCCGAGGGCCCTGATCGTCACTCGCCGGAGGAGGAGGCGGTGGAGGCGGAGTGCCCTGACTCGCCGGAGGAGGAGGAGGAGGCGGTGGCGTCCAGTTCGGAAGGTTGATGAGCTCCTTCCGCCATAGGCATGGAGTCTTCAGAGCAGACCCCAGCCGAGTCTCCCCTTCACCGGTAGGGTGGTCAAGCTGGAGGTCCTCAAATCCCTCCGTTATCTCATCCACCATCACCCTAGCATATCCTTCTGGAATCGGCCGGCAGTGAAAAGTTGCGCCGGGTTCAGTAGGATAAACAGAGCCAACAGCCGCCTTGACCTTCAAATTCATCCATTGCGTCATAAGGTGGCAATTTTGAGACTCCGTTATAGCATCCACGGGATAGCTGGCAGGAGCCGTCAAGGCATGCTCCAGCTGAAGCAGCTCGGTGGAAGCCACGCTGCTTCTGCGCTGAGATGGCGGGGTAGCTTCGGGGGAGGCTTCGGCAGTACGTTTGCTGCAAATTGCTTCTCGTTCCTCTATCGCGTCTACCCTTGCTTGCAGCGCCTATATTTGGGTCTGCTGCACTTTTTTCCTCCTCTCATGGGATTTGTAACCGCCTGCGTCCGGAAACCCAACCTTCCACGGAATGGAGCCTGGCGTGCCTCGTGTCCGTCCAGAGTGCTCAGGATTCCCGAGGGCCATTGTGAGCTCGTTGTTCTCTCTGTCTGGAAAGAACGTCCCTTCCTGCGCTGCTTCGATATACTGCTTAAGCTTACTGACTGGTATGTCCATTTGATCGTTCTTCCAAATGCACTTTCCTGTTATAGGGTCCAGTGTTCCGCCAGCCCCGAAGAACCAAGTCCGGCAATGGTCTGGCCAGTTAATTCTCTCTGGTTCGATCCCTTTATGAACCAGATCATTCTCAGTCTTGGACCACTTAGGCCGGGCTACGAGGTAGCCACCTGACCCCGTGCGATGGTGAAGCTTCTTCTTCGCAGCATTTTGCTTGTTTGTCGCCGATATCTTCTTACTCTTTTCTGATGTCTTGTGGGCCACAAATGCGGGCCAGTGATCTCTGATCTTCTCATGTCTGCCCTTGAATTCTGGTGTCTCATTATTTTCGACAAACTTATTCAGCTCTTTCTTCCACCTCCTGAATAGTTCTGCCATCCTCTTCAGAGCAAAAGACTTGATTAATTTCTCTTTAACTGGGTTCTCTGGATTATCCTCAGGCGGTAGGGTGAAATTTGACTTCAGCTCAGTCCAAAGATCATTTTTCTGCATATCATTGACATAAGACACCTCAGGGTCTTCTGTAGCCGGCTTAAACCATTGTTGGATGCTTATCGGGATCTTGTCCCTAACCAGAACCCCACACTGAGCAACAAATGTGCTCTTTGTCCGGAGGGGTTCAATAGGTTGGCCGTCGGGCGTGATTGCTATGATCTCAAACTTTTCATCCGAGCTCAACTTTTTCTTCGGGCCTCGTCTCTTTGCCGAAGTTGTGCTCGATTCGGAGGGCTAGAAAAAAGAACAAAGACTTAATTAATATGTGTACATACCAAAACAATGAATGCATCAATCAGCTAGTCAGCATAGGCTTAACTAATATATATACCTGGCCGGACTCGGTTCGGTCACCGGAGCCGTCATCACGGTCTCCTTCTTGCACCGGCATTGGGTCACCGGAGCCGTCCTCATGTTCTTCTTCTTGCACCGGCATTAGGTCACCGTAGCCAGCTTGTTCACCCTCTCCTTCCAGACCATCGGTTTCGTTGAGAAACAACGAGATGGTATCACTTCCTTCTGCGATTATGTCCCTCAATAACGCTTCTTTTGTTGCTTCGTCTAGGGCGGTGTCCATAGTTTCTACAAATATTTACAACATGGCAATTATTATTCAAACATGACAGATGGATATATTAGTGCCAAACGTAGAACTAGATACCTAATCATAGTAAGCTATCGGGAGGGGGTATATATCGACAACGACGACACTACATCTATGTCCCTCGACGACCCTCGTTCCCGATAAAAAAAAGAGGAAGAAGAAGAAAAATAAGAGGAGAAGAAAGAATAGAGGAGAAGAGGAGAAGATCTCCTCTATTCTTTCTTCTCCTCTTTTTTTCTTCTTCCTCTTCTTTTTTTATCCTCTTCTTCCTCTCATGTTCGATAGGATCGCTGAGGGGTCGGGAGGTTGCCTAGTGTCAAGGGATTCAACAAAACCATGTCTTCATCATTAGGCGAAACTAACATGTTCATGATGGTACGAAGCTCTTCAAAGTTGTTCTGGAACGGAGTCCCAGATAGGATAATTCGCTTTTCGGTACAAAGTTCAGCAAGAGCCTTCCGAATATCGCTATTTGGAAGGCCTTTGCTGAATGCGTACCAAAAGGCGGATTATTCTATCCGGGACTCCATTCCAGAACAACTTTGCAGAACTTCGTACCAACATGCCCTGGTTACTTCCGGCTAATGATGAAGGCATGGATTTCTTCAATAATTTGACACTAGGAAACCTCTCTCTACTTCCGGCTAATAAGAATAAGAAGAAGAAGAAGAAGAAGAAGAAGAAAAGAAGAAAAAAAAGAGGAGAAGAAGAAAGGAATAGAGGAGAAAAGAGAAAATAGAATATATTCTATTTTCTCTTCTTCTCCACTATTCCTTTCTTCTTCTCCTCTTCTTTTTCTTCTTTTTTCTTCTTCTTATTTATTTCTCCTCTTCTTTTCGGTAGAGGAAACCCTAAATAGCTAGCAAGTATCGTGGGTGTGAGATACATGTGGCCTTCGGTGTCGGACACTACATCCACGTCCCACAAGTGACGTGGGCGTCAAAGCCCGCGCCACTTGTGGGATGTGGGTATAGTGTCCAACACTGACGGTACATGTATCTCACACCGACGATACTTTCTATTTAGGGTTTCTCCTCTACCGCTCCTCGACCTCTCGACGACCCTCGTTCCCGATAAAATAAAGAGGAAGAAGAAGAAGAAGAAAAAAGAAGAGAAGAAAGAATAGAGGAGAAGACTTCCTCTTCTTCCTCTCCTCTTCTTCTCCCTCTTCTTCCCCTTCTTCCTCGCCTCTCTCATGAATGTCCGGCGTTCTCGACCCCCCCCATGTGTCGAAGAAAAAAAAGAAGAAAAAAAAAGAGGAGAAGAAGAAAGGAATAGAGGAGAAAAGAGAAAATAGAATATATTCTATTTTCTCTTCTTCTCCACTATTCCTTTCTTCTTCTCCTCTTCTTTTTCTTCTTTTTTCTTCTTCTTATTTATTTCTCCTCTTCTTTTCGGTAGACGAAACCCTAAATAGCTAGCAAGTATCGTGGGTGTGAGATACATGTGGACTTCGGTGTCGGACACTACATCCACGTTCCACAAGTGACGTGGGCGTCGAAGCCCGTGCCACTTGTGGGATGTGGGTGTAGTGTCCGACACTGACGGTACATGTATCTCACACCGACGATACTTTCTATTTAGAGTTTCTCCTCTACCGCTCCTCGACCTCTCGACGACCCTCGTTCCCGATAAAATAAAGAGGAAGAAGAAGAAGAAAAAAGAAGAGAAGAAAGAATAGAGGAGAAGACTTCCTCTTCTTCCTCTCCTCTTCTTCTCCCTCTTCTTCCCCTTCTTCCTCGCCTCTCTCATGAATGTCCGGCGTTCTCGACCCCCCCCCCCCCCCCACGTGTCGAAGAAAAAAAAGAAGAAAAAAAAGAGGAGAAGAAGAAAGGAATAGAGGAGAAAAGAGAAAATAGAATATATATTCTATTTTTCTCTTCTTCTCCTCTATTCCTTTCTTCTTCTCCTCTTCTTTTTCTTCTTTTTTCTTCTTCTTATTTATTTCTCCTCTTCTTCCTCTCCCCTCTTCTTCTCCTTTCTTCCTCTTCTTATTTCCTTTTTCCTCTCATTCTTTTTCTTCTTCTTCCTTCTTAAAAATACAAGTAGTATTGCCTAATTCATTGTTCATATGAATATACAAACATTTGCATATTTACAATAATTAATATCACCAAAAAAATCTATGAACAGAAAAAAATCCTAATTTTTCTAAAAAACAATCTTTTGCATTGTTCACATACACATATACATTATAGCCACATACACATATACATCACATATGAACAAAAAAATTAAAGTAATAAAAATAAAAAAACAGAGTCGGGCGGCGGCTCACAGCGCGGGGGAAGGCGAGGGCGCCGGCACGCGGGGGCGGGACGGGGCAGGGGCTGGGCGACGGCGAGCCCGTAGCAGGGGAGCTCGAGGCGACGGCGGGGGCGGCGAGGGCGCCGGCGCGCGGGGGCGGGACGGGGCAGGGGCAGGGCGACGGCGAGCACGGGGCAGGGGCGCGGGGCGACGGCGACGGCGAGCACGGGGCAGGGGCGCGGGGCGACGGCGAGCACGGGCAGCCTGACGGCGTTGTCGGGGCGAGCTTGGGCAGCCTGGCGGCGTCGTCGGGGCGGGGAACTGGCGATGAAATCTGAAAAAACGCTAAGTCTTTGCTTATATAGAAAAGGCTTTGGTCCCGGTTCGTGGCACAAACCGGGACCAATGCCCCCCTTTAGTCCCGGTTGGTGCCACGAACCGGGACCAAAGGCCAATTTTCAGCAGCCCAAAGGGCGGGAAGCGGCGGCCTTTGGTCCCGGTTGGTGCCACCAACCGGGACTAAAGGGTGGCATTGGTCACGGTTGGTGCCACGAACCGGGACCAATGCCCCCTTTAGTCCCGGTTGGTGCCACCAACCGGGACCAATGGCCTTTGCTACCCCGAGCCCAAAAGTTTAGTCCCACATCGCTAGCTGAAGGGCGCCGGCACTGGTTTATAAGCGCTGGTGTGCCTACCCATTCGAGCTCCTCTCTAATGCAGGCTTTCGGGCCTAAACTTGCTACTGCCTGTGGGCCTATTGGGCCTTCTGCGGGCCTGAATCCTGGCCCATGTAGGGTTTCTAGTCGTATTCAGGCCGTGGAGGCCCAGTAGGAGGCATTTTTTTTGGTTTTTTCTTTTTTATTTCTATATTTTTTTTGGTTTTTTATTTTTTTATTTCTACTTACAACTAAATACTTACAGTTTTTTAGTGATTTTTCAGACATGTCCTTCACATAGATAACCTGTGCCACATCATTGGCTAGGACGAATGGTTCGTCAGTGTACCCAAGATTTTTCAGATCCACTGTTGTCATTCCGTACTGTGGGTCTACCTGTACCCCGCCGCCTAACAGATTGACCCATTTGCACTTAAACAAAGGGACCTTAAAATCAGGTCCGTAGTCAAGTTCCCATATGTCCACTATGTAACCATAATATGTGTCCTTTCCGCTCTTGGTTGCTGCATCAAAGCGGACACCGCTGTTTTGGTTGGTGCTCTTTTGATCTTGGGCGATCGTGTAAAATGTATTCCCATTTATCTCGTATCCTTTGTAAGTTAATACAGTCAAAGATGGTCCCCTGGACAACAAGTACAACTCATCACAAACAGTGTTGTCACCTCTGAGACGTGTTTCCAACCAACTGCTGAAAGTCCTGATGTGTTCACATGTAATCCAGTCGTCGCACTGCTCCGGATGTTTGGAGCGCAGACTGTTCTTGTGTTCATCGACATACGGGGTCACCAAGGTAGAGTTCTGTAGAACTGTGTAGTGTGCTTGAGACCAAGAATATCCGTCCCTGCATATTATTGAGTCTCTTCCAAGAGTGCCTTTTCCAGTCAGTCTCCCCTCATACCGCGATTTAGGGAGACCTATCTTGTTAAGGCCAGGAATGAAGTCAACACAAAACCCGATAACATCCTCTGTTTGATGGCCCATGGAGATGCTTCCTTCTGGCCTAGCGCGGTTACGGACATATTTCTTTAGGACTCCCATGAACCTCTCAAAGGGGAACATATTGTGTACAAATACGGGCCCCAGGATGACAATCTCGTCGACTAGATGAACTAGGACGTGCGTCATGATATTGAAGAAGGATGGTGGGAACACCAGCTCGAAACTGACAAGACATTGCGCCACATCACTCCTTAGCCTTGGTACGATTTCTGGATCGATCACCTTCTGAGAGATTGCACTGAGGAATGCACATAGCTTCACAATGGCTAATCGCACGTTTTCCGGTAGAAGCCCCCTCAATGCAACCGGAAGCAGTTGCGTCATAATCACGTGGCAGTCATGAGACTTTAGGTTCTGAAACTTTTTCTCTGGCATATTTATTATTCCCTTTATATTCGACGAGAAGCCAGTCGTGACCTTCATACTGAGCAGGCATTCAAAGAAGATTTCTTTCTCTTCTTTCGTAAGAGTGTAGCTGGCAGGACCTTTATACTGCTTCGGAGGCATGCCGTCTTTTTTGTGCAAACGTTGCAGGTCCTCACGGGCCTCAGGTGTATCTTTTGTCTTCCCATACACGCCCAAGAAGCATAGCAGGTTCACGCAAAGGTTCTTCGTCACGTGCATCACGTCAATTGAGGAGCGGACCTCTAAGTCTTTCCAGTAGGGCAGGTCCCAAAATATAGATTTCTTCTTCCACATTGGTGCGTGTCCCTCAGCGTCATTCTGAATAGCTAGTCCACCGGGACCCTTTCCAAAGATTATGTAGTGTAAATCATTGACCATAGCAAGCACGTGATCACCGGTGCGCATGGCGGGCTTCTTCCGGTGATCTGCCTCGCCTTTGAAATGCTTGCCTTTCTTTCGACATTGATGGTTGGTCGGAAGAAATCGACGATGGCCCAGGTACACATTCTTCCTGCATTTGTCCAGGTATATACTTTCAGTGTCATCTAAACAGTGCGTGCATGCGTGGTATCCTTTGTTTGTCTGTCCTGAAAGGTTACTGAGAGCGGGCCAATCGTTGATGGTCACGAACAGCAACGCCTTAAGGTTAAATTCCTCCTGTCTGTGCTCATCCCACGTACGTACACCGTTTCCATTCCACAGCTGTAAAAGTTCTTCAACTAATGGCCTTAGGTACACATCAATTTCATTGCCGGGTTGCTTAGGGCCTTGGATGAGAACTGGCATCATAATGAACTTCCGCTTCATGCACATCCAAGGAGGAAGGTTATACATACATAGAGTCACGGGCCAGGTGCTGTGATTGCTGCTCTGCTCCCCGAAAGGATTAATGCCATCCGCACTTAAAGCAAACCATACATTCCTTGGGTCCTTTGCAAACTCATCCGAGTACTTTCTCTCGATTTTTCTCCACTGTGACCCGTCAGCGGGTGCTCTCAACTTCCCATCTTTCTTTCGGTTCTCACTGTGCCATCGCATCAACTTGGCATGCTCTTCGTTTCTGAACAGACGTTTCAACCGTGGTATTATAGGAGCATACCACATCACCTTCGCAGGAACCCTCTTCCTGAGGGGCTCGCCGTCAACATCACCAGGGTCATCTCGTCTGATCTTATACCGCAACGCACCGCATACCGGGCATGCGTTCAGATCCTTGTATGCACCGCGGTAGAGGATGCAGTCATTAGGGCATGCATGTATCTTCTCCACCTCCAATCCTAGAGGGCATACGACCTTCTTTGCTGCGTATGTACTGTTGGGCAATTCGTTATCCTTTGGAAGCTTCTTCTTCAATATTTTCAGTAGCTTCTCAAATCCTTTGTCAGCCACAGCATTCTCTGCCTTCCACTGCAGCAATTCCAGTACGGTACCGAGCTTTGTGTTGCCATCTTCGCAATTGGGGTATAACCCTTTTTTGTGATCCTCTAACATGCGATCGAACTTCAGCTTCTCCTTTTGACTAATGCATTGCGTCCTTGCATCGACAATGACCCGGCGGAGATCATCATCATCGGGCACATCGTCTGGTTCCTCTTGATCTTCAGCAGCTTCACCCGTGGCAGCATCATTGGGCACATCGTCTGGTTCCTCTTGATCTTCACCAGCTCCCCCCGTTGCAACATCACCGTATTCAGGGGGCACATAGTTTTCATCGTACTCTTCTTCTTCGCCGTCTTCCATCATAACCCCTATTTCTCCGTGCCTCGTCCAAACATTATAGTGTGGCATGAAACCCTTGAAAAGCAGGTGGGAGTGAAGGATTTTCCGGTTAGAGTAAGACCTCGTGTTCCCACATTCAGTGCATGGACAACACATAAAACCATTCTGCTTGTTTGCCTCAGCCGCATCGAGAAACTCATGCACGCCCTTAATGTACTCGCGGGTGTGTCTGTCACCGTACATCCATTGCCGATTCATATGCGTGCATTATATATAATTAAGTGTCCAAATTAATAGAAGTTCATCATCACATTAAAACCAAAGTGCATACATAGTTCTCATCTAACAACATATAGCTCTCCAGAGCATCTAATTAATTAAACCATACATTGAAACTATGTAAAACATTTCAATGCAAAAACAAATGCGATCATAATCGTAACCAAGGTAACAATTGATCCAACGCCATAATGATACCAAGCCTCGGTATGAATGGCATATTTTCTAATCTTTCTAATCTTCAAGCGCATTGCATCCATCTTGATCTTGTGATCATCGACGACATCCGCAACATGCAACTCCAATATCATCTTCTCCTCCTCAATTTTTTTTATTTTTTCCTTCAACGAATTGTTTTCTTCTTCAACTAAATTTAACCTCTCGACAATAGGGTCGGTTGGCATTTCCGATTCACATACATCCTAGATAAATAAAATCTATGTCACGTTGGTCGGCATAATTTTCATAAACAATAAATGAACCAATAGTTATAAAGATAATATACATACCAAATCTTAATCATAGACAAGACGAGGGCCGACGGGGGCGGATACCAAAACCATCGCACTATATAAGATGCAATAATAAATTTAAGAAAATGATACAAGTATCTATCTAAACATACAAGTAAGAATATTTTTCCTTTCCGAAAGAAGATAAGAACAAGAGGCTCACCACGGTGGTGTCGGTGATGAGATCGGCGCAGGTGATCGACGGCGGTGAAGACGGGGACGGGGTGTGACGGACCGCTAAATCTAGACAAATCTCGAGGAAAATGGAGCTTGGAGGTCGAGCTTCGAGAGGAGAAAGCTTAAGTAGTGTGGCTCGGGCATTCCATCGAACACCTCAGGTGCATAGGAGGTGAGCTAGAGCACCACAAAGCCCTCTCCCCCTCGGCCAGAAAAAACAGAGCACTGTGCTCTGCTCTTGTGCGAGGGGGTATATATAGGCACATCATTGGTCCCGGTTGATGGCATGAACCGGGACTAAAGGGAAGCCTTTGGTCCCGGTTCAAGCCACCAACCGGGACCAATGGTGGTGGGCCAGGAGCGAGGCCCATTGGTCCCGGTTCGTCCCACCAACCGGGACCAAAAGGTCCAGATGAACCGGGACCAATGGCCCACGTGGCCCGGCCAGCCCCCTGGGCTCACGAACCGGGACCAATTCCCACATTGGTCCCGGTTCTACACTGAACCGGGACTAATGGGCTGAGCCGGCCTGGACCATAGCCCTGTTTTCTACTAGTGTCTACATCAACTCACCGGGCCGCGCCTGTAGCCGGTTCATTCGACCATACCGCGCCGGTTCAACCGTCCGCGCCCACGGCCGGCCCGTCTGTCCGCGCGGCTTACAATGCCACGGCCGACTCACGCGTCCACTCTGTCATTTAAATATCACGGTTGACTCTGATATGTATATGAACAAATCAGAGCCGCCCCTGCGGTCTTGAGCCGCCGGGGGCATGTTCAGCCGCCTCGGTCGCGATAAACGGATCATCCGCCGTCCGAACAAATCAGGTGACATCTATCTAAGTCTATTTTTGACATATATTGTTTTTGTAAAAAGAACAATTACGTTGGTTTTGCATACTTTTATATGCAGGACAATTATTCGCCACAACATTGGTGTTACACCATGCATATGGAGCACGCACTGGCATCATTATATACTGGCTTTTGACCATTCCGCACTGCTCAACGGACGCGCGCAAACTGCCTGTGGTCCGGTTTACATCAACACGCGGCCGGTTCTCCATCTACGCCGGCTTACAATGCCCGCAGGCGACTCTCCGTCCGCACCGGTTTACAACTCCCACGGCCGACTCTCCCGTCCGCGCCGGCTTACTACGCCGCGGCCGACTCATCTGGCTGTGCCGTCTCTGAAGCTGCGGCCGTCTTTGTCATCCGTCTCTCGCGGCCTGGTCTACATCAACATACCGGGCCGCACCTGTCTGCATGAGCTGTTTATTGGGCGCACAAGTCGCCGCCACTACAGTTTTGATTAACTTCAAATCGCCATTTGGAAGAAACCATTGGCCGAGTTGCTGACACGGCTCATATGGGATCATTTACAACGCGCCGCAGTCACCTCAACCTTCTATGGATTCACATCGTGCTATCAACGCCAATGATATACAAGTTATGCCGGTTTATATCACGGTCAAATATGGGGAGTCTCAAGCCAACTCCTCGAGTCACCTTTGAGACTCGGGGGCTACGATGACATGACTCAGCGATCTTGCCAGTTTCAGCAAATTTAAGAACCCCAGGACGATGGAGGGAAAGATAACCCAGTCCTGGAGGCTACTGTTATATTGATGAAAATTTAAAGGCCGTCAGAAAATTTCTGGTTTAGAAAGTATATGACAGTTACAAAATCCCGGCTCAATGAAGAAAATCCGGGTCATCAGAAAAGATTCCGGTTTAAAATCTGGCTCAAGGGAAGTCAGTCTGACTGAAGCTCTCAAATATCCGGTTTACAGTCCGGTTCAAGGGAAATTTGTTCTCCCACAAAGCTCTAAAGCTCAAATCCGGTTTAACGATGTCCGGTTCAAAAAGGAATTAACTTCTCGCAAGTTCGAGTTTAAAGGCCGTCAGAAAATTTCCGGCTAAAAATGAAGATTCTGGTTTAAAATCCGGTTCAAGGGAAAGATGTCTCCCACAAAGCTTTGAAGATCTCAATATCCGGTTCAAGAAGAATTTATCTCTTGCAAAAAGTTAAAAATTGCCGAAGAGGACCTGCTGCCACGATGCGCGGTTCGAACATGGGTATCCCGCCTTACTGGCCTGACATATTATTGATCACATGGGGGCTTCTGCTTCATAAAGCGGGGTCTCTATTCTTTTACATCATGTGTGGTCACACGGAGTTGTTCTAAAGCGGCCTCCAGTTTACCCCTTGAGTTAGCTTTTCAAAAGCATCATGTTATATCAATTGGGGGCTTGGTCATGTCTGAACCAATGCAATACCTCTTGATAGGCGAGAGCCACCAGATCACTTGGGGACTTGGTCACGTCTGAACCAGTCATGCCTCTTGATCGGCCTAAGGCCACAGAATCACTTGGGGGCTTGGTCGAACCCGAACCATTGCCATGCCACTTGATCGGCATAAATGCCACGGTTTCATTTGGGGACCTGGCTAACTTGAATCATAGCTACACCTATCGGGAGCTTGGTCGTGTCCGACCATGGTAACGCCATCTGATCAGCTCAAATAAGCCTCTTTTTGCAAATGGTTTTATTATTGCCTTTGCTTCAATATTTTCCTTGATAACTGTTTCTTTTATTTTTGTTGCGTTTTTAAACCAACAAAGTTTTAAACCGGCCCAAACTGTCAATTACAAATTGACGGAACACAGTCAAATCTTAATCCGGAGACTATCTACCCGGTTTGATTTTCTGTTACCATCCTATTATGGAGTAAACCGGTGTTTATCAACCCGGCTCGACTTTCAACTACAAGTTGTCAGTACATGATCAAATTATAATCCGGAGACTATCAGCCCGGTCTGGTTTGACTACGAGTCGCCAGTATTATATATGGTTAAACCGGTGTTTATCACAACCCGGTACGGTTTTATCATAAACCGGCACAATATGAAAGGAGTTATCGTTACTCAAGATTGGGGTTATCACTCTTACTACAAAAAGTTGGTAAACCAACAATGTGATTCAATGTCACAGGTATGATATATTTCATGTTTTTAAGTGCAGCCTTGGTTATAAACCCGGGTTATATGTTGGGCATTATGACCCGTCCGGCGGTAAACCGCCAGGATACTTTAAACTTGTTGTATGCAGAAACAGGTTTGTTAAACCGGCCTGGCTTTTGACTATAAGTCGCCAGTATGATGAGAAATTATCCGGTGTTTGTTAAACCGATCTGGTTTTTGGACTATAAGTCGCCAGTATATATATATTTGGAGTGCGCCATCAGAATTATGCGCTTATAAATCATTGGGTTATATTATTCAAATAGCCAAACTTGGCTGAAATTTTCATTATGATATTGAATGAATAAGGTTTTCGCCGAATTATATTATCTTGAATAGCCAACATGGCTAGATTTTTATGATTATTAATAACCGGTATTATTGAGTTTTCAAAGTCGCTATAGCGCAATGTCTACTATTTTATCAAAGGATATGATTTATTCTACAATGAAAGGAATAGTCCTGAGTCGCTGCAGGCTTACAACCCGGCACTTGGGGGCTACATTATTCAAATCGAGATTACATGCAAGTCTCATGTCGCTGCAAGCATGCATCATGACACTTGGGGGCTAATGCCAAGTCATTTTTAGTCATATTGAAGACCCGACTCATCATATTATAATGAGCCGGCCCTTGGGGGCTACCAATTGCTCCTGTCAACAATTCAAGGTACACAAGTTTTTATCCATTATATTGAAGGGTCCACTCCTCAGTTGATAAAGCACAAAGCTCTTAACCTTGTGGACGTGGGTTCAAGCCCCATGATGGGAGTTACATCATATGATGTTATTTTCAATGAAGTATATATAAAGTCCCAGCTCAATATTATCTTACTGAACCGGCCCTTGGGGGCTACACTGATTGAAGTTTTTATAAGCAATTACAAGTCCCAGGTTGCTGCAAGCAGGACAACCTGGCACTTGGGGGCTACATATATGGAGTATTCAGTTTATATAATTGAGATGAACAAACCGGATTTCTTCAAGGTTGAAACACTTATTGGAGCAAGTCTTAAGTTATCACTATGTTCTCCTCTTAAGACTTGCGGGCTACAAGTATTATGCATATAACGGAGGAACATCTTCATTTTATCAGTTTTGAGCAAATCAGGAAGATCAATTACATGACCCGGTGTCGACAACAATTATGACCCGGCGCCATCAATATTTATAAACCGGCTATTTTGGTAATATTAAACCGGCAAGTTTTACATCTTCAAACCGGTTGAATATCAGATAAGTATTTTCAGACCCATGTTTCTTAAACCGGCGCTTTGGGATCTGAGTCAAAGGAGTTATTCTTCACTATATTTCTCGGTGACAAACCAAGGTCGGCAAATTGATTATGAAGCTGGTCTGTTGACCCGGATTTCTCAGAAGGAGGAAATAACAAGGACTTAAGGATGATCAGGTACCGGTTTACAAAAATTCTTAACCCGGAGCATAACCTGTCAAATTTGTTCTTGTGTTTATTTTGCAGCATAAGTTTAGCATGAATAAATCCAAGCTAAACTTGGGGGCTAATGTCGGGGATATACCCCGCGGCATAAACAGGCCGAAAGTTAACCCGGCCAGGACTTGGCGGTTTATCTGAAGACCCCACTGACACTTGGCGAGTTACTGGCGACCCGCCCTGACCTGGCGGTTTACAAGCAACCCACCTGGTCATTATGACTCACTGGTGATCCGGCGTGCGGGACAGACGGATGACAAGGCCCAAGGCCCAAAAGGCCGGTTCACGTTTAATGGTGGGCCGATTTAAGAGGAAAGGCATGAGGAACGTTTATCTTACAAGGAGTTAAGACCTGGACTTGTATCCGGTTTGTATTAGAGATGGACTAGTCCTAATCCTAATAGGACTCTACATGTAACCCGCCCCTCCAACATATATAAGGAGGGGCAGGGCTCCCCAAAGGGGGAAAAGATTCACAAGTTCCACGAGTTGGACAAATTAGGTTTAGACAACAGCTCTTGAGATAGAGCAATCTTGTAACCATGGTCATCATCATCAATATCAATGAAGCAGGATGTAGGCTTTTACCTCCACCGTGAGGGGCCGAACCTGGGTAAAAATATCGCGTCTCTCGTCCCGCTCAACCCCTCTCAAGCTACCACATAGATGCGTTGGCCTCGCGACTAAGTCCTGACACTAAGGACATCTGCCGTGACAATTCCACGACATGGTGTGTGTTGCCCCTCTCTCTCCTCTAATATATATAGGTGGAGGAGGAGGGGCTGCACTAGGGCGCGTCCCAAAGGGGGCTGGCGGCTGCCCTGGGATGGAGGAGATGGCAGGAGGAGGGGCTCCCTGCCTTAGGCACCCGCCTTTCCTTCCCTAGAGGGCCGGCGGCCAGGAGGTGGGCACGCCAGCCCCTTGTGGGCTGGTGTGCTCCCTCCCTTGCCTGTTTGGCCCAATACCTCCCCGTAGGTCTCCCGGAACCCCTTCCGGTGATCTGATAAATACCTGGTGCATTCCGAAACCTTTTAAGAGACCAAATACTATCATTCTATATATCAATCTTTATCTTCAGACCATTTCGGAGCTCCTAGTCATATCCGTGATCTCATTCGTTACTCCAAACAACATTCGGTCACCAACTCACATAACTCATATAATACTATATCGTCAATGAACGTTAACCGTGTGGACCCTACGGGTTTGAGAATGATGTAGACATGACCGAGACGCTTCTCCGATCAATAACCAATAGCGGGACCTGGATGCCCATATTGGTTCCTACATATTCTATGAAGATCTTTATCGATCGAACCTTTATGACAACATACGTAGTTCCCTTTGTCTGTCGGTATGTTACTTGCCTGAAATTCGATCATCAGTATCTCTATACCTAGTTCAATGCCGTTACCAGCAAGTCTCTTTACTCATTTCGTAATACATCATCTTGTAACTAACTCCTTAGTCACTCTACTTGCAAGCTTCTTGTGATGTTGTATTACCGAGAGGGCCTAGAGATACCTCTCCGTCATACGGAGTGACAAATCCCAATCTCGATTCACACCAACTCAACAGACACCTTCGGAGATACCTGTAGAGCATCTGTATGATCACCCAGTTACGTTGTGACGTTTGATAGCACACAGGGTATTCCTCCGGTATCCGGGAGTTGCATGATCTCATGGTCGAAGGAATATGTATTTAACATTAAGAAAGCAGTAGCAATAAACTAAATGATCATATGCTATGCTAACGGATGGGTCTTGTCCATCACATCATTTTCCTAATGATGTGATCCCGTTATCAAGTGACAACACATGTCTATGGTTAGGAAACCTTAACCATCTTTTGATCAACGAGCTAGTCTAGTAGAGGCTCACTAGGGACACGGTATTTGTTTATGTATCCACACATGTATTTAAGTTTTCGGTCAATACAATTCTAGCATGAATAATAAACCTTTATCATGATTAAGAAAATATAATAATAACCACTTTATTATTGCCACTAGGGCATATTTCCAACACTACCTCCTATATGTTTTGGTGGTGTTAGCTTGGTTAACTATCTGGAGATGGCAATGCCTCCTCGTCCTTGTTGTTGGGGGGGGGGAACAAATGCCTCTCTGAGGTGGATGAGGGCAGGAGCGGCATTGAGCGCAACGCTTGGCGGTGCTCGCCAAGACCAAGGTGTTGCCCTGGGTGCTCGTGGATCCCGCACTCACGGAGGTTTGGGCGCTTGATCAATACAAGACCACAAAGGAGTCATACACCCACCGTCGGCTCAACAAGTAGCTCGTCTGAGCCGGGTTGGCCGATGACGACAGCCCAGATGACATTGACGATGAACTCGGAGGCCATGCCTACATGGTCACCATCTGCTACCTAGTATAGTTTATTCTTGTTTTAGTTTGGTTTACGTTAAGTTTGTGTCAAACTTCTTAAATTTTGTTAGGTTGCATGTAAAATATGATACTTTGTTAAACCTCGTTTCTATTTCGTGCTTGCTTCGTTTGAAATGGGAGGACATTTGAGGGACCCTGTTGGATGTCTGCTTACACACCGGATGTCCGCTTACACACCGGATGTATCCGTGAAAATTTGTTGACGTCTATTTGTTGATTCACCAGATTTCCTCTGTATGTCCGCCGAACAAAAAAAGACATCCATTGTGGCTCATCAAATTTGTCCAGGCAGTCGGAACTATCTGAAATCCCACAAACTCAAACCAAATCAAGGTGAGGTATGGGGGCGTTCGAGCATTCCACATACACCACAAACTCAGCTTCAGATCCCACATAAACACACCTTTTCACTTCCCTCCTTATCTCTACTCTCTCCATTTAACAAGGGATGGACAAGTAGGAAATTTTGGGAATATATGGCTCAATGGTCAACGCCTAGCCGGATGTATGCACACACGTCTGAATATGTCTGTGAATATTTGGGGCGTCCATTTGCTGACTAAGGTTGGAGATGTCCTTATAGCCGCAAAGCAAATTGCTCCAAACGCATTTTCATGACGATTTTGGTTTTCATTATGACGATGGGTAGTCGTATTATGATATCCTATAATATTAATTGTTTTTATTTTATTTTATTTCAAATATTTTTTCTCTTTTCTTTATTGCGTACTACTTTGAAGAGGGTAGACATGAACTTCTCCAAAAAATTATGGCGATTGAAATAGTTTAACCTATATTTGAAATTAGTGTTTACATTCATTGTATTTCTAAAATACCCAATTATTAACAAATTGACAACACTATATTTTGTAAACTATTCAACATGTATTAACAAGTATTGTGTTGAACTTTTCAATATAATTCTTCAAAATGTTACAAATAATTTTTTAATACACATTGAACTTTTCTTAAAATACACATTGCCATTTTTTAATGCAAGACGGACATTTTTCAAAAACAGTTTATAATTTTTTATTACATGTGAAACATTTTTCAAATGCACTAACACCTTCTTTAAGTTTATGGCAGTTGTAATTTTTTCTTACATTTATTTTTTGAAAGGTAAAAATAATATGTAAAATAAAATAAAGAACTTGAAATAATAAAATAAAAATTGTGCAGGCCCACAGAAGTGACATATATAATAAAAATCTCTTGAAGAGGTACATACCAACCAAAGAGGATTTTTGGAGCACGGTCGCCACTGAGCATGTTTTTTGGAAGGCTATAAACGGGCACTTTAAAGTTTCAAAAAGAGTTGATTGTTTTCACACATAAACATATGCATGTGCTCTAAGTGACTTTCAAATTTTGTTCAAAATTATGTTATATTATACCCTGCACAAAAATACAAAAATCCGGCCAGAAAAAAAAACCTGAATTTTCCATGTATTTTTTTATCTCTCACATACAAACACATATTTTGATGAAAATCCCCACGGATATATTACACTTCTGTGTGTGCATTTACAAAAAGAAAAAAACAGAAAAAAAATTGCTGTAAAATCTGTTTCTTTGAACTTTAAAAAAAGGACACTGTGCTCCGAAATTACTTTTTGCATAGCAATGCAATATATAAAGTTCGACCTCTTCAATATCTACTCAGCAAAGTATGTCCCGATTGACAACCAGTGCGTGTAATGCAATCCACGATCACGAGGTCTCAAGATCGATCTTGCATCACACAATTTCTTTCTTTTTTGTTAATTTGTGGGGCTTTCCTACATGAGTAAATGAAATATGAGAGGGGGGGGGGGGGGGTCCACAAGAAATTCCTCACCCGTGTGCCACCAAGCGCCTTCCCAGCTCTCAGCACTGACAGGTGGGTCACTTCCACGCTTGCA
The DNA here is from genome assembly GCF_056163025.1 of Triticum urartu. Classification (NCBI taxonomy): domain Eukaryota; kingdom Viridiplantae; phylum Streptophyta; class Magnoliopsida; order Poales; family Poaceae; genus Triticum; species Triticum urartu. The sequence goes on from NC_141874.1 coordinate 75,090,289, forward strand.
TGCCACACGGGCTGGACGTACGTCCTGGCACGGTCATGGACAAGTTATGGCACATCCAGTGTATTTAACTCGTTGTGAGATATAAACATCATTGTTTCTGTTGTTTCTTTATCTTCTTTCATGTTTTCATGTTTTTACTTATATCTTGTTGCTTTAGAAAGAGATTGGAGAACAAACAAGTTGTTTATTTTCTCTGAAAGCCCTTTGCCCCTTTCAACTATTGCGCAACACTGATATGCGGATATGCGGAGCGCTCGCGCACGCCGTCACGACGCGGCACCAGAAGTATTCTAAGCCGGCCACGCCAGAACTGTGCCAAGAAGCCGGCGACGATGCTTGCCGGAAGCCCGAGTGGAGGGCCACTCGGTGGCGTCCGCTACCTCCCGTTTCAGCAACGACGCCGGAGCAGCACCAGCTCTGCGACGCGACGGGGATGAGTGGCCTCGCTGGCCGGCTCTAACTCCATCCAGAGGGTATCACCACCGCTGCGTCCCAGCACCGGGAAGTTCTTCGGGCGCCCGGCCGTGCCACACGCGGTCACGACTCACGAGGAGAAGTGGAGCAGCTCACTTGCTCTAGAGATTAGTGACTAGGTAATGCTAATGGAGCTAGCGTACGTCGCTCACATCACATTCGCATGTGTCCAATCACACCAGGCACGATCGAGAAGGGTCACAACTATCGTCTTTGCCATTGCCATGCAGGATTGCAGCCACCATCACACACACCGGACCGTTAGCACTTAATATTAGTATATTTTTTCCACATGATAAGTTATTAAATTATCAATATGAACTAATCCACGGAATTTTTAATTCATTAGTTTGAACTAAGTAGGATTAGGGGAGGTTCAGTTAACAAGGGGAATATGGAGAATCTAGCTAGAGGAACATGACACGCAACCAGAGAAGCGACGACGCGGACAACGAGCTCCGGGGGGGTGCAAGCTCACTCAACGGCGAGCCCCAGGACGCCGGCGTGCAGAGCGAGGAAAGATGGCCGGTACTGTACATCCTGAACCTCTTGATGGCGGGGTTACTCTGCTACCAGAAGGGCTCTTTCCTAGTCCAAGGTGAGATTCAGAGGATCCTGCTGCTCGATGGAGAGGATAGGGTAGTTGACAGCCGGGGTTTGTGTGCTCGCGAGAGGATTTCATGACGATTAGTAGTTTGGCTGCCCTGTCACGTTGCTCTGGTTGGGGATGCGGTGGCCTGTGGAATTGGTGGCGGCGGGGCGGATTTCGAGGCGAGCGAGCGCCATGAATGCAACGGGAAGGTGGGAAATAAATCCCCCACCCTCGAAGGCGAGTCGATTGCATTCGGAGCCAGAAATCCCCAACCACCACACCTCGCCACAACCACACCCTGAGAGAGAGAGAGAGAAGAGATTCCGGTGGAGATGGCCGATTCGAGGATGAAGATGGAGCGCGCCATGGTGGAGCTCGCGAGTGAAGACGATGCGAAGATGAAGAGAGCGCACGAGATCATCTCCTAGTTCTCGGCCAGGAAGGAGATGCGGAGGGCGGCAAAATCCGTCTTCAGAAACCTGACGGTGGAGGAGGACGAGCGGCTCACTCCGAATGGGATGACCACCCCGTCTGGTGCGCCGGTGAGCTCCCTGGCTGCTCTGATCTGGGCCATGGAGGAAACGGAGGGAGAAGACCTCGCGCAGAAGCAGAAGTGGTGGGCGTTCCGTTCCCGTCGCCACTTCCCGACCGGACCAGAAGAGTTCGTGGTGGGAGCGGCACTACTAGGGAAAACCTTATACACAGAAATTTAACAGTAGCGCGTGTCAAAATGGGCGCTGGTGCTAAATAGCAGTAGCGCGCGTTCGTAGACCGCGCTACAGATACAATAGTAGCAGTAGCGCGTGCGCATGAAAAAAACGCTAGCACTAATATTCCCATTGCTAAAACGATAGGCTACGCATAGCAGTAGCGGTCTTGAGGGAAGCGCGCTACCGCTAGGACATAAGTAGCAGCGTGTTTCGCGCGGAGAGCACTACTACTAATGGAAATAAAATAAAATGAAAAAGAAAGAAATAGAAAAATGAAAAAATAAAATGCAGAGCAAAATAAATGAGAAAGCGAAAAAAAAGATAAAGGCGTAGCAGTAGCGTTTGTTCGTAAGAGGCGCTATAGCTAACGTAACTGCAACGCGTTTCCTAGACCTCCGCTGTAGAAACAGAAAAGGAAATAAGAAAGATGAAGGAAATTACATAGCTATAGCAGTAGCGCATTTTGTGAAAATCGCTATAGCTAACTTAGCTATAGCGCATTTCACGAAAAGCGCTACCGCTAAGTTTGACTTAACCAAAAAACCGTTTCCCCCCGACCACCACTTCTCCCCCAAATCCCTCGACCCACCCCGCCGCCGTCTGCCCGATTCGCCGTCGCCCCACTTCGTCGCCGTCTCCTGCCGACGTCAACGCCCCCGGAGCTACCAGAGCCGCGCGCTGTCGACGCCACCGGAGCCGCCCCCAACGCCATCGGAGCCGCGCGACCTCATCAACGCCACCGGAGCCACAGTCGACGCTACCGAATCCTCCCTCGCCGTCATCGGAGACGCCCCTGCCTCCCTCGCCACCACTGCCTCCCGCGCCACCACCGGAGCCATCCTCTGTAAGCCCCCACCACTCCTCTCTCTCTCTAAATTAGTTAGGTTAATTTAGTTACAAAAAGAATTTAGTTAGGTTAATTTGACAGAGACGCCCCTGCCTCCCTCGCCGTAGGAAAAAATGATGGGTAACATAGTAATTTAAAAAAATTCCTACGCACACGCAAGATCATGGTGATGCATAGCAACGAGAGGGGAGAGTGTTGTCTACGTACCCTCGTAGACCGGCAACGGAAGTGTTGACACAACGTAGAGGAAGTAGTCGTACGTCTTCCCGATCCGACCGATGCAAGTACCGAACGTACGACACCTCCGAGTTCTGCACACGTTCAACTCGGTGACGTCCCTCGAGCTCTGATCCAGCCGAGTGTTGAGGGAGAGTTTCGTCAGCACGACGGCGTCATGACGGTGATGATGTTCTACCGACGCAGGGCTTCGCCTAAGCACCGCTACGATATGACCGAGGTGGAATATGGTGGAAGGGGGCACCGCACACGGCTAAGGAACGACCACGAAGATCAACTTGTGTGTCATGGGGTGCCCCCTTGCCCCCGTATATAAAGGAGGGAGAGGGGGATGTGCGGCCGGCCCTAGGGGTGCGCTTGGAGGAGTCCTACTCCCACCGGGAGTAGGACTCCCCCCTCTTGCCTTGTTGGAGAAGGAAAGGGGAAGGGGAAAAGAGGAAAGGGGGGGGCGCCGCCCCCCCCCTTCCTTGTCCTATTCGGACTAGGGGGAGGGAGCGCGCGGCCTGCCCTGGTCGGCCCTCCTCTTCTCCCTTAGGGCCCATGTAGGCCCATTAACCCCCGGGGGGGTTCCAGTAACCCCTCGGTACTCTGGTAAAATCCCGATTTCACCCGGAACGTTTCTGATATCCAAATATAGGCTTCCAATATATCAATATTTATGTCTCGACCATTTCGAGACTCCACGTCATGTCCGTGATCACATCCGGGACACTGAACAACCTTCGGTACATCAAAACACAAAAACCCTAATTACAATCGTCACCGAACTTTAAGCGTGCGGACCCTACGGGTTCGAGAACTATGTAGACATGACCGAGACACGTCTCCGGTCAATAACCAATAGCGGAACCTGGATGCTCATATTGGCTCCTAGATATTCTACGAAGATCTTTATCGGTCAGACCGCATAACAACATATGTTGTTCCCTTTGTCATCGGTATGTTACTTGCCCGAGATTCGATCGTCGGTATCTTAATACCTAGTTCATTCTCGTTACTGGCAAGTCTCTTTACTCGTTCCATAATACATCATCCCGCAACTAACTTATTAGTTGCAATGCTTGCAAGGCTTGAGTGATGTGCATTACCGAGAGGGCCCAGAGATACCTCTCCGACAATCGGGGTGACAAATCCTAATCTCGAAATACGCCAACCCAACAAATACCTTCGGAGACACCTGTAGAGCACCTTTATAATAACCCAGTTACATTGTGACGTTTGGTAGCACACAAAGTGTTCCTCCGATAAACGGGAGTTGCATAATCTCATAGTCATAGGAACATGTATAAGTTATGAAGAAAGCAATAGCAATAAACTAAACGATCAAGTGCTAAGCTAACGGAATGGGTCAGGTCAATCACATCATTCTCCTAATGATGTGATCCCGTTAATCAAATGACAACTCATGTCTATGGTTAGGAAACATAACCATCTTTGATCAACGAGCTAGTCTAGTAGAGGCATACTAGTGAGACTATGTTTGTCTATGTATTCACACATGTATTATGTTTCCGGTTAATACAATTCTAGCATGAATAATAAACATTTATCATGATATAAGGAAATAAATAATAACTTTTATTATTGCCTCTAGGGCATATTTCCTTCAGTCTCCCACTTGCACTAGAGTCAATAATCTAGATTACACAGTAATGATTCTAACACCCATGGAGCCTTGGTGCTGATCATGTTTTGCTCGTGGAAGAGGCTTAGTCAGCGGGTCTGCAACATTCAGATCCGTATGTATCTTGCAAATTTCTATGTCTCCCACTTGGACTAAATCCCGAATGGAATTGAAAGCGTCTCTTGATGTGCTTGGTTCTCTTGTGAAATCTGGATTCCTTTGCCAAGGCAATTGCACCAGTATTGTCACAAAAGATTTTCATTGGACCCGATGCACTAGGTATGACACCTAGATCGGATATGAACTCCTTCATCCAGACTCCTTCATTTGCTACTTCCAAAGTAGCTATGTACTCCGCTTCACATGTAGATCCCGCCACGACGCTTTGTTTAGAACTGCACCAACTGACAGCTCCACCGTTCATTGTAAACATGTATCCGGTTTGCGATTTAGAATTGTCCGGATCAGTGTCAAAGCTTGCATCAACGTAACCATTTACGATGAGCTCTTTGTCACCTCCATATACGAGAAACATATCCTTAGTACTTTTCAGGTACTTCAGGATGTTCTTGACCGCTGTCCAGTGATCCACTCCTGGATTACTTTGGTACCTTCCTGCTAGACTTATAGCAAGGCACACATCAGGTCTGGTACGCAGCATTGCATACATGATAGAGCCTATGGCTGAAGCATAGGGAACATCTTTCATTTTCTCTCTATCTTCTGCGGTGGTCGGACATTGAGTCTTACTCAATTTCGCACCTTGTAACACAGGCAAGAACCCTTTCTTTTCTTGATCCATTTTGAACTTCTTCAAAATTTTGTCAAGGTATGTGCTTTGTGAAAGTCCAATTAAACGTCTTGATCTATCTCTATAGATCTTAATGCCCAATATGTAAGCAGCTTCACCGAGGTCTTTCATTGAAAACTCTTATTCAAGTATCCCTTTATGCTATCCAGAAGTTCTATATCATTTCCAATCAATAATATGTCATCCACATATAATATCAGAAATGCTACAAAGCTCCCACTCACTTTCTTGTAAATACAGGCTTTTCCAAAAGTCTGTACAAAACCAAATGCTTTGATCACACTATCAAAGCGCTTATTCCAACTCCGAGAGGCTTGCACCAGTCCATAAATGGATCGCTGGAGCTTGCACACTTTGTTAGCTCCCTTTGGATCGACAAAACCTTCTGGTTGCATCATATACAACTCTTCTTCCAGAAATCCATTCAGGAATGCAGTTTTGACATCCATCTGCAAAATTTCATAATCATAAAATGTGGCAATTGCTAACATGATTCGGACAGACTTAAGCATCGGTACGGGTGAGAAGGTCTCATCGTAGTCAATCCCTTGAACTTGTCGAAAACCTTTCGCAACAAGTCGAGCTTTGTAGATAGTAACATTACCGTTAGCGTCAGTCTTTTTCTTGAAGATCCATTTATTCTCAATTGCTTGCCGATCAACGGGCAAGTCAACCAAAGTCCACACTTTGTTCTCATACATGGATCCCATCTCAGATTTCATTGCTTCTAGCCATTTTGCGGAATCTGGGCTCACCATCACTTCTTCATAGTTCATAGGTTCATCATGATCTAGTAGCATGACTTCCAGAATAGGATTACCGTACCACTCTGGTGCGGATCTTACTCTGATTGATCTACGAGGTTCGGTAGTAACTTGATCTGAAGTTTCATGATCATTATCATTAGCTTCCTCACTAATTGGTGTGGGTGTCGCAGAAACCATTTTATGTGATGAACCACTTTCCAATAAGGGAGCAGGTACAATTACCTCATCAAGTTCTACTTTCCTCCCACTCACTTCTTTTGAGAGAAACTCCTTCTCTAGAAAAACTCCGAATTTAGCAACAAAAGTCTTGCCTTCGAATCTGTGATAGAAGGTGTACCCAACAGTCTCCTTTGGGTATCCTATGAAGACACATTTCTCCGATTTGGGTTCGAGCTTATCAGGTTGAAGCTTTTTCACATAAGCATCGCAGCCCCAAACTTTCAGAAGTGACAACTTTGGTTTGTTGCCAAACCACAGTTCATAAGGCACCGTCTCAACTGATTTCGATGGTGCCCTTATTTAACGTGAATGCAACCGTCTCTAAAGCATAATCCCAAAATGATAGCGGTAAATCTGTAAGAGACATCATAGATCGCACCATATCTAGTAAAGTACGATTACAATGTTCGAACACGCCATTACGCTGTGGTGTTCCGGGTGGCGTGAGTTGCGAAACTATTCCGCATTGTTTAAAATGTAGACCAAACTTGTAACTCAAATATTCTCCTCCACGATCAGATCGTAGAAAATTTATTTTCGTGTTACGATGATTTTCAACTTCACTCTGAAATTCTTTGAACTTTTCAAATGTTTCAGACTTATGCTTCATTAAGTAGATATACCCATATCTGCTTAAATCATCTGTGAAGGTGAGAAAATAACGATATCCGCCACGAGCCTCAACATTCATTGGACCACATACATCTGTATGTATGATTTCCAACAAATCTGTTGCTCTCTCCATAGTACCGGAGAACGGCGTTTTAGTCATCTTACCCATGAGGCACGGTTCGCAAGTACCAAGTGATTCATAATCAAGTGGTTCCAAAAGTCCATCAGTATGGAGTTTCTTCATGCGCTTTACACAGATATGACCTAAACGGAAGTGCCACAAATAAGTTGCACTATCATTATCAACTCTGCATCTTTTGATTTCAACATTATGAATATGTGTATCACTACTATCGAGATTCATCAAAAATAGACCACTCTTCAAGGGTGCATGACCATAAAAGATATTACTCATATAAATAGAACAACCATTATTCTCTGATTTAAATGAATAACCGTCTCGCATCAAACAAGATCCAGATATAATGTTCATGCTCAACGCTGGCACCAAATAACAATTATTTAGGTCTAATACTAATCCCGAAGGTAGATGTAGAGGTAGCGTGCCGACCGCGATCACATCGACTTTGGAACCATTTCCCACGCGCATCGTCACCTCGTCCTTAGCCAATCTTCGCTTAATCCGTAGCCCCTGTTTCGAGTTGCAAATGTTAGCAACAGAACCAGTATCAAATACCCAGGTGCTACTGCGAGCATTAGTAAGTTACACATCAATGACATGTATATCACATATACCTTTGTTCACTTTGCCATCCTTCTTATCCGCCAAATACTTGGGGCAGTTCCGCTTCCAATGACCAGTCTGCTTGCAGTAGAAGCACTTAGTCTCAGGCTTAGGTCCATACTTGGGTTTCTTCTCCTGAGAAGCAACTTGTTTGCTGTTCTTCTTAAAGTTCCCCTTCTTCTTCCCTTTGCCCTTTTTCTTGAAACTAGTGGTCTTATTGACCATCAACACTTGATGCTCCTTCTTGATTTCTACCTCCGCGGCTTTTAGCATCGCGAAGAGCTCGGGAATAGTCTTATTCATCCCTTGCATATTATAGTTCAAAATGAAGCTTTTGTAGCTTGGTGGCAGTGATTGAAGAACTCTGTCAATGACACTATCAACAGGAAGATTAACCCTCAGTTGAGTCAAGTGATTATGATACCCAGACATTTTGAGTATATGTTCACTGACAGAACTATTCTCCTCCATCTTGCAGCTATAGAACTTATTGGAGACTTCATATCTCTCAATCCGGGCATTTGCTTGAAATATCAACTTCAACTCCTGGAACATCTCATATGCTCCATGACATTCAAAACGTCATTGAAGACCCGGTTCTAAGCCGTAAAGCATGGCACACTAAACTATCGAGTAGTCATCAGCTTTGCTCTGCCAGATGTTCATAACATCTGGTGTTGCTCCTGCAGCAGGCTTGGCACTTAGCGGTGCTTCCAGGACGTAATTCTTCTATGCAGCAATGAGGATAATCCTCAAGTTATGGACCCAGTCCGTGTAATTGCTACCATCATCTTTCAACCTTGCTTTCTCAAGAAACGCATTAAAATTCAACAACAGCACGAGCCATCTATCTACAATCAAACATAGACTGTTGGGGAACATTGCAGAAAACAAAAATTTTCCTACGGTTTCACCAAGATCCATCTAGGAGTTCATCTAGCAACGAGTGATCGGATTGCATCTACATACCTTTGTAGATCGCGAGCGGAAGCGTTCAAGGAACGGGGATGAGGTAGTCGTACACGACGTGATCCAAATCACCGGAGATCCTAGCACCGAACGGACGGCACCTCCGCGTTCAACACACGTACGGTTAGCGTAACATCTCCTTCTTCTTGATCCAGCAAGGGGGAAGGAGAGGTTGAGGAAGATGGCTCCAGCAGCAGCACGACGGCGTGGTGGTGGTGGAGCTGCAGTACTCCGGCAGGGCTTCGCCAAGCACTATGGAGGAGGAGGAGGTGTTGGAGAGGGAGAGGGAGGCACCAAAGATCAAGGTCAGAAGTCCTCCATCTCCCCACTATATATAGGAGGGCCAAGGGGGGCGGCCCTAGGAGATCTAATCTCCTAGGGGGGTGCGGCCAAGGGGAGGAATCCCTCCTCCCCAAGGCACCTAGGGGTGCCTTCCCCCTTTGGGACTCTTCCCCCCTTGAAACCCTAGGCGCATGGGCCTCTTGGGGCTGGTGCCCTTGGCCCATGTAGGCCAAGACGCACCCCCTACAGCCCATGTGGCCCCCCGGGACAGGTGGCCCCACCCGGTGGACCCCCGGGACCCTTCCGGTGGTCCCGGTACAATACCGGTGACCCCGAAACTTGTCCCGACGGCCGAAATAGCACTTCCTATATATAATTCTTTACCTCCGGACCATTCCGGAACTCCTCGTGACGTCCGGGATCTCATCTGGGACTCCGAACAACATTCGGGTTACTGCATATACATATCCCTACAACCCTAGCGTCACCGAACCTTAAGTGTGTAGACCCTACGGGTTCGGGAGACATGTAGACATGACCGAGATCGCTCTCCGGTCAATAACCAACAGCGGGATCTGGATACCCATGTTGGCTCCCACATGCTCCTCGATGATCTCATCGGATGAACCACGATGTCGAGGATTCAAGCAACCCCGTATACAATTCCCTTTGTCAATCGGTATGCTACTTGCCCGAGATTCGATCGTCGGTATCCCAATACCTCGTTCAATCTCGTTACCGGCAAGTCACTTTACTCGTACCGTAACGCATGATCCCGTGACCAGACACTTGGTCACTTTGAGCTCATTATGATGATGCATTACCGAGTGGGCCCAGTGATACCTCTCCATCATACGGAGTGACAAATCCCAGTCTTGATCCGTGTCAACCCAACAGACACTTTCAGAGATACCCGTAGTATACCTTTATAGTCACCCAGTTATGTTGTGACGTTTGGTACACCCAAAGCACTCCTACGGTATCCGGGAGTTACACGATCTCATGGTCTAAGGAAAAGATACTTGACATTGGAAAACTCTAGCAAACGAACTATACGATCTTGTGCTATGTTTAGGATGGCGTCTTGTCCATCACATCATTCTCCTAATGATGTGATCTCGTTATCAATGACATCCAATGTCCATAGTCAGGAAACCATGACTATCTGTTGATCAACGAGCTAGTCAACTAGAGGCGTACTAGGGACATGTTGGTGTCTATTATTCACACATGTATTACGATTTCTGGATGACACAATTATAGCATGAATAAAGACAATTATCATGAACAAGGAAATATAATAATAATGCTTTTATTATTGCCTCTAGGGCATATTTCCAACATAGACAAGCAAGATACTATCAGGTACTAAGTTCATGATAATCATATTACTTAAGAACTCCGACTTAGAAAGATATCCCTCTAATCCTCTAACTGATCACGTGATCCAAATCAACTAAACCATGTCCGATCATCACGTGAGATGGAGTAGTATCAACGGTGAACATCACTATGTTGATCATATCTACTATATGATTCACGCTCGACCTTTCGGTCTCCGTGTTCCGAGGCCATATCTGTTATATGCTAGGCTCGTCAAGTTTAACCTGAGTATTCCACGTGTGCAACTGTTTTGCACCCGTTGTATTTGAACGTAGAGCCTATCACACCCAATCATCACGTGGTGTCTCAGCACGAAGAACTTTCGCAACGGTGCATACTCAGGGAGAACACTTATACTTTGATAATTTAGTGAGGGATCATCTTATAATGCTACCGTTAATCTAAGAAAGATAAGATGCATAAAAGATAAACATCACATGCAATCAATATAAGTGATATGATATGGCCATCATCATCTTGTACTTGTGATCTCCATCTCCGAAGTACCGTCATGATCACCATCGTCATCGGCGCGACACCTTGATCTTCATCGTAGCATCGTTGTCGTCTCGCCAATCTTATGCTTCCACGACTATTGCTACCGCTTAGTGATAAAGTAAAGCATTACAGTGTGATTGCATTGCATACAATAAAGTGACAACCATATGGCTCCTGCCAGTTGCCGATAACTCGGTTACAAAACATGATCATCTCATACAATAAAATTTAGCATCATGTCTTGACCATATCACATCACAACATGCCCTGCAAAAATAAGTTAGACGTCCTCTACTTTGTTGTTGCAAGTTTTACGTGGCTGCTATGAGCTTAGCAAGAACCGTTCTTACCTACGCATCAAAACCACAACGATAGTTTGTCAAGTTGGTGTTGTTTTAACCTTCGCAAGGACCGGGCGTAGCCACACTTGGTTCAACTAAAATTGGAGAAACTGACACCCGCCAGCCACCTGTGTGCAAAGCACGTCGGTAGAACCAGTCTCGCGTAAGCGTACGCGTAATGTCGGTCCGGGCCGCTTCATCCAACAATACCGCCGAACCAAAGTATGACATGCTGGTAAGCAGTATGACTTATATCGCCCACAACTCACTTGTGTTCTACTCGTGCATAACATCAACGCATAAAACCAGGCTCAGATGCCACTGATGAGTAACGTAGTAATTTCAAAAAATTTCCTACGCACACGCAAGATCATGGTGATGCATAGCAACGAGAGGGGAGAGTGTTGTCTACGTACCCTCATAGACCGGCAACGGAAGTGTTGACACAACGTACAGGAAGTAGTCGTACGTCTTCCCGATCCGACTGATCCAAGTACCGAACGTACGACACCTCCGAGTTCTGCACACGTTCAACTCGGTGACGTCCCTCGAGCTCCGATCCAGCCGAGTGTTGAGGGAGAGTTTCGTCAGCACGACGGCGTGATGACGGTGATGATGTTCTACCGACGTCGGGCTTTGCCTAAGCACCGCTACGATATGACCGAGGTGGAATATGGCGCAAGGGGGCACCGCACACGACTAAGGAACGATCACGAAGATCAACTTGTGTGTCATGGGGTGCCCCCTTGCTCCCGTATATAAAGCAGGGAGAGGGGGAGGTGCGGCCGGCCCTAGGGGTGCGCCTGGAGGAGTCCTACTCCCACCGGGAGTAGGACTCCCCCCTCTTGCCTTGTTGGAGAAGGAAAGGGGAAGGGGAAAAGAGGAAAGGGGGGGGCCGCCCCCCTTCCTTGTCCTATTAGGACTAGGGGAGGGGCGCACGGCCTGCCCTGGACGGCCCTCCTCTTCTCCCTTAGGGCCCATGTAGGCCCATTAACCCCCCGGGGGGTTTCGGTAACCCCCCGGTACTCCAGTAAAATCTCGATTTCACCCGGAACGTTTCCGATATCCAAATATAGGCTTCCAATATATCAATCTTTATGTCTCGACCATTTCGAGACTCATCGTCATGTCCGTGATCACATCCGGGACACCGAACAACCTTCGGTACATCAAAACACAAAAACCATAGTTACGATCGTCACTGAACTTTAAGCGTGCGGACCCTACGGGTTCGAGAACTATGTAGACATGACCGAGACACGTCTCCGGTCAATAACCAATAGCAGAACCTAGATGCTCATATTGGCTCCTACATATTCTACGAAGATCTCTATCGGTCAGCCCGCATAACAACATACATTGTTCCCTTTGTCATCGGTATGTTACTTGCCCGAGATTCGATCATCGGTATCTTAATACCTAGTTCAATCTCGTTACTGGAAAGTCCCTTTACTCGTTCCGTAATACATCATCCCGCAACTAACTTATTAGTTGCAATGCTTACAAGGCTTGAGTGATGTGCATTACTGGGAGGGCCCAGAGATACCTCTCCGACAATCGGAGTGACAAATCCTAATCTCGAAATACGCCAACCCAACAAATACCTTCGGAGACACCTGTAGAGCACCTTTATAATCACCCAGTTACGTTGTGACGTTTGGTAGCACACAAAGTGTTCCTCCGGTAAACAGGAGTTGCATAATCTCATAGTCATAGGAACAAGTATAAGTTATGAAGAAAGCAATAGCAACAAATTAAACGATCAAGTGCTAAGCTAACGGAATGGGTCAAGTCAATCACATCATTCTCCTAATGATGTGATCCCGTTAATCAAATGACAACTCATGTCTATGGTTAGGAAACATAACCATCTTTGATCAACGAGCTAGTCTAGTAGAGGCATACTAGTGACACTTTGTTTGTCTATGTATTCACACATGTATTATGTTTCCGGTTAATACAATTCTAGCATGAATAATAAACATTTATCATGATATAAGGAAATAAATAATAACTTTTATTATTGCCTCTAGGGCATATTTCCTTCAAAAATTGTATATGCTTAACTAGGGCAGTAGGGTTAGGGTTGTAGTGTTTAATTACAAATGCTAGGAAAGTAAGGTTTAACTAGATGTTAACTAGGGTGGTAGGATTTAGTTTAGAGAAAAAATCAATATAGAAATATAAATTTCTATTAGTGTTGCAAGTCTAGTAGGTTCTTAATTTTTAGTGAATTTTTATTAGGACAAAAATTTAGGACATAATTTGAGTTCTACGTTCATAATTTGAGTTCTAGGGTTCATCCATGTATATTTGGTTTTTGAATTGAGTTTCAGAGAGCATGAGATTTGTGTAGATTTTCTTGAAGTGTCAAACACTAGGAGATGCAAATTTGAAGTGGTCATGATATATGAAAAATCCTGAATTGTGTTTGCTCATTATAATCGACATTGAAGTGGTTCGATTGTGCCCAAGTGGCATTTTGTTGTTTCCAGGGAATGAAGCCAAGTGGCCTATCTTTTGCCAGAATGTTGATTCATTTCCGTTCTGGCAAAATTCAGGTTCTCGATTTGTCCACTTTTTAGCAAAGGTCATGCCGAAATTTTCCGTGAATTTTGGCATGACTTGTGCTACAAACTAGGACATATCGAGTGCCCGAGATTTGCCGCACCGGGAAGGAGTAAACGTTCATGCAAAACAATAGGCCTTTTTTATGTCATTATTCATTTTATTAGGTCTAGATTTAATCGTAGGAAACATGGCTAGCAACGATGAAGGACAGGGTTCTGGTGATTGCGACGACGTCTACCGGGCGGCAGACGAATTTTTGAGCCTTGCCGACGAGACTGAGACCGGCGCTGAGACTCAGACCGGCATCGAGACTGGCGCTGAGACTGAGACCGGCGCTGCCTCGGGTAGCGGAGCCGGTATAGAACCGAAAGCAAAGAGGTGACGGCTTCCTAACAAGCTCAGGACTACTAGAGTGGTGGTCACGGAGGTGGACGATGGCAATTTTGAGCCAAACACACCCGAGGAAGCGTGCGCGTGCTACGACAATCAAATTGGCTGCATCATATGGACAACCGCCACCATCAACGATGAGAAACTAAACAAGTTAGATAATATGAGGCCTGCCCTCCTAAAGAAGTTGCACAAGATATTCTTGTTCCCGGGCCGGAATGAAAAGGATTATAAAGATCCAGATAAGGACCCGGCAATGAAGAAGATAAACAAACACGCCATGAGCAAGTTTAGCGACGCGTTGGCCGCCTGGAAAGCAAGGGTGAAATATCGGATCTTCAACGAAAAGGAACCCTACTCCGAGATTGTAAAGGATAATCTGACAATCACGGCAGAGCACTTTGAAATATTCAAGGCGGCTTGTGAGGCCAAAGATGCCAAAAAAAGTCAGAGTACATGAAGGGGCTTCAACAGAAGAACATTGGTGCCACCACCTCGGAATCCGTGGTTACGGTGGGAAGACATCCATATGGGCCAAGTAGGATGCAAAAGCCGCGAGTCTGCGCATCCCAGACTCCTTTGCGGAGTTCACTGTCCCGCAGGAGCGTGACGTCCTCAGGGCCCGGCACCATTGGGACCGAGTGAAGAAGGTTTTCGAGAAGAATGCGGTCACGACGGAGTTCATGAGACTGCTGATAATTTTAGTTTCTGATCAATTCGACTGCACGTTAGTCATATTTTTAAACGATCGTTGTGCCTTTTGCAGAGAGAGCAGCACAGGGTTGCGGCCGAAAGAGACTCGCCGTCTAAGGCGTTGGCGAGGCCCAAGTGGGACACTCCATTCAACCGGGCGTTGAACATATTGAAAGGACTCCCGGTGGAGACTCAACCGTCGTATGGATGCGTGCATGGTGTCGGAGACGGCGCCACATGGAAGAAGTACTACTGTGAGACCACGGAGGAGAGAAAGGAAAGACGGAGGTTAACTGAAGAAAACATCAACAAGAAGGTTGAGATTGTAGTTGAAAAGAAATCATCTGAGACAGTCACAACAGCGGTAGCTGCCGCAAAACAGGTGCTTGTAGATATGTCTACTACCTTGGTTCCGGCCATTTTCAATTGGAGCAGGCAAAATCCAGAAAAAAAATGCAGCGGACTTTCCCCTTGCTGACTTCCTCAGGAGCAGCTCGACTACCGTTGCACCAGCACTTGCACCTGCTCCCGCACCTGCTCCCGCACCTGGCTCCTGCACCTGCTCCTACACCTGCTCCCGCACCGGCTTCCGCACCTGCTCCGGCACTGGCTCCGACACCAGACGTGCTCGGCGGTGCTTCATCTTTGGCTAAGCTCGACGCCCTCACAGTATCTGTCACATCGGTCCCCTTCAATAAATGTATAATCTCCCGTTTTCGTTGCCTTTCGGATGTCTCACGTCGCAGACTTTTCTTTGCAGTCCGACGAAACCCCGTGCACCATATTGTACACCATCGGCGACCAGAAGGTGGACGTGGGGAAGGCGACGATAATGGAGCTGAAGGAACCATTGTTCCATAGCCGGACGATCCCCCTAGAAGTCTTCAAGGTTTCCGTGGCCAGTGTCAAACTGGTCCACGAGAATTTGGCTCCTTCGGTACTAGTGGGGGATGACGACGAGACCCCGCGGCGGCTTGGTGATTGTTGCAATGGGTGGGTCGTGTTGTGGCCAAAGAGTCTGCTTCGTCTGGAGGCGGCCGGGAGCACACCCACGAGCACGCAGTTAGGTATGAACATCAACACCTCGCCTACTCCATTAGTCGCTGGTGATGTCGCCATAGATGAGGATGACGATGACAATGATACTCAATAGTATGTCAATACTGGAGCCTACTTAGGGTTTGAGCCTCATGAGTCGGTGCCTGAATTGCCGCCTTCGGAGTCTGAACGTATTATGGACAACCTTCCGGTAGTAAAGAAGTCTAGGAAGAGACCGAGGAAAGGCAAAAAAAGCTGCTTCTGTGATCCAGCCGCCTCAGCAGCCTCGGGTTAAGACCGTATAGATATCCCTGGTGCGGCAAAATGGCATATCCCTGGTCAACCAATCCTACCTGAAGCAGCGCTGCGGGCCAGATTCGGCGATTTAAGGAGACTTCATGATGATGCGTTGCGGATAGACAAAGGCCTCATCGCCTTAAAAAATCCAGGATACCCACTCTACGTGGTTAACGTGCCGCGGGGATTGTCGTACGTCGACACATTCCCCGCGGAGAAGTTCTTCCTTCGATTCGATTACATCTTCGACATGTTTCACTTGAAGAAGCTGGATTTTGCGTTTGTCCGTCTTTATGCTTTGCACATGAACTACCTCATCGGGGTTGAGCAGATACATTATATCTATGTCGCTGACCCGTACTTCATGCACGAGGCCTTCTTGGGAGTCTGTGCAAAGCACTTTGAATACGCGAGGGAATACATCGTCAATTTCATGCTCGCCAATAAGGACAAGGAGACGATTCTCGTGCCTTATCATCCCATGTAAGTCATCCGTGCAGATATCCTTCCTTTGATTTCAATCATTCATTTGCACAGTGGAGGCTAATTAATTTGAGGTGTACTTATTTTGCGCAGCGGCGGGCGCGCCGTCCTCATCATCCTCTACCCCCGATACTCCCACGCTCTTTACTTGTACTCGTCGAAGAACATTAACAAAAAGGATTACACCCACATCAAGTCTGTTCTCGACAGTGCTATGTTTTACTACGGCGCACGGGGTGGAGAGGTCAAGGACAAGAATAAAAAGGAGGACAGGCCCGCCTTCAGCCATAAGACCAACTTCTGCTGCATCAAGCAACTGAGTGATTCTCTTAATGATGGATTCTATGTCCTACACCAGATGCTGGAGTACAGACAGGATCACCAGAACCTTCGCATGTCACCTACATCCGGCGATGACCATATTCTGCAATGGGCAAAGAACTTATGAGATATCGAGGATCATCGACTTCGACCTGAGTTCTATCACATCCAGCACGAACTTGCCCAAATCATCATGAAGGAGGTCGTCAAAAAAATAGGGATGTTCTACGAAGAAGGACAAATGTCGCGGGAAGACGTCCGAACACGCGTAGCCACTCAGCGTCTCGACCTGAAGCCTTTCACTAAGCTCGGGGACTATCTCCCTGACTTGCATGGATGGCACGACATGGGGTGATTGTCGATATATGACAATGTGTCCGTTTAGTCCATACTATCTGTATGAGAAACTTTGAATTATGCATGACGAAACTTTATTTGTGATGTAATTAAACCGTCCTCCTCGACTAGCGAAGATCACTCTAGTTAGGGCATTTTGGGTATGATGAACTTTGTTATTTATGCTTATGATATGTTGCTTCTATTTTTGCCAAGTCTGTCTCTTTCTGTTGCTCAACTATATATGTTGCATATCATCGACTCATGTGATGATGCAGGTGTATAGATCATCGATGGTGAAGAAGTGCTATGCCAGGAGTATACGACGAGTGGCCGGAATGTGAGGCCCAGGTGTACCGGTTTCCGGTTTCCGAGCGACAACTAGTAGTTAGTTTAGGTTCACGCAAAGTGATAGCTCTTCTCGTGTATATCACTGTTTAGATGGATGACGATGTAGTTGCAAGTAATCGAGATTTGTATCGCTATTTTCGAGATGATGACGAGAGACCACTTTGTGTTGGATGATTATTATGATGATGACATGATTTGATGAGACTATTTGTATGTATATGGTATGATTACATTTGTATGTGTATCATATGCTAAAGATTATTGTATAAAGCCTATTGAGGGAGTCCTGGATTAGGGGGTGTTCGGATGGCCGGACTATACCTTCAGCCGGACTCCTGGACTATGAAGATACAAGATTGAAGACTTTGTCCCGTGTCCGGAAGGGACTTTCCTTGGCATGGAAGGCAAGCTTGGCGATACGGATGTTCAGATATCCTACCATTGTAACCGACTCTATGTAACCCTAACCCTCTCCGGTGTCTATATAAACCGGAGGGTTTTAGTCCGTAGGACAACATACACATCAACAATCATACCATAGGCTAGCTTCTATGGTTTAGCCTCTCTGATCTCGCGGTAGATCTACTCTTGTACTACCCATATCATCAATATTAATCAAGCAGGACGTAGGGTTTTACCTCCATCGAGAGGGCTCGAACCTGGGTAAAACTTCGTGTCACTTGCCTCCTGTTACCATCCGGCCTAGATGCACAGTTCGGGACCCGCTACCCAAGATCCGCCGGTTTTGACACCGACATTGGTGCTTTCATTGAGAGTTCCTCTGTACTGTCGCCGTCAAGCCCGATGGCTCCTACGATCATCAATGGGCAGTCCAGGGCGAGACCTTCCTCCCCGGACAGATCTTCGTCTTTGGCGGCTTCGCACTACGGGCCAATTCACTTGGCCATCTAGAGTAGATCGAAAGCTACGCCCCTGGCCGTCAGGTCAGATTCGGAAATTTAAACTACACGGCTGACATCCGCGGGGACTTGATCTTCGACGGACTCGAACCACCGCCGAGCGCGCCGCACTATCCTGGAGGCTACACCCGCATCGGCTCCGACCCTTAGTTCGGAGCCAACCACGCCGATCAAGGATGGGCGGTTGGACGCCTCCTCGGGGGCTGTGATCCCAATGGCGGTTGATCCGAACACCAGCCCCGTACTCTGCGAGACTCGTGACTCCACGGAGCCAGATTCTTCTCCGGACTCCGAACCCTCCGCGCCCCTGCCAATCGAATCCAATTGGGCGCCGATCATGGAGTTCACTGCCGCAGACATCTTTTAGCACTCGCCTTTCGGCGATATCCTGAAGTCACTAAAGTCTCTCTCTTTATCAGGAGAGCCCTGGCCGGACTACGGTCAGCAAGGTTGGAGTACATACAATGAAGAAATTCAAAGCCCACCCACCACCCACTTTGTAGCCACTGTCGACGATTTAACCGACATGCTCGACTTTGACTCCGAAGACATCGACGGTATGGACGCCGATGAAGGAGACAATGAAGAACCAGCTCCTGTTGGGCCCTGGAACGCCACCTCGTCATATGACGTATACACAGTGGACGCACCAAAAGATGACGACGAGGAGCGGAAGGACGCACCGAAGGCCTGTTCCCTCGAAAAGCAGTCAAAACGGCGACGCAAGCGCCGCCCCAAATCCCGCCTCGACAGAAATAGAGATCACACAGACCCAACGCTGGAGCAGGGCGAACCGCTGCCGGACAACGGCAATCCGAATATTCAAACCGAACAAACAAATCCTATCAGGGATAATGGTCCGGACGACATAACGCCGGACAGGCACCCGGAGCATCAGAATGCCCGCGAAAGGCTCGTTGCCACCGCAAAGAGCCTTAAAAAGCAGAAGCGAAGGCTCAAGGCCGCGCAGAACAAACTCCAATTCAGATGGAGTAAAATACTTAATACAGCAGCAGTGTACGGCGACGATCGCCCCTCAAAGAGCTACCCAAAGCGGAAGCTACTACCCGAATTCGATGAGGAGGCCTCCAGCCCCCCACAACCAAATATCAAAGCAACCACTTGGTCAGATAGATGACCCCTCTATCAACACAGAACGGCATACAATGCCGCTCACAATACAACACGCGACCCATGCGAGGGCTCGCACCCAAAGGACGGCGCAACAAGATCCATCTATGGACCACGCAAGCGCGCCCCAGCATACAATGCAACACAACAAACATCAGAACAACGCGGTACACCCAGTTACAGGGGTGTCGCACACCCCCTATGTTTCACCGATGAGGTGCTAGACCATGAATTTCCAGAGGGATTCAAGCCCATAAACATAGAGGCATACGATGGGACAACAGACCCTGGGGTTTGGATTGA
Source organism: Triticum urartu (assembly GCF_056163025.1). Lineage (NCBI taxonomy): Eukaryota > Viridiplantae > Streptophyta > Magnoliopsida > Poales > Poaceae > Triticum > Triticum urartu. Next base: position 75,110,234 of record NC_141874.1, read on the forward strand.
GGACTATATCCTTCATATCCATATGGCTCGAGGAGATGATCTCCACGCCATCAAATACTTACCCCTCAAGCTCAAAGGGCCAGTTCGTCACTGGCTCAAAGGCCTCCCCGAAAGCTCCATTAGAAGTTGGGAAGAGCTCGAAGACGCCTTTCGGGCAAATTTTCAAGGAACTAATGTCCGACCTCCGGATGCGGACGATTTGAGTCATATAACCCAACAGCCCGGAGAGTCAGCCCGAAAGCTTTGGAACAGGTTTCTCACTAAAAAGAACCAGATTGTCGACTGTCCGAACGCCAAAGCCTTGGCAGCTTTCAAGCATAGCGTCCGTGACGAATGGCTCGCCAGACACCTCGGCCAAAATAAGCCGAGAACGATGACCGCATTGACAAACCTCATGACCCGCTTTTGCGCGGGTGAGGACAGCTGGCTAGCCAGATGCAGCACCAGCGACCCCAGTACATCTGAAGTTAGAGATGGAAACGGGAAATCACGGCGCAACAGCAATAGCAAACGCCGGAATAAAGGAGACATCACGAAGGGCACGACAGTAAATGCCGGATTCAAAAGCTCCCGGCCAGGCCAAAAGCCTCCTATTAAAGGCACCAGGGATGAACCGTCCAGCCTCAACAGAATTCTGGACCAGGTATGTCAGATACATAGTACCCCTAGCAAGCCCGCTAATCATACCCACAGAGTATGTTGGGTCTTCAAGCAGTCCGGCAAGCTCAACGCTGTACACAAGGGGGAGGATACACCAACTAAAGACGAGGACGAGCCTCCCAAGCAAGACACTGGGGAACAAAAGAAATTCCCCCCAGAAGTCAAAATAGTAAACATACTACACATGATCAAGGGAAAAAACAATGCGGCACCCCCAGGAAAATATACCCAAGTGCCTGTCACCGCGAAGTCCTGCCAATGGTCGTCTCAACCGATCATTTTCGACCATCGTGATTACTCAGCAAGTATCCGACACGCAAGATGGGTTGCCTTGGTATTAGACCCAGTAATTGGCGGATATCACTTCACACGAGTCTTGATGGACGGCGGCAGCAGCCTAAACCTCATATACCAGGATACAATCCGCGGGATGGGGTTAGACCCAACACAAATTCGCCATAGCAATACTACCTTCAAAGGAGTAACTCCAGGCCCAGGGGCTCGTTGTACGGGCTCCCTCCTACTACAAGTTATATTTGGCTCCCCCGATAACTTCCGTAGCGAGCATTTAACCTTCCACATCGCTCCGTTTCAAAGTGGCTATCAAGCACTGATCGGGCGCAAAGCTTTCGCTCGCTTTAATGCAATACCACACTACGCCTCCCTCACACTCAAGATGCCCGGTCCACGCGGCATCATCTCAGTGCACGGAAATATCAAGCGATCTCTGCGCGCCGAAGAGAGTGAGGCTGCCTTGGCAGCCACACACTAAAGGCGCCCGGACTAGCCAAAGCGCCCTATAGGTCGTCAAGACCTCAGACACAACTAATCGAGTCCGGCGCCGCTACCTATACCGAATAAATGGTCACACCCCTATTACAAGGGGCTCAACATGCGCAGACATGTGGCCATTCCTCCTCATCTTGAATTATGCATAGTTTTTTAATTATCTTTTTCCACGACAACCTTTTTCACCTAAATTCCTCTCTTTTGCAGACGATTATCGTGCCACACCCGTCCAGGATACGGCACAACGAAGACACAGGCGCAGACGTGCAGCAGGGACCCGCTCCAACGATTCTTTTTAGATAAAGACCCTGCGTAAACCTTTTTTACTGTCTCTTGTTGATACATATCCACCGTTGAGAAGGATGCTGGCGTCTTGGCATGTGGCCACGCCAGACCAATGCACGTACCTGGACATAAGGGGCTTCTTACGAAGGCCATTATTTAGGCCCGGTTTATACCACAAAGACCGAATACCTTAGGGAGTGTTCGGCGTCGCGAGTTTGGCCCTATATGCATCAGCTCCGAATCATTGTCTTTGGTCAAATGTTGGGTTTTCCCGGCTCCTGTGTTTTGATGCCTTACGTTCCGCTTTACCGGCTAAGGTAGCACCAGGAGAACTACTGCGATTGTGCCCTGGTTCATCCGGACGAGCACATCGGTAGAGAAAGCCGAAAATTGACTATCATGATCTAGCGCGAGACTGGTCAACCACTTGATGACCCATGGGAATGTTAGAATTCCTCCGCCTTAATGAAGGGCCGCTTTCCGGCCAGGCATATACGCACCCCGGGATCGGGAGAGTGCGGAGCCACCAGGGGCTATCTAGTAGCCCCACTGTCAAACTCCTATGGCTAAGTGAAAGTGTTAAAGCATCATAGTCCGGTTGCCTCGCTCGCTCCACTATCACCTCCTTAATAGGACCAAGACGTTGGGTTAAGTGTGAACGCGTGTTTCTGCGAACACCTCCGCATTATATGCGTGGGGGTTGAAGCCGACGACTGTAATCTTTCAGGTTATACACATGTATACATAAACGGCCGCCCAGGAGGCATCACATTACTTTCAGGAAAAAGTATAAAAGTAGCCTTATGAAAATTTATAAAAGCATTTTGCTTACAACGAGATTACATGTCACTCAAACATAATATTTTTTGAGCACTGGGTCTCTATCAAACGAGCACCCTCAAGAACTTCCTCAAAGTAGTGCTCAGCAGCCCTTCGACCTATGGCCGAATCCTGCGCTGCAACCGTGGTAGCATCCATCTCTGCCCAGTATGCTTTAGCACGGGCAAAGGCCATTCATGCGCCTTCTATGCATGCCGACCTCTTCATTGCATTTATGTGCGGCACCACGTCAAGGAACTGCTGCACCAAGCTGAAATAGCTGCTCGGTTTCGGCCATAGCTGATCCACAACAGAGCTCATGGAGAGTCCGGACAACCTATTTAGTTCGGCCCATTCGGCTAATTGGTCCTTCAATGAAAGCGGACGCTCGGGAGAAAGGAATTGTTTCTAAAACAGTTGGTCTACTTCACGGTCCGTCTGACTCTGGAAGTATTTGGCCGTAGCGGCAGTGCTCGCCGCCAAATCCATATACACATCCCCCGAACTCCACAGCCGATCCAGAGGGGCATACCGTGGACCTCCAAACTTCCTCTGCAGCATAAAGGATTTCCCGGCTACAATATCCCCGGCTTCCCGCAGCTCCTCCTTCTTTGCCCTCATAGCAGAGCGGAGGTCTTTTCCCGTTGCAGCAGCCTTCTCAAGGTCCGATGCCTTCGCCTGGTTTTCCTTTTCAAGAGCCCGGCAACGGTCGACGGCGGCTTTCAATTCTACGGCCATATTGGCCATCTTATCCCGGCTCTCGCCATGCGCGGCCTTCTCGGCTCGCAACTCTTCGGCCACCTTCAAAGCAGCCACATTACCCAATCTCGCTTGTTCCTTGGCTCGGGCAAGTTCCGCCCGCAAGGCTTCAACAGTGGCAGCTCCATCTGCAGTAATAACATGTTAAATATACTGCCTTCATGCTGCTCTTACTATGCGGCGTTTACCAGATAATAACACCTACCCTGCGCCTCGTCAAGCCTTTTGTTAACAAGCTCGATGTCGGCATCTGCCGCATCCAACTGCCGTTTTAAATGGGCAAACTCGCTAGTCCGGCTAGCCACCGGAGCCTCCATCACCTGCTCATAAAAGCACTATGGTTACAACCTATGATTATGATCCTCTGATCGTCATCGTTCTCAACGATAACCAGAGTCTCAGGGGCTATTATCTACACAGGGCACAGTTAGCATGTGCAGGACTATCATACATTATTTTACGTACCTCAAAACCTGTCAGTAGACTCATAAAAGCTTTATGCAATCCGCTTTCGGCGGACGAGATTCTCTCCATCACCGTATTCATCAGCACATGGTGTTCATCTGAGATGGCCGCTCACCCCACCAACTCCCTCAGAACATCCGACCGCACACTAGACGGTGTCAGACTCGTTTGTCTGCTCTCTTCGGGAGCCGGACACTGGGAACTTCGGGGGTCGACGGGATTATCTTCTGGCCTCGCCGGACTCAGAGAGGCCCTCCACGACGACACTTTAGGGTCGCCCGCTTCCGGAGCGGAGGAGTCCGGAGGAGGCGTTTCGCTCTCCATCATCTTTGGAAGAAGATCCCCCAAAGACGAGCTCATTTGAGAGGGGCTAAGGCCCGAACTGCAAAGATACATGCAGTGGTTACCTTCTCAGAAGAAAAGACGACATATCTGTACTATCAAGTTATTTTGGGTCACTTACGACTCGTGGGAGAATTGATCACCCCAAGGACTTTGTGCGGCAACCGCACCCCCCGGGGTAGGACCCTCTGTGGGAGACTTCTTCTCCCGTTTGGAAGCTTCGGCTTCCGAATCCCCAGACGCAATCCTTTTCCTCTTCTGATCATCTTCCTTCATGGAGACGCTCGCTCCCTCGGCTAGAGCGGCCAATGTTGGGGGCCCGCGACCGCTCGCATTTTCCTGCAAGGGCTCCGGGCAAGGTGCGGTCTGGAGCATCTTTTCCAATATCGGATTTTCCAAACCCTCAAGGAGGGGGGCCGAGCACCGAATCAACTTCGCCTTCGTTAGCCAGTCCTAGTCAAAAAGCAAACTCTCAGAAATAACTTAGCATCAAAGGAGAGGTAGTACGCTCGGTCGGAAGACGCCTTACCTGCTCGGCGGCGCGGTTGCTACTCAGGCCTGCGTCCTCGGTGATTTCCGGACACTCCACTTGAGGTCCGAAGAACGACTTGTACATCTCCTCGTGCGTCAGGCCGAGGAAATTTTGAATGGCGTGCGGTCCCTCGGGATTGAACTCCCACAAGCGAAGAGGTCGGCGTTTGCAAGGCTGGACTTGACGAACCAGCATAACTTGTGTTACCGCGACCAAACTGAAATCTCCATTAAAGAGATCTTGAATGCGGCTTTGCAGTATAGGCACGTCCTTGGCCGGACCCCAGCTCAATCCTCTGCAAATCCATGACATCAGTTGTGGAGGAGGGCCCGGGTGGAAAACGGGGGCGGCCGCCCACTTGGCACTTCTAGGAGCCGTGATGTAGAACCACTCCTGTTGCCACAATTCAGACACCTCTGGAATGGAACCTTTGGGCCACACAGCTCCTGTCATCTTGCGTATTGAGGCACCTCCACATGCCGCATGTTGCCCCTCGATCATCTTCGGCTTTACTTCAAAAGTCTTGAGCCATAGGCCAAAGTGAGGGGTAACCCGGAGGAAGGCCTCGCACACAACAATAAACGTCGTGATATGAAGAAAGGAGTCCGGAGCTAGATCATGGAAATCTAGCCCGTAGTAAAACATCAAGCCCCTAACAAAAGGATCCAATGCAAGGCCTAGACCTCGGAGGAAGTGGGAGACGAACACGACGCTCTCGTTGGGTTCGGGGGAGGGGACGGCCTGCCCCCGGGGAGGCAGCCGATGCAGAATCTCGGCGGTCAGATATTTGGCCTCCCTCAACTTTTTGACGTCTTCTTCCGTGACGGAAGAAGGCACCCATCGGCCTTGAAGGCTAGATCCGGACATGACTGAAGGTTCGGAGCACCTGACCTGAACTTTGGGCGTTTGAGCTTGAGGTGGGGGAAGGATTCGATTGAGCATGGGAGGGAAAAATAAAAGGCCTCGTCCCTTTATAAAGAGGGTGGATATCGAGCGTCCTCTCCGTGTCTGTTTGGACTTGCCTATGATCTAGGAGTCCTAGAAGCGGTTGGGTTACCCACGCCCGTATTGATGAGAATCCCGGAATAAGGGGATACGATCTCTGCTTTGACAAGACGTGCCAAGGAAACCGCATCGCATAACGCGCTGAGGTGGGATAATGAAACGACTCGGATAAAGGCTTGGCCGTGGTGTATCACGCTACGGAATACGTCAGCAGATTAGATTTGTGTAAATATTATTCCCTCTATGGCAATATGTGGAAAACTTATTTTGCAGAGCCGGACACTATCTTTGTGTTTAAAATTTTCTATAAAGTACTTGGAGGAGGAACCCGCCTTGCAATGCCGAAGATAATCTGCGCGCCGGACTCGTCATCATTGAAGCCTGGTTCAGGGGCTACTGAGGGAGTCCTGGATTAGGGGGTGTCCGGATGGCCGGACTATACCTTCAGCCGGACTCCTGGACTATGAAGATACAAGATTGAAGACTTTGTCCCGTGTCCGGAAGGGACTTTCCTTGGCATGGAAGGCAAGCTTGGCGATACGGATGTTCAGATATCCTACCATTGTAACCAACTCTATGTAACCCTAACCCTCTCCGGTGTCTATATAAACCAGAGGGTTTTAGTCCGTAGGACAACATACACATCAACAATCATACCATAGGCTAGCTTCTAGGGTTTAGCCTCTCTGATCTCGTGGTAGATCTACTCTTGTACTACCCATATCATCAATATTAATCAAGCAGGACGTAGGGTTTTACCTCCATCGAGAGGGCCCGAACCTGGGTAAAACTTCGTGTCCCTTGCCTCCTGTTACCATCCGGCCTAGACGCACAGTTTGGGACCCCCTACCCGAGATCCGCCGGTTTTGACACCGACACCTATTCAAATACAAAACAAATATGATGGAAAAGAACTACTAAAATTAGCAGTAGCGAGTGGATAAAATTAGCAGCAGCGCCACAGTAGCAGTAGTGCATCCAGGCAAAGTGCGCTAGAGCTATTAGCAGTAGCGAGCTTCCACGAAGCGCGCTGCTGCTAAACTTGTATAGTAGTAGCGCAGGTGTGCACGCGCTACTGCTACGGGTTAGCTGTAGCGCCTTATTAGTAGCGCCGGTCCCCATGCTACTGATATACCTAGAACCCGTGCTGCTGGTCGCCTTTTCCCTAGTAGTGCGGTGATTGCCATCCCCACCCCAGGAACATGCTGGGTGCCAGTCCAGATCGAGGACAGCAAAGAGGAATCAGATGCGGCACAAGGAGATCTGGGAGCGAGCTCGAGCCAGATGGGGATGGAGAAGCAGGGGAGGGAGAAGAAGGAGAAGATCCACACCCCGCGCAGATCCCCACGCTTCCTCCGCAGATCGCCGTGTCTTCAGGGCGCGACTAGATTCACGTCGGAGGGCTAGGCTTCTCCCCTGCCGGCAGTCGCTTTTGGCTGCTGGCTGGGGAGGAGTCTGATGAGGAAGACAACGACTCATCAGAATCCCGAGGTAAAACCAACATAGCTCAGAAATATCTTTTGAATTCATGCCAAAATGAAATGACTATGAGTCATATCAAAGGCATAAGAAAAGCTTCGAATAATGAAGTTGGGAAAAAGGATGACAGGAAAAATGTGGATAATCAAAAATACAAAGAAAGAGATTCAAGGAAATGGGGGGAAAATTACTTAAATGATAGATAATCTAGATGGGAATAATAGATGTATTATGGATGGCAGATTGGTTATAGAAAAAATGAGGGGAAAACCTGATATACCAGATTTTTGGTCTAAGATTGGGTTAGATGTAGATATTCTGGTAGTTTCCAATTGTGAGATCAATACTGACGATGATAGTAAACTCACAAAAAAGCAGATAGTGGAAAAAAATTGACACTGGTGACAGTCTGGAGAACTGGGCCATGGATTTGAGCCCAACTGTAGGGCATCATGACCCAAATATTGAGAAAACGGGGAGAGAAAGTACGCTTTCAAACTCCTTCACCCTGCTAAACTCCTGCCCAGACCTCTATATAAAGAGCAGAGAAGAGGGGGAGTCGATTTTACGGTTTCCGAGTGCGCCACAGTGGGGAGAAAGAGACATGGACAAAAATGGAGGAAGATTTCGAGGAGGGGGGCGATTCAACAAGGGGGAAGAGCAAGGTGATAACCCACAAGTATAGGGGATCGCAATAGTTTTCGATAAGTAAGAGTGTCGAACCCAACGAGGAGCTAAAGGAGGAACAAATATTCCCTCAAGTTCTATCGACCACCGATACAACTCTACGCACGCTTGACGTTCGCTTTACCTAGAACAAGTATGAAACTAGAAGTACTTTGTAGGAGTTGTTGGATAGGTTTGCAAGGTAATAAAGAGCAAGTAAATAAAAAGTAGGGGCTGTTTAGATAAAGACACAACTAAGTTAGTTTTAGTAAAGAGCTTTTTGTTACGAGAAAGTTATTTGTCCCTAGGCAATCGATAACTAGACCGGTAATCATTATTGCAATTTTATATGAGGGAGAGGCATAAGCTAACATACTTTCTCTACTTGGATCATATGCACTTATGATTGGAACTCTAGCAAGCATCCGCAACTACTAAAGATCATTAAGGTAAAACCCAACCATAGCATTAAAGTATCAAGTCCTCTTTATCCCATACGCAACAACCCCCTTACTCGGGTTTGTGTTTCAGTCACTCATGCAAACCCACTATAAGAGAATCATAAACGTATTGCAACACCGTACAACAGGAATCCCTCACGCTTGCGCGAGATGGAGAGCACCATAGGACAGCACCAATAATAAAACATGCAACTCAAACCAATCATGATCATCAAATAACCCATAGGATAAAACGGATCTACTCAAACATCATAGGATAGCAATACATCATTGGGAAATAATATATAGCGTTGAGCACCATGTTTAAGTAGAGACTACAGCGGGTAAGAGATAGGTTACACCGCTGCATAGAGGGGGGAAGAGTTGGTGATGATGGCGGTGAAGTTGTTGGTGAAGATTGCGGTGATGACGATGGCCCCCGGTGGCACTCCGGTGCCACCGGAAGCGAGGGGGAGAGGGGCCCCCTTCTTCTTCTTCTTATTCCTTGACCTCCTCCCTAGATGGGAGAAGGGTTTCCCCTCTGGTCCTTGGCCTCCATGGCATGGGAGGGGCGAGAGCCCCTCCGAGATTGGATATGTCTCTCTGTCTCTCTCTGTTTCTGCGTTCTCAGATTCTACCCTATCACCGTTTCTTATATTCCTGGAGATCCGTAACTCCGATTGGGCTGAAATTTTAACACGATCTCTATCCGGATATTAGCTTTCTTGCAGCGAAATAAGGGCATAAACCGCCTTACGGGGTGGCCACGAGGGTCAGGGGCGCGCCCCCTACCTCGTGGCCCCCTCGTACATCGTCTCGCGTGGATTTTTATTCCCAAAAATCATATATATTCCAAAAAAATCTTCGTCAGTTTTTATCCCGTTTGGACTCCGTTTGATATGGATATTCTGTGAAACAAACAACATCCAACAAACAGGAACTGGCACTAGGCACTGTATTAATATGTTAGTCCCAAAAAATAGTATAAAAAGTTGCCAAAAGTATATGAAAGTTGTAGAATATTGGCATGGAACAATCAAAAATTATAGATACGACGGAGACGTATCAGCATCCCCAAGCTTAATTCCTGCTCGTCCTCGAGTAGGTAAATGATAAAAAAGATAATTTTTGATATGGAATGCTACCTAGCATAATCTTGATCACATATCTAATCATGGCATGAATATTAATATACGAGTGATTCAAAGCAATAGTCTATCATTTGACATAAAAACAATAATCCTTCAAGCCTACTAATAAAGCAATCATGTCTTTTTGAAATAACATGGCCAAAGAAAGTTATCCCTACAAAATCATATAGTCTGGCTATGCTCCATATTCACCACACAAAATATTCAAATCATGCACAACCCTGATGACAAGCCAAGCAATTGTTTCATACTTTTGATGTTCTCAAACCTTTTCAACTTTCACACAATACATGAGCGTGGGCCATGGACATAGCACTATAGGTGGAATAGAATGGTGGTTGTGGAGAGGACAAAAAGGAGAAGATAGTCTCACATCAACTAGGCGTATCAACGGGCTATGGAGATGCCCATCAATAGATATCAATGTGAGTGAGTAGGGGTTGCCATGCAATGGATGCACTAAGAGTTATAAGTATATGAAAGCTCAAACTGAAACTAAGTGGGTGTGCATCCAACTTGCTTGCTCATGAAGACCTACGGCATTTGAGTAACCCCATCATCGGAATATACAAGCCAAGTTCTATAATGAAAATTCTCACTAGTATATGAAAGTGATAACTCAAGAGACTCTCTATATGAAGAATTGTTGGGGAACGTTGCAGAAAACAAAAATTTTCCTACGGTTTCACCAAGATCCATCTAGGAGTTCATCTAGCAACGAGTGATTGGATTTCATCTACATACCTTTGTAGATCACGCGCGGAAGCGTTCAAATAACGGGGATGAGGAAGGCGCACTCGACGTGATCCAAATCACCGGAGATCCTAGCGCCGAACGGACGGCACCTCCGCATTCAACACACGTACGGTCAGCGTGACGTCTCCTCCTTCTTGATCCAGCAAGGGGGAGAAGAGGTTGAGGAAGATGGCTCCAGCAGCAGCACGACGGCGTGGTGGTGATGGAGCTGCAGTACTCCGGCAGGGCTTCGCCAAGCTCTATGGAGGAGGAGGATGTGTTGGAGAGGGAGAGGGAGGCACCAAAGGCATGGTTGAGAGGCCCTCCTTCCCCCACTATATATAGGGAGCCTAGGGGGGCGCCGGCCCTAGGAGATGCAATCTCCTAGGGGGGCGGCGGCCAAGGGAGGAATCCCTCCTCCCCAAGGCACCTAGGAGGTGCCTTCCCCCTTTAGGACTCTTCCTTTCTTGATCTCCTGGCACATGGGCCTCTTCGGGCTGGTGCCCTTGGCCCATATGGGCCAAGGTGCACACCCCTACAGCCCATGTGGCCCCCCGGGGCAGGTGGCCCCACCCGGCGGACCCCCGGGACCCTTCCGGTGGTCCCGGTACAATACCGGTGACCCCGAAACTTGTCCCGACGGCCGAAATAGCACTTCCTATATATAATTCTTTACCTCCGGACCATTCCGGAACTCCTCCTGACGTCCGGGATCTCATCCGGGACTCCGAACAACATTCGGGTTACTGCATATACATATCCCTACAACCCTAGCGTCACCGAACCTTAAGTGTGTAGACCCTACGGGTTCGGGAGACATGTAGACATGACCGAGATCGCTCTCCGGTCAATAACCAACAGCGGGATCTGGATACCCATGTTGGCTCCCACATGCTCCTCGATGATCTCATCGGATGAACCACGATGTCGAGGATTCAAGCAACCCCGTATACAATTCCCTTTGTCAATCAGTATGCTACTTGCCCGAGATTCGATCGTCGGTATCCCAATACCTTGTTCAATCTCGTTACTGGCAATTCACTTTACTCGTACCGTAATGCATGATCCCGTGACCAGACACTTGGTCACTTTGAGCTCATAATGATGATGTATTACCGAGTGGGCCCAGTGATACCTCTCCGTCATACGGAGTGACAAATCCCAGTCTTGATCCGTGTCAACCCAACAGACACTTTCGGAGATACCCGTAGTATACCTTTATAGTCACCCAGTTACGTTGTGACGTTTGGTACACCCAAAGCACTCCTACGGTATCCGGGAGTTACACGATCTCATGGTCTAAGGAAAAGATACTTGACATTGGAAAAACTCTAGCAAACGAACTATACGATCTTATGCTATGTTTAGGATTGGGTCTTGTCCATCACATCATTCTCCTAATGATGTGATCTCGTTATCAATGACATCCAATGTCCATAGTCAGGAAACCATGACTATCTGTTGATCAACGAGCTAGTCAACTAGAGGGTTACTAGGGACATGTTGGTGTCTATTATTCACACATTATTACGATTTCCGGATAACACAATTATAGCATGAATAAAGACAATTATCATGAACAAGGAAATATAATAATAATGCTTTTATTATTGCCTCTAGGGCATATTTCCAACAGTCTCCCACTTGCACTAGAGTCAATAATCTAGTTACATTGTGATGAATCGAACACCCATGGAATTCTGGTGTTGATCATGTTTTGCTCTAGGGAGAGGTTTAGTCAATGGATCTGCTACATTCAGGTCCGTATGTACTTTACAAATATCTATGTCTCCATCTTGAACATTTTCACGAATGGAGTTGAAGCGACGCTTGATGTGCCTGGTCTTCTTGTGAAACCTGGGCTCCTTGGCAAGTGCAATAGCTCCAGTGTTGTCACAGAAGAGTTTGATTGGCCCCGACGCATTGGGTATGACTCCTAGGTCGGTGATGAACTCCTTCACCCAAACTGCTTCATGTGCTGCCTCCGAGGCTGCCATGTACTCCGCTTCACATGTAGATCCCGCCACGACGCTCTACTTGCAATTGCACCAGCTTACTGCCCCACCATTCAAAATATACACGTATCCGGTTTGTGACTTTGAGTCATCCAGATCTGTGTCGAAGCTAGCGTCGACGTAACCCTTTACGACGAGCTCTTCGTCACCTCCATAGACGAGAAACATTTCCTTAGTCCTTTTCAGGTACTTCAGGATATTCTTGACCGCTGTCCAGTGTTCCTTGCCGGGATTACTTTGGTACCTACCTACCAAACTTACGACAAGGTTTACATCAGGTCTGGTACACAGCATGGCATACATAATAGAACCTATGGTTGAGGCATAGGGGATGACACTCATCTCTTCTATATCTTCTGCCGTGGTCGGACATTGAGCTGAGCTCAATTTCACACCTTGCAACACAGGCAAGAACCCCTTCTTAGACTGATCCATATTGAACTTCTTCAATATCTTATCAAGATATGTGCTTTGTGAAAGACCTATGAGGCGTCTTGATCTGTCTCTATAGATCTTGATGCCTAATATATAAGCAGCTTCTCCAAGTTCCTTCATTGAAAAACTCTTATTCAAGTAGGCCTTAATGCTGTCCAAAAGCTCTATATCATTTCCCATCAAAAGTATGTCATCTACATATAATATGAGAAATGCTACAGAGCTCCCACTCACTTTCTTGTAAACGCATGCTTCTCCATAAGTCTGCGTAAACCCAAACGCTTTGATCATCTCATCAAAGCGAATGTTCCAACTCCGAGATGCTTGCACCAGCCCATAAATCGAGCGTTGGAGCTTGCACACCATGTTAGCATTCTTAGGATCGACAAAACCTTCCGGCTGCATCATATACAATTCTTCCTTAAGGAAACCATTAAGGATTGTCGTTTTGACGTCCATTTGCCATATCTCATAATCATAGAATGCGGCAATTGCTAACATGATTTGGACGTACTTTAGCTTCTCTACCGGTGAGAAAGTCTCATCATAGTCAACCCCTTGAACTTGTCGATAACCCTTAGCGACAAGCCGAGCTTTATAGATGGTCACATTACCATCCGCGTCTGTCTTCTTCTTAAAGATCCATTTATTTTCTATGGCTCGCCGCTCAACAGGCAAGTCAGTCAAAGTCCATACTTCGTTTTCATACATGGATCCTATCTCGGATTTCATGGCTTCTAGCCATTTGTCGGAATCCGGGCCCGCCATCGCTTCTTCATAGTTCGAAGGTTCACCGTTGTCTAACAACATGATTTCCAAGACAGGGTTGCCGTACCACTCTGGTGCGGAACGTGTCCTTGTGGACCTACGAATTTCAGTAGGAGCTTGATCAGAAGTATCCTGATCATCATCATTAACTTCCTCTCTAGTCGGTGCAGGCACCTCAGGAACATTTTCTTGAGTTGCGCCATTTTCCGGTTCAAGAGGTAATACTTCATCAAGTTCTACTTTCCTCCCACTTACTTCTTTCGAGAGAAACTCCTTCTCTAGAAAGGATCCATTCTTGGCAACAAAGATCTTGCCTTTGGATCTGAGGTAGAAGGTATACCCAATAGTTTCTTTAGGGTATCCTATGAAGACGCATTTTTCCGACTTGGGTTCGAGCTTTTCAGGTTGAAGTTTCTTGACATAAGCATCGCATCCCCAAACTTTCAGAAACGACAGCTTAGGTTTATTCCCAAACCATAATTCATACGGTGTCGTCTCAACGGATTTCGACGGAGCCCTATTTAAAGTGAATGCGGCAGTCTCTAGAGCATACCCCCAAAAAGATAGCGGTAAATCGGCAAGAGACATCATAGATCGCACCATATATAATAGAGTGCGATTACGACGTTCGGACACACCATTACGCTGAGGTGTTCCAGGCGGCGTGAGCTGTGAAACTATTCCACATTTTCTGAAGTGTGTGCCAAACTCATGACTCAAGTATTCTCCTCCACGATCTGATCGCAGGAACTTGATTTTCCTGTCACGTTGATTCTCAACCTCACTCTGAAATTCCTTGAACTTTTCAAAGGTCTCAGACTTGTGTTTCATTAAGTAGACATACCCATATCTACTCAAGTCATCAGTGAGGGTGAGAACATAACGATAGCCACCGCGAGCCTCAACACTCATTGGACCACACACATCAGTATGTATGATTTCCAATAAGTTGGTTGCTCGCTCCATTGTTCCTGAGAATGGAGTCTTGGTCATTTTACCCATGAGGCATGGTTCGCACGTGTCAAATGATTCGTAATCAAGAGACTCTAAAAGTCCATCAGCATGGAGCTTCTTCATGCATTTGACACCTATGTGACCAAGGCGGCAGTGCCACAAGTATGTGGGACTATCATTATCAATCTTACATCTTTTGGTACTCACACTATGAACATGTGTAGCATTACGCTCGAGATTCATTAAGAATAAACCATTCACCATCGGAGCATGACCATAAAACATATCTCTCATATAAATAGAACAACCATTATTCTCGGATTTAAATGAGTAGCCATCTCGAATAAAATGAGATCCTGATACAATGTTCATGCTCAAACTTGGCACTAAATAACAATTATTGAGGTTCAAAACTAACCCCGTAGGTAAATGTAGAGGTAGCGTGCCGACGGCGATCACATCGACCTTGGAACCATTCCCGATGCGCATCGTCACCTCGTCCTTCGCCAGTCTCCGCTTATTCCGCAGCTCCTGCTTTGAGTTACAAATGTGAGCAACTGCACCGGTATCAAATACCCAGGAGCTACTACGAGTACTGGTAAGGTACACATCAATTACATGTATATCACATATACCTTTCGTTTTGCCGGCCTTCTTGTCTGCTAAGTATTTGGGGCAGTTCCGCTTCCAGTGACCACTTTCCTTGCAATAAAAGCACTCAGTCTCGGGCTTGGGTCCATTCTTTGGCTTCTTCCCGGCAGCTTGCTTGCCAGGCGCGGCAAATCCCTTGCCGTCCTTCTTGAAGGTTTTCTTACCCTTGCCTTTCTTGAACTTAGTGGTTTTATTCACCATCAACACTTGATGTTCCTTTTTGACTTCTACCTCTGCTGATTTCAGCATTGCAAATACTTCAGGAATGGTATTTTCCATCCCCTGCATATTGAAGTTCATCACAAAGCTCTTGTAGCTCGGTGGAAGCGACTGAAGGATTCTGTCAATGACCGCGTCATCCGGGAGATTAACTCCCAGCTGAGTCAAGCGGTTATGTAACCCAGACATTGTGAGTATGTGCTCACTGACAGAAATATTTTCCTCCATCTTACAGCTGAAGAATTTGTCAGAGACTTCATATCTCTCGACCCGGGCATGAGCTTGGAAAACCATTTTCAGCTCTTCCAACATCTCATATGCTCCGTGTCTCTCAAAACGCTTTTGGAGCCCCGGCTCTAAGCTGTAAAGCATGCCGCACTGAACAAGGGAGTAGTCATCGGTACGTGCCTCCCAAGCGTTCATAACGTCTTGTTCTGCAGGGAGAACAGGTGCATCACCCAGCGGTGCTTGTAGGACATAATCTTTCTTGGCAGCTATGAGGATGATCCTCAGGTTCCGGACCCAGTCCGTGTAGTTGCTGCCATCGTCTTTCAGCTTGGTTTTCTCTAGGAACGCGTTGAAGTTGAGGACTACGTTGGCCATTTGATCTACAAGACATATTGTAAAGATTTTAGACTAAGTTCATGATAATTAAGTTCATCTACTCAAATTATTCAATGAACTCCCACTTAGATAGACATCCCTCCTGTAATCTAAGTATAACATGATCCGAGTTAACTAGGCCGTGTCCGATCATCACGTGAGACGGACTAGTCAACATCGGTGAACATCTTCATGTTGATCGTATCTTCTATACGACTCATGCTCGACCTTTCGGTCTTTTGTGTTCCGAGGCCATGTCTGTACATGCTAGGCTCGTCAAGTCAACCTAAGTGTTTGCACGTGTAAATCTGTCTTACACCCGTTGTATGTGAACGTTGGAATCTATCACACCCGATCATCACGTGGTGCTTCAGAACAACGAACTGTCACAATGGTGCACAGTTAGGGGGAACACTTTCTTGAAATTATTATGAGGGATCATCTTATTTACTACCATCGTTCTAAGCAAACAAGATGCAAAAACATGATAAACATCACATGCAATCAAATAATAATAGTGACATGATATGGCCAATATCACATAGCTCCTTTGATCTCCATCTTGGGGCTCCATGATCATCTTGTCACCGGCATGACACCATGATCTCCATCATCGTGTCTCCATGAAGTTGCTCGCCAACTATTACTTCCACTACTATGGCTAACAGGTTTAGCAATAAAGTAAAGTAATTTACATGGCGTTTCTCAATGACACGCAGGTCATACAAAAAATAAAGACAACTCCTATGGCTCCTGCCGGTTGTCATACTCATCGACATGCAAGTCGTGATTCCTATTACAATAGCATGAACATCTCATACATCACATATATATCATTCATCATTCATCACAACTTTGGCCATATCATATCACAAAGCACTTGCTGCAAAAACAAGTTAGACATCCTCTAATTGTTGTTGCAAGTTTTACGTGGCTGAAATAGGGTTCTAGCAAGAACGTTTTCTTACCTACGTTAAAGCCACAACATGATCTGTCAACTTCTTTTTACCCTTCATAAGGACCCTTTTCATCGAATCCGCTCCAACTAAAGTGGGAGAGATAGACACCCGCCAGCCACCTTATGCAACTAGTGCATGTCAGTCGGTGGAACCGGTCTCACGTAAGCGTACGTGTAAGGTTGGTCCGGGCCGCTTCATCCCAGAATACCGTTGAAGCAAGATAAGACTAGTAGCGGCAAGAAAGTTGACAACATCAACGCCCACAACAAATTGTGTTCTACTCGTGCAAGAGAACTACGCATAGACCTAGCTCATGATGCCACTGTTGGGGAATGTTGCAGAAAACAAAAATTTTCCTACGGTTTCACCAAGATCCATCTAGGAGTTCATCTAGCAACGAGTGATCGGATTGCATCTACATACCTTTGTAGATCACGCACGGAAGCGTTCAAAGAACGGGGATGAGGAAGGCGTACTCGACGTGATCCAAATCACCGGAGATCCTAGCGCCGAACGGATGGCACCTCCGCGTTCAACACACATACGGTCAGCGTGACGTCTCCTCCTTCTTGATCCAGCAAGGGGGAGAAGAGGTTGAGGAAGATGGCTCCAGCAGCAGCACGACGGCGTGGTGGTGATGGAGCTGCAGTACTCCGGCAGGGCTTCGCCAAGCTCTATGGAGGAGGAGGATGTGTTGGAGAGGAAGAGGGAGGCACCAAAGGCGTGGTTGAGAGGCCCTCCTTCCCCCACTATATATAGGGATCCTAGGGGGGGCGCCGGCCCTAGGAGATGCAATCTCCTAGGAGGCTCCGGCCAAGGGAGGAATCCCTCCTCCCCAAGGCACCTAGGAGGTGCCTTCCCCCTTTAGGACTCTTCCTTTCTTGATCTCCTGGCACATGGGCCTCTTGGGGCTGGTGCCCTTGGCACATATAGGCCAAGGCGCACACCCCTACAGCCCATGTGGCCCCCCGGGGAAGGTGGCCCCACCCGGTGGACCCCCGGGACCCTTCCGGTGGTCCCGGTACAATACCGGTGACCCCGAAACTTGTCCCGACGGCCGAAATAGCACTTCCTATATATAATTCTTTACCTCCGGACCATTCCGGAACTCCTCGTGACGTCCGGGATCTCATCCGGGACTCTGAACAACATTCGGGTTACTGCATATACATATCCCTACAACCCTAGCGTCACCGAACCTTAAGTGTGTAGAGCCTACGGGTTCGGGAGACATGTAGACATGACCGAGATCGCTCTCCGGTCAATAACCAACAGTGGGATCTGGATACCCATGTTGGCTCCCACATGCTCCTCGATGATCTCATCGGATGAACCATGATGTCGAGGATTCAAGCAACCCCGTATACAATTCCCTTTGTCAATCGGTATGCTACTTGCCCGAGATTCGATCGTCGGTATCCCAATACCTTGTTCAATCTCGTTACCGGCAAGTCACTTTACTCGTACCGTAATGCATGATCCCGTGACCAGAAACTTGGTCACTTTGAGCTCATAATGATGATGTATTACCGAGTGGGCCCAGTGATACCTCTCCGTCATACGGAGTGACAAATCCCAGTCTTGATCCGTGTCAACCCAATAGACACTTTCGGAGATACCCGTAGTATACCTTTATAGTCACCCAGTTACGTTGTGACGTTTGGTACACCCAAAGCACTCCTACGGTATCCGGGAGTTACACGATCTCATGGTCTAAGGAAAAGATACTTGACATTGGAAAAACTCTAGCAAACGAACTATATGATCTTATGCTATGTTTAGGATTGGGTCTTGTCCATCACATCATTCTCCTAATGATGTGATCTCGTTATCAATGACATCCAATGTCCATAGTCAGGAAACCATGACTATCTGTTGATCAACGAGCTAGTCAACTAGAGGCTTACTAGGGACATGTTGGTGTCTATTATTCACACATGTATTACGATTTCTGGATAACACAATTATAGCATGAATAAAGGCAATTATCATGAACAAGGAAATATAATAATAATGATTTTATTATTGCCTCTAGGGCATATTTCCAACAAGAATATGGTGCTACTCTGAAGCACAAGTGTGGTAAAAGGATAGTAACATTGCCCCTTCTCTCTTTTTCTCTCATTTTTTATATTTTTTTGGCCTTTCTCTTTTTTCTTTTTCGTCCGGAGTCTCATCCCGACTTGTGGGGGAATCATAGTCTCCATCATCCTTTACTCACTGGGGCAATGCTCTAATAGTGATGATCATCACACTTTTATTTACTTACAACTCGATATTACAACTCGAAACTAGCACAAAGATATGAATCTATATGAATGCCTCCAGCTATGTACCGGGATGTGCAATGATGTAGCGTAGCAGTGACATCAAAAAACGGACAAGCCATGAAAACATCATGCTAGCTATCTTACGATCATGCAAAGCAATATGGCAATGAATGCTCAAGTCATGTATATGATGATGATGGAAGTTGCATGGCAATATATCTCGGAATGGCTATGGAAATGCCATGATAGGTAGGTATGGTGGCTGTTTTGAGGAAGGTATATGGTGGGTTTATGGTACCGGCGAAAGTTGTGCGATACTAGAGAGGCTAGCAATGATGGAAGGGTGAGGGTGCGTATAATCCATGGACTCAACATTAGTCATAATGAACTCACATACTTATTGCAACAATCTATTAGTCATCGAAACAAAGTACTACGCGCATGTTCCTAGGGGGATAGATTGGTAGGAAAACACCATCGCTCGTCCCCGACCGCCACTCATAAGGAAGACAACCAATAAATAAATCATGCTCCGACTTCGTTACATAACGGTTCACCATACGTGCATGCTACGGGAATCACAAACCTCAACACAAGTATTTCTACTAATCCACAACTACCCACTAGCATGACTCTAATAGCACCATCTTTATATCGCAAAACTATTGCAAGGAATCAAACAGACCATATTTAGTGATCTACAAGTTTTATGTAGGGTTTTATGACTAACCATGTGAATGACCAATTCCTGTCATCTCTCTAAATAGATATAAGTGAAGCAAGAGAGTTAATTTCTTTCTACAAAAGATATGCCCACGCTCTAACAAATATAAGTGAAGCAAAAGAGCATTCTACAAATGGCGGTTTCCTATGTAAAGAGAAACAGGCAATCCAAACTTCAAATGATATAAGTGGAGCACATGAAGCATTCTATAAAGCCATACTCAAAAGATATAAGTGGAGTGCATAGAGCATTCTATAAATCAACCAAGGACTATCTCATACCAGCATGGTGCATAAAAGAAAAATGAAAACTAAAAGCAAAATACGCTCCAAGATTGCACATATCGCATGAACGAAACGAATCCGAAAACATACCGATACTTGTTGAAGAAAGAGGGGATGCCATCTAGGGCATCCCCAAGCTTAGACGCTTGAGTCTCCTTGAATATTTACTTGTGGTGCCTCGGGCATCCCCAAGCTTGAGCTCTTGCCTCTCTTCCTTCTTCCCATATCGAGATCTTCTCGATCATCGAATAGTTCATCCACACAAAACTTCAACAGAAAACTTGGTAAGATCCGTTAGTATAATAAAGCAAATCACTACTCTAAGTACTGTTGCAAACCAATTCATATTTTGCTTTTGCATTGTGTCTACTGTAATATAACTTTTTCATGGCTTAATCTACTGATATAATTCGATAGTTTCATCAAAACAAGCAAACTATGCATCAAAAACAGAATCTGTGTAAAACAGAACAGTATGTAATAATCTGAACATTCACCATACTTATGATAGTTGAAAAATTCTACCAGAATTATGAAGACAGTGCAAAAAGAATCAGAACCATTTGACGTTCCAGCTAAAAATGTAAAATCGCGCACTACGGCCAAAGTTTCTGTCGTGCACCGTACAGACCATCAAGCAAATGTAAATATCCTAAAGGAAAACCTTGGTACATTATTTTTATAATACAATGTAATTGTACAAGGGGATAATTATTTTTTGTTGAAAAGTTTCTGTAATCAAGATTCACAAAGTTTCAGTGAGCATGAACAAAGTTCAAGGAGCTCTCCCACTTCAACAATGCTTATCTTTCTCACTTTCACTTTCCTTTTTGAAAAAGTTTTGGGTTCCCCTCTTTATTTTTGTTGTTTTTAAACTATATGAAAGCACTCAATAGAAATAAGTGACTCTCTAAAACTTCCGTGTTGTCTCCCTGGCAGCGCTTTCTTTAAAGCCATTAAGCTAGGCATATAGTGCTCAAGTAGGGAATCCACCCGGATCCCAAGGTATATCAAAGCCTATTTTAATTAACAATGATTTGTAGTTTAGTAGTGAGCACAAAGTAACATATATCATGTAACAATGAAGTCTAATTCTCTTCCTATGCATCGGCATGTCATAAAAGAACAATTCTTGCACACCTAGTAAAGGCCAATGCATAGTATAAATAGTTTCTTGCAATTTTATCATGTGGGAAACATAGAGAGGTGGATATATAGTTCCTCTCTCATAATAATTGCAAGTAGGAGCAGCAAGCACATGCATATTATATCTATCAAAATCATCATGTGTAATAGTAAAAGGCAACCCATCAATGTAATCCTTAATAAGTGCAAACTTCTTTGATATAGTGTAGTCAGGAGAATTCAAAAAGATAATAGGGCTATCATGCATCGGTGCAATAGTAACAATTTCATGTTTAACATAAGGAACTATAGCAAGTTCATCTCCATAAGCATAATTCATATTGGCATCTTGGCCACAAGCATAGCAAGCATCATCAAAAAGGGATATTTCAAAAGAATCAACGGGATCATAGCAATTATCATAGCATTCATCCTTCGGTAAGCACAAAGGGAAATTAAACAATGTATGAGTCGAAGAGTTAATCTCATTAGAAGGTGGGCATGGGTGATCAATCCGCTCTTCCTCCTTTTGTTCTTCGCTCTCCTCCTCATCTTTTTCATCCAATGAGCTCACAGTTTCATCAACTTCTTCTTCCATAGATTCCTGCAAAAAATATTAGTCTCTTCTTGGACAGCGGAGACTTTCTCAATAAGCGTATTAATATAGGAATTATATTCATAATTATCATAGCAATATTTTAGGATAGCTAAATTTTCAGGCCTATAAACATCATCATCAAAAGCTTCATACTTTTCAAACAAAGATTCAATTTCATAAGCACCCTTAAAAGCAACAAATTCTTCTATTTATTCCACATCATAGTAATCATATATACCATTAGCATAAGAAGCTAAGGTTTCATTATCATTAAATTTGCATGAAAAGGGAAGGTGTGGAGCCTTCATCCTAGAGCAACAAGTATAATCATAACTCAAGCATACTTGCCGACATACCATTTCAATATATAAATTTGATCCCATAATAGTTTCCCTTTTTGTGTCAAGCGATAATCCCTAAAGTATTCATGTTGATCCAACGTTACTCCCATTACCAGATTGAATGGGGTTTTCTCAGGATTATCAAAGTAGTACATAATTTCGGTCACATAATGAGCATCGAGGGTTTTAGGACGTTCCTCATCTCCATGAGCAGCAAGTACACCTAATTTTTTTGGTATTTCGTGTTCCACATCCATAACTAAAGATAAAGAACAACTAAGAACAACAAATAAAAATTACTTAGCGATAAAGCAAACAAGCACACACGAGAATATTCACCCCACGCTATTGCTCCCCGGCAACGGCGCCAGAAAAAGGTCTTGATAACCCACAAGTATAGGGGATCGCAACAGTTTTCGATAAGTAAGAGTGTCGAACCCAACGCGGAGCTAAAGGCAGAACAAATATTCCCTCAAGTTCTATCGACCACTGATACAACTCTACGCACGCTTGACGTTCGCTTTACCTAGAATAAGTATGAAACTAGAAGTACTTTGTAAGAGTTGTTGGATAGGTTTGCAAGGTAATAAAGAGCAAGTAAATAAAAAGTAGGGGCTGTTTAGGTAAAGAAACAACTAAGTTAGTTTTAGTAAAGAGCTTTTTGTTACGAGAAAGTTATTTGTCCCTAGGCAATTGATAACTAGACCGGTAATCATTATTGCAATTTTATATGAGGGAGAGGCATAAGCTAACATACTTTCTCTACTTGGATCATATGCACTTATGATTGGAACTCTAGCAAGCATCCGCAACTACTAAAGATCATTAAGGTAAAACCCAACCATAGCATTAAAGTATCAAGTCCTCTTTATCCCATACGCAACAACCCCCTTACTCGGGTTTGTGTTTCAGTCACTCACGCAACCCACTATAAGAGAATCATAAACGTATTGCAACACCCTACAGCGGGAATCCCTCACGCTTGCGCGACACGGAGAGCACCATAGGACAGCACCAATAATAAAAACATGCAACTCAAACCAATCACGATCATCAAATAACCCATAGGACAAAACGGATCTACTCAAACATCATAGGATAGCCATACATCATTGGGAAATAATATATAGCATTGAGCACCATGTTTAAGTAGAGATTACAGCGGGTAAGAGAGAGGTTACGCCGCTGCATAGAGGGGGGAAGATTTGGTGATGATGGCGGTGAAGTTGTTGGTGAAGATTGCGGTGATGATGATGGCCCCCGGTGGCACTCCGGTGCCACCGGAAGCGAGGGGGAGAGGGCCCCCCTTCTTCTTCTTATTCCTTGACCTCCTCCCTAGATGGGAGAAGGGTTTCCCCTCTGGTTCTTGGCCTCCATGGCATGGGAGGGGCGAGAGCCCCTCCGAGATTGGATATGTCTCTCTGTCCCTCTCTGTTTCTGCGTTCTTAGATTCTACTCTTTCACCGTTTCTTATATTCCCGGAGATCTGTAACTCCGATTGGGCTGAAATTTTAACACGATCTCTATCCGTATATTAGCTTTCTTGCGGCAAAGGAAGGGCATCAACCACCTTACGGGGTGGCCACGAGGGTTAGGGGAGCACCTGCCCCCCTTGGGCGCGCCCCTGCCTCGTGGCCCCCTCGGGCATCATCTCGCATGGATTTTTCTTCCCAAAAGTCATATATATTCCAAAAAAATCTCTGTCAGTTTTTTTCCCGTTTGGACTCCGTTTGATATGGATATTTTGCGAAACAAAAAACATGCAACAAACAGGAACTGGCACTGGGCACTGGATCAATATGTTAGTCCCAAAAAATAGTATAAAAAGTTGCCAAAAGTATATGGAAGTTGTAGAATATTAGCATGGAACAATCAAAAATTATAGATACGACGGAGACGTATCACAAGGTAGTCAGAGTCGGGATTCGGAGTCGGATCGGTTTTCCTCAGACAGAATCGAGTCGTAAGATCCAGTCGTGGAATCGAGGATTCTACTAGATTTACTCAAATAAGATATTTTGTATGCAGACAAGAATTTATACGGGTTCTATAGAGTTTTGACACTAAATATGGAGCAAAGAACATACACATCGATGCTAGTTGTATTCCACTTCTTTTTATGGCTAACCTACCATCTAGCTCGCATGTATGGAACATATATGAGTGGGAAATATATAGAACATTTAAAACTTCAATGCACGAAATCTACTTATGTTCTTTTTAGATTGCATGAATAGTCAATCACTTGTCTATCTGACCTACAGTGCTAAACCTTGAAGGGTCTTGCTCTCCTTCTCCGATCAATCTTGAAGCATCCTCCTTTTGACGCCAATTCCATATGTCAACAAGCCTGATCCTCAATTTCAATCTAGGGTTTCTGAGAGCTAGATCAAAGGTGTCTACGGCTGAGCATTTAAACTTGGGAGGGGAATAAAGGTCCATGAGGTATATTAAAAGGGGTTTGGATGATGGCATACTATTTTGCTACAACTAAACAACTGGCTAAGATAAGTTAGTAGAATCGAATGTAGTGCATATCATAGTCAGGATTGTACAGTTTTGTACATAATTCTATGATTTGAATCGCGACTCAACATGGATTCTACCTAATCCGGATTCATAGTGGGAGTTGGATCGACATGCTTCCGTAGGGTCGCTAAGTCGTGGATTCTAGCAGTCGAATCGGGATTCCGAATGGATGGCGGTATAGGAGAAAAGAGGAGGGAGATGATTATCACAAGAATCAGATACCTTGGGAGGAGAGGAGAGATCTTACTCGAGGGAAAGAGAATTGGAGATTTCAAGACAGACAAGAGTTGAGGCAAGATCCAGTTGCAAGAGGGGGGACGATCAGGGAGAGCGGGCTAACAGCAAGAACAAAGGAAAAGAGGAGACAAGGACTAGTCAAGGCGAAGTAGTAGATGAGTTCTGGCAGCACGACGGCGTGGTGACGGTGATTGTGAAACTATCTGTAGGGCTTCGCCAAGCATAACGACATGGACGAAGGAGGAACTAAAACTAGAGGGAGAGGGGGCGCCGCGCACGGCTTGGGGGTCGTGGTGTGTGTTGCCCCTCTCCCTCCTCTCATATATATATAGGTGGAGGAGGAGGGCCTGCCTTAGGGCGCGCCCCAAAGGGGGCTGGCGGCTGCCCTGGGATGGAGGAGATGTCAGGAGGGGGGGCTCCCTGCCTTAGGCGCCCCCCTTTCCTTCCTAAGAGGGCCGGCGGCCAGCAGGTGGGCACGCCAGCCCCTTGTGCGCTGGTGTGCTCCCTCCTTTGGCCCGTTTGGCCCAATACCTCCCCATAGGTCTCCCGGAACCCCTTTTGGTGATCTGATAAATACCTGGTGCATTCCGAAAACTTTTCGGAGACCAAGTACTATCATTCTATATATCAATCTTTACCTATGGACCATTACGGAGCTCCTAGTCATATCTGTGATCTCATTCGTCACTCCAAACAACATTCGGTCACCAACTCACATAACTCATATAATACTATATCGTCAATGAATGTTAAGCGTGCGGACACTACGGGTTTGAGAATGATGTAGACATGATCGAGACGCTTCTCCGGTCAATAACCAATAGCGGGACCGGGATGCCCATATTGGTTCCTACATATTCTACGAAGATCTTTATCGATCGAACCTTTATGACAACATACGTAGTTCCCTTTATCTGTCGGTATGTTACTTGCCCGAAATTTGATCATCGGTATCTCTATACCTAGTTCAATCTCGTTACCAGCAAGTCTCTTTACTCGTTTCATAATACATCATCTTGTAACTAACTCCTTAGTCACTTTACTTGCAAGCTTCTTGTGATGTCGTATTACCGAGAGGGCCTAGAGATACCTCTCCATCATACGGAGTGACAAATCCCAATCTCGATTCACGCCAACTCAACAGACACCTTCGGAGATACCTGTAGAGCATCTGTATGATCACCCAGTTACGGCATGACATTTGATAGCACACAAGGTATTCCTCCGGTATCCGGGAGTTGCATGATCTCATGGTCGAAGGAATATATATTTGACATTAAGAAAGCAGTAGCAATAAACTGAATGATCATATGCTATGCTAACGGATGGGTCTTGTCCATCACATCATTCTCCTAATGATGTGATCCCGTTCTCAAGTGACAACACATGTCTGTGGTTAGGAAACCTTAACCATCTTTTGATCAACGAGCTAGTCTAGTAGAGGCTCACTAGGGACACGGTATTTGTTTATGTATCCACACATGTATTTAAGTTTTCGGTCAATAAAATTCTAGCATGAATAATAAACCTTTATCATGATTAAGAAAATATAATAATAACCACTTTAGTATTGCCTCTAGGGCATATTTCCAACACTACCGCCTAGCTATTTTGGTGGTGTTAGCTTGGTTAACTATCTGGAGATGGCAATGCCTCCTCGTCCTTGTTGTTGGGTGGGGGACAACAAATTCCTCTCTGAGGTGGATGAGGGCAGGAGCGGCATTGAGCGCAACGCTTGGCGGTGCTCGCCAAGACCAAGGTGTTGCCCTGGGTGCTCGTGGATCCCGCACTCGTGGAGGTTTGGGCGCTTGATCAGTACAAGACCACAAAGGAGTCATACACCCACCATCGGCTCAGCAAGTAGCTCGTCTACGCCGGGTTGGCCGATGGCGACAGCCCGGATGACAGTGACGATGAACTCGGAGGCCATGCCTACATGGTCACCATCTGCTACCTAGTATAGTTTATTCTTGTTTTAGTTTGGTTTACGTTAAGTTTGTGTCAAACTTCTTAAATTTTGTTTGGTTGCATGTAAAATATGATACTTCGTTAAACTTCATTTGTATTTCATGCTTGCTTCGTTTGAAATGGGAGGACATTTGAGGGACCCTGTTGGATGGTCCGCGCTCAGCCGGATGTCCGCTTACATAGAGGATGTATCCGCGAAAATTTGTTGACGTCTATTTGTTGATTCTCCAGATTTCCTCTGTATGTCCGCCGAACAAAAAAAGACATCCATTGTGGCTCACCAAATTTGTCCAGGCAGTCAGAACTATCTGAAATCCCACAAACTCAAACCAAATCAAGGTGAGGTATGGGGGCGTTCGAGCATTCCACATACACCGCAAACTCAGCTTCAGATCCCACCATAAACACACCTTTTCACTTCCCTCCTTATCTCTACTCTCTCCATTTAACAAGGGATGGACAAGTAGGAAATTTTGGGGATATATCGCTCGATGGTCAACGCCTAGCCGGATGTATGCACACACGTCTGAATGTGTCTGTGAACATTTGGGGCGTCCATTTGCTGACTAAGGTTGGAGATGCCCTTATAGCCGCAAAGCAAATTGCTCCAAACGCATTTTCATGATGATTTTGGTTTTCACTATGACGATGGGTAGTCATATTATGATATCCTATAATATTAATTGTTTTTTATTTTATTTTATTTCAAATATTTTTTCTGTTTTCTTTATTTCGTGCTACTTTGAAGAGGGTAGACATGAACTTTTCCAAAAAATTATGGGGATTGAAATAGTTTAACCTATATTTGAAATTAGTGTTTACATTCATTGTATTTTTAAAATACCCAATTATCAACAAATTGACAACACTGTATTTTGTAAACTATTCAACATGTATTAACAAGTATTGTGTTGAACTTTTCAATATAATTCTTCAAAATGTTACAAATAATTTTTTAATACATGTTGAACTTTTCTTAAAATACACGTTGCCATTTTTTAGTGCAAGACAGACATTTTCTCAAAAACAGGTTATAATTTTTTATTACATGTGAAACATTTTCCAAAAACATGTTGAACATTTTTCAAATGCACTAACACATTCTTTAAGTTTATGGCAGTTGTAATTTCTTCTTACATTTATTTTTTGAATGGTAAAAATAATATGTAAAATAAATATAAAGAACTTGAAATAATAAAAGAAAAATTTTGCAGGCCCACAGAAGTGACATATATAATAAGAATCTCTTGAAGGGTTACATACCAACCAAAGAGGATTTTTGGAGCACGGTCGCCACTGAGCACGTTTTTTGGAAGGCTATAAATGGGCACTTTAAAGTGTCAAAAAGAGTGGATTGTTTTCACACATAAATATATGCATGTGCTCTAAGTGACTTTCAAAATTATGTTATATTATACCCTGCACAAAAATAAAAAAATCCGGCCAGAAAAAAAAAACAAGCTGAATTCTCCATGTATTTTTTTATCTCTCACATACAAACACATATTTTGATGAAAATCCCCACGGATATATTACACTTCTGTGTGCGCATTTACAAAATGAAAAAAAAACAGAAAAAAATTGCTGTAAAATTTGTTTCTTTGAACTTTAAAAAAAGACACAATGTGACTGTGCTCCTAAATTACTTTTTGCATAGCGATGTAATATATAAAGTTCGACCTCTTCAGCAAAGTATGGCCCCATTGACAACCAGTGTGTGTAATGCAATCCACGATCACGAGGTCTCAAGATCGATCCTGCATCACACAATTTCTTTCTTTTTTGTTAATTTATGGGGCTTTCCTACGTGAGTAAATGAAATATGAGGGGGGGGGGGGTCCACAAGAAATTCCTCACCGGTATGCCACCAAGCGCCTTCCCAGCTCTCAGCACTGACAGGTGGGCCACTTCCACGCTTGCATGCCACACGGGCTAGACGTACGTCCTGACACGGTCATGGACAAGTTAAGGCACATCCAGTGTATTTAACTCATTGTGAGATATAAATATCATTGTTTGTGTTGTTTCTTTATCTTCTTTCATGTTTTCGGAGCATCTCCAACAGGCGCGCTAAACAGGCGCCGCGCCACAAAATCCCCCGTTTTAGCGCGCGCGCAACCCGGCGGATGGCTTCAGCAGGCGCGCAATAACCGCGCGCGCGGTATAAGCAGTTGGGCGCGCGCTAGGAAGCGGTACGTCGTGCGGTGTATTTGCGGCGCCCGCTTCCGCGCGCGGCACACACGACGCTCGCGATGCTCTCTTCTTCTCCCCCTCCAAAGCCCCGTGCGTGCCGGCGCCGGCGACCCGCACCCATGGACGCACGCGCCGGCACCCCGCTCACCCCGTCCTATAGCCGCGACCCCCCCCCTCCCGCCCCCGCCGCCGCCGCCACAAACCCTAGCTCGGGTGGCGTTGGCCTCGCCTCCGCCGGAGCTCCTCCGACGAGCGGCCTCGCGCGCGGCCTCTTCATGCCGCCGCGGATGACCTCGACGGCGGGTGGCGTCGCACCGGCGCCGGCCCGAGCCGCGCCAGCGTCGTGGCATCGTAACCATGGGTGGCGGTGGCCTCGGCGCCATGGGTGGCATGGGTGGCTTGGGTGGCGGTGGCTTCGGCGCCATGGGTGGCATGGGTGGCTTGGGTGGCTTTGGAGCACCCCCCGATGCTATCGCCACGATGGGAGGCATGAGTTTTGCTTCTCTCATGGGAGGCATGGGTCCACCTCCGGCCGCCATGGGCGGAATGTCTTCCGATGAGCCTCCTCGCACACATTCCCATGAAGATGCCGTTGAAGATCTTGCCAACACCGTCGGAGCTTCACGTGATGCGGTGCACGACGAGGAGAGGGAGGAAGATTCATCTTCAGAGGCGGAAGAATCGTCTTCCGAAGATGAGGACGAGGATGAAGACGAGGACGAGGACGAGGAATGATGTGTCTTTCCTTTGTGTGTTGAACTTGATTTGCATTTTGAGGCCTCCTTTGGTTTAGAGGAATTTTATAGGAATTCTAGAGGATATGATTCTTATAGGATTTTTTTCCTTTAGAGCCCTTTGGTTCATAGGAATGGATTCCTATTCCTACATAGGATTGGTTCCTATCCTCCACATTTCATAGGAAAATAAAAAAGAGCCTAGACTCAATGAAAAAATTTCTTTGGTGTCAACCAAATGACATCTTGTTTCCTATTCCTACTCATAGGATTTGAGATACATGTCATCTCATTTCCTACAAGATTCCTATTCCTATGATAATCCTATCATATGAACCAAAAGAGCCCTGAACTTGGTTGGATGAACTTGTGGGCATGATTTTAAACTTGTGGGCATGAATTTCATCAACTTGTTTGTGTGAAATTTTTATTGTGTTGAAAATGTGCATCATTTTGTGTTGAAATATGTCATATGCAATGCACTGGCGAGTCGCGCGCGCTGCTGGAGCGACGTGCGCGCTGCATTTTAGCGCGGCCGCTGGAGCCAGCGCTGCGTGCCGCGCCAAACCAGCCGATGCGCGCGCGGCATATGTGTTTTTTGCGCGCGGCGCGACCGGCGCCTGTTGAAGATGCTCTCATGTTTTTAGTTATATCTTGTTGCTTTAGAAAGAGATTGAAGAACAAACAAGTTGTTTATTTCTCTGAAAGCCCTTTGCCCCTTTCAACTATTGCGCTTTAGAAAGAGATTGAAGAACAAACAAGTTGTTTATTTCTTTGAAAGCCCTTTCGTCGCAGTTTGTGTCCATGCAAATGGCCAAGAGAGAAATCAAGACCAGTCACCAGAACAACGTCATTTTGGACTAAGCAAAAACTAAGTTACGTCCTGAATTCTTTGTGGCTTATTTCAAGCTGCCATCAAAATATTTCCCAAGATCTTTCAGGCTAACAATTATCTCGGCCGTCTTAATTAGTTGGCCGCTTCTCTACTGCGTGTATTGTGATGCCCTTCGTACGCACGTACACTAGCTAGCATGATCGAATCAATCCGGCAAGAAAGAAGATTACTGAGTGGTAACAGACACGAACACGATTAATGGCAACAGCAAACAGGTGCGATTTCCATTGCTTTTGATCAATTGATCTCATGATTACAACAGGGAGCAATGCATGCATGTACTAATCAAATCTACATGGTACATGGCCGGCCGTGATTCACTCCAACATTCCGACGACTCTAGCCTAGCTCTCGGCGACGGTCGGCATGTGCTTGACGTCGTCCACGGCAACGCTCACAGTTCGAGGGAACTGCCCGTGGTAGATCACTTGAATGAAGCCAGCTTCATCTGCGTCGGAGAAGACGACGGCGCTGCGCCAGAGGACGAGCCTCCTGCCCGTCGGCCGCAGGGTCCCTACGCGCGTGCGCACCCTCACGGTCATGCCCGGGATCGTCTTGATGCGCTCTTGTCCGGTTGTCGTCTTGGTGCTGGTGGTGGCTGCTCTTGCCGTCGCGTGCGGATTCGTCGCAGATACCTTCACGGTGGCGGCGGCAGCTGAACCCGGAGGAATAAACGCGATCGAGCGTGGTGGTGACGGGGCGGTGGATTTCCTGGGAGCTCCGGCGCTCGCGACGGCGGAAACCTTCATGCTGCTGCTGGACGCCAGAAAGGTGAGCGGATGAAGGCGCGGCGGGGCCGTGCACCTCTCCTTCACCTCCCCCATCGGCACGTAGGAGATCCCCTTGGTGGCAGCCTTGACTATTGAGAGCGGGATGGGCACGCGTCGGACCTGCTTGCTCCAGTCGTCGGATCGGCGCAGCGGCGAGGACGAGGAGGATGTCTTCTCAACTCTGCCCTTGGTCATGTTGACGGCCTTCCTGCGCCGCTGGAGCTCACGGCGGATTTTGTTGAGGCCCGGCGATCGCTGCGCCATGAGAGCCGCCATCGTGGTTGTGGAGAAACGGAAGAAGGATTCTTGATGAGAGGTTGTGGAGGAGGAACTAACAACAAAGATCCAAGCGCTGGGTCACCTTATATCTAATCTACCTCGACGCAGGGCAGAGTTGTTTTCGGAGGAAAAATCGTAGGAAGTAAGCACGGCGTATGATCGGAACCGGTGAGAGCAATTAGATTGATGAGATGAGTTTGTGCAGTCCGACACCATGCGGACCGTGATGGTCACGCAAGACCACCACGCGGACCCAGAGCTACACCGGCCACGCCCGCACTCCGCCTAGAGGCCGGCGACATGCACGCCTGAAACCCGCGGGGACGCCAACGGGACACACGCGACGGCGCAGCCACTCGCGACCGGTGCCCTCTGCCTCCCGTTCGCGCCACGACGGGGCACCACCAGCCCCCCGTTCCCACCAGAACTACTTTCTGATGCGGCCCTCTCGACGACGGCGTCGTCACACAGCGCCGAGACGCCGGTGAGGATGCGCGCCGGGAGCGCTCACGCACGCCGTCACGACGCGGCACCAGAAGTATTCTAAGCCGGCCACGTCAGAACTGTGCCAAGAAGCCGGCGACGATGCTTGCCGGAAGCCCGAGTGGAGGGCCACTCGGTGGCGTCCGCTACCTCCCGTTTCAGCAACGACGCCGGAGCAGCACCAGCTCTGCGACGCGACGGGGATGAGCGGCCTCGCTGGCCGGCTCTAACTCCATCCAGAGGGTATCACCACCGCTGCGTCCCAGCACCGGGAAGTTCGTCGGGCGCCCGGCCGTGCCACACGCGGTCACGACTCACGAGGAGAAGCGGAGCAGCTCACTTGCTCTAGAGATTAGTGACTAGGTAATGCTAATGGAGCTAGCGTACGTGGCTCACATCACATTCGCATGTGTCCAATCACACCAGGCAGGATCGAGAAGGGTCACAACTATCGTCTTTGCCATTGCCATGCAGGATTGCAGCCACCATCACACACACCGGACCGTTAGCACTTAATATTAGTATATTTTTTCCACATGATAAGTGATTAAATTATCAATATGAACTAATCCACGGAATTTTTAATTCATTAGTTTGAACTAAGTAGGATTAGGGGAGGTACAAGGGGAATCTGGAGAATCTAGCTAGAGGAACATGACAAGCAACCAGAGAGGCGACGACGCGGACAACGAGCTCCGCGGGGGGGGGGGGGGGTGCGAGCTCACTCAACGGCGAGCCCTAGGACGCCGCAGAGCGAGGAAAGATGGCCGGTCCTGTACATCCCGAACCTCTTGGCGGCGGGGTTACTCTGCTACCAGAAGGGCTCTCTCCTAGTCCAAGGTGAGATTCAGAGGATCCTGCTGCTCGATGGAGAGGATAGGGTAGTTGACAGCCGGGGTTTGTGTGCTCGCGAGAGGATTTCATGACGATTAGTAGTCTGGATGCCCTGTCACGTTGCTCTGGTTGGGGATGCGGTGGCGTGTGGAATTGGTGGCGGCGGGGCGGATTTCGAGGCGAGCGACCGCCATGAATGCAAGGGGAAGGTGGGAAATAAATCCCCCACCCTCGAAGGCGAGTCGATTGCATTCGGAGCCAGAAATCCCCAACCACCACTGAGGGAGTCCTGGATTAGGGGGTGTCCGGATAGCCGGACTATACCTTCGGCCGGACTCCTGGACTATGAAGATACAAGATTGAAGACTTCGTCCCGTGTCCGGAAGGGACTTTCCTTGGCGTGGAAGGCAAGCTTGGCGATACGGATATGTAGATCTCCTACCATTGTAACCGACTCTGTGTAACCCTAGCCCTCTCCGGTGTCTATAGAAACCGGAGGGTTTTAGTCCGTAGGGAAGAACAACAATCATACCATAGGCTAGCTTCTAGCGTTTAGCCTCCTTGATCTCGTGGTAGATCTACTCTTATACTACCCATATCATCAATATTAATCAAGTAGGAGTAGGGTTTTACCTCCATCGAGAGGGCCCGAACCTGGGTAAAAACATCGTGTCCCTTGTCTCCTGTTACCATCCGCCTAGACGCACAGTTCGGGACCCCCTACCCGAGATCCGCCGGTTTTGACACCGACATTGGTGCTTTCATTGAGAGTTCCTCTGTGCCGTCGCCATCAGGAAGGATGCCTCATCCCGTCTTTAAAGACGGCACCGTTGTTAAGGGAGCTTTGGCTGTCGGCCAAACTCTCCGGCTAGGTGGTTTCCTTATGATCGCCTGTTCGGCTGCTGCGCCGACGATGACCTCTCGGGTCATCGAAAGCAATCTTCATGTCAGCTTGGAATTCGTCGAGCAACTAGAACCAATGGAGCTCTCTTCCCTAAACGAACTCTTGGATTGCATCGCCGCCCTGGGAGTCGCTACGGATTACGACCAGATTGGGCCTAAACCCGATCTGAGAGAGATTAACTCTCCCCAGGTCACCCATCACGTTGCCGTGGTAGAGGGACAGTGCGGCAACCATTCATCTATCTTAAGGACTAGCTGTGACGCCCGGATAATCAAGCTACAGTAAACCTCTACTAATGATGCCAGGTCACCTCGGTTACTGTTGGTAATCTCGGGATTCAGAATCGTTTCAGAATTCAAATTTAAAATAAAGTCAAAACTAAAAAAAAAGTTCAAACGGTGAAAAATAAATCATAAGTGATTATTGTAGAGAAACCACATTTTTATAAAATGTTTAACTGCTGTAAAATAATTAAAACAGTAGGTAAAACAATTAACTAAATGTCGCTTGTATTTTATAAAATACTAAACTATATTATTTGGGGGTTAAACCTTTTGTAGCAGAGGTATAATTAGTGATACTATTATAGGTACAACTTTTATGTTTTATGAAACTAAAAGAAACCAAAACAGTAAAAGGAAAGATAAGAAAAAGGAAAATAAAAACAAAAGACAAAAGAAATTAAAGGCCCCCCCACGCTGGGCCAACCGGCCCAGCTAGCCAGCCGGCCCACCCCAATACCCCTGGCCTATATGGCCTATTCCCCCGCACCCGACCGAAACCCTAACCCCCCACTCCTCTCGATCCCCACTCCTCTCCCCCTCTCCCGATCCGATCTGGGGGCGGGATCGAACCCCCCAGCGCCCGAGGCCGCTGCCCCTGACGCCGCCCCGACGGCCGCGCCCCGCCACCCGGTGCTGCCCGACGCCGCTTGCCGTTGCCCGCCGACGCCGTTGCTCGTCGCCTCCCCGACCCCGTCGCTGGTGCCGTCCCAGGCCACCGTCACCGCTCGTCGGAACCACCGCGCGCCACGACTCTGTCGCCGCCCGTCATCCCCGACTCCTCCTCGACCCCCACTGCCCCAGACCCTGCTCCGCGCCGTGAGCCCCCCTTCTCCTTCCCTCCCCTGCTCGACGCGCCACTGCGCGAGCTCGTGCGCCCCAGCACCCACGCTCACCATGGCCCCCGCGCCCGCTGGCCGCGTCAGGCGCCCCCCCAGCGCCTCGTGCCCCGGTCCTCCTCCTCCCGTGCCCGCGCGCCGCGCTCGCCCGCGGCTCTGCTGCATCTGCTTCTACCGCCGCACGAGCTCCCGCTCACGGCCACCATGGCCCTTGCCGCCCCCAGCCGCGCCTGTACCCCTCCTCGACGCCGTTCAAGCCGCCCCGGTCGCCGCCGTCGACCGCCGTCGCGCGCCTGGCCCTAGGCCGCGCCGCGCCCGTGCCCCTTGCTGGCCTCTCCGAGGCCACGGCCTTGCACCACCGTGCCGGGCTACGGCCTCACAGACGCCCCTGTTGCCCCGTGCCCTCGCACGGGCGCACGCCCATTAACCGCGCCCGATAGGCCCCCTGGGCCTATGACAACGGGCCCCGCCCCAGAACAAAAAAGAATGAATAAAAATAATAATAATAATAAATAATTAAAATAATTAATTAATTAATTAAGTTAATTAATCCTGTTAATTAATCTAACCAATTAGTTAGGTTAATTAAACCCTAATTAACATAAACAGTGTATGACAGGTGGGTCCCACTGGACCCACTGGTCAGGTTGACCAAGTCAACTCTGTTGACTGCTGATGTCAGCATGACATCATGCTGATGTCATTAATCTATTTTTCGAATTAATTTAAATAATTAATTAAATTCCAGAAATTAATAAAATCTTTAGAAAATCATATCTTTTAATCCGTAACTCGGATTAAAATATTTTCAACATGAAAGTTGCTCAGAATGTCGAGACGATTCCGGATACGCAACCCGTTCGTCCGCCACACCTCCCTAACCTATCGAACTCGTAACTTTCCCCCTCTGGCTCCTCTGCCCGAAAACGCGAAACACCGGGGATACTTTCCTGAATGTTTCCCCCCGTTCACCGGTACCACCTCGTACCGCGTTAGTGCAGACCTAGCACCACGCTTTGTCATGTCATGCATCGTCATGCATTTGTTTGCATTATATTTATTGTTTCTTCCCCCTCTTCTCTCGCTAGACACCGAGACCGACGCCGCTGCTACCCAGTACGACTACGGTGTTGACGACCCCTCTCTCTTGCCAGAGCAACCAGGCAAGCCCCCCCCTTTGATCACCAGATATCGCCTACTCTTCTCTATACTGCTTGCATTAGAGTAGTGTAGCATGTTACTGCTTTCCGTTATTCCTATCCTGATGCATAACCTATCCTTGCTAATACTGTTGTTACCATTACATGCTATCCTACTGCTTAGTATAGGAAGCTAGTGTTCCATCAGTGGCCCTACACTCTTCTCCGTCTGCCATGCTATACTACTGGGCCGTGATCACTTCGGGAGGTGACCACGGGCATATACAATATACTTTACACAGTTACCTTACCTGTGATACTGTTCGGAGATGGGGGCTGAAGGGGCAGGTGGCTCCATCCCGGTAGAGGTGGGCCTGGGTTCCCGACGGCCCCCGACTGTTACTTTGAGGCGGCGCGACAGGGCAGGTTGAGACCACCTAGGAGAGAGGTGGGCCTGGCCCTGGTCGGCGTTCACGGATACTTAACACGTTTAACGAGATCTTGGTATTTGATCTAAGTCTGGCCACTGGCTTATACGCACT
Organism: Triticum urartu; assembly: GCF_056163025.1. Taxonomy (NCBI): domain Eukaryota; kingdom Viridiplantae; phylum Streptophyta; class Magnoliopsida; order Poales; family Poaceae; genus Triticum; species Triticum urartu. The sequence goes on from NC_141874.1 coordinate 75,146,934, forward strand.
AACCATCTATGCGGGGACAGTTATGGGCACTCGACGTCGTGGTATCAGTCAAAGCCTTCGTGACGTCAGCGACTGAGTGGCGCACGCCGGATTGGACTGGAACGCCTACTAGGCTAGGTCTACTTCCGGCCGCGTTCGCAACGTGCACGTGTGCAAAGGGCGATGGGCCCAGACCCCTGCGCCATAGGATTTAGACCGGCGTGCTGACCTCTCTGTTGTGCCTAGGTAGGGCTGCGACGTGTTGATCTTCCGAGGCCGGGCATGACCCAGGAAAGTGTGTCCGGCCAAATGGGATCGAGCGTGTTGGGTTATGTGGTGCACCCCTGTAGGGAAGTTAATCTATTCGAATAGCCGTGATCTTCGGTAACAGGACGACTTGGAGTTGTACCTTGACCTTATGACAACTAGAACCGGATACTTAATAAAACACACCCTTCCAAGTGCCAGATACCACCGGTGATCGCTCTCTCATAGGGCGATGAGGGGAGGATCATCGGTTAGGATTATGCTATGCGATGCTACTTGGAGGACTTCAGTCTAATCTCTTCTACATGCTGCAAGACGGAGGCTGCCAGAAGCGTAGTTTTCGAAAGGACTAGCTATCACTTTCACTCGGAGAGCCCCTTATTACCGATGATCGTCTGCTGTACGTGAAGACCCTGAAGATACTCGCCGTTGTTAACCCGAGAACTTGTGTTCATCGCGTTTGCAATTCCCCTTCCACTATTAACCCTTATGGATAACTACTTGCAGTTTTTATTCTTACATTCATCCCCAGATGGTCTTGTTATTACAAGATACCCCGTAATACTTGTCGTTGTTTTGATAATCCTTTGAGCTTACTGCCTTGCTGTTCCTTGTCACCTGAATACCCCTATGGATAATTCTCGCACTTATCGAGTATCCGCTCACCCCCAGTTGTTCATGTGTTTCACAATGGTCTTCGAAATACTATTCGATCTTCCGAGAATCCTCAGCAGCTTATTGCTCTTGAAATTCTTTGCTTGCTTGCGTTATGGTTAATCCCCTAAGTATAGTAATCTTATTGGCATTCTTTGCCATCGTCATTTTGATCCCTTTGATTCAACATGAGTGCGAATGCACGCAATCAACAGTTGATCCTTTTAAATTATCTTTCCAGCTCAGACGTCATTTTAAACATGAGCTGGTTCTCAATAAATCCAATTGTCGTCGATTGTACCCCTAAGGCTATTCAACTTATCCATCCCTAATCAGAACACTGCTTCTGATCCCTTGATTTGAAAATCATAATTCCTTTGCATTTGAGCTCTGGATTAGTCAGTTGTTTCCATAATCCAATGCCGTTGCATTGTTACTTCCTCTGGTTGTGTGCCGATGCTCACGTCAGCTCTGTTATGGACCGTCAGATACTTTTTGGATTTTATCTGGCATCGTCCTTCATATTCAATAATCTTCTGAGCCGTCCTCGGATACATAATGCCTTGGGTAAATTGTATCCTCTACTTTCTCAACCATGTGCTGCTTTCGAGCTTGTATGAATTATTCCTGGAGTTGTGGTATATGTTTCTAAGATGCCCCGATGGGTTGAACATATACCTTTCTTAATATGTGTGAACTCGAAAGTTTTCACGAGTCATACACTTCTGGTATTTTTCTAGAAAAAATTTCAACACTACAACTTCCTTGAAAGTGAGAAGTGAGAAAGGGTATGCATTGGAGAAGTGGGAGTCGACCTTGAACTTTGTGTTCATGCCCATGGATACGATGTAGATCTTATCATTAAAGCTTCTTTTAAATTAAATTATTCCTTTGGTATAAGTTCATCTTATATCTAGGATCTGGCCTTTTGCAATAGTGTTTCCGACCATGTTCTCCTTTAAATACAATTTCTCGGACAAGTTGAAGTAATTATCTTCTACAGATCATTGCACCCGACCAACCTTTACTTTGATCTACCGTCGTGTATTACACTCTGGTATCTCAAGAATATCATAGAACTGCATAACTTCTTATGGGTTCTTCATCAACTATTATTTCTCACCGACTCCAATTTTCTCGGGTTCTGGGTTGTCATCAACCGAGGACACCAATAAGTGAATCGATTCCGCACTCTGGTTCAATAACTCTTAAATAATTGTTATTGCTTATGAGTTAATAATCACTTAAGTCATTACTAGCCTGATCGGCTATATCATCATGGTGCTAAATTTTAACTGTGCTACTTGGCCCTTCTTCACGGAGCACAATTCTTGACGATGAGCTAAGCTTACGTCGATTTTCCTCATCATATCATTTCGCCTTGAACCGCAAGCTTGATTTCGAGTTTGTGTCGTAACCATGGTTCCAATAACCTTCTGTTTATCATTTGTTTGACTAGATGTCATCACCGATTGATTACATCTTCATGAAATCTCTTGACAAATGTGTCGTGATCATCATCAGCATTCCGAGCTCTTCCAAGATATCAATTGATTTCATGATGATAAATACCATCCTTGCCCTCGATGATTTGTGTTACCATCGACCACTTTATTGACTTCCCTCCAGAACAAACTTGTTCGTGTTTTGTGTTATACCTTGAGTTCCTTGCTATCCCGCATTGTTCTTCTTTACCTTGGGGTATTACCATCTTTAATGTCAATAAAGTCGTGAGGATTTCATCACCTCTTAAGGATTCTTGATACAGGTAATACTTCTCACCATCACCTTTCTTTCTTGGTCCCCGTGTTGGTTCTAACCGGGATTCCAACGAGTGAACGGTACTGCGTGGATTTTGTACTTCTAACAACCCTATTGCTTTGAAGTTGATGGTCGATAGTTCGTTCTTAGACTATTGGTTGTTGAACCACCATTTTAACGTTGATCATGCTACCTAAGCCCATCTTTCGGGTGCACCTTTCAATCAATGTTCAATTGTGTATGCTTTCCTCGAGCATACATCATTATATTATATCATTTGATCTGACAAATGTTATCTCCTTGTTCACATAATTGTGGAAACCCATCCTTTCGAAATCTCGATGAATTGTCACTGAGTTCATCAACTACCTCCTTATTCCTTCATTGGTTTAATGATGAGCTCTTGTTCTGGAACTCCCTTCCATAGTACATTTCCCGAGAATCTTACAATGTCTTCTCGTCAAATTGTGTTGCACCTATTCTTCTCAGGTATCCAAATGTCTGAGGTATCCTGACACCAACCAGATCTGAAACTCGGCCAGATATGATGGTTGGAACATATTTCCAAGAGTTATAACATTGGTCTTTATATGACCCGGTAAGGTGATGTCATGCCTAGCACACCTGACTGGAGGACCTATTGTTATAGTTTCCTTTTGGCAAGGTTAGTCATTCTTCCGTGAGGAAATTGTAAGACTTATTCTATAAGTTCCTGATGGATCCTTTTTGTCTCCAAAGTCTGATCTTCACCTGTTGACCATGTCAATGCTATCTCAAAGCATGTCTGTGGTACTCTGATTTTCAACAAGAACATTTGAAGCCTAATGCTAAATGTTACTTTCTCAATTATCCAAACACCGTTGTATGGGCAATGTCATGAAAATTCTCTCCCGTACCTAAAGAGTTTTCTACATTATATCCTATCATGGATATCATGCTCTACTTGTCCTTGGGAAGGATATACCTTTCAAATGTGTGTTTAAACCCATTTTCCTTTCCGTTGTTCTGATTAATTTGATAATCATATTATCCTTTCCATTGCTTGGTTTAACCTTTCTTGAGGTTTATATGATCTAAGCAGTAATATTTTCCTGCTTACGAAAACACCTCGGTGTAACACATTATCAGTCAAACCCTGTTACTATTGTTGATGACATTTCGGTAGCCACCGATGGATGGGAACCTTGCCTATTGGCCCGCCTCGTTCAACGAGCAGGAAAATGGTTCTCTTCATCCCTCGCCCTTGGTACCAACGTTGTTGCCGACATAGCTGACATGGTACGCCCTGACATGCCTTGCTATCATGACCGTGCAAGATGTCACTGCTCCTATTAAAAAAAAGGAACCACATGGTGGGCCCATAACCCACAGTTTCACAGGATCGAAACCTGACTCTCCTATACACCCTGTTGCCAAAGTTATTCCTAGATCTTGACTTCGTATGTAATTTGCGAGGCACCTTCCTAGGGATCAATTCTGGTATCGGACACAATACTTATTCCCGTTGCTCTGAACCCCATTCACACTCTGGTTCAGGCAATGAACGATTGCCTATCCGCTTGAAACTTCTTATTGCACCGTCTTACTTTGCTCTCGATGTGTTTCATTTGTTCAACTCGAGAGATACTCATATGTTCATACTTGGGAAACCCCCAGAAGATTTTCCCTTGTAACATCCTATCGTTGTAGAGCTGCCCCTTACCTATTCGTAAGTACGATTGAGATCCCGAAGAAAGGATGACAAATTGATCATGGTAACTTGAAGCAGTGAAATGAAGACATCAACGAAAGGGATCAACCTCTTCGAAAGGGCAGCCAAGACCGAGAAGACTCGTTAGGTTTTTCGCTACCAACACCTTCGCCCCTTACTCCACCGCTTAAATCTCGGGACGAGATTTCTTGTAGTGGAGGAGAATTGTCACGCCCGGATAATCAAGCTATAGTAAACCTCTGCTAATGATGCCAGGTCACCTCGGTTACTGTTGGTAATCTCGGGATTCAGAATCGTTTCGGAATTCAAATTTAAAATAAAGTCAAAACTAAAAAAAAAGTTCAAACGGTGAAAAATAAATCATAAGTGATTATTGTAGAGAAACCACATTTTTATAAAATGTTTAACTGCTCTAAAATAATTAAAACAGTAGGTAAAACAATTAACTAAATGTCGCTTGTATTTTATAAAATACTAAACTATATTATTTGGGGGTTAAACCTTTTGTAGCAGAGGTATAATTAGTGATACTATTATAGGTACAACTTTTATGTTTTATGAAACTAAAAGAAACCAAAACAGTAAAAGGAAAGATAAGAAAAAGGAAAATAAAAACAAAAGACAAAAGAAATTAAAGGCCCCCCCCACGCTGGGCCAACCGGCCCAGCTAGCCAGCCGGCCGGCCAGCCGGCCCACCCCAATACCCCTGGCCTATATGGCCTATTCCCCCGCACCCGACCGAAACCCTAACCCCCCACTCCTCTCGATCCCCACTCCTCTCCCCCTCTCCCGATCCGATCTGGGGGCGGGATCGAACCCCCCAACGCCCGAGGCCGCTGCCCCTGACGCCGCCCCGACGGCCGCGCCCCGCCACCCGGTGCTGCCCGACGCCGCTTGCCGTTGCCCGCCGACGCCGTTGCTCGTCGCCTCCCCGACCCGTCGCTGGTGCCGTCCCAGGCCGCCGTCACCGCTCGCCGGAACCACCGCGCGCCACGACTCCGTCGCCGCCTGTCATCCACGACTCCTCCTCGACCCCCACTGCCCCAGACCCTGCTCCGCGCCGTGAGCCCCCCTTCTCCTTCCCTCCCCTGCTCGACGCGCCACCGCGCGAGCTCGTGCGCCCCAGCACCCATGCTCACCATGGCCCCCGCGCCCGCTGGCCGCGTCAGGCGCCCCCCCAGCGCCTCGCGCCCCGGTCCTCCTCCTCCCCGTGCCCGCGCGCCGCGCTCGCCCGCGGCTTTGCTGCATCTGCTTCTACCGCCGCACGAGCTCCCGCTCACGGCCACCATGGCCCTTGCCGCCCCCAGCCGTGCCTGTACCCCTCGACGCCGTTCAAGCCGCCCCGGTCGCCGCCGTCGACCGCCGTCGCGCGCCTGGCCCCAGGCCGCGGCGCGCCCGTGCCCCCTGCTGGCCTCTCCGAGGCCACGGCCTTGCACCACCGTGCCGGGCTACGGCCTCGCCGACGCCCCTGTTGCCCTGTGCCCTCGCACGGGCGCACGCCCGTTAACCGCGCCCGATAGGCCCCCTGGGCCTATGACAACGGGCCCCGCCCCAGAACAAAAAAGAATGAATAAAAATAAAAATAATAATAAATAATTAAAATAATTAATTATTTATTTATTTAATTAAGTTAATTAATCCTGTTAATTAATCTAATCAATTAGTTAGGTTAATTAAACCCTAATTAACATAAACAGTGTATGACAGGTGGGTCCCACTGGACCCACTGGTCAGGTTGACCAAGTCAACTCTGTTGACTGCTGATGTCAGCATGACATCATGCTGATGTCATTAATCTGTTTTTCGAATTAATTTAAATAATTAATTAAATTCCAGAAATTAATAAAATCTTTAGAAAATCATATCTTTTAATCCGTAACTCGGATTAAAATATTTTCAGCATGAAAGTTGCTCAGAATGTCGAGACGATTCCGGATACGCAACCCGTTCGTCCGCCACACCTCCCTAACCTATCGAACTCGTAACTTTCCCCCTCTGGCTCCTCTGCCCGAAAACGCGAAACACCGGGGATACTTTCCCGGATGTTTCCCCCCTTCACCGGTACCACCTCTTACCGCGTTAGGGCACACCTAGCACCACGCTTTGTCATGTCATGCATCGTCATGCATTTGTTTGCATTATATTTATTGTTTCTTCCCCCTCTTCTCTCGCTAGACACCGAGACCGACGCCGCTGCTACCCAGTACGACTACGGTGTTGACGACCCCTCTCTCTTGCCAGAGCAACCAGGCAAGCCCCCCCCCCCCTTGATCACCAGATATCACCTACTCTTCTCTATACTGCTTGCATTAGAGTAGTGTAGCATGTTACTGCTTTCCGTTATTCCTATCCTAATGCATAGCCTATCCTTGCTAATACTGTTGTTACCATTACCTGCTATCCTACTGCTTAGTATAGGAAGCTAGTGTTCCATCAGTGGCCCTACACTCTTGTCCGTCTGCCATGCTATAGTACTAGGCCGTGATCACTTCGGGAGGTGACAACGGGCATATACAATATACTTTACACAGTTACCTTACCTGTGATACTGTTCGGAGATGGGGGCTGAAGGGGCAGGTGGCTCCATCCCGGTAGAGGTGGGCCTGGGTTCCCGACAGCCCCCGACTGTTACTTTGAGGCGGCGCGACAGGGCAGGTTGAGACCACCTAGGAGAGAGGTGGGCCTGGCCCTGGTCGGCGTTCGCGGATACTTAACACGTTTAACGAGATCTTGGTATTTGATCTGAGTCTGGCCACTGGCTTATACGCACTAACCATCTACGCGGGGACAGTTATGGGCACTCGACGTCATGGTATCACTCGAAGCCTTCGTGACGTCAGCGACTGAGTGGCGCGCGCCGGATTGGACTGGAACGCCTACTAGGCTAGGTCTGCTTCCGGCCGCGTTCGCAACGTGCAGGTGTGCAAAGGGCGATGGGCCCAGACCCCTGCGCCATAGGATTTAGACCGGCGTGCTGACCTCTCTGTTGTGCCTAGGTAGGGCTGGGACGTGTTGATCTTCCGAGGCCGGGCATGAACCAGGAAAGTGTGTCCGGCCAAATGGGATCGAGCGTGTTGGGTTATGTGGTGCACCCCTGCAGGGAAGTTAATCTATTCGAATAGCCGTGATCTTCGGTAACAGGACGACTTGGAGTTGTACCTTGACCTTATGACAACTAGAACCGGATACTTAATAAAACACACCCTTCCAAGTGCCAGATACCACCGGTGATCGCTCTCTCACAGGGCGACGAGGGGAGGATCATCGGTTAGGATTATGCCATGCGATGCTACTTGGAGGACTTCAGTCTAATCTCTTCTACATGCTGCAAGACGGAGGCTGCCAGAAGCGTAGTCTTCGAAAGGACTAGCTATCCCCCCTTATTCCGGCTTTCTGCAGTTCAGTCCACATATGATACCCTTATTCCATTTGATACCAATGCATACATATGTAGTATAGCTCCTTGCTTGCGAGTACTTTGGATGAGTACTTACGGTTGCTTTCTCCCTCTTTTCCCCCTATCCCTTCTACCTGGTTGTCGCAACCAGAGGTTGGAGCCCAGGAGCCAGACGCCACCTTCGACGACGACTCCTACTACACCGGAGGTGCCTACTACTACGTGATGCCCGCTGACGACGACCATGAGTAGTTAGGAGGATCCCAGGCAGGAGGCCTGCGCCTCTTTCGATCTGTATCCCAGTTTGTGCTAGCCTTCTTAAGGCAAACTTGTTTAACTTATGTCTGTACTCAGATATTGTTGCTTCCGCTGACTCGTCTATGATCGAGCTCTTGTATTCGAGCCCTCGAGGCCCCTGGCTTGTAATATGATGCTTGTATGACTTATTTTATTTGTAGAGTTGTGTTGTGATATCTTCCCGTGAGTCCCTGATCTTGATCGTACACGTTTGCGTGTATGATTAGTGTATGATTAAAGCGGGGGCGTCACACTAGCTATGTCCGGATTCCTGATCCCTCCAAGCCGGATACCCACGGAGGGGAGGACATCACTCAAGACCTGAACTTAAAGTCAGACGACGGGCTAGATTCATTAGACAACATCCAAGAATCCAAACTTCTGAGTTCGGAAACTCCTTGGCCTCTGGGTCTCAGATTGGGTGAGGTTTCGGATTTGATTCCACCCACCCACCCGTACACAAGCGATCTATCCCAAATTAGGCAAGAGCCCGAAGAAACAGTACATCATTACTAGGCCAGATTCCTCCTGGTTATGAACAGGATAAAGGACTGCCGCGAGGAAGACGCAATTTCATTCTTCTGCAATAATTGCACGGACAAGGGAATCCTCAACGCCATAAGTCGCCGTGATATTACACGCTTTGCTGACTTGGCGTCCATAGTACGAAAGTACTGTGCAACGGAAAGCGCCTGGAAAACCGAAATAAAATTTTGGGACAATCCGGCCCTGAATACAAACCCAGTCCGAAATAAAAGGGTGCATCATCGCCAGACACCCGGGTTCAATACCAAAAAGCAAAAGCCCTCTACAGGGCACGGAACCGTACTGGAAGGATGGCTTAATGGACCCTGTAAAATTCACAGTGCAGAGGGCGCCTCACCAACTCACAGCCTCAGAGCATGTTGGATACTCCGGCAGGTGGCAAAAATTAGCGAAGATCTTCTAATTCCAGAACCACAAAAAGCCACCCCAGAGACACCAGTATGGTATTAACAGTCTTCGAGACTTTCGCATCAAATAATATGCGAAAAAGAACACTCCGAAGCCTTGCCGAAGTCTACCAAGTAGCAACAATAAACCCATGGAGTGACACGGCTATTACTTTTAACGCCAGTGATGAACCTAAATTCCGAACAGCCCGAGCACCAGCCGCATTGGTCCTCAGTCCAATAGTGGACGACTTTCGTCTTACCAAGGTACTCATGGATGGCGGCAGCGGATTGAACCTCATTTATGAGGAAACCCTTCAAAAAATGGAAATAGACTGGAACCGCATTGAGCGAAGCAGCAAAACCTTTAGAGGAATAATCCCCAGTCGGGAAGCGTGCTGTACAAGAAAAATCACACTAGATGTGGTGTTCGGCACGCCGGATAATTACAGGTCCGAAGAGGTCACGTTCCAAGTGGCCCCATTCAGTAGCGGATACCACGCTCTGCTAGGGCGGGAAGCATTTACAATCTTCCAAGCAATACCCCATTACGGGTACATGAAGCTCAAGATGCCCGGGCCTAACGGAATCATCACTCTCGCTAGTGATCCGGACATAGCACTCCGCGCCGAAAACAAGACAGCCGCACTGGCCCTCGAGGCGCTATCCGAAGCCCTAGTGGCTGAGGAACTGACTGCGCTGCGCTCCATGGTGAATAGGGATGATGTGATACTCGACAAAAGATCCAAGTCCACCTTCTTTAAACCGGCGGACGAAATAGTCAAATTCCAGGTCCATCCAACGGACCCCAATAAAACAGCTTCCATCGGGGCATAGTTAAACCCTGATGTAGACGCCGCACTGCGAGAGTTCCTACGAGAGAACTAGGACATTTTCTCCTGGCACCCTTCAGACAAGCCCGGAATCCCGCGCAGGCTGGCCGAACACAGCTTAAATATCCTAAAAGGATTCAAGCCAGTCAAACAGGCTCTTCGGCGTTTTTCTGAACCTAAAAGACAGGCCATGAGAGAGGAACTAGCCAAGCTATTGGAGGCCGGATTCATCAAAGATATAAAACACCCGGACTGGCTAGCAAACCTGGTGATGTTACCAAAGAAGGACAAATCCTGGCGCCTGTGCGTTGATTTTAAAGACCTTAACAAGGCTTGCCCAAAGGATCCCTTCCCCCTCCCCCGCATCGATCAAATTATCGACGCTACCGCAGGACACGATTTGTTGTGTTTCCTCGACGCATACTCCGGCTACCATCAAATAAAGATGGCAGAGTCAGACCAAGCCGCAACGGCATTCATCACACCATACGGCCCATTCTGCTTCAACACAATGCCCTTCGGGCTAAAAAACGCCGGCGCAACATATCGGCGCATGATTCAGACATGTCTGGCAAACCAGATCGGCAAAACAGTGGAGGCATACGTAGATGATGTGGTCATTAAAACAAGACATGTTGAATGTCTAGTAGACGACTTGAGGCTAACATTCGATAACCTCCGAACAAACGACATCAAGCTCAACCCGGAAAAATGCGTTTTCGGCGTTCCAGCTGGAAAGCTCTTGGGCTTCATTGTATCCGGTAGAGGAATTGAAGCAAATCCAGCCTAGATCCGAGCTCTGTCACATTTGGATATCCCGAAGGACTTCAAACAAATACAAAAATTAACCGGATGCATGGTGGCTCTAAGCCGCTTTATCTCCCACTTGGGAGAAAAGGCCCTACCCCTTTACCGCCTCCTTCGACGCACCGAACACTTCGAGTGGACGGATGCAGCCACGGCCGGACTTGACGAAATAAAAGCCATCTTCGCAACAAACCCAGTCCTGGCCGCGCCAAACATTGGCGAACCAATGCTATTATACATTACAGCAACCCATCAGGTCGTAAGCGCAGTGCTTGTCGTCGAACGAGAAACGGACGGACACAAATTCCCCCTTCAAAAGTCGGTCTACTATGTGTCCACTGTCCTTACTCCGTGCAAGTCACGGTACCCGCATTATCAAAAGATTGCGTACGTGGTATTTATGGCATCCTGGAAGCTGCGACACTACTTTCAAGAGTGTTCAATAACAGTAGCCTCGGAAGTGCCACTTAACGATATTATAAACAACTGTGACGCGACGGGCCGGATTGCAAAATGGGCCATTGAGCTCCTCCCATTCGACATAACTTACAAGCCACGGTGAGCTATCAAGTCGCAAGTTTTGGCCGACTTCGTCGCAGAATGGACGGAGGCCGAACTCCCTAAAGAGTATGGCACATATTCAAACTGGGTCATGCACTTCGACGGCTCCAAAATGTTGGCCGGTCTAGGGGCTGGCGTCGTTTTGACGTCCCCCACAGGAGACACAGTTCAATATGTACTCCAGATAATGTACACAGACTCCAACAATGCAGCCGAATATGAGGCCCTTTTACATGGTCTCCGGATGGCAGTATCCATGGGCATTCAACGCCTAGAGGTGTGCGGGGACTCAAACCTCGCAATATCCCAAATAAATGGAGACTTTGACGCTAAGGATCCAAAAATGGCAGCTTATCGCAACACCGTCCTAAAAATGTCAGCTCGGTTCGAAGGGCTCAAATTTCACCATATAGCCCGGGAAAATAATCAGGCGGCAGATGTCCTGGCACGCATCGGCGCAAAACGCGATGCAGTCCCCCCCCCCCCGACATCTTCTTGGAAAGGCAGTTCAAGCCATCCGTAGTATGGGAAGGGGAATCCGGCAATAACAGCCCGGACCCAGCCGCACTGCCCGACACCGAACACTCTGACATAATTGGAGGCTCTGCCAATGAAGTAACACCTTCAGCCCACGTAATAATGGCCGTCATCGCCCCATGGACAGAACCATTCCTCACCTACCTTACTAGGCAGGAACTCCCCGAAGACCAAAATGAGGCACGCTGCATAGTGCGGCGATCTAAAGCCTATAAAGTCCATGAGGGAGAGCTTTATAAGAAAAGCACTACCAGAGTCCTTCAAAGGTGCATCTCCGAAGAGGAAGGGCGGAACCTCCTGGCTGAAATTCATGCTGGTTTCGGCGGTCATCACGCTGCAGCTCGGTCCCTTGTAAGAAAGGCCTTCCATACAGGCTTTTATTGGCCGACGGCCTGGGCAGACGCCCAGGACTTAGTCCAACGATGCGTCGGTTGCCAGCTTTTTGCAAACCAAAGCCATATGCCACTCACCGCCCTCCAAACTATCCCCATCACTTGGCCCTTTGCGGTCTGGGGGCTTGACATGGTTGGACCCCTTAAAGGCGGAACCCACAAGAAAAAATACTTACTGGTCATGGTGGATAAGTTCACCAAATGGATAGAAGCCAAGCCTGTTAAGACGGCTGAATCCGGACCGGTGATAGACTTTGTATCTGGGGTTGTACACCGTTACGACATCCCCCACAGCATCATCACTAATAACGGCACGAACTTTATGGCCGACGAGGTAAAACTCTGGTGCAAAAACATGGGCATCAAGCTCGATCATGCTTCCGCCTATCACCCACAAACTAACGGCCAGGTCGAACGTGCAAATGGTCTTATCATGAGCGGCATCAAACCCAGATTAGTGCGGTCCCTTAAGGAATCTAATACGCACTGGGTAGAGGAGCTCGACTCCGTACTCTGGGGGCTGCGGACCACGCCGAATCGCACCACCGGATACACACCATTCTTCATGGTGTACGACGCAGAGGCAGTTTTGCCCTGCGACTTAATTCATGACTCACCTCGAGTGCGCATGTACGAAGAAAGAGAAGCCGAACTCGATCGGCAGGACAGTTTGGATGCCTTGGAGGAAGAGCGTGACGTGGCAAAAGCCCGTTCTGCATTCTATCAACAGCAGGCTCGAAGATACCAAAGCAGAGAAGTACGGGCCAAAAATTACAACATTGGCAAATTAGTTCTATGCCCGCCGGACAAGAAAAAGGACAAACTCAAGCCCAAGTGGGAAGGTCCCTTTATAATTGGCCAAGTCCTGACTGGTGGAGCGTACCGCCTGCGAGATGCATCGGATAACCGACTCGAGCCGAACCCATGGAACGCATCCCGTCTCCGAAGATTCTATGCCTAGCGCCGGACTCTGTGTTCGTCTCCTTCCTCTGTCCATTTTTTATATATACTTTCTGTCTTACATTTCTCTCCTTCTCCTCTCTATCTCTCTTATAGCCTTTAAAAGGTGTTGGGGAACGTAGCATAAATTCAAAATTTTCCTACGTGTCACCAAGATCTATCTATGGAGTCATATAGCAACGAGGGAGGAGTGGATCTACATACCCTTATAGATCGCGCGCGGAAGCGTTCAAGAGAACGGGGTTGATGGAGTCGTACTCGTCGTGATCCAAATCACTGATGATCCTAGCGCCGAACGGACGGCACCTCCGCGTTCAACACACGTACGGAGCAGCAACGTCTCCTCCTTCTTGATCCAGCAAGGGGGCAGGAGAGGTTGATGGAGATCCAGCAGCACGACGGCGTGGTGGTGGAAGTAGCGGGATTCCAGCAGGGCTTCGCCAAGCGCTGCGGGAGGAGGGAGATGTGTCATGGGAGGGAGAGGGAGGCGCCAGGGCTTAGATGTTGCTGCCCTCCCTTCCCCCCACTATATATAGGGCCAAGGGAGAGGGGGGGGCGCAGCCTTGGCCCTTCCTCCAAGGAAGGGTGCGGCCAGGGAGGAGTCCATCCTCCCCAAGGCACCTAGGAGGTGCCTTCCCCCTTTAGGACTCTTTCTTTCCCTTATCTCTTGGCGCATGGGCCTCTTGGGGCTGGTGCCCTTGGCCCATATAGGCCAAGGCGCACACCCCTACAGCCCATGTGGCCCCCCGGGGCAGGTGGACCCCCTTGGTGGACCCCCGGACCCCTTTCGGCACTCCCGGTACAATACCGATAATGCGCGAAACTTTTCCGGCGACCAAAACAAGACTTTCCATATATAAATCTTTACCTCCGGACCATTCCGGAACTCCTCGTGACGTCCGGGATCTCATCCGGGACTCCGAACAACTTTCGGGTTACCGCATACTAATATCTCTATAACCCTAGCATCACCGAACCTTAAGTGTGTAGACCCAACGGGTTCGGGAGACACGTAGACATGACCGAGATGACTCTCCGGCCAATAACCAACAGCGGGATCTGGATACCCATGTTGGCTCCCACATGTTCCAAGATGATCTCATCGGATGAACCACGATGTCAAGGATTCGATCAATCCCATATGCAATTCCCTTTGTCTAGCGGTATTGTACTTGCCCGAGATTCGATCGTCGGTATCCGATACCTTGTTCAATCTCGTTACCGGCAAGTCTCTTTACTCGTTCCGTAACACATCATCCTGTAATCAACTCCTTGGTCACATTGTGCACATTATGATGATGTCCTACCAAGTGGGCCCAGAGATACCTCTCCGTTTACACGGAGTGACAAATCCTAGTCTTGATTCGTGCCAACCCAACAGACACTTTCGGAGATACCTATAGTGAACCTTTATAGCCACCCAGTTACATTGTGACGTTTGGCACACCCAAAGCACTCCTATGGTATCCGGGAGTTGCACAATCTCATGGTCTAAGGAAATGATACTTGACATTAGAAAAGCTTTAGCATACGAACTACATGATCTTGTGCTAGGCTTAGGATTGGGTCTTGTCCATCACATCATTCTTCTAATGATGTGATCCCGTTATCAATGACATCCAATGTCCATGGTCAGGAAACCATAACCATCCATTGATCAACGAGCTAGTCAACTAGAGGCTTACTAGGGACATGGTGTTGTCTATGTATCCACACATGTATCTGAGTTTCCTATCAATACAATTCTAGCATGGATAATAAACGATTATCATGAACAAGGAAATATAATAATAACCAATTTATTATTGTCTCTAGGGCATATTTCCAATAGTCTCCCACTTGCACTAGAGTCAATAATCTACTTCACATCGTCATGTGATTAACACTCACAGGTCACATCGCCGTGTGATCAACATCCAAAGAGTTTACTAGTGTCACTAAACTAGTTCACATCATCATGTGATTAAGACTCAATGAGTTCTGGGTTTGATCATGTTTTGCTTGTGAGAGAGGTTTTAGTCAACGGGTCTGCAACATTCAGATCCGTATGTACTTCGCAAATTTCTTATGTCATCTTGTAGATGCAACTACTACGCTACATTTGGAGCTATTCCAAATAACTGTTCTACTATACGAATCCAGTTTACTACTCAGAATAATCTGGATTAGTGTCAAAGTTTGCATCGGGGTAACCCTTTACGACGAACTCTTTTATCACCTCCATAACCGAGAAATATATCCATATTCCTCTAAGGATAATTTAGACCGCTATCTGGTGATCTACTCCTAGATTACCTTTGTACCCTCCCGCCAGATATGTGGCAAGGCACACATCAGGTGCAGTACTCAGCATGGCATACCGTATAGAGCCTATGACAAAAGCATAGGGGACGACCTTCGTCCTTCCTCTTTCCTCTGCCGTGGTCGAGCTTTAAGTATTAACTTCATACCTTACAACATAGGCAAGAACTCCTTCTTTGACTGTTCCATCTTGAACACCTTCAAGATCATGTCAAGGTATGTGCTCATTTGAAAGTACCATTAAGTGTTTTGATCTATCCTTATAGATCTTGATGCTCAATGTTCAAGTAGCTTAATCCAGGCTTTCCATTGAAAAACACTTTCCAAATAACCCTATATGCTTTCCAGAAATTCTACGTCATTTCTGATTAACAACATGTCAACAACATATATTTATCAGAAATTCTATAGTGCTCCCACTCACTTCTTTGGAAATAAAAGTTTCTCATAAACTTTGTATACACCCAAAATCTTTTATCATCTCATCAAAGCGTACATTCCAACTCCGAGATGCTTACTCCAATCCTTAGAAGGATTTATGGAGCTTTGCATACTTGTTAGCATCTTTCAGGATTGACAAAACCTTCTGGTTGTATCACATACAACCTTTCCTCAAAAAAATCGTCGAGGAAACAAAGTTTTGACATCCTATCTGCAAGATTTCATAAATAATGCAGTAACTGCTAATATAATTCCAATACTCTTAGCATCGCTACGAGTGAGAAAGTCTCATCGTAGTCAACTCCTTGAACTTGTCGGGAAACATCTTAACGACAAGTCGAGCTTTCTTAATGGTGACATTTACCATCATTGTCCGTCTTCCTTTTAAAATCCATATGTACCTAACAGCCTTACGACCATCAAGTAGTTCTTCCAAAGTCTACACTTTGTTTTCATATATGGATCCTCTCTCAGATTATATGGCCTCGAGCCATTTTGGAATCCAGGCCCACCATCGTTTCTCCATAGCTCGTAGGTTCATTGTTGTCTAGCAACATTACTTCCAAGACAGGATCACGTACCACTCTGAAGTAGTACGCATCCTTGTCATCCCACGAGGTTTGGTAGTGACTTGATCTGAAGTTTCATGATCACTATCATAAGCTTCCACTTCAATTGTTGTAGGTGCCACAGGAACAACTTCCTGTGCCCTGCCACACACTAGTTGAAGAGACGGTTCAATAACCTCATCAAGTCTCCACCATCCTCCCACTCAATTCTTTCGAGAGAAACTTTTCCTTGAGAAAGGACTCGATTCTAGAAACAATCCCTTATTGCTTTCGAATCTGAGACAGGAGGTATACCCAACTGTTTTGGGTGTCCTATGAAGATGCATTTATCCGCTTTGGGTTCGAGCTTATCAGCCTGAAACTTTTTCACATAAGCGTCGCATCCCCAAACTTTTAAGAAATGACAGCTTAGGTTTCTCTAAACCATAGTTCATACAGTGTCATCTCATCGGAATTATGTGGTGCCCTATTTAAAGTGAATGTGGTTGTCTCTAATGCCTAACCCATAAACTATCGTGGTAATTCGATAAGAGACATCATGGTATGCATCATATCAATAGGGTGCAGTTATGATGTTCGGACACACCATCACACTATGGTGTTCCAGGTTGTATTAGTTGTGAAACAATTTCCACAATGTCTTAATTCTGTGCCAAACTCGTAATTCAGATATTCATCTCTACGATCATATCATAGACATTTTATCCTCTTGTCACGACGATCTTTCAACTTCACCCTGAAATTACTTGAACCTTTCAATAATTCAGACTCGTGATTCATCAAGTAAATATACTCAACATCTAGTCAAATCATCTGTGAAGTAAGAACATAACGATATCCACTACATGCCTCAGCACTCATTGGATTGCACACATCAAAATGTATTACTTCCAACAAGTTGCTTTCTAGTTCCATTTTACTGAAAACGAGGCTTTCAGTCATCTTGCCCATGTGGTATGATTTGCATGTCTCAAGTGATTCAAAATCAAGTGAGTCCAAACGGTCCATTTGCATGGAGTTTCTTCATGCATATACACCAATAGACATGGTTCGCATGTCTCAAACCTTTCAAAATGAGTGAGTCCAAAGATCCATCAACATGGAGCTTCTTCATGCGTTTTATACCAATATGACTCAAATTGCAGTGCCATATTTGTGTGGTACTATCATCACTATCTTATACCTTTGGCATGAAAATGTGTATCACTACGATCGGGATGGTATTATTCAAATAAACAGAGTAACCATTATTCTCCTTAAATGAATAACCGTATCGCGATAGACATAATCCAATCATGTCTATGCTCAACACGAACACCAAATAACAATTATTTAGGTTTTAATACCAATCTCGATGGTAGAGGGAGCGTACGATATTTGATCAACCATGGAAATACTTCCAACACATATCGTCATCTCACCTTTTGGCTAGTCTCCGTTTATTCCGTAGCTTTTATTTCGAGTTACTAACATTTAGCAACCGAACCGGTATCTAATACCCTGGTGCTACTAGGAGTACTAGTAAAGTACACATTAACATAATACATCCAATATACTTCTATCGACCTTGCCAGCCTTCTTATCTACCAAGTATCTAGGGTAATTCTGCTCCAGTGGCTGTTCCCTTTATTACAGAAGCACTTAGTCTCAGGTTTGGGTTCAACCTTGGGTTTCTTCACTAGAGCAGCAGCTGATTTGCCGTTTCATGAAGCGTCCCTTTTTGCCCTTGCCCTTCTTGAAGCTAGTGGTTTCACCAACCATCAACAATTGATGCTCCTTCTTGATCTCTACTTTTGTGGTGTCAAACATCGCGAATATCTCAAGGATCATCATATATGTCCATGATATATTATTGTTCATCACGAAGCTCAAGCAGCTTGGTGGTAATGACTTCGGAGAACCATCACTATTTCATCTGGAAGATCAACTCCCACTCGATTCAAGCGATTGTTGTACTCAGACAATCTGAGCACAAGTTCAACAATTGAGCTTTTCTCCCTTAGTTTGCAGGCTAAGAAAATCGTCGGAGGTCTTATACCTCTTGACGTGGGCACGAGCCTGAAATCCCAATTTCAGCCCTCGAAACATCTCATATGTTTCGCGACGTTTCAAAACGTCTTCGGTGCCTCAACTCTAAGCCGTTTAACTGAACTATCACGTAGTTATCAAAATGTGTATGTCAGATGTTCGCAACATCCATAGACAACGTTCGAGGTTCAGCACACTGAGCGGTGCATTAAGGACATAAGCCTTCTATGAAGCAATGAGGACAAACCTCAGTTTACGGACCTAGTACGCATAATTACTACTATCAACTTTTAACTAAATTTTCTCTAGGAACATATCTAAATAGTAGAACTGAAGCGCGAGCTACGACATAATTTGCGAAGACCTTTTGACTATGTTTAGGATAATTAAGTTCATCTTGTGAACTCCCACTCAGATTGACATCCCTCTAGTCATCTAAGTGATTACATGATCCGAGTCAACTAGGCCGTGTCCGATCATCACGTGAGACGGACTAGTCAACATCGGTGAACATCTTCATGTTGATCGTATCTACCATACGACTCATGCTCGACCTTTCGGTCTCTTGTGTTCCGAGGCCATGTCTGTACATGCTAGGCTCGTCAAGTTAACCTAAGTGTTTTGCATGTGTTCCGAGGCCATGTCTGTACATGCTAGGCTCGTCAACACCCGTTGTGTTTGAACGTAAGAATCTATCACACCCGATCATCACGTGGTGCTTCGAAACAACGAACCGTCGCAAGGGTGCACAGTTAGGGGGAACACTTTCTTGAAATTTTAATGAGGGATCATCTTATTTACTACCGTCGTTCTAAGCAAATAAGATGCAAAAACATGATAAACATCACATGCAATCAAATAGTGACATGATATGGCCAATATCATATTGCTCCTTTTGATCTCCATCTTCGGGGCTCCATGATCATTATCGTCACCGGCATGACACCATGATCTCCATCATCATGATCTCCATCATTATGATCTCCATCATCGTGTCTTCATGAAGTTGTCTCGCCAACTATTACTTCTACTACTACAGCTAACTGTTAGCAATAAAGTAAAGTAATTACATGACGTTTATGTTGACACGCAGGTCATAAATAAATAAAGACAACTCTTATGGCTCCTGCCGGTTGTCATACTCATTGACATGCAAGTCGTGATTCCTATTACAAGAACATGATCAATCTCATACATCACATATAATTCATCACATTCTTCTTGGCCATATCACATCACATAGCATACCCTGCAAAAACAAGTTAGACGTCCTCTAATTGTTGTTTGCATGTTTTACGTGGCTGCTATGGGTTTCTTGCAAGAACGTTTCTTACCTACGCAAAAACCAGAACGTGATATGCCAATTGCTATTTACCCTTCATAAGGACCCTTTTCATCAAATCCGTTCCGACTAAAGTGGGAGAGAGAGGCACCCGCTAGCCACCTTATGCAACTAGTGCATGTCAGTCGGTGGAACCTGTCTCACGTAAGAGTACGTGTAAGGTCGGTCCGGGCCGCTTCATCCCACAATACCGTCGAAACAAGATTGCACTAGTAACGGTAAGCATATTGAACAAAATCAACACCCACAACTACTTTGTGTTCTACTCGTGCATAGAATCTACGCAATAGACCTAGCTCATGATGCCACTGTTGGGGAACGTAGCATAAATTCAAAATTTTCCTACGTGTCACCAAGATCTATCTATGGAGTCATCTAGCAACGAGGGAGGAGTGGATCTACATACCCTTGTAGATCGTGTGCGGAAGCGTTCAAGAGAACGAGGTTGATGGAGTCGTACTCGTCGTGATCCAAATCACCGATGATCCTAGCGCCGAATGGACGGCGCCTCCGCGTTCAACACACGTACGGAGCAGTGACGTCTCCTCCTTCTTGATTCAGCGTGGTGGTGGAAGTAGCGGGATTCCAACAGGGCTTCGCCAAGCGCTGCGGGAGGAGGGAGATGTGTCATGGGAGGGAGAGGGAGGCGCCAGGGCTTAGATGTTGCTAACCTCCCTTCCCCCACAATATATAGGGCCAAGGGAGAGGGGGGGGCGCAGCCTTGGCCCTTCCTCCAAGGAAGGGTGCGGCCAGGGAGGAGTCCATCCTCCCCAAGGCACCTAGGAGGTGCCTTCCCCCTTTAGGACTCTTTCTTTCCCTTATCTCTTGGCGCATGGGCCTCTTGGGGCTGGTGCCCTTGGCCCATATAGGCCAAGGCGCACACCCCTACAGCCCATGTGCCCCCCCGGGGCAGGTGGACCCCCTTGGTGGACCCCCGGACCCCTTTCGGCACTCCCGGTACAATACCGATAATGTGCGAAACTTTTCCGGCGACCAAAAAAAGACTTCCCATATATAAATCTTTACCTCCAGACCATTCCGGAACTCCTCTTGACGTCCGGGATCTCATCCAGGACTCCGAACAACTTTCGGGTTACCGCATACTAATATCTCTATAACCCTAGCGTCACCGAACCTTAAGTGTGTAGACCCTACGGGTTCGGGAGACACGTAGACATGACCGAGACGACTCTCCGGCCAATAACCAACAGCGGGATCTGGATACCCATGTTGGCTCCCACATGTTCCAAGATGATCTCATCGGATGAACCACGATGTCGAGGATTCGATCAATCCCGTATGCAATTCCCTTTGTCTAGCGGTATTGTACTTGCCCGAGATTCGATCGTCGGTATCCGATACCTTGTTCAATCTCGTTACTGGCAAGTCTCTTTACTCGTTCCGTAACACATCATCTCGTAATCAACTCCTTGGTCACATTGTGCACATTATGATGATGTCCTACCAAGTGGGCCCAGAGATACCTCTCCGTTTACACGGAGTGACAAATCCCAGTCTTGATTCGTGCCAACCCAACAGACACTTTAGGAGATACCTGTAGTGTACCTTTATAGCCACCCAGTTACGTTGTGACGTTTGGCACACCCAAAGCACTCCTACCATATCCGGGAGTTGCACAATCTCATGGTCTAAGGAAATAATACTTGACATTAGAAAAGCTTTAGCATACGAACTACATGATCTTGTGCTAGGCTTAGGATTGGGTCTTGTCCATCACATCATTCTTCTAATGATGTGATCCCGTTATCAATGACATCCAATGTTCATGGTCAGGAAACCGTAACCATCCATTGATCAACGAGCTAGTCAACTAGAGGCTTACTAGGGACATGGTGTTGTCTATGTATCCACACATGTATCTGAGTTTCCTATCAATACAATTCTAGCATGGATAATAAACGATTATCATGAACAAGTAAATATAATAATAACCAATTTATTATTGCCTCTAGGGCATATTTCCAACAAAAGGCTCATAAAGTGACGCGCTATCCGCGCTCATTAAACCTGGGGGCTTCTTTAAACAGAAGCTTATTTATACGGGCTTCATGCTCAACACATGTGTCACACTTCCGCATGTACCTTTTATTCACCATTATATGCATCGATTGAAGGAAATATGCCCTAGAGGCAATAATAATGTTATTATTTTATTTCCTTATATCATGATAAATGTTTATTATTCATGCTAGAATTGTATTATCCGGAAACATAATACTTGTGTGAATACATAGACAAACTAAACGTCACTAGTATGCCTCTACTTGACTAGCTCGTTAATCAAAGATGGTTATGTTTCCTAACCATACACATGTGTTGTCATTTGATTAACGGGATCACATCATTAGAGAATGATGTGATTGACTTGACCCATTCCATTAGCTTAGCACCCGATCATTTAGTATGTTGCTATTGCTTTCTTCATGACTTATACATGTTCCTATGACTATGAGATTATGCAACTCCGGTTTGCCGGAGGAACACTTTGTGTGCTACCAAACGTCACAACGTAACTGGGTGATTATAAAGGAGCTCTGTAGGTGTCTCCAAAGGTAAATATTGGGATGGCGTATTTCGAGATTAGGATTTGTCAATCCGATTATCGGAGAGGTATCTCTGGGCCCTCTCGGTAATGCACATCACATAAGCCTTGCAAGCATTGCAACTAACGAGTTAGTTGCGAGATGATGTATTACGAAACGAGTAAAGAGACTTGCCGGTAACGAGATTGAACTAGGTATTGAGATACCGACGATCGAAACTCGGGCAAGTAACATACCGATGACAAAGGGAACAACGTATGTTGTTATGCGGTCTGACCGATAAAGATCTTCGTAGAATATGTGGGAGCCAATATGAGCATCCAGGTTTCGCTATTGGTTATTGACTGGAGACATGTCTCGGTCATGTCTACATTGTTCTCGAACCCGTAGGGTCCGCACGCTTAAGGTTTTGATGACAGTTATATTATGAGTTTATGAGTTTTGATGTACCGAAGTTAGTTCGGAGTCCCGTATGTGATCACGGACATAACGAGGAGTCTCGAAATGGTCGAAACATAAAGATTGATATATTAAACGGCTATATTCGGACACCGGAAGTGTTCCGAGTGATTTCGGAGAAAACCGGAGTACCGGAGGGTTACCGGAACCCCCCCGGGAGAAGTAATGGGCCATATGGGCCTTAGTGGAGAGAGAGAAGGGCAGCCAGGGTGGGCCGCGTGCCTCCTCCCCCCTTGTCCGAATTGGACTAGGAGAGGGGGGCGGCGCCCCCCTTTCCTTCTCCCTCCCCACTTCTTTCCCCCTCCTAGTAGGAGTCCTAATCCTACTAGGAGGAGGACTCCTCCTTGGCGCGCCTATAGGGCCGGCCGACCTCCTCCCCTTGCTCCTTTATATACGGGGGCAGGGGGCACCCCTAGATACAGAAGTTGATCCACGTGATCGTTTTCTTAGCCGTGTGCGGTGCCCCCTTCCACCATAATCCTCGATAATATTGTTGAAGGAAATATGCCCTAGAGGCAATAATAAAGTTATTATTTATTTCCTTATATCATGATAAATGTTTATTATTCATGCTAGAATTGTATTAACCGGAAACATAATACATGTGTGAATACATAGACAAACAGAGTGTCACTAGTATGCCTCTACTTGACTAGCTCGTTAATCAAAGATGGTTATGTTAACCATGGACAAAGAGTTGTTATTTGATTAACGGGATCACATCATTAGGTGAATGATCTGATTGACATGACCCATTCCATTAGCTTAGCACCCGATCGTTTAGTATGTTGCTATTGCTTTCTTCATGACTTATACATGTTCCTATGACTATGAGATTATGCAACTCCCGTTTGCCGGCGGAACACTTTGTGTGCTACCAAACGTCACAACGTAACTGGGTGATTATAAAGGTTCTCTACAGGTGTCTCCAAAGGTACATGTTGGGTTGGCGTATTTCGAGATAAGGATTTGTCACTCCGATTGTCGGAGAGGTATCTCTGGGCCCTCTCGGTAATGCACATCACATAAAGCCTTGCAAGCATTGCAACTAATGAGTTAGTTGTGAGATGATGTATTACGGAACGAGTAAAGAGACTTGCCGGTAATGAGATTGAACTAGGTATTGAGATACCGACGATCGAATCTCGGGCAAGTGACATACCGATGACAAAGGGAACAACGTATGTTGTTATGCGGTCTGACCGATAAAGATCTTCGTAGAATATGTAGGAGCCAATATGAGCATCCAGGTTCCGCTATTGGTTATTGACCGGAGACATGTCTCGGTCATGTCTACATTGTTCTCGAACCGTAGGGTCCGCACGCTTAAGGTTTCGATGACAGTTATATTATGAGTTTATGAGTTTTGATGTACCGAAGGAGTTCGGAGTCCCGGATGAGATCGGGGACATGACGAGGAGTCTCGAAATGGTCGAGATGTAAAGATCGATATATTGGACGACTATATTCGGACATCGGAAAGGTTCCGAGTGATTCGGGTATTTTTTGGAGTACCGGAGAGTTACGGGAATTCGCCGGGGAGTATATGGGCCTTATAGGGCCATACAGGAATAGAGGAGAGAGGCCAAAAGGAAGGAGGCCTGCACCCCCCCTCTGGTCCGAATTGGACAAGGGGCGCAGCCCCCTTTTCCTTTTTCCTCTCCCCTTCTTTCCCCTTCTCCTACTCCAACAAGGAAGGAAGGAGTCCTACTCCCGGTGGGAGTAGGACTCCCCTTGGCGCGCCCCTTCCTAGGCCGGCCGCCCCCTCCGCCTTGCTCCTTTATATACGGGGGCAGGGGGGCACCTCTAGACACACAAGTTGATCTTCGTGATCGTTCCTTAGCCGTGTGCGGTGCCCCCCTCCACCATATTCCACCTCGGTCATATTGTAGCGGTGCTTAGGCGAAGCCCTGCGACGGTAGAACATCAAGATCGTCACCACGCCGTCGTGATGACGGAATTCCTCCCCGACGCTTTGCTGGATCGGAGCACGGGGATCGTCATCGAGCTGAACGTGTGCCAAGAACTCGGAGGTGCCGGAGTAACGGTGCTTGGATCGGTCGGACCGTGAAGACGTACGACTACATCAACCACGTTGTGCTAACGCTTCCGTTGTCGATCTACAAGGGTACGTAGATCACACTCTCCCCTCTCGTTGCTATGCATCACCATGATCTTGCGTGTGCGTAGGAATTTTTTTGAAATTACTACGTTCCCCAACAGTGGCATCTGAGCCTAGGTTTTATATGTTGATGTTATATACACAAGTAGAACACAAGTGAGTTGTGGGCGATATAAGTCATACTGCTTACCAGCATGTCATACTTTGGTTCGGCGGTATTGTTGGACGAAGCGGCCCGGACCGACATTACGCGTACGCTTACGCGAGACCGGTTCTCCCGACGTGCTTTGCACATAGGTGGCTTGCGGGTGACAGTTTCTCCAACTTTAGTTGAACCAAGTGTGGCTACGCCCGGTCCTTGCGAAGGTTAAAACAGCACCAACTTGACAAACTATCGTTGTGGTTTTGATGCGTAGGTAAGATTGGTTCTTGCTTAAGCCCGTAGCAGCCACGTAAAACTTGCAACAACAAAGTAGAGGACGTCTAACTTGTTTTTGCAGGGCATGTTGTGATGTGATATGGTCAAGACATGATGCTAAATTTTATTGTATGAGATGATCATGTTTTGTAACCGAGTTATCGGCAACTGGCAAGAGCCATATGGTTGTCGCTTTATTGTATGCAATACAATCGCGCTGTAATGCTTTGCTTTATCACTAAGAGGTAGCGATAGTCGTGGAAGCATAAGATTGGCGAGACAAAAACGATGCTACGATGGAGATCAAGGTGTCGCGCCGATGACGACGGTGATCACGACGGTGCTTCGAAGATGGAGATCACAAGCACAAGATGATGATGGCCATATCATATCACTTATATTGATTGCATGTGATGTTTATCTTTTATGCATCTTATCTTGCTTAGATTTACGGTAGCATTATAAGATGATCTCTCACTAATTATCAAGAAGTGTTCTCCCTGAGTATGCACCGTTGCGAAAGTTCTTCGTGCTGAGACACCACGTGATGATCGGGTGTGATAGGCTCTACATTCAAATACAACGGGTGCAAAACAGTTGCACACGCGGAATACTCAGGTTATACTTGACGAGCCAAGCATATACAGATATGGCCTCGGAACACGGAGACCGAAAGGTCGAGCGTGAATCATATAGTAGATATGATCAACATAGTGATGTTCACCAATGAAACTACTCCATCTCACGTGATGATCGGACATGGTTTAGTTGATTTGGATCACGTAATCACTTAGAGGATTAGAGGGATGTCTATCTAAGTGGGAGTTCTTAAGTAATCTGATTAATTGAACTTAAATTTATCATGAACTTAGTCCTGGTAGTATTTTGCAAATTATGTTGTAGATCAATAGCTCGCGTTGTTGCTTCCCTGTGCTTATTTTGATATGTTCCTAGAGAAAATTGTGTTGAAAGATGTTAGTAGCAATGATGCGGATTGGATCCGTGATCTGAGGTTTATCCTCATTGCTGCACAGAAGAATTATGTCCTTGATGCACCGCTAGGTGACAGACCTATTGTAGGAGCAGATGCAGACGTTATGAATGTTTGGCTAGCTCAATATGATGACTACTTGATAGTTTAGTGCACCATGCTTAATGGCTTAGAATCGGGACTTCAAAGACGTTTTGAACGTCATGGAGCATATGAGATGTTCCAGGAGTTGAAGTTAATATTTCAAGCAAATACCCGAGTTGAGAGATATGAAGTCTCCAACAAGTTCTATAGCTAAAAGATGGAGGAGAATCGCTCAACTAGTGAGCATATGCCCAGATTGTCTGAGTATTACAATCGCTTGAATCAAGTGGGAGTTAATCTTCCAGATAAGATAGTGATTGACAGAATTCTCTAGTCACCATCACCAAGTTAGTAGAACTTCATGATGAACTATGATATGCAAGGGATAACAGAAACAATTCCCAAGCTCTTCGTAATGCGGAAATTGACGAAGGTAGAAATCGAGAAAAACATCAAGTGTTGATGGTAGACAAGACCACTAGTTTCAAGAAAAGGGCAGATGGAAGAAGGGGAACTTCAAGAAGAACAGCAAGCAAGTTGCTGCTCAAGTGAAGAAGCCCAAGTCTGGTCCTAATCCTGAGACTAAGTGTTTCTACTGCAAAGGGACTGGTCACTGGAAGCGGAACTACCCCAAGTGATTGGCAGATAAGAAGGATGACAAAGTGAACATAAGTATATTTGATATACATGTTATTGATGTGTACTTTACTAGTGTTTATAGCAACCCCTCAGTATTTGATACTAGTTCAGTTGCTAAGATTAGTAACTCGAAACAGGAGTTGCAGAATAAACAGAGACTAGTTAAGGGTGAAGTGACGATGTGTGTTGGAAGTGGTTCCAAGATTGATATGATCATCATCGCACACTCCCTATACTTTCGGGATTAGTGTTGAACCTGAATAAGTGTTATTTGGTGTTTGCGTTAAGCATGAATATGATTTGATCATGTTTATTGTAATACGGTTATTCATTTAAATAAGAGAATAAATTGTTGTTCTGTTTACATGAATAAAACCTTATATGGTTACACACCCAATGAAAATAGTTCGTTGGATCTCAATCGTAGTGATACACATACTCATAATATTGAAACCAAAAGATGCAAAGTTAATAATGATAGCGCAACTTATTTGTAGCACTGCCGTTTAGGTCATATTGGTGTAAAGCGCATGAAGAAACTCCATGCTGATGGGATTTTGGAATCACTTGATTATGAATCACTTGATGCTTGCGAACCATGCCTTATGGGCAAGATGACTAAGACTCCATTCTCTGGAGCGAGCAACTGACTTATTGGAAATAATACATACTGATGTATGCGGTCCGATGAGTGTTAAGGCTCACGGCAAGTATCATTATTTTCTGAACTTCACAGATGATTTGAGCAGATATGGGTATATCTACTTGATGAAACATAAGTCTGAAACATCTGAAAAGTTCAAAGAATTTCATAGTGAAGTGGAAAATCATCGTGACAAGAAAATAAAGTTTCTACGATCTGATCGCGGAGACAAATATTTGAGTTACGAGTTTGGTCTTCAATTAAAACAATGTGGAATAGTTTCACAAACTCATGCCACATGGAACACCACAGCATAATGGTGTGTCCGAACGTCATAACCGTACTTTATTGGATATAGTGCAATCTATGATGTCTCTTACCGATCTACCACTATCGTTTTGGGGTTATGCATTAGAGACAGCTGCATTCACGTTAAAAGGGCACCATCTAAATATGTTGAGACGACACCGTATGAACTATGGTTTGGCAAGAAACCAAAGTTGTCGTTTCTTAAAGTTTGGGGTTGCAATGCTTATGTGAAAAAGTTTCATCCTGATAAGCTCAAACCCAAATCGGAAAAGTGTGTCTTCATAGGATACCCAAAAAGTTATTGTTGGGTACACCTTCTATCACAGATCCGAAGGCAAGACATTCGTTGCTAAGAATGGATCCTTTCTAGAGAAGGAGGTTCTCTCGAAAGAAGTGAGTGGGAGGAAAGTAGAACTTGATAAGGTAATTGTACCTTCTCCCTTATTGGAAAGTAGTTCATCACAGAAATCTGTTCCTGTGACTACTACACCAATTAGTGAGGAAGCTAATGATGATGATCATGTAACTTCAGATCAAGTTACTATCGAATCTCGTAGGTAAACCAGAGTGAGATCCGCACCAGAGTGGTACGGTAATCCTGTTCTGGAGGTCATGCTACTTGACCATGACGAACCTACAAACTATGAAGAAGCGATGGTGAGCCCAGATTCCGCAAAATGGCTTGAGGCCATGAAATCTGAGATGGGATCCATGTATGAGAACAAAGTATGGACTTTGGTTGACTTGCTCGATGATCGGCAAGCAATTGAGAATAAATGGATCTTCAAGAGGAAGACGGACGCTGATAGTAGTGTTACTATCTACAAAGCTAGAATTGTCGCAAAAGGTTTTCGACAAGTTCAAGATGTTGACTACGATGAGAGTTTATCACTCGTATCTATGCTTAAGTCTGTCCGAATCATGTTAGCAATTGCCGCATTTTATGAAATCTGGCAAATGGATAAACAAAACAGCATTCCTTAATAGATTTATTAAAGAAGAGTTGTATATGATACAACCAGAAGGTTTTGTCAATCCTAAAGGTGCTAACAAAATATGCAAGCTCCAGCGATCCATCTATGGACTGGTGCAAGCATCTCGGAGTTGGAATATATGCTTTGATAAGTTGATCAAAGCATATAGTTCTATACATACTTGTGATGAAGCCTGTATTTACAAGAAAGTGAGTGGGAGCACTACAGCATTTCTGATAAGTATATGTGAATGACATATTGTTGATCGGAAATAATGTAGAATTAATCTGCAAAGCACAAAGGAGTGTTTTTAAAGAAGGTTTTCAAAGAAAGACCTCGGTGAAGCTGCTTACATATTAAGCACCAAAATCTATAGAGATAGATCAAGACGCTTGATAAGTTTTTTCAATGAGTACATACCTTGACAATATTTTGAAGTAGTTCAAAAATGGAACAGTCAAAGAAAGAGTTCTTGGCTGTGTTACAAGGTATGAAATTGAGTAAGACTCAAAGCCCGACCACGGTAGAAGATAGAAAGAGAATGAAAGTCATTCCCTTTGCCTCAGCCATAGGTTCTATAAAGTATGCCATGCTATGTACCAGATCTATTGTATACCCTACACTGATTTTGGCAAGGTAGTACAATAGTGATCTAGGAGTAGATCACTGGACAGCGGTCAAAATTATCCTTAGTGGAATAAGGATATGTTTCTCGATTATGGAGGTGACAAAAAGGTTCATCGTAAAGGGTTACGTCGATGCAAGTTTTGACACTAATCCAGATGACTCTAAGTCTCAATCTGGATACATATTGAAAGTGGGAGCAATTAGCTAGAGTAGCTCTGTGCAGAGCATTGTTGACATAGAAATTTGCAAAATACATACGGATCTGAATGTGGCAGACCCGTTGACTAAACTTCTCTCACAAGCAAAACATGATCACACCTTAGTACTCTTTGGGTGTTAATCGCATAGCGATGTGAACTAGATTACTAAATCTAGTAAACCCTTTGGGTGTTGGTCACATGAAGATGTGAACTAATCACATAAAGATGTGAACTATTAGTGTTAAATCACATGGTGATGTGAACTAGATTATTGACTCTAGTGCAAGTGGGAGACTGAAGTAAATATGCCCTAGAGGCAATAATAAAGTTATTATTTATTTCCTTATATCATGATAAATGTTTATTATTCATGCAAGAATTGTATTAACCGGAAACATAATACATGTGTGAATACATAGACAAACAGAGTATCACTAGTATGCCTCTACTTGACTAGCTCGTTAATCAAAGATGGTTATGTTTCCTAACCAAGGACAAAGAGTTGTTATTTGATTAACGGGATCACATCATTAGGTGAATGATCTGATTGACATGACCCATTCCATTAGCTTAGCACCCGATCGTTTAGTATGTTGCTATTGCTTTCTTCATGACTTATACATGTTCCTATGGCTATGAGATTATGCAACTCCCGTTTGCCGGAGGAACACTTTGTGTGCTACCAAACGTCACAACGTAACTGGGTGATTATAAAGGTGCTCTACAGGTGTCTCCAAAGGTACATGTTGGGTTGGCGTATTTCGAGATTAGGATTTGTCACTCCGATTGTCGGAGAGGTATCTTTGGGCCCTCTCGATAATGCACATCACATAAAGCCTTGCAAGCATTGCAACTAATGAGTTAGTTGTGAGATGATGTATTACGGAACGAGTAAAGAGACTTGCCGGTAACGAGATTGAACTAGGTATTGAGATACCGACGATCGAATCTCGGGCAAGTAACATACCGATGACAAAGGGAACAACATATGTTGTTATGCGGTCTGACCGATGAAGATCTTCGTAGAATATGTAGGAGCTAATATGAGCATCCAGGTTCCGCTATTGGTTATTGACCAGAGACATGTCTCGGTCATGTCTACATTGTTCTCGAACCGTAGGGTCCGCACGCTTAAGGTTTCGATGACAGTTATATTATGAGTTTATGAGTTTTGATGTACCGAAGGAGTTCGGAGTCCCGGATGAGATCGGGGACATGACGAGGAGTCTCGAAATGGTCGAGACGTAAAGATCGATATATTGGACGACTATATTCGGACATCAGAAAGGTTCCGAGTGATTCGGGTATTTTTCGGAGTACCGGAGAGTTACGGGAATTCACCGGGGAGTATATGGGCCTTATTTGGCCATACGGGAATAGAGGAGAGAGCCCAAAAGGAAGGAGGCCTGCGCCCCCCCCCCTCTGGTCCGAATTGGACAAGGGGCGCAACCCCCTTTTCCTTTTTCCTCTCCCCTCTTTCCCCTTCTCCTACTCCAACAAGGAAGGAAGGAGTCCTACTCCCGGTGGGAGTAGGACTCCCCTTGGCGCGCCCCCTCCTAGGCCGGCCGCCCCCTCCCCCTTGCTCCTTTATATACGGGGGCAGGGGGGCACCTCTAGACACACAAGTTGATCTTCGTGATCGTTCCTTAGCCGTGTGCGGTGCCCCCCTCCACCATATTCCACCTCGGTCATATTGTAGCGGTGCTTAGGCGAAGCCCTGCGATGGTAGAACATCAAGATCGTCACCACGCCGTCGTGCTGACGGAATTCCTCCCCGACGCTTTGCTGGATCGCAGCCCGGGGATCGTCATCGAGCTGAATGTGTTCCAAGAACTCGGAGGTGCCGGAGTAACGGTGCTTGGATCGGTCGGACCGTGAAGACGTACGACTACATCAACCACATTGTGCTAACGCTTCCATTGTCGATCTACAAGGGTACGTAGATCACACTCTCCCCTCTCGTTGCTATGCATCACCATGATCTTGCGTGTGCGTAGGAAATTTTTTGAAATTACTACGTTCCCCAACAATTGTAGCGGTGCTTAGGCGAAACCCTGTGACGGTAAAACATCAAGATTGTCACCACGCCGTCGTGCTGACGGAACTCTTCCCCGACACTTTGCTGGATCGGAGTCCGGGGATCGTCATCGAGCTGAACGTGTACTCGGAGGTGCCGTAGTTTCGGTGCTTGATCGGTCGGGCCGTGAAGACGTACGACTACATCAACCGCTTTGTGCTCACGCTTCCGCTGTCAGTCTACAAGGGTACGTAGATCACACTCTTCCCTCTCGTTGCTATGCATCACCATGATCTTGCGTGTGCGTAGGAATTTTTTTGAAATTACTACGTTCCCCAACAGTGGCATCCGAGCCTAGGTTTTATGTGTTGATGTTATATGCACGAGTAGAACACAAGTGAGTTGTGGGCGATATAAGTCATACTGCTTACCAGCATGTCATACTTTGGTTCGGCGGTATTGTTGGATGAAGCGGCCCGGACCGACATTACGCGTACACTTACGCGAGACCGGTTCTCCCGACGTGCTTTGCACAAAGGTGGCTAGCGGGTGTCAGTTTCTCCAACTTTAGTTGAACCGAGTGTGGCTACGCCCGGTCCTTGCGAAGGTTAAAACAACACCAACTTGACAAACTATCGTTGTGGTTTTGATGCATAAGTGAGGTTGGTTCTTACTTAAGCCCGTAGCAGCCACGTAAAACTTGCAACAACAAAGTACAGGACGTCTAACTTGTTTTTGCAGGGCATGTTGTGATGTGATATGGTCAAGACATGATGCTAAATTTTATTGTATGAGATGATCATGTTTTGTAACCAAGTTATCGGCAACTTGCAGGAGCCATATGGTTGTCGCTTTATTGTATGCAATGCAATTGCGTTGTAATGCTTTACTTTATCACTAAGCGGTAGCGATAGTCGTGGAAGCATAAGATTGGCGAGATGACAACGATGCTACGATGGTGATCAAGGTGTCGTGCCAGTGACGATGGTGATCATGACGGTGCTTCGAAGATGGAGATCACAAGCACAAGATGATGATGGCCATATCATATCACTTATATTGATTGCATGTGATGTTTATCTTTTATGCATCTTATCTTGCTTTGTTTGACGGTAGCATTTTAAGATGATCTATCACTAATTATCAAGAAGTGTTCTCCCTGAGTATGCACCATTGCGAAAGTTCTTCGTGCTAAGACACCACGTGATGATCGGGTGTGATAGGCTCTACGTTCAAATACAACGGGTGCAAAACAGTTGCACACGCGGAATACTCAGGTTATACTTGACGAGCCAAGCATATACAGATATGGACTCGGAACACGGAGACCGAAAGGTCGAGCGTGAATCATATAGTAGATATGATCAACATAGTGATGTTCACCAATGAAACTACTCCATCTCACGTGATGATCGGACATGGTTTAGTTGATTTGCATCACGTAATCACTTAGAGGATTAGAGGGATGTCTATCTAAGTGGGAGTTCTTTAGTAATATGATTAATTGAACCTTAATTTATCATGAATTTAGTACCTGATAGTATCTTGCTTGTTTATGTTTGATTGTAGATAGATGGCCCGTGCTGTTGTTCCGTTGAATTTTAATGCGTTCCTTGAGAAAGCAAAGTTGAAAGATGATGGTAGCAATTACACGGACTGGGTCCGTAACTTGAGGATTATCCTCATTGCTGCACAGAAGAATCACGTCCTGGAAGCACCGCTGGGTGCCAGGCCTACTGCTGGAGCAACACCAGATGTTATGAACGTCTGGCAGAGCAAAGCTGATGACTACTCGATAGTTCAGTGTGCCATGCTTTACGGCTTAGAATCGGGACTTCAACGACGTTTTGAACGTCATGGGGCATATGAGATGTTCCAGGAGTTGAAGTTAATATTTCAAGCAAATGCCCGGATTGAGAGATACGAAGTCTCCAATAAGTTCTATAGCTGCAAGATGGAGGAGAACAGTTCTGTCAGTGAGCATATACTCAAAATGTCTGGGTATAATAATTACTTGATTCAATTGGGAGTTAATCTTCTAGATGATTGCGTCATTGACAGAATTCTCCAATCACTGCCACCAAGCTACAAGAGCTTCGTGATGAACTATAATATGCAAGGGATGAATAAGACTATTCCCGAGCTCTTCGCAATGCTGAAAGCTGCGGAGGTAGAAATCAAGAAGGAGCATCAAGTGTTGATGGTCAACAAGACCACTAGTTTCAAGAAAAAGGGCAAAGGGAAGAAGAAGGGGAACTTCAAAAAGAACAGCAAGCAAGTTGCTGCTCAAGAGAAGAAACCCAAACCTGGACCTAAGCCTGAAACTGAGTGCTTCTACTGCAAGCAGACTGGTCACTGGAAGCGGAACTGCCCCAAGTATTTGGCGGATAAGAAGGATGGCAAGGTGAACAAAGGTATATGTGATATACATGTTATTGATGTGTACCTTACTAATGCTCGCAGTAGCACCTGGGTATTTGATACTGGTTCTGTTGCTAACATTTGCAACTCGAAACAGGGACTACGGATTAAGCGAAGATTGGCTAAGGACGAGGTGACGATGCGCATGGGAAATGGTTCCAAAGTCGATGTGATCACGGTCGGCACGCTACCTCTACATCTACCTTCAGGATTAGTATTAGACCTAAATAATTGTTATTTAGTGCCAGCGTAAAGCATGAACATTATATCTGGATCTTGTTTGATGCGAGACGGTTATTCATTTAAATCAGAGAATAATGGTTGTTCTATTTATATGAGTAATATCTTTTATGGTCATGCACCCTTAAAGAGTGGTCTATTCTTATTAAATCTAGATAGTAGTGACACACATATTCATAATGTTGAAGCCAAAAGATGCAGAGTTGATAATAATAGTGCAACTTATTTGTGGCACTGACGTTTGGGTCATATCAGTGTAAAGTGCATGAAGAAACTCCATACTGATGGACTTTTGGAACCACTTGATTATGAATCGCTTGGTACTTGCGAACTGTGCCTTATGGGTAAGATGACAAAAACACCGTTCTCCGGTACTATGTGAGACTGAAGAAAATTTGCCCTAGAGGCAATAATAATGTTATTATTTTATTTCCTTATATCATGATAAATGTTTATTATTCATGCTAGAATCGTATTATCCGGAAACATAATACTTGTGTGAATACATAGACAAACTAAACGTCACTAGTATGCCTCTAATTGACTAGCTCGTTAATCAAAGATGGTTATCTTTCCTAACCATAGACATGTGTTGTCACTTGATTAACGGGATCACATCATTAGGTGAATGATCTGATTGACATGACCCATCATTAGCTTAGCACCCGATCGTTTAGTATTTTTCTATTGCTTTCTTCATGACTTATACGTGTTCCTATGACTATGAGATTATGCAACTCCCGTTTGCCGGAGGAACACTTTGTGTGCTACCAAACGTCACAACGTAATTGGGTGATTATAAAGGTGCTCTACAGGTGTCTCCAAAGGTACATGTTGGGTTGGCGTATTTCGAGATAAGGATTTGTCACTCCGATTATCGGAGAGGTATCTCTGGGCCCTCTCGGTAATGCACATCACATAAAGCCTTGCAAGCATTGCAACTAATGAGTTAGTTGTGAGATGATGTATTACGGAACGAGTAAAGAGACTTGCCGGTAACGAGATTGAACTAGGTATTGAGATACCGACGATCGAATCTCGGGCAAGTAACATACCGATGACAAAGGGAACAACGTATGTTGTTATGCGGTCTGACCGATAAAGATCTTCGTAGAATATGTGGGAGCCAATATGAGCATCCAGGTTCCGCTATTGGTTCTTGACCAGAGACATGTCTCGGTCATGTCTACATTGTTCTCGAACCGTAGGGTCCGCACGCTTAAGGTTTTGATGACAGTTATATTATGAGTTTATGAGTTTTGATGTACCGAAGTTAGTTCGGAGTCCCGGATGAGATCGGGGACATAACGAGGAGTCTCGAAATGGTCAAGACATAAAGATTGATATATTGGACGACTATATTCGGACACCGGAAGTGTTCCGGGTGATTTCGGAGAAAACCGGAGTACCGGAGGGTTACCGGAACCCCCCCGGGAGAAGTAATGGGCCATATGGGCCTTACTGGAGAGAGAGAAGGGCAGCCAGGATGGGCCGCGCACCTCCTCCCCCCTTGTCCGCATTGGACTAGGAAAGGGGGGGCGGTGCCCCCCTTTCCTTCTCCCTCCCCACTTCTTTCCCCCTCCTAGTAGGAGTCCTACTCCTACTAGGAGGAGGA
The DNA here is from genome assembly GCF_056163025.1 of Triticum urartu. Taxonomy (NCBI): domain Eukaryota; kingdom Viridiplantae; phylum Streptophyta; class Magnoliopsida; order Poales; family Poaceae; genus Triticum; species Triticum urartu. The sequence continues at coordinate 75,183,026 of NC_141874.1, forward strand.
CTCCTCCTTGGCGCGCCTATAGGGCCGGCCGGCCTCCTCCCCTTGCTCCATTATATACGGGGGCAGGGGGCACCCCTAGACACACAAGTTGATCCACGCGATCATTTTCTTAGCCATGTGCGGTGCCCCCTTCCACCATAATCCTCGATAACATTGTAGCGGTGCTTAGGCGAAGCCCTGCGACGGTAAAACATCAAGATCGTCACCACGCCGTCGTGCTGACGGAAATCTTCCCCGACACTTTGCTGGATCGGAGTCCAGGGATCGTCATCGATCTGAACGTGTGCTAAAACTCAGAGGTTTCGTAGTTTTGGTGCTTGATCGGTCGGGCCGTGAAGACGTACGACTACATCAACCGCGTTGTGCTAACGCTTCCGCTATCGGTCTACAAGGGTACGTAGATCACACTCTTCCCTCTCGTTGCTATGCATCACCATGATCTTACGTGTGCATAGGAATTTTTTTGAAATTACTACGTTCCCCAACATCGATATGACTTAAGTTTTGGCCAAGCTGGGTTGCCTGGCTCCTGTGCTTACCCCTACGTTCCCGATTGTTCGGCTAGGTGGTAAAGGGAGCACCTCTGCGATTGTTACTGCCGGGTCAGCCGGATGTGTACCTCAGACTGGGTGAAGCCGAAAGCTAGCGTTCTTAAGGGAATATTCGGTCGGTGAACTAAAGATGATCTTTTTTCTCACTTATTTATCTATACGCCCCCAGATGTTTTTCTTGCGTCTATTTTCGCAGAATGGACATGCACTTTAGGGCCTGCCTCCCAGGGAAAGGAACCCCTAACGGAACTATTCTCCCTGGAAGATGTTTCTTACTAACCATGTAATATAACATAACTAGTTGGGCACTTGTCTGTTCAAGCACTAATGACCCCTACGCCTGGTCTCCATGCATACCCCGGTTCTTATATAACCGCGAGGGTATTCGGACACACTCCGGACCGTCAGGTCCCGAGGTTGAAGCGAAAAGGTCGGCCATGACAAACAATCTTCAATCCGCTAGAAGGCATTACACATGTCAATTAAAATTACACAGTCAATCTGACTAATTGTATTCCTCTTCAATACCATCTAACAGGTTGTCTAGTTTATAGTCCTGTTGGGAATACTTTGCGGCCAATTCTACTTGGTCGTATACTAAGCTCACAGGGATCTCCTTCCCATCGGGGCCCACGGGTCCGACCTCGGCCATGTGGTTTGGGTCAGCCTTCGTGTACCGCATCTTCACCATGGCCCAGGCCTCCCTGGCGCCTTGACGGCAGGCCGACATCTTCCATAATCGGAAGCGCCGCCGCGCTCCCTTCAGCTTCTCTACAAGCTCTCCAAGGCCTTCGGGCATGGAGACGGATGGCCACAAGGCCTGGGCAACGCCTTGCATCACCTGCCGAACTCGCTCGTGCAGTTGTGAGAGCTCGGGAAGAAGGTCACCCATAGAACCGGGCATTTCCTCTGCAGGACGACCTGTCAGCATACCTACAGACATTACTCTGTTAGTCGACTTCCTCGCCGAACTCTTTTTTCAAAGTTCGTTTAAGCACTTACTAAATATGCCGCGTCGAAGCCGCTGATTCTCCTTAACGGAGTCCAACAGCTGGGCACGAACATCCTTCAGTTCAACGCCCAGCTTGGTGTTGGCATCTTGGAGATCGTTCTTCTCCCGCCTCACCTTTGTCAGCACGCTCTCACCAGCCTTCAGCTGGCGTAGGAGTTGTTGCTTTTCCGGATTTAATCCACCGCCATCTGCAATTTCATTTGTCGGATTTGCACCCACGCCACACTTCGCAAAATACTTATCTTTCGAAGCGTATATTACCAGAGGGGGTCTCCTTGGGCTCCCCTGCCGCGGCTAGTGCGGCCTCAAGTAGGGTATTCTTTTCTGTAAGAACCTACATAACAAATGATCCTTAAATCAGTTATTCTAACTATTTCAAGTCTCGGGGGCTACTTGTATATATATATAATTACCAAATTTTTCTTACCCGTATGTCTTTTACATATTGCTTCGTGGCTCTGGCTAGACCATTTTGAGCGGCACGGAGGTACGCATCTCACGAATTGAAGGCATCCAATGCCTTTGGGGAGAAACAAGCGTCGCGAAGAACTGTCCGGCGACGCCGGTGATTCATGGAACTCTCCACCTCGGAATTGGTGGCAGACAGCCTGTCCGCATCCTCTGTCGGAGGAGCGTCCGGTGCGCGCCTTGTGTTCGCCTCCGCTTCCGGACTAGGCTTTGGAGCCTGGCTGGTGGAGGCGCGATTGGCAACCTCTCCGGATATAGTCCGGCGAGGTCTCTTCGTCCTGAAGAGAGCACGAGCGTTAATATGCCTTGAAGGAATAACACTTGGGAATAAGATGGCGCGCTATACCTTTGCGCCGGCGTCTCAGTCCGGACCGCACTTCTTTTCAGCCCGCGGGGCCTTGCCGCCCCTCGTTGGCTAGTCGCCGCAGGATCAGCCTCCTGTCTCAAGGACCTCCCCTGCAACACATGGTTGTCATACGGCAATCGAAAACACGCGAGGATAGATCCCTTTCAAAGTGCTGGGACTTCGGTCTCAGTTACCTGTGAGGCTGGGAGTAGCCCTGGGTAATCGGCCGTAATGGCCGCCAAGGCGTTGTCCTTGCTCAATTGATGAAACACCCCATCAATCATTTCCACAGATAAGTCCGAATCCTCTTGAGAGGCCGGGTCAAGGGACCGTCCCGGATCCTCAGGTTGTGGAGGAGGGCTGTTTATTTCTTTAACAGCCTGGCGCAGTTCCTGCGTTGAAGTCGTTAGACTGAATATTTAATGATGGGAATATAAAATGGATGGGCAAGTAAAAGTGACCACTTACCCAACTTGGGGATTGTACAAAGAAAATCCACCATGTGGGTTGACGCGGAGAAATTCCTCCTCTTCTCCCTTGTACAAAGCGGACAAGATCTTTATTAGAGCGGCAGCCGAATCCGGCCCCTTACGGTCGTGGCGGGTGGCGTCGTCCTCCCCGTTGAAGTCCCACATGGAGTGGCCTCTATACTGAAGCAGCTGCACCCCTCGCATGATGCATGCGGCCATGACCCCGATCATGGTCAGTCTAGAATGAGCTAACAATCTTATCCGGCCCATCAGGTAGAGAACGTCCGTGTCACTTTTCCTCTAAGGGCTCTGTGAACGCCAGCTTAGGCGCTTCTTTAGGGGAGCACTGTCGAACTCAGGGAGGCCGATCCGGACAGGATCCGGCAGCGGGACGTCCTCTATATAAAACCATTCCGAAGGCCAGTCCTCGGACGCCTTCTTTGGGATTCCGGATAGATATCCGATCCCGGCGATGCGCCACACTTCGGCTCTGCCCACTTGATATATTGACCCCTTCTGAGAACGGGGCACAAGGCAGAATAGCCTTTTCCACAGCGCGAAATGAGCCTCGCAGCCCAAAAACAGCTCGCAAAGGGCTATGAAGCCCGCGATATGCAATATGGAGGCAGGCGTGAGGTTGTGCAGCTGGAGGCCATAGACCTCCAGGAGCCCCCGGAGAAACGGATGAATTGGAAATCCGAGCCCTCTTATTAAGTAAGGGACAAGGCATACCCGCTTTCCTTTGGAGGGATTGGGGGCGCTCTCCGCTTGCTCTCCGCCATTATAGGTGGCAAGTCCGGCTCGAACCGGGACCATATAGGACGGGGGGAGAAATCCCTTGGTCTGGAGCGTCACTAGCTCGCTGTGCGGGATGGAGCATCTCTCCCAATCTCCAGGCTGAGGGCTGGAAGGGCGAGAGGAGGAGCTGCGGCGGCCGGCCATGATAGAATGGACCTCTGTCGGATACGCTCTGATGAATACTCGCGGAGGGGAGAAGGTGTGGTTTGGATCTAAATCCTCGTCCCCTTAAATAGGCGGCTCATTCACACGGCTAGGGGTGTAAATGTAAAAACACCCTAACTTTTCGTATTCATTTGACACGTGGAAGACGGCTATTATTGGGCGTAGAAGCCAAGGAGCGCTACATTTACAAGAAACCGGACATTATTCAACAGGTACACGGAATTTGGAGGAGAACCCGCCTTGCAATGCCGAAGACAATCTGCGCGCCGGAGTCGTCGTCATTGAAGCCTAGTTCGGGGGCTACTGAGGGAGTCCTGGATTAGGGGGTGTCCGGATAGCCGGACTATACCTTCGGCCGGACTCCTGAACTATGAAGATACAAGATTGAAGACTTCGTCCCATGTCCGGAAGGGACTTTCCTTGGCGTGGAAGGCAAGCTTGGCGATACGGATATGTAGATCTCCTACCATTGTAACCGACGCTGTGTAACCTTAGCCCTCTACGGTGTCTATATAAACTGGAGGGTTTTAGTCCGTAGGGAAGAACAACAATCATACCATAGGCTAGCTTCTAGGGTTTAGCCTCCTTGATCTCGTGGTAGATCTACTCTTGTACTACCCATATCATCAATATAAATAAAGAATGAGTAGGGTTTTACCTCCATCGAGAGGGCCCGAACCTGGTTAAAAACATCGTGTCCCTTGTCTCCTGTTACCATCCGCCTAGACGCACAGTTCGGGACCCCCTACCCGAGATCCGCCGGTTTTGACACCGACAACCACACCTCGCCACAACCACACCCTGAGAGAGAGAGAAGAGATTCCGGTGGAGATGGCCGATTCGAGGATGAAGATGGAGCGCGCCATGGTGGAGCTCGCGAGTGAAGACGATGCGAAGATGGAGAGAGCGCGCGAGATCATCTCCTGGTTCTCAGCCAGGAAGGAGATGCGGAGGGCGGCAAAATCCGTCTTCAAAAACATGACGGTGGAGGAGGACGAGCGGCTCACTCCGAATGGGATGACCACCCCGTCTGGTGCGCCGGTGAGCTCCCTGGCTGCTCTGATCTGGGCCATGGAGGAAACGGAGGGAGAAGACCTCGCGTAGAAGCAGAAGTGGTGGGCGTTCCGTTCCGGTCGCCGCTTCCCGACCAAACCAGAAGAGTTCGTGGTGGGAGCGGCACTACTAGGGAAAACCTTATACACAGAAATTTAGCAGTAGCGCGTGTCAAAAATGGGCGCTAGTGCTAAATAGCAGTAGCGCGCGTTCGTAAACCGCGCTACAGATACAATAGTAGCAGTAGCGCGTGCGCAGGAAAAAGCGCTACCACTAATATTCCCATTGCTAAAACGATAGGCTACGCATAGCAGTAGCGGTCTTGAGGGAAGCGCGCTACCGCTAGGACATAAGTAGCAGCGTGTTTCGCGCGGAGAGCACTACTGCTAATGGAAATAAAATAAAATGAAAAACAAATGGAAAAGTAAATGAAAAAGAAAGAAATAGAAAAAGGAAAAAATAAAATGTAGAGCAAAATAAATGAGAAAGCGAAAAAAAGGAGAAAGGCGTAGCAGTAGCGTTTGTTCGTAAGAGGCGCTATAGCTAACGTAGCTGCATCGCGTTTCCAGACCTCCGCTGTAGAAACAGAAAAGGAAATAAGAAAGATGAAGGAAATTACATATCTATAGCAGTAGCGCATTTTGTGAAAATCGCTATAGCTAACTTAGCTATAGTGCGTTTCGCGAAAAGCACTACCACTAAGTTTGACTTAACCAAAAAACCGTTTCTCCCCGGCCACCACTTCTCCCCCAAATCCCTCGACCCACCCCTCCGCCGTCTGCCCGATTCGTCGTCGCCCCACTTCGTCGCCATCTCCTGCTGACGTCGATGCCCCCGGAGCCACCAGAGCCGCGCACCGTCGACGCCACCGGAGCCACCCCCAACGCCACCGGAGCCGCGCGGCCTCATCAATGCCACCGGAGCCGCAATCGACACCACCGGATCCTCCCTCACCGTCATCGGAGACACCCCTGCCACCCTCGCCACCACTACCACCCGCGCCACCACCGGAGCCATCCTCTGTCAGCCCCCACCCCTCCTCTCTCTCTCTAAATTAGTTAGGTTAATTTAGTTACAAAAAGAATTTAGTTAGGTTAATTTGACAGAGACGCCCCTGCCTCCCTCGCCGTAGGAAAAAAATGATGGGTAATGTAGTAATTTCAAAAAAATTCCTACGCACACGCAAGATCATGGTGATGCATAGCAACGGGAGGGGATAGTGTTGTCTACGTACCCTCGTAGACCAGCAACGGAAGTGTTGACACAACATAGAGGAAGTAGTCGTACGTCTTCCCGATCCGACCGATCCAAGTACCGAACGTACGGCACCTCCGAGTTCTGCACACATTCAACTCGGTGACGTCCCTCGAGCTCCGATCCAACCGAGTGTTGAGGGAGAGTTTCATCAGCACGACGGCATGATGACGGTGATGATGTTCTACCGACGCAGGGCTTCGCTTAAGCACCGCTACGATATGAGCGAGGTGGAATATGGTGGAAGGGGGCACCACACACGGCTAAGGAACGATCACGAAGATCAACTTGTGTGTCATGGGGTGCCCTCTTGCCCCCGTATATAAAGGAGGGAGAGGGGGAGGTGCGGCCGGCCCTAGGGGTGCGCCTGGAGGAGTCCTACTCCCACCGGGAGTAGGACTCCCCCCTCTTGCCTTGTTGGAGAAGGGAAGGGGAAGGGGAAAAGAGGAAAGGGGGTACCACCCCCCTTCCTTGTCCTATTCGGACTAGGGGGGAGGGGGCGTGCGGCCTGCCCTAGCCGGCCCTCCTCTTCTCCCTTAGGGCCCATGTAGGCCCATTAACCCCCCCCGGGGGGGGGGGGTTCCGGTAACCCCCCGGTACTCCGGTAAAATCCCGATTTCACCCGGAACATTTCCGATATCCAAATCTAGGCTTCCAATATATCAATCTTTATGTCTCAACCATTTCGAGACTCCTCGTCATGTCCGTGATCACATCCGGGACACTGAACAACCTTCAGTACATCAAAACACAAAAACCCTAATTACGATCGTCACCGAACTTTAAGCGTGCGGACCCTACGGGTTCGAGAACTATTTAGACATGACCGAGACACGTCTCCGGTCAATAACCAATAGCGGAACCTGGATGCTCATATTGGCTCCTACATATTCTATGAAGATCTTTATCGGTCAGACCGCATAACAACATACGTTGTTCCCTTTGTCATCGGTATGTTACTTGCCCGAGATTCGATCGTCGGTATCTTATACCTAGTTCAATCTCGTTACTAGCAAGTCTCTTTACTCGTTCCATAATACATCATCCCGCAACTAACTTATTAGTTGCAATGCTTGCAATGCTTGAGTGATGTGCATTACCGAGAGGGCCCAGAGATACCTCTCCGACAATCGGAGTGACAAATCCTAATCTCGAAATACGCCAACCCAACAAGTACCTTCGGAGACACCTGTAGAGCACCTTTATAATCACCCAGTTACGTTGTGACGTTTGGTAGCGCACAAAGTGTTCCTCCGACAAATGGGAGTTGCATAATCTCATAGTCATAGGAACACGTATAAGTTATGAAAAAAGCAATAGCAACAAACTAAACGATCAAGTGCTAAGCTAACGGAATGGGTCAAGTCAATCACATCATTCTCCTAATGATGTGATCCCGTTAATGAAATGACAACTCATGTCTATGGTTAGGAAACATAACCATCTTTGATCAACGAGCTAGTCTAGTAGAGGCATAATAGTGACACTTTGTTTGTCTATGTATTCACACATGTATTATGTTTCCGGTTAATACAATTCGAGCATGAATAATAAACATTTATCATGATATAAGGAAATAAATAATAACTTTTATTATTGCCTCTAGGGCATATTTCCTTCAGTCTCCCACTTGCACTAGAGTCAATAATCTGGATTACACAGTAATGATTCTAACACCCATGGAGCCTTGGTGCTGATCATGTTTTGCTCGTGGAAGAGGCTTAGTCAGTGGGTCTGTAACATTCAGATCCGTATGTATCTTGCAAATTTCTATGTCTCCCACTTGGACTAAATCCCGAATGGAATTGAAGCGTCTCTTGATGTGCTTGGTTCTCTTGTGAAATCTAGATTCCTTTGCCAAGGCAATTGCACCAGTATTGTCAAAAAAGATTTTCATTCGACCCGATGCACTAGGTATGACACCTAGATCGGATATGAACTCCTTCATCCAGACTCCTTCATTTGCTGCTTCCAAAGCAGCTATGTACTCCGCTTCACATGTAGATCCCGCCATGACGCTTTGTTTAGAACTGCACCAACTGACAGCTCCACCGTTCAATGTAAACATGTATCTGGTTTGCGATTTAGAATCGTCCGGATCAGTGTCAAAGCTTGCATCAACGTAACCATTTATGATGAGCTCTTTGTCACCTCCATATACGAGAAACATATCCTTAGTCCTTTTTAGGTACTTCAGGATGTTCTTGACCGCTGTCCAGTGATCCACTCCTGGATTACTTTGGTACCTCCCTGCCAGACTTATAGCAAGGCACACATCAGGTCTGGTACACAGCATTGCATACATTATAGAGCCTATGGCTGAAGCATAGGGAACATCTTTCATTTTCTCTCTATCTTCTGCATTGGTCGGGCATTGAGTCTTACTCAATTTCACACCTTGTAACACAGGCAAGAATCCTTTCTTTGCTTGATCCATTTTGAACTTCTTCAAAATTTTGTCAAGGTATGTGCTTTGTGAAAGTCCAATTAAGCGTCTTGATCTATCTCTATAGATCTTAATGCCCAATATGTAATCAGCTTCACCGAGGTCTTTCATTGAAAACTCTTATTCAAGTATCCCTTTATGCTATCCAGAAATTCTATATCATTTCCAATCAATAATATGTCATCCACATATAATATCAGAAATGCTACAGAGCTCCTACCCACTTTCTTGTAAATACAGGCTTTTCCAAAAGTCTGTGCAAAACCAAATGCTTTGATCACACTATCAAAGCGCTTATTCCAACTCCGAGAGGCTTGCACTAGTCCATAAATGGATCGCTGGAGCTTGCACACTTTGTTAGCTCCATTTGGATCGACAAAACCTTCTAGTTGCATCATATACAACTCTTCTTCAAGAAATCCATTCAGGAATGCAGTTTTGACATCCATCTGCCAAACTTCATAATCATAAAATGTGGCAATTGCTAACATGATTCGGACAGACTTAAGCATCGGTATGGGTGAGAAGGTCTCATCGTAGTCAATCCCTTGAACTTGTCGAAAACCTTTCGCAACAAGTCGAGCTTTGTAGATAGTAACATTACCGTCAGCGTCAGTCTTTTTCTTGAAGATCCATTTATTCTCAATTGCTTGCCGATCAACGGGCAAGTCAACCAAAGTCCACACTTTGTTCTCATACATGGATCCCATCTCAGATTTCATGGCTTCTAGCCATTTTGCGGAATCTGGGATCACCATCGCTTCTTCATAGTTCGTAGGTTCATCATGATCTAGTAGCATGACTTCCAGAACAGGATTACCGTACCACTCTGGTGCGGATCTTACTCTGGTTGATCTACGAGGTTCGGTAGTAACTTGATCTGAAGTTTCATGATCATTATCATTAGCTTCCTCACTAATTGGTGTGGGTGTCGCAGAAACCATTTTCTGTGATGAACCACTTTCCAATGAGGGAGCAGGTACAATTACCTCATCAAGTTCTACTTTCCTCCCACTCACTTCTTTCGAGAGAAACTCCTTCTCTAGAAAAACTCCGAATTTAGCAACAAAAGTCTTGCCTTCGGATCTGTGATAGAAGGTCTACCCAACAGTCTCCTTTGGGTATCCTATGAAGACACATTTCTCCGATTTGGGTTCGAGCTTATCAGGTTGAAGCTTTTTCAAATAAGCATTACAGCCCCAAACTTTCAGAAACGACAATTTTGGTTTCTTGCCAAACCACAGTTCATAAGGCGTCGTCTCAATGGATTTCGATGCTGCCCTTATTTAACGTGAATGCAGCCGTATCTAAAGCATAACCCCAAAATGATAGCGGTAAATCTGTAAGAGACACCATAGATCGCACCATATCTAGTAAAGTACGATTACGATGTTCGGACACACCATTACGCTGTGGTGTTCCGGGTGGCGTGAGTTGCAAAACTATTCCACATTGTTTCAAATGTAGACCAAACTCGGAACTCAAATATTCTCCTCCACGATCAGATCATAGAAACTTTATTTTCTTCTTACGATGATTTTCAACTTCACTCTAAAATTCTTTGAACTTTTCAAATGTTTCAGAATTATGCTTCATTAAGTAGATATACCCATATCTGCTTAAATCATCTATGAAGGTGAGAAAATAACAATATCCGCCATGAGCCTCAACATTCATTGGACTACATACATCTGTATGTATGATTTCCAACAAATCCGTTGCTCTCTCCATAGTACCGGAGAACGGCGTTTTAGTCATCTTACCCATGAGGCACGGTTCACAAGTACCAAGTGATTCATAATCAAGTGGTTCCAAAAGACCATCAGTATGGAGTTTCTTCATGCGCTTTACACCGATATGACCTAAACGGCAGGGCCACAAATAAGTTGCACTATCATTATCAACTCCGCATCTTTTGATTTCAACATTATGAATATGTGTATCACTACTATCGAGATTCATCAAAAATAGACCACTCTTCAAGGGTGCATGACCATAAAAGATATTACTCATATAAATAGAACAACCATTATTCTCTGATTTAAATGAATAACCGTCTCGCATCAAACAAGATCCAGATATAATGTTCATGCTCAACGCTGGCACCAAATAACAATTATTTAGGTCTAATACTAATCCCGAAGGTAGATGTAGAGGTAGCGTGCCGACCGCGATCACATCGACTTTGGAACCATTTCCCACGCGCATCGTCACCTCGTCCTTAGCCAATCTTCGCTTAATCCGTAGCCCCTGTTTCGAGTTGCAAATGTTAGCAACAGAACCAGTATCAAATACCCAGGTGCTACTGCGAGCATTAGTAAGGTACACATCAATGACATGTATATCACATATACCTTTGTTCACTTTGCCATCCTTCTTATCCGCCAAATACATGGGGCAGTTCCGCTTCCAATGACTAGTCTGCTTGCAGTAGAAGCACTTAGTCTCAGGCTTAGGTCCAGACTTGGGTTTCTTCTCCTGAGAAGCAACTTGTTTGCTGTTCTTCTTGAAGTTCCCCTTCTTCTTCCCTTTGCCCTTTTTCTTGAAACTGGTGGTCTTATTGACCATCAGCACTTGATGCTCCTTCTTGATTTCTACCTCCGTGGCTTTTAGCATCGCGAAGAGCTCGGGAATAGTCTTATTCATCCCTTGCATATTATAGTTCAACACGAAGCTTTTGTAGCTTGGTGGCAGTGATTGAAGAACTCTGTCAATGACACTATCAACAGGAAGATTAACCCCCAGTTGAGTCAAGTGATTATGATACCCAGACATTTTGAGTATATGTTCACGGACAGAACTATTCTCCTCCATCTTGCAGCTATAGAACTTATTGGAGACTTCATATCTCTCAATCCGGGCATTTGCTTGAAATATTAACTTCAACTCCTGGAACATCTCATATGCTCCATGACGTTCAAAACGTCGTTGAAGACCCGGTTCTAAGCCATAAAGCATGGCACACTGAACTATCGAGTAGTCATCAGCTTTGCTCTGCCAGACGTTCTTAACATCTGGTGTAGCTCCTGCAGCAGGCTTGGCACTTAGCGGTGCTTCCAGGATGTAATTCTTCTGTGCAGTAATGAGGATAATCCTCAAGTTACGGACCCAGTCCGTGTAATTGCTACCATCATCTTTCAACTTTGCTTTCTCAAGGAACGCATTAAAATTCAACGGAACAACAGCACGAGCCATCTATCTACAATCAAACATAGACAAGCAAGATACTATCAGGTACTAAGTTCATGATAAATTTAAGTTCAATTAATCATATTACTTTAGAACTCCCACTTAGAAAGATATCCCTCTAATCCTCTAAGTGATCACGTGATCCAAATCAACTAAACCATGTCCGATCATCACGTGAGATGGAGTAGTATCAATGGTGAACATCACTATGTTGATCATATCTACTATATGATTCACGCTCGACCTTTCGGTCTCCGTGTTCTGAGGCCATATCTGTTATATGCTAGGCTCGTCAAGTTTAACCTGAGTATTCTGCGTGTGCAACTGTTTTGCACCCGTTGTATTTGAACGTAGAGCCTATCACACCCGATCATCACGTGGTGTCTCAGCACGAAGAACTTTCGCAATGGTGCATACTCAGGGAGAACACATATACTTTGATAATTTAGTGAGGGATCATCTTATAATGCTATCGTCAATCAAAGCAAGATAAGATGCATAAAAGATAAACATCACATGCAATCAATATAAGTGATATGATATGGCCATCATCAGCTTGTACTTGTGATCTCCATCTCCGAAGTACCGTCATGATCACCATCGTCACCGGCGTGACACCTTGATCTTCATCGTAGCATCGTTGTCGTCTCGCCAATCTTATGCTTCCATGACTATCTCTACCGCTTAGTGATAAAGTAAAGCATTACAGCGCGATTGCATTGCATACAATAAAGCAACAACCATATTGCTCCTGCCAGTTGCCGATAACTCGGTTACAAAACATGATCATCTCATACAATAAAATTTAGCATCATGTCTTGACCATATCACATCACAACATGCCCTGCAAAAACAAGTTAGACGTCCTCTACTTTGTTGTTGCAAGTTTTACGTGGCTGCTACGGGCTTAGCAAGAACCGTTCTTACCTACGCATCAAAACCACAACGATAGTTTGTCAAGTTGGTGCTGTTTTAACCTTCGCAAGGACCGGGCGTAGCCAAACTTGGTTCAAATAAAGTTAGAGAAACTGACACCCACCAGCCACCTATGTGCAAAGCACGTCGGTAGAACCAGTCTCGCGTAAGCGTATGCGTAATGTCGGTCCGGGCTGCTACATCCAACAATACCGCCGAACCAAAGTATGACATGCTGGTAAGCAGTATGACTTATATCGCCCACAACTCACTTGTGTTCTACTCGTGCATAACATCAACGCATAAAACCAGGCTCGGATGCCACTGATGGGTAACGTAGTAATTTCAAAAAAATTCCTACGCACACGCAAGATCATGGTGATGCATAGCAACGAGAGGGGAGAGTGTTGTCTACGTACCCTCGTAGACAGGCAACGGAAGTGTTGACACAACATAGAGGAAGTAGTCGTACGTCTTCCCGATCTGACCGATCCAAGTACCGAACGTACGGCACCTCCGAGTTCTGCACACGTTCAACTCGGTGACGTCCCTCGAGCTCCGATCCAGCCGAGTGTTGAGGGAGAGTTTTGTCAACATGACGGCGTGATGACGGTGATGATGTTCTACTGATGCAGGGCTTCGCCTAAGCACCGCTACGATATGACCGAGGTGGAATATGGTGGAAGGGGGCACTGCACACGGCTAAGGAACGATCATGAAGATCAACTTGTGTGTCATGGGGTGCCCCCTTGGCCCCATATATAAAGGAGAGAGAGGGAAAGGTGCGGCCGGCCCTAGGGTTGCGCCTGGAGGAGTCCTACTCCCACCGGGAGTAGGACTCCGCCTCTTGCCTTGTCGGAGAAGAAAAGGGGAAGGGGAAAAGAGGATAGGGGCGCCGCCCCCCTTCATTGTCCTATTCGGACTAGGAGGGAGGGGGTGCACGGCCTGCCCTGGCCGGCCCTCCTCTTCTCCCTTAGGGCCCATCTAGGCCCATTAACCCGCGCGGGGGTTCCGGTAACCCCCCGGTACTCCGGTAAAATCCCGATTTCACCCGGAATGTTTCCGATATCCAAATATAGGCTTCCAATATATCAATCTTTATGTCTCGACCATTTCGAGACTCATCGTCATGTCCATGATCACATCTGGGACACCGAACAACCTTCGGTACATCAAAACACAGAAACCCTAATTACGATCGTCACCGAACTTTAAGCGTGCGGACCCTACGGGTTCGAGAACTATGTAGACATGACCGAGACATGTCTCCGGTCAATAACCAATAGCGGAACCTGGATGCTCATATTGGCTCCTACATATTCTATGAAGATCTTTATCGGTCAGACCGCATAACAACATACGTTGTTCCCTTTGTCATCGGTATGTTACTTGCCCGAGATTCGATCGTCGGTATCTTAATACCTAGTTCAATCTCGTCACTTGCAAGTCTCTTTACTCGTTCCGTAATACATCATCCCCGCAACTAACTTATTAGTTGCAATGCTTGCAAGGCTTGAGTGATGTGCATTACCGAGAGGGCCCAGAGATACCTCTCCGACAATCAGAGTGACAAATCCTAATCTCGAAATACGCCAACCCAAAAAATACCTTCAGAGACACCTGTAGAGCACCTTTATAATCACCCAGTTATGTTGTGACGTTTGGTAGCACACAAAGTGTTCCTCCAGTAAACGGGAGTTGCATACTCTCATAGTCATAGGAACATGTATAAGTTATGAAGAAAGCAATAGCAACAAACTAAACGATCAAGTTCTAAGCTAATGGAATGGGTCAAGTCAATCACATCATTCTCCTAATGATGTGATCCCATTAATCAAATGACAACTCAAGTCTATGGTTAGGAAACATAACCATCTTTGATGAACGAGCTAGTCTAGTAGAGGCATACTAGTGACAGTTTGTTTGTCTTTGTATTCACACATGTATTATGTTTCCGGTTAATACAATTCTAGCATGAATAATAAACATTTATCATGATATAAGGAAATAAATAATAACTTTTATTATTGCCTCTAGGGCATATTTCCTTCAAGAAATTGTATATGCTTAACTAGAGCAGTAGGGTTAGGGTTGTAGTGTTTAATTACAAATGCAGGAAAGTAAGGTTTATCTAGATGTTAACTAGGGTGGTAGGATTTAGTTTAGAGAAAAAAATATAACTTTCTATTAGTGTAGCAAGTCTAGTAGGTTCTTAATTTTTAGTGAATTTTTATTAGGAAAAAAATTTAGGACATAATTTGAGTTCTACGTTCATAATTTGAGTTCTAGGGTTCATCCATCTATATTTGGTTTTTGAATTGAGTTTCAGAGAGCATGAGATTTGTGTAGATTTTCTTGAAGTGTTAAACACTAGGAGATGCAAATTTGAAGTGGTCATGATATATGAAAAATCCTGAATTGTGTTTGCTCATTATAATCGACATTGAAGTGGTTCGATTGTGCCCAAGTGGCATTTTGTTGTTTCCAGGGAATGAAGCCAAGTGGCCTATGTTTTGCCGGAATGTTGATTCATTTCCGTTCCGGCAAAATTCAGGTTCTCGATTTGTCCACTTTTTAGCAAAGGTCATGCCGAAATTTTCCGTGAATTTCGGCATGACTTGTGCTACAAACTAGGACATATCGAGTGCCCGGGATTTGCCGCACCGGGAAGGAGTAAACGTTCATGCAAAACAATAGGCCTTTTTATGTCATTATTCATTTTATTAGGTCTAGAATTAATTGACTAGATTTAATCATAGGAAACATGGCTCGCAATGATGAAGGACAGGGTTCTGGTGATTGCGACGACGTCTACCGGGCGGCAGACGAATTTTTGAGCCTTGCCGATGAGACTGAGACCGGCACTGAGACTGAGACTGGCACTGAGACTCAGACCGGCATCGAGACCGGCGCTGAGACTGAGACCGGCGCTGCCTCGGGGAGCGGAGCCGGTATAGAACCGAAAGCAAAGAGGCGACGGCTTCCTAACAAGCTCAGGACTACTAGAGTGGTGGTCATGGAGGTGGACGACGGCAATTTTGAGCCAAACGCGCCCGAGGAAGCATGCGCGTGCTACGGCAATCAAATTGGCTGCATCATACGGACAACTGCCACCATCAACGATGAGAAACTAAACAAGTTAGATAATATGAGGCCCGCCCTCCTAAAGAAGCTGCACCAGATATTCTTGTTCCCGGGCCGGAATGAAAAGGATTATAAAGATCCAGATAAGGACCCGGCAATGAAGAAGATAAACAAACACGCCATGAGCAAGTTTAGCGACGCGTTGGCCGGCTGGAAAGCAAGGCTGAAATATCGGATCTTCAACGAAAAGGAACCCTACTCCGAGATTGTAAAGGATAATCCGACAATCACGGCAGAGCACTTTGAAATATTCAAGGCGGCTTGCGAGGCCGAAGATGCCAAAAAAAGTCAGAGTACATGAAGGGGAAACAATAGAAGAACATTGGGTGCCACCACCTCGGAATACGGCGGGAAGAGGTCCATATGGGCCAAGCAGGACACGAAAGCCGCGAGTCTGGGCATCCCAGACTCCTTGGCGGAGTTCACCGTCCCGTAGGAGTGTGGCGTCCTCAGGGCCCGGCACCATTGGGACCGAGTGAAGAAGGTTTTCGAGAAGAACGCGGTCATGACGGAGTTCATGAGACTGCTGATAATTTTCGTTTCTGATCAATTTGACTGCACGTTAGTCATATTTGTAAACGATCCTTGTGCCTTTTGCAGAGAGAGCAGCACAGGATTGCGGCCGAAAGCGACTCGCCGTCTAAGGCGTTGGCGAGGCCCAAGTGGGACACTCCATTCAACCGGGCGTTGAACATATTGAAAGGACTCCCGGTGGAGACTCGACCGTCGTATGGACGTGTGCACGGTGTCGGAGACGGCACCACGTGGAAGAAGTACTACCGTGAGACCACGGAGGAGAGAAAGAAAAGATGAAGGTTAACTGAAGAAAACATCGACAAGAAGGTTGAGATTGCAGTTGAAAAGAAATCATCTGAGACAGTCGCAACATCGGTAGCTGCCGCAAAACAGGTGCTTGTAGATATGTCTACTACCTTGGTTCCAGCCGTTTTCAATTGGAGCAGGCAAAATCCAGAAAAAAATGCAGCGGAATCCCCCTTGCTGACTTCCTCAGGAGCAGCTCGACTACCGTTGCAC
This sequence comes from Triticum urartu, assembly GCF_056163025.1. Classification (NCBI taxonomy): domain Eukaryota; kingdom Viridiplantae; phylum Streptophyta; class Magnoliopsida; order Poales; family Poaceae; genus Triticum; species Triticum urartu. The sequence goes on from NC_141874.1 coordinate 75,199,872, forward strand.
CAGCACCTGCACCTGCTCCCGCACCTGCTCCCACACCTGCTCCGGCACTGGCTCCTGCACCTGCTCCTGCACCTACTCCTGCACTTGCTCCCATACCGGCTTCCGCACCTGCTCCGGCACTGGCTCCGACACCAGACATGCTCGGCGGTGCTTCATCTTTGGCTGAGCTCGACGCCCTCACGGTATTTGTCACACCGGTCCCCTTCAATAAATGTATAATCTCTCGTTTTCGTTGCCTTTCGGATGTCTCACGTCGCAGACTTTTCTTTGCAGGCCGACGAAACCCCGTGCACCATATTGTACACCATCGGCGACCAGAAGGTGGACGTGGGGAAGGCGACGATAATGGAGCCGAAGGAACCATTGTTCCATAGCCGGACAATCCCCCCAGAAGTCTTCAAGGTTTCCGTGGCCAGTGTCAAACCGGACCACGAGAATTTCGCTCCTCCGGTACTAGTGGGGGATGACAACGAGACCCCGCGGCGGCTTGGTGATTGTTGCAATGGGTGGGTCCTGTTGTGGCCAAAGAGTCTGCTTCGTCTGGAGGCGGCCGGGAGCACACCCACGAGCACGCAGTTAGGTATGAACATCAACACCTCGCCTACTCCATTAGTCGCTGGTGACATCGCCATAGATAAGGATGACGATGACGATGACACTCAACAGTATGTCAATACTGGCGCCTACTTAGGGTTTGAGCCTCATGAGTCGGTGCCTGAATTGCCGCTGTCGGTGTCAAAACCGGCGGATCTCAGGTAGGGGGTCCCGAATTGTGCGTCTAGGCCAGATGGTAACAGGAGGCAAGGGACACGAAGTTTTCTCCAGGTTCGGGCCCTCTCTATGGAGGTAAAACCCTACATCCTGCTTGATTAATATTGATGATATGGGTAGTACAAGAGTAGATCTACCACGAGATCGGAGAGGCTAAACCCTAGAAGCTAGCCTATGGTATGATTGTTGTTGTGTATGTTTTCCTACGGACAAAAACCTTCCGGTTTATATAGACATCGGAGAGGGTTAGGGTTACACAAAGTCCGTTACAATGGTAGGAGATCTACATATCCGTATCGCCAAGCTTGCCTTCCATGCCAAGGAAATTCCCTTCCGGACACGGGACGAAGTCTTCAATCTTGTATCTTCATAGTCCAGGAGTCCGGCCGAAGGTATAGTCCGGTTATCCGAACACCCCCTAATCCAGGACTCCCTCAGCCGCCTTCGGAGTCTGAACATATTATGGACAACCTTCCGGTAGTAAAGAAGTCTAGGAAGAGACCGAGGAAAGGCAAAAAAGCTGCTTCTGTGATCCAGCCGCATTAGCAGCCTCGGGTTCAAGACCGTATAGATATCCCCGGTGCGGGAAAATGGCATATCCCTGGTCAACCAATCCTACCTGAAGCAGCGCTGCGGACCAGATTCGGCGATTTAAGGAGACTTCATGACGATGTGTTGCGGATAGAGAAAGGCCTCATCGCCTCAAAAAATCCAGGATACCCACTCTACGTGGTTAACGTGCCGCGGGGATTGTCGTACGTCGACACATTCCCCGCGGAGAAGTTCTTCCTTCGATTCGATTACATCTTCGACATGTTTCACTTGAAGAAGCTGGATTTTGCATTTGTCCGTCTTTATGCTTTGCACATGAACTACCTCATCGGGGTTGAGCAGATACATTATATCTATGTCCCTGACCCGTACTTCATGCACGAGGCCTTCTTGGGAGTCTGTGCAAAGCACTGTGAATACGCGAGGGAATACATCGTCAATTTCATGCTCGCCAATAAGGACAAGGAGACGATTCTCGTGCCTTATCATCCCATGTAAGTCATCCGTGCGGATATCCTTCCTTTGATTTCAATCATTCATTTGCACGGTGGAGGCTAATTAATTTGAGGTGTACTTATTTGGCGCAGCGGCGGGCGCGCCGTCCTCATCATCCTCTACCCCCGATACTCCCACGCTCTTTACTTGGACTCGTCGAAGAACATTAACAAAAAGGATTACACCCACATCAAGTCTGTTCTCGACAGTGCTATGTTTTACTACGACGCACGGGGTGGAGAGGTCAAGGACAAGAAGAAAAAGGACGACAGGCCCGCCTTCGGCCATAAGACCGACTTCTGCTGCATCCAGCAACCGAGTGATTCTCTTAATGATGGATCCTATGTCCTACACCAGATGCTGGAGTACATATGGGATCACCAGAACCTTCGCATGTCACCTACATCCGGCGATGACCATATTCTGCAATGGGCAAAGAACTTATGAGATATCGAGGATCATCGACTTCGAGCTGAGTTCTATCACATCCAGCACGAACTTGCCCAAATCATCATGAACGACGTCGTTAAAAAAACAAGGATGTTCTACGAAGAAGGACAAATGTCGCGGGAAGATGGCCGAACACGCGTAGCCGCTCAGCGTCTTGACCTGAAGCCTTTCACTAAGCTCGGGGACTATCTCCCTAACTTGGATGGATGGCACGACATGGAGTGATTGTCGATATATGATAATGTGTCCGTTTAGTCCATACTATCTGTATGACGAAACTTTGAATTATGCATGATGAAACTTTATTTGTGATGTAATTAAACCGTCCTCCTCGACTAGCGAAGATCACTCTAGTTAGGGCATTTTGGGTATGATGAACTTTGTTATTTATGCTTATGATATGTTGTTTCTATTTTTGCCAAGTCTGTCTCTTTTTGTTGCTCAACTATATATGTTGCATATCATTGACTCATGTGATGATGCAGGTTTATAGATCATCGATGGCGAAGAAGTGCTATGCTAGGAGTATACGACGAGTGGCCGGAATGTCAGGCCCAGGTGTACCGGTTTCCGATTTCTGAGTGACAGCCAGTAGTTAGTTTAGGTTCACGCAAAGTGATAGTTCTTCTCGCGTATATCATTGTTTAGATGGATGACGATGTAGTTGCAAGTAATCGAGATTTGTATCGCTATTTTCGAGATGATGACGAGAGACCACGTTGTGTTGGATGATGATTATGATGATGACATGATTTGATGAGACTATTTGTATGTATATGCTATGATTACATTTGTCTGTGTATCATATGCTAAATATTATTGTATAAAGCCTATTCAAATACAAAACAAATATGCAGGAAAAAAACTACTAAAATTAGCAGTAGCGAGTGGAGAAAAGTTAGCAGCAGCGCCACAGTAGCAGTAGTGCGTCCAGGCAAAGCGCACTAGAGCTATTAGCAGTAGCGAGCTTCCACGAAGCGCGCTGCTGCTAAACTTGTATAGCAGTAGAGCGGGTGTGCATGCGCTACTGCTACGGGTTAGCTGTAGCGCCTTATTAGTAGCGCCGGTCCCCACGCTACTGATATACCTAGAACCCGCGCTGCTGCTAGCCTTTTCCCTAGTAGTGCGGTGATGGCCATCCCCACCCCAGGAACATGCTGGGTGCCAGTCCAGATCGAGGACATCGAAGAGGAATAAGATGCAACACAAGGAGATCTGGGAGCGAGCTTGAGCCAGATGGGGATGGAGAAGCAGGGGAGGGAGAAGAAGGAGAAGATCCACACCCCGCGCAGATCCCCACACTTCCTCCGCAGATCGCCGTGTCTTCAGGGCGCGACTAGATTCGCGTCGGAGGGCTAGGCTTCTCCCCTGCGAGTAGTTGCTTTTGGCTGCTGGCTGGGGAGGAGTCTGATGAGGAAGACTGCGACTCATCAAAATCCCGAGGTAAAACCAACATAGGTCAGAAATATCTTTTGTATTCATGCCAAAATGAAATGACTATGAGTCATATCAAAGGCATAAGAAAAGCTTCCAATAATGAAGTTGGGAAAAAGGATGATAGGAAAAATGTGGATAATCAAAAATACAAAGAAAGAGATTCAGGGAAATGGGGGGAAATTGCTTAAAAAATAGATAATCTAGATGGGAATAATAGATGTATTATGGATGGTAGATTGGTTATAGAAAAAATGAGGGAAAACCTGATATACCAGATTTTTGGTCTAAGATTGGGTTAGATGTAGATATTCTGGTAGTTTCCAATTGGGAGATCAATACTGACGATGACAGTAAACTCACAAAAAAGCAGATAGTGGAAAAAATTGACACTGGTGACAGTCTGGAGAACTGGGCCATGGATTTGAGCCCAACTGTAGGGCATCATGGTCCAGATATTGAGAAAATGGGGAGAGAAAGTACGCTTTCAAACTCCTTCACCCTGCTAAACTCCTGCCCAGACCTCTATATAAAGAGCAGAGAAGAGGGGGAGTCGATTTTACGGTTTCCTAGTGCACCGCAGTGGGGAGAAAGAGACATGGACAGAAACGGAGGAAGATTTCAAGGAGGGGGTCGATTCAACAAGGGGGAAGAGCAAGGTGATAACCCACAAGTATAGGGGATCGCAATAGTTTTTGATAAGTAAGAGTGTCGAACCCAACGAGGAGCTAAAGGCAGAACAAATATTCCCTCAAGTTCCATCGACCACTGATACAACTCTACGCACGCTTGACGTTCGCTTTACCTAGAACAAGTATGAAACTAGAAGTACTTTGTAGGAGTTGTTGGATAGGTTTGCAAGGTAATAAAGAGCAAGTAAATAAAAAGTAGGGGCTGTTTAGGTAAAGACACAACTAAGTTAGTTTTAGTAAAGAGCTTTTTGTTACGAGAAAGTTATTTGTCCCTAGGCAATCGATAACTAGACCGGCAATCAGTATTGCAATTTTATATGAGGGAGAGGCATAAGCTAACATACTTTCTGTACTTGGATCATATGCACTTATGATTGGAACTCTAGCAAGCATCTGCAACTACTAAAGATCATTAAGGTAAAACCCGACCATAGCATTAAAGTATCAAGTCCTCTTTATCCCATACGCAACAACCCCCTTACTCGGGTTTGTGTTTCAGTCACTCACGCAAACCCACTATAAGCGAATCATAAACGTATTGCAACACCGTACAGCGGGAATCCCTCACGCTTGCGCGACACGGAGAGCACCATAGGACAGCACCAATAATAAAACATGCAACTCAAACCAATCACGATCATCAAATAACCCATAGGACAAAATGGATCTACTCAAACATCATAGGATAGCCATACATCATTGGGAAATAATATATAGCGTTGAACACCATGTTTAAGTAGAGATTACAGCGGGTAAGAGAGAGGTTACACCGCTGCATAGAGGGGGGAAGAGTTGGTGATGCTGGCGGTGAAGTTGTTGGTGAAGATTGCGGTGATGATGATGGCCCCCGGTGGCACTCCGGTGCCACCGGAAGCGAGGGGGAGAGGGCCCCCCTTCTTCTTCTTCTTCTTATTCCTTGATCTCCTCCCTAGATAGGAGAAGGGTTTCCCCTCTGGTCCTTGGCCTCCATGGCATGGGAGGGGTGAGAGCCCCTCCGAGATTGGATCTGTCTCTCTGTCTCTCTCTGTTTCTGCGTTCTTAGATTCTACCCTTTCACCGTTTCTTATATTCCTGGAGATCCGTAACTACAATTGGGCTAAAATTTTAACACGATTTCTATCTGGATATTAGCTTTCTTGTGGCGAAAGAAGGGCATCAACCGCCTTATGGGGTGGACACGAGGGTCAGGGGCACGCCCCCTGCCTCGTGGCCCCCTCGGACATCGTCTCGTGTGTATTTTTCTTCCCAAAAATCATATATATTCCAAAAAAAATCTCCGTCAGTTTTTATCCCGTCTGGACTCCGTTTGATATGGATATTCTGTGAAACAAACAGCATGCAACAAACAGGAACTGGCACTAGGCACTGGATCAATATGTTAGTCCCAAAAAATAGTATAAAAAGTTGCCAAAAGTATATTAAAGTTGTAGAATATTGGCATGGAACAATCAAAAATTATAGATACGACGGAGATGTATCAGCATCCCCAAGCTTAATTCCTGCTCGTCCTCGAGTAGGTAAATGATAAAAAATATAATTTTTGATATGGAATGCTACCTAGCATAATCTTGATCACATATCTAATCATGGCATGAATATTAAGATACGAGTGATTCAAAGCAATAGTCTATCATTTGACATAAAAACTATAATACTTCAAGCCTACTAATAAAGCAATCATGTCTTTTCGAAATAACATGGCCAAAGAAAGTTATCCCTACAAAATCATATAGTCTGGCTATGCTCCATCTTCACCACACAAAATATTCAAATCATGCACAACCCTGATGACAAGCCAAGCAATTGTTTCATACTTTTGATGTTGTCAAACCTTTTCAACTTTCACACAATACATGAGCGCGGGCCATGGACATAGCACTATAGGTGGAATAGAATGGTGGTTGTGGAGAGGACAAAAAGGAGAAGATAGTCTCACATCAACTAGGCGTATCAACGGGCTATGGAGATGCCCATCAATATATATCAATGTGAGTGATAAGGGATTGCCATGCAATGGATGCACTAAGAGCTATAAGTATATGAAAGCTCAAACTGAAACTAAGTGGGTGTACATCCAACTTGCTTGCTCATGAAGACCTAGGGCATTTGAGGAAGCCCATCATCGGAATATACAAGCCAAGTTCTATAATGAAAATTCTCACTAGTATATGAAAGTGATAACTCAAGAGACTCTCTATATGAAGAATATGGTGCTACTCTAAAGCACAAGTGTGGTAAAAGGATAGTAACATTGCCCCTTCTCTCTTTTTCTCTCATTTTTTAATATTTTTTTGGCCTTTCTATTTTTTTTCTTTTTTCATCCGGAGTCTCAACCCGACTTGTGGGGGAATCATAGTCTCCATCATCCTTTCCTCACTGGGGCAATGCTCTAATAATGACTATCATCACACTTTTATTTACTTACAACTCGATATTACAACTCGATACTAGCACAAAGATATGACTCTATATGAATGCCTCCGGCTATGTACCGGGATGTGCAATGATCTAGCGTAGCAGTGATATCAAAAAAGGGACAAGCCATGAAAACATCATGCTAGCTATCTTACGATCATGCAAAGCAATATGGCATTGAATGCTCAAGTTATGTATATGATGATGATGGAAGTTGCATGTCAATATATCTCGGAATGGCTATGGAAATGCCATGATAGGTAGGTATGGTGGTTGTTTTGAGGAAGGTATATGGTGGGTTTATGGTACCGGCGAAAGTTGCGCGATACTAGAGAGGCTAGCAATGATGGAAGGGTGAGGGTGCGTATAATCCATGGACTCAACATTAGTCATAATGAACTCACATACTTATTGCAACAATCTATTAGTCATCAAAACAAAGTACTACGCGCATGCTCCTAGGGGGATAGATTGGTAGGAAAAGACCATCACTCGTCCCCGACCGCCACTCATAAGGAAGACAATCAATAAATAAATCATGCTCCGACTTCGTTACATAACGGTTCACCATACGTGCATGCTACGGGAATCACAAACCTCAACACAAGTATTTCTACTAATCCACAACTACCCACTAGCATGACTCTAATAGCACCATCTTTATATCGCAAAACTATTGCAAGGAATCAAACATACCATATTCAGTGATCTACAAGTTTTATGTAGGGTTTTATGACTAACCATGTGAATGACCAATTCATGTCATCTCTCTAAATAGATATAAGTGAAGTAAGAGAGTTTAATTCTTTCTACAAAAGATATGCCCATGCTCTAACAAATATAAGTGAAGCAAAAGAGCATTCTACAAATGGCGGTTTCCTATGTAAAGAGAAACAGGCAATCCAAACTTCAAATGATATAAGTGAAGCACATGAAGCATTCTATAAAGCCATACTCAAAAGATATAAGTGGAGTGCATAGAGAATTCTATAAATCAACCAAGGACTATCTCATACCAGCATGGTGCATAAAAGAAAAATGAAAACTAAATGCAAAAGACGCTCCAAAGGTTTGGGCGCTTGATCAGTACAAGACCACAAAGGAGTCATACACCCACCATCGGCTCAGCAAGTAGCTCGTCTACGCCGGGTTGGCCGATGGCGACAGCCCGGATGACAGTGACGATGAACTCGGAGGCCATGCCTACATGGTCACCATCTGCTACCTAGTATAGTTTATTCTTGTTTTAGTTTGGTTTACGTTAAGTTTGTGTCAAACTTCTTAAATTTTGTTAGGTTGCATGTAAAATATGATACTTCGTTAAACTTCCTTTGTATTTCGTGCTTGCTTCGTTTGAAATGGGAGGACATTTGAGGGACCCTGTTGGATGGTCCGCGCTCAGCCGGATGTCCGCTTACACAGAGGATGTATCTGCGAAAATTTGTTGACGTCTATTTGTTGATTCTCCAGATTTCCTCTGTATGTCCGCCGAACAAAAAAAGACATCCATTGTGGCTCACCAAATTTGTCCAGGCAGTCAGAACTATCTGAAATCCCACAAACTCAAACCAAATCAAGGTGAGGTATGGGGGCGTTCGAGCATTCCACATACACCGCAAACTCAGCTTCAGATCCCACCATAAACACACCTTTTCACTTCCCTCCTTATCTCTACTCTCTCCATTTAACAAGGGATGGACAAGTAGGAAATTTTGGGGATATATCGCTCGATGGTCAACGCCTAGCCGAATGTATGCACACACGTCTGAATATGTCTGTGAACATTTGGGGCGTCCATTTGCTGACTAAGGTTGGAGATGCCCTTATAGCTGCAAAGCAAATTGCTCCAAATGCATTTTCATGATGATTTTGGTTTTCACTATGACGATGGGTAGTCGTATTATGATATCCTATAATATTAATTTTTTTTTTATTTTTTTTATTTCAAATATTTTTTTCTGTTTTCTTTATTTCGTGCTACTTTGAAAAGGGTAGACATGAACTTTTCCAAAAAATTATGGGGATTGAAATAGTTTAACCTATATTTGAAATTAGTGTTTATATTCATTGTATTTATAAAATACCAAATTATCAACAAATTGACAACACTGTATTTTGTAAACTATTCAACATGTATTAACAAGTATTGTGTTGAACTTTTCAATATAATTCTTCAAAATGTTACAAACAATTTTTTAATACATGTTGAACTTTTCTTAAAATACACGTTGCCATTTTTTAGTGTAAGACAGACATTTTCTCAAAAACAGGTTATAATTTTTTATTACATGTGAAACATTTTCCAAAAACATGTTGAACATTTTTCAAATGCACTAACACCTTCTTTAAGTTTATGGCAGTTGTAATTTCTTCTTACATTTATTTTTTGAATGGTAAAAATAATATGTAAAATAAATATAAAGAACTTGAAATAATAAAAGAAAATTTTTGCAGGCCCACAGAAGTGACATATATAATAAGAATCTCTTGAAGGGGTACATACCAACCAAAGAGGATTTTTGGAGCACGGTCGCCACTGAGCATGTTTTTTGGAAGGCTATAAATGGGCACTTTAAAGTGTCAAAAAGAGTTGATTGTTTTCACACATAAATATATGCATGTGCTCTAAGTGACTTTCAAAATTATGTTATATTATACCCTGCACAAAAATAAAAAAATCCGGCCAGGAAAAAAACAAGCTGAATTCTCCATGTATTTTTTTATCTCTCACATACAAACACATATTTTGATGAAAATCCCCACGGATATATTACACTTCTGTGTGTGCATTTACAAAATGAAAAAAAACAGAAAAAAATTGCTGTAAAACTTGTTTCTTTGAACTTTTAAAAAAGGACACAATGTGACTGTGCTCCTAAATTACTTTTTGCATAGAGATGCAATATATAAAGTTTGACCTCTTCAGCAAAGTATGGCCCCATTGACAACCAGAGTGTGTAATGCAATCCACGATCACGAGGTCTCAAGATCGATCCTGCATCACACAATTTCTTTCTTTTTTGTTAATTTGTGGGGCTTTCCTACGTGAGTAAATGAAATATGAGGGGGGGGGGTCCACAAGAAATTCCTCACCCGTGTGCCATCAAGCGCCTTCCCAGCTCTCAGTACTGACAGGTGGGCCACTTCCACGCTTGCATGCCACACGGGCTAGACGTACGTCCTGACACGGTCATGAACAAGTTAAGGCACATCCAGTGTATTTAACTCATTGTGAGATATAAACATCATTGTTTGTGTTGTTTCTTTATCTTCTTTCATGTTTTCATGTTTTTACTTATATCTTGTTGCTTTAGAAAGAGATTGGAGAACAAACAAGTTGTTTATTTCTCTGAAAGCCCTTTGCCCCTTTCAACTATTGCGCAACACTGATATGCGGAAATGCGGTACCTTTTCAGTTCTTATACTCAGATGGAAGGCACGTCATGAAGATTCAGCTCTTTTCACTTCTTCTACATGTCCCTGTTTTGTTAGGATGCTATTGATTTGATGCGAGAGCTAAGGTGATCGACGAGGCACAGAATCGAAGTGTTGTTCAAATCATTTATTTAGTTTTGAGAGATATTGTTGTCCTTGAGATATCTATTTCTGGCCAGCTTATTTTGATTAAGCCCTCATGTTATCTGGTGCATTTCCATCATTTTCGTTCGGAGGCTTGAGCAAATTTTGCAAAAAGAATAATGTCCATTCACTGTCAAAGCTATGCCCTGTAAATTAATTTTGATCAAGAAATCTTATGGAGTGCTTGAACTTTCTCTATGTTCCTTGATGGGCAATATTAATGTCATGCTGCTTGGATATTTTTTCCATATAAGGCGCAGCGGGACGCATGGTAGAAACTGAAAGACAACATGCCTTTCGTCGCAGTTTGTGTCCATGCAAATGGCCAAGAGAGAAATCAAGACCAGTATGCCTTTCGTCGCCAGAACAACGTCATTTTGGACTAAGCAAAAACTAAGTTACGTCCTGAATTCTTTGTGGCTTATTTCAAGCTGCCATCAAAATATTTCCCAAGATCTTTCAGGCTAACAATTATCTCGGCCGTCTTAATTAGTTGGCCGCTTCTCTACTGCGTGTATTGTGATGCCCTTCGTACGCACGTACACTAGCTAGCATGATCGAATCAATCCGGCAAGAAAGAAGATTACTGAGTGGTAACAGACACGAACACGATTAATGGCAACAGCAAACAGGTGCGATTTCCATTGCTTTTGATCAATTGATCTCATGATTACAACAGGGAGCAATGCATGCATGTACTAATCAAATCTACATGGTACATGGCCGGCCGTGATTCACTCCAACATTCCGACGACTCTAGCCTAGCTCTCGGCGACGGTCGGCATGTGCTTGACGTCGTCCACGGCAACGCTCACAGTTCGAGGGAACTGCCCGTGGTAGATCACTTGAATGAAGCCAGCTTCATCTGCGTCGGAGAAGACGACGGCGCTGCGCCAGAGGACGAGCCTCCTGCCCGTCGGCCGCAGGGTCCCTACGCGCGTGCGCACCCTCACGGTCATGCCCGGGATCGTCTTGATGCGCTCTTGTCCGGTTGTCGTCTTGGTGCTGGTGGTGGCTGCTCTTGCCGTCGCGTGCGGATTCGTCGCAGATACCTTCACGGTGGCGGCGGCAGCTGAACCCGGAGGAATAAACGCGATCGAGCGTGGTGGTGACGGGGCGGTGGATTTCCTGGGAGCTCCGGCGCTCGCGACGGCGGAAACCTTCATGCTGCTGCTGGACGCCAGAAAGGTGAGCGGATGAAGGCGCGGCGGGGCCGTGCACCTCTCCTTCACCTCCCCCATCGGCACGTAGGAGATCCCCTTGGTGGCAGCCTTGACTATTGAGAGCGGGATGGGCACGCGTCGGACCTGCTTGCTCCAGTCGTCGGATCGGCGCAGCGGCGAGGACGAGGAGGATGTCTTCTCAACTCTGCCCTTGGTCATGTTGACGGCCTTCCTGCGCCGCTGGAGCTCACGGCGGATTTTGTTGAGGCCCGGCGATCGCTGCGCCATGAGAGCCGCCATCGTGGTTGTGGAGAAACGGAAGAAGGATTCTTGATGAGAGGTTGTGGAGGAGGAACTAACAACAAAGATCCAAGCGCTGGGTCACCTTATATCTAATCTACCTCGACGCAGGGCAGAGTTGTTTTCGGAGGAAAAATCGTAGGAAGTAAGCACGGCGTATGATCGGAACCGGTGAGAGCAATTAGATTGATGAGATGAGTTTGTGCAGTCCGACACCATGCGGACCGTGATGGTCACGCAAGACCACCACGCGGACCCAGAGCTACACCGGCCACGCCCGCACTCCGCCTAGAGGCCGGCGACATGCACGCCTGAAACCCGCGGGGACGCCAACGGGACACACGCGACGGCGCAGCCACTCGCGACCGGTGCCCTCTGCCTCCCGTTCGCGCCACGACGGGGCACCACCAGCCCCCCGTTCCCACCAGAACTACTTTCTGATGCGGCCATCTCGACGACGGCGTCGTCACACAGCGCCGAGACGCCGGTGAGGATGCGCGCCGGGAGCGCTCACGCACGCCGTCACGACGCGGCACCAGAAGTATTCTAAGCCGGCCACGTCAGAACTGTGCCAAGAAGCCGGCGACGATGCTTGCCGGAAGCCCGAGTGGAGGGCCACTCGGTGGCGTCCGCTACCTCCCGTTTCAGCAACGACGCCGGAGCAGCACCAGCTCTGCGACGCGACGGGGATGAGCGGCCTCGCTGGCCGGCTCTAACTCCATCCAGAGGGTATCACCACCGCTGCGTCCCAGCACCGGGAAGTTCTTCGGGCGCCCGGCCGTGCCACACGCGGTCACGACTCACGAGGAGAAGCGGAGCAGCTCACTTGCTCTAGAGATTAGTGACTAGGTAATGCTAATGGAGCTAGCGTACGTGGCTCACATCACATTCGCATGTGTCCAATCACACCAGGCAGGATCGAGAAGGGTCACAACTATCGTCTTTGCCATTGCCATGCAGGATTGCAGCCACCATCACACACACCGGACAGTTAGCACTTAATATTAGTATATTTTTTCCACATGATAAGTGATTAAATTATCAATATGAACTAATCCACGGAATTTTTAATTCATTAGTTTGAACTAAGTAGGATTAGGGGAGGTTCAGTTAACAAGGGGAATCTGGAGAATCTAGCTAGAGGAACATGACACGCAACTAGAGAGGCGACGACGCGGACAACGAGCTCGGGGGGGGGGGGGGGGGGGGTGTGCGAGCTCACTCAACGGCGAGCCCCGGGACGCCGGCGAGCAGAGCGAGGAAAGATGGCCGGTCCTGTACATCCCGAACCTCTTGGCGGCGGGGTTACTCTGCTACCAGAAGGGTTCTCTCCTAGTCCAAGGTGAGATTCAGAGGATCCTGCTGCGATGGAGACGATAGGGTAGTTGACAGCCGGGGTTTGTGTGCTCGCGAGAGGATTTCATGACAATTAGTAGTCTGGCTGCCCTGTCACGTTGCTCTGGTTGGGGATGCGGTGGCGTGTGGAATTGGTGGCGGCGGGGCGGATTTCGAGGCAAGCAACCGCCATGAATGCAAGGGGAAGGTGGGAAATAAATCCCCCACCCTCGAAGGCGAGTCGATTGCATTCGGAGCCAGAAATCCCCAACCACCACTGAGGGAGTCCTGGATTAGGGGTTGTCCGGATAGCCGGACTATACCTTCGGCCGGACTGCTGGACTATGAAGATACAAGATTGAAGACTTCGTCCCGTGTCCGGAAGGGACTTTCCTTGGCGTGGAAGGCAAGCTTGGCGATACGGATATGTAGATCTCCTACCATTGTAACCGACTCTGTGTAACCCTAGCCCTCTCCAGTGTCTATATAAACCGGAGGGTTTTAGTCCGTAGGGAAGAACAACAATCATACCATAGGCTAGCTTCTAGGGTTTAGCCTCCTTGATCTCGTGGTAGATCTACTCTTGTACTACCCATATCATCAATATTAATCAAGCAGGAGTAGGGTTTTACCTCCATCGAGAGGGCCCGAACCTGGGTAAAAACATCGTGTCCCTTGTCTCCTGTTACCATCCGCCTAGATGCACAGTTCGGGACCCCCTACCCGAGATCCGCCGGTTTTGACACCGACATTGGTGCTTTCATTGAGAGTTCCTCTGTGCCGTCGCCATCAGGAAGGATGCCTCATCCCGTCTTTAAAGACGGCACCGTTGCTAAGGGAGCTTTGGCTGTCGGCCAAACTCTCCGGCTAGGTGGTTTCCTTATGACCGCCTGTTCGGCTGCTGCGCCGACGATGACCTCTCGGGTCATCGAAAGCAATCTTCATGTCAGCTTGGAATTCGCTGAGCAACTAGATCCAATGGAGCTCTCTTCCCTAAACGAGCTCTTGGATCGCATCGCCGCCCTGGGAGTCGCTACGGATTACGACCAGATTGGGCCTAAACCCGATCTGAGAGAGATTAACTCTCCCCAGGTCACCCATCACGTTGCCGTGGTAGAGGGACAGTGCGGCAACCATTCATCTATCTTAAGGACTAGCTATGTCCGGATTCCTGATCCCTCCAAGCCGGATACCCACGGAGGGGAGGACATCACTCAAGACCTGAACTTAAAGTCAGGCGACAGGCTAGATTCATTAGACAGCATCCAAGAATCCAAACTTCCGAGTTCGGAAACTCCTTGGCCTCTGGGTCTCAGATTGGGTGAGGTTTCGGATTTGATTCCACCCACCCACCCGTACACAAGCGATCTATCCCAAATTAGGCAAGAGCCCGAAGAAACACTACATCATTACTAGGCCAGATTCCTCCTGGTTATGAACAGGATAAAGGACTGCCGCGAGGAAGACGCAATTTCATTCTTCTGCAATAATTGCACGGACAAGGGAATCCTCAACGCCATAAGTCGCCGTGATATTACACGCTTCGCTGACTTGGCGTCCATAGTACGAAAGTACTGTGCAACGGAAAGCGCCTGGAAAACCGAAATAAAATTTTGGAACAATCCAGCCCTGAATACAAACCCAGTCCGAAATAAAAGGGTGCATCATCGCCAGACACCCGGGTTCAATACCAAAAAGCAAAAGCCCTCTACAGGGCACGGAACCGTACTGGAAGGATGGCTTAATGGACCCTGTAAAATTCATAGTGCAGAGGGCGCCACACCAACTCACAGCCTCAGAGCATGTTGGATACTCCGGCAGGTGGCAAAAATCGGCGAAGATCCTCTAATTCCAGAAGCCACAAAAAGCCACCCCAGAGACACCAGTACGGTATTAATAGTCTTCGAGACTTTCGCATCAAATAATATGCGAAAAAGAACACTCCGAAGCCTTGCCGAAGTCTACCAAGTAGCAACAATAAACCCATGGAGTGACACGGCTATTACTTTTAACGCCAGTGATGAACCTAAATTCCGAACAGCCCGAGCACCAGCCGCATTGGTCCTCAGTCCAATAGTGGACGACTTTCTTCTTACCAAGGTACTTATGGATGGCAGCAGCGGATTGAACCTCATTTATGAGGAAACCCTTCAAAAAATGGAAATAGACTGGAACCGCATTAAGCGAAGCAGCACAGCCTTTAGAGGAATAATCCCCAGTCGGGAAGCGCGCTGTACAAGAAAAATCACACTAGATGTGGTGTTCGGCACGCCAGATAATTACAGGTCCGAAGAGGTCACGTTCCATGTGGCCCCGTTCAGTAGCGGATACCACGCTCTGCTAGGGCGGGAAGCGTTTACAATCTTCCAAGCAATACCCCATTACGGGTACATGAAGCTCAAGATGCCCGGGCCTAACGGAATCATCACTCTCGCTAGTGATCCGGACATAGCACTCCGCGCCGAAAACAAAACAGCCGCACTGGCCCTCGAGGCTCTATCCGAAGCCCTAGTGGCTGAGGAACTGACTGCGCTGCGCTCCACGGTGAATAGGGATGATGTGATACTCGACAAAAGATCCAAGTCCACCTTCTTTAAACCGACGGACGAAATAGTCAAATTCCAGGTCCATCCAACGGACCCCAATAAAACAGCTTCCATCGGGGCACAGTTAAACCCTGATGTAGACGCCGCACTGCGAGAGTTCCTACGAGAGAATTGGGACATTTTCTCGTGGCACCCTTCAGACATGCCCGGAATCCTGCGCAGGCTGGCCGAACACAGCTTAAATATCCTAAAAGGATTCAAGCCAGTCAAACAGGCTCTTCGACGTTTTTCCGAACCTAAAAGACAGGCCATGAGAGAGGAACTAGCCAAGCTATTGGAGGCCAGATTCATCAAAGATATAAAACACCCGGACTGGCTAGCAAACCTGGTGATGGTACCAAAGAAGGACAAATCCTGGCGCCTGTGCGTTGATTTTAAAGACCTTAACAAGGCTTCCCCAAAGGATCCCTTCCCCCTCCCCCGCATCGATCAAATTATCGACGCTACCGCAGGACACGATTCGTTGTGTTTCCTCGACGCATACTCCGGCTACCATCAAATAAAGATGGAAGTGTCAGACCAAGCCGCAACGGCATTCATCACACCATACGGCCCATTCTGCTTCAACACAATGCCCTTCGGGCTCAAAAACGCCGGCGCAACATATCAGCGCATGATTCAGACATGTCTGGCAAATCAGATCAGCAAAACAGTGGAGGCATACGTAGATGATGTGGTCATTAAAACAAGACATGTCGAATCTCTAGTAGACGACTTGAGGCTAACATTCGATAACCTCCGAACAAACGACATCAAGGTCAACCCGGAAAAATGCGTTTTCGGCGTTCCAGCCGGAAAGCTCTTGGGCTTCATTGTATCCGGTAGAGGAATTGAAGCAAATCCAGCCAAGATCCGAGCTCTATCACATTTGGATATCCCGAAGGACCTCAAACAAATACAAAAATTAACCGGATGCATGGCGGCTCTAAGCCGCTTTATCTCCCGCTTGGGAGAAAAGGCCCTACCCCTTTACCGCCTCCTTTGGCGCGCCGAACACTTCGAGTGGACGGATGCAGCCACGGCCGGACTTGATGAAATAAAAGCCATCCTGGCAACAAACCCAGTCCTGGTGGCGCCAAATATTGGCGAACCAATACTATTATACATTACAGCAACCCATCAGGTCGTAAGCGTAGTGCTTGTCGTCGAACGAGAAACGGACGGACACAAATTCCCCCTTCAAAATCCGGTCTACTATGTGTCCACTGTCCTTACTCCGTGCAAGTCACGGTACCCACATTATCAAAAGATTGCATACGCGGTATTTATGGCATCCCGGAAGCTGCGACGCTACTTTCAAGAGTGTTCAATAACAGTAGCCTCGGAAGTGCCACTTAACGATATTATAAACAACCGCGACGCGACGGGCCGGATTGCAAAATGGGCCATTGAGCTCCTCCCGTTCGACATAACTTACAAGCCACAGTGAGCTATCAAGTCACAAGTTTTGGCCGACTTCATCGCAGAATGGACGGAGGCCGAACTCCCTAAAGAGTACGGCACATATTCAAACTGGGTCATGCACTTCGACGGCTCCAAAATGTTGGCCGGTCTAGGGGCTGGCGTCGTTTTGACGTCCCCCACAGGAGACACAGTTCAATACGTACTCTAGATAATGTACACAGACTCCAACAATGCAGCCGAATATGAGGCCCTTTTACATGGTCTCCGGATGGCAGTATCCATGGGCATTCAACGCCTAGAGGTGCGCGGGGACTCGAACCTCACAATATCCCAAATAAATGGAGACTTTGACGCCAAGGATCCAAAAATGGCAGCTTATCGGAACGCCGTCCTAAAAATGTCAGCTCGGTTCGAAGGGCTCGAATTTCACCATATAGCCCGGGAAAGTAATCAGGCGGCAGATGTCCTGGCACGCATCGGCGCAAAACGCGATGCAGTCCCCCCCAACATCTTCTTGGAAAGGCTTTTCAAGCCATCCGTAGTATGGGAAGGGGAACCCGGCAATAACAGCCCGGACCCAGCCGCACTGCCCGACACCGAACACTCTGACATAATTGGAGGCTCTGCCAATGAAATAACACCTTCAGCCCACGTAATAATGGCCGTCATCGCCCCATGGAAAGAACCATTCCTCGCCTACCTTATTAGGCAGGAACTCCCCGAGGACCAAAATGAGGTACGCTACATAGTGCGGCGATCTAAAGCCTATAAAGTCGATGAGGGAGAGCTTTATAAGAAAAGCACTACCAGAGTCCTTCAAAGGTGGTGCATCTCCGAAGAGGAAGGGCGGAACCTCCTGGCTGAAATTCATGCCGGACTCGGCGGTCATCACGCTGCAGCTCGGTCCCTTGTAAGAAAGGCCTTCCATACAAGCTTTTATTGGCCGACGGCCTAGGCAGACGCCCAGAACTTAGTCCAACGATGCGTCGGTTGCCAGCTTTTTGCAAACCAAAGCCATATGCCACCCACCGCCCTCCAAACTATCCCCATCACTTGGCCCTTTGCGGTCTGGGGGCTTGACATGGTTGGACGCCTTAAAGGCGGAACCCACAAGAAAAAATACTTACTGGTCATGGTGGATAAGTTCACCAAATGGATAGAAGCCAAGCCTGTTAAGACGGCCGAATCCGGACCGGTGATAGACTTTATATCTGGGGTTGTACACCGTTACGGCGTCCCCCACAACATCATCACTGATAACGACACGAACTTTACGGCCGACGAGGTAAAACTCTGGTGCAAAAACATGGGCATCAAGCTCGATTATGCTTCCGTCTATCACCCACAAACTAACGGCCAGGTCGAACGTGCAAATGGTCTTATCATGAGCGGCATCAAACCCAGATTAGTGCGGTCCCTTAAGGAATCTAATACGCACTGGGTAGAGGAGCTCGACTCCGTACTCTGGGGGCTGTGGACAACGCCGAATCACACCACCGGATACACACCATTCTTCATGGTGTACGACGTAGAGGCAGTTTTGCCCTGCGACTTAATTCATGACTCACCTCGAGTGCGCATGTACGAAGAAAGAGAAGCCGAGCTCGATCGGCAGGACAGTTTGGACGCCTTGGAGGAAAAGCGTGACGTGGCAAAAGCCCGTTCCGCATTCTATCAACAGCAGGCTCGAAGATACCAAAGCAGAGAAGTACGGGCCAAAAATTACAACGTTGGCAAATTAGTTCTACGCCTGCCGGACAAGAAAAAGGACAAACTCAAGCCCAAGTGGGAAGGTCCCTTCATAATTGACCAAGTCCTGACTGGTGGAGCGTACCACCTGCGAGATGCATCGGATAACCGACTGAGCCGAACCCATGGAACGCAGCCCGTCTCCGAAGATTCTATGCCTAGCGCCGGACTCTGTGTTCGTCTCCTTCCTCTGTCCATTTTTTATATATACTTTCTGCCTTACATTTCTCTCCTTCTCCTCTCTATCTCTCTTATAGCCTTTAAAGGCTCATAAAGTAACGCGCTATCCGCGCTCATTAAAACTGGGGGCTTCTTTAAACAGAAGCTTATTTATACGGGCTTCATGCCCAACACGTGTGTCACACTTCCGCATGTACCTTTTATTCAACATTATATGCATCGATTGAAGGAAATATGCCCTAGAGGCAATAATAATGTTATTATTTTATTTCCTTATATCATGATAAATGTTTATTATTCATGCTAGAATTGTATTATCCGGAAACATAATACTTGTGTGAATACATAGACAAACTAAACGTCACTAGTATGCCTCTACTTGACTAGCTCGTTAATCAAAGATGGTTATGTTTCCTAAACCATAGACATGTGTTGTCATTTGATTAACGGGATCACATCATTAGAGAATGATGTGATTGACTTGACCCATTCCATTAGCTTAGCACCCGATCGTTTAGTATGTTGCTATTGCTTTCTTCATGACTTATACATGTTCCTATGACTATGAGATTATGCAACTCCCGTTTGCCGGAGGAACACTTTGTGTGCTACCAAATGTCACAACGTAACTGGGTGATTATAAAGGAGATCTACAGGTTTCTCCAAAGGTACATGTTGGGTTGGCGTATTTCGAGATTAGGATTTGTCACTCCGATTGTCGGAGAGGTATCTCTGGGCCCTCTCGGTAATGCACATCACATAAGCCTTGCAAGCATTGCAACTAATGAGTTAGTTGCGAGATGATGTATTACGAAATGAGTAAAGAGACTTGCCGGTAACGAGATTGAACTAGGTATTGAGATACCGACGATCGAATCTCGGGACAGTAACATACCGATGACAAAGGGAACAACGTATGTTTTTATGCGGTTTGACCGATAAAGATCTTCGTAGAATATGTGGGAGCCAATATGAGCATCCAGGTTCCGCTATTGGTTATTGACCGGAGACATGTCTCGGTCATGTCTACATTGTTCTCAAACCCGTAGGGTCCGCACGCTTAAGGTTTCGATGACAGTTATATTATGAGTTTATGAGTTTTGATGTACTGAAGTTAGTTCGGAGTCCCAGATGTGATCACGGACATAACGAGGAGTCTCGAAATGGTCGAGATATAAACATTGATATATTGTACGGCTATATTCGGACACCGGAAGTGTTCCGGGTGATTTCGGAGAAAACCGGAGTACTGGAGGGTTACCGGAACCCCCCCGGGAGAAGTAATGGGCCATATGGGCCTTAGTGGAGAGAGAGAAGGGCAACCAGGGTGGGCCGCGCGCCTCCTCCCCCTTGGTCCGAATTGGACTAGGAGAGGGGGGCGGCGCCCCCCTTTCCTTCTCCCTCCCCACTTCCTTCCCCCTCCTAGTAGGAGTCCTACTCCTACTAGGAGGAAGACTCCTCCTTGGCGTGCCTATAGGGCCGGCCGGCCTCCTCCCCTTGCTCCTTTATATACGGGGGCAGGGGGCACCCCTAGACACACAAGTTGATCCACGTGATCGTTTTCTTAGCCGTGTGCGGTGCCCCCTTCCACCATAATCCTCGATAATATTGTAGCGGTGCTTAGGCGAAGCCCTGCGACGGTAAAACATCAAGATCATCACCACGCCATCATACTGACGGAACTCTTCCCCGACACTTTGCTGGATCGGAGTCCGGGGATCGTCATCAAGCTGAACGTGTGCTAAAACTCGGAGGTGCCGTAGTTTCGGTGCTTGATCGGTCGGGCCGTGAAGACGTACGACTACATCAACCGCGTTGTGCTAACGCTTCCGCTGTTGGTCTACAAGGGTACGTAGATCACACTCTTCCCTCTCGTTGCTATGCATCACCATGATCTTGCGTGTGCGCAGGAATTTTTTTGAAATTACTACGTTCCCCAACAGTGGCATCCGAGCCTAGGTTTTATGTGTTGATGTTATATGCACGAGTAGAACACAAGTGAGTTGTGGGCGATATAAGTCATACTGCTTACCAGCATGTCATACTTTGGTTCGGCGGTATTGTTGGACGAAGCGGCCCGGACCGACATTACGCGTACGCTTACGCGAGACCGGTTCTCCCGACGTGCTTTGCACAAAGGTGGCTAGCGGGTGTCAGTTTCTCCAACTTTAGTTGAACCGAGTGTGGCTACGCCCGGTCCTTGCGAAGGTTAAAACAGCACCAACTTGACGAACTATCGTTGTGGTTTTGATGCGTAGGTGAGATTGGTTCTTACTTAAGCCTGTAGCAGCCACGTAAAACTTGCAACAACAAAGTAGAGGACGTCTAACTTGTTTTTGCAGGGCATGTTGTGATGTGATATGGTCAAGACATGATGCTAAATTTTATTGTATGAGATGATCATGTTTTGTAACCAAGTTATCGGCAACTGGCAGGAGCCATATGGTTGTCGCTTTATTGTATGTAATGCAATTGCGCTGTAATGCTTTACTTTATCACTAAGCGGTAGCGATAGTCGTGGAAGCATAAGATTGGCGAGATGACAACGATGCTACGATGGTGATCAAGGTGTCGCACCGGTGACGATGGTGATCATGACGGTGCTTCGAAGATGGAGATCACAAGCACAAGATGATGATGGCCATATCATATCACTTATATTGATTACATGTGATGTTTATCTTTTATGCATCTTATCTTGCTTTGTTTGACGGTAGCATTTTAAGATGATCTCTCACTAATTATCAAGAAGTTTTCTCCCTGAGTATGCACCGTTGTGAAAGTTCTTCGTGCTGAGACACCACGTGATGATCGGGTGTGATAGGCTCTACGTTCAAATACAACGGGTGCAAAACAGTTGCACACGCGGAATACTCAGGTTATACTTGACGAGCCAAGCATATACAGATATGGCCTCGGAACACGGAGACCGAAAGGTTGAGCGTGAATCATATAGTAGATATTATCAACATAGTGATGTTCACCAATGAAACTACTCCATCTCACGTGATGATCGGACATGGTTTAGTTGATTTGGATCACGTAATCACTTAGAGGATTAGAGGGATGTCTATCTAAGTGGGAGTTCTTTAGTAATATGATGAATTGAACCTAAATTTATCATGAACTGAGTACCTGATAGTATCTTGCTTGTTTATGTTTGATTGTAGATAGATGGCCCGTGCTGTTGTTCCATTGAATTTTAATGCGTTCCTTGAGAAAGCAAAGTTGAAAGATGATGGTAGCAATTACACGGACTGGGTCCGTAACTTGAGGATTATCCTCATTGCTGCACAGAAGAATTACGTCCTGGAAGCACCGCTGGGTGCCAGGCCTGCTGCTGGAGCAACACCAGATGTTATGAACGTCTGGCAGAGCAAAGCTGATGACTACTCGATAGTTCAGTGTGCCATGCTTTATGGCTTAGAATTGGGACTTCAACGACGTTTTGAACGTCATGGGGCATATGAGATGTTCCAGGAGTTGAAGTTAATATTTCAAGCAAATGCCCGGATTGAGAGATACGAAGTCTCCAATAAGTTCTATAGCTGCAAGATGGAGGAGAACAGTTCTGTCAGTGAGCATATACTCAAAATGTCTGGGTATAATAATCACTTGATTCAATTGGGAGTTAATCTTCCAGATGATTGCGTCATTGACAAAACTCTTCAATCACTGCCACCAAGCTACAAGAGCTTCGTGATGAACTATAATATGCAAGGGATGAATAAGACTATTCCCGAGCTCTTCGCAATGCTGAAAGCTGCGGAGATAGAAATCAAGAAGGAGCATCAAGTGTTGATGGTAAACAAGACCACTAGTTTCAAGAAAGAGGGCAAAGGGAAGAAGAAGGGGAACTTCAAAAAGAACAGCAAGCAAGTTGCTGCTCAAGAGAAGAAACCCAAACCTGGACCTAAGCCTGAAACTGAGTGCTTCTACTGCAAGCAGACTAGTCACTGGAAGCGGAACTGCCCCAAGTATTTCGCGGATAAGAAGGATGGCAAGGTGAACAAAGGTATATGTGATATACATGTTATTGATGTGTACCTTACTAATGCTCGCAGTAGCACCTGGGTATTTGATACTGGTTCTGTTGCTAACATTTGCAACTCGAAACAGGGACTACGGATTAAGCGAAGATTGGTTAAGGACGAGGTGATGATGCGCGTGGGAAATGGTTCCAAAGTCGATGTGATCGCGGTCGGCATGCTACCTCTACATCTACCTTCGGGATTAGTATTACACCTAAATAATTGTTATTTGGTGCCAGCGTTAAGCATGAACATTATATCTGGATCTTGTTTGATGCGAGACAGTTATTAATTAAAATCAGAGAATAATGGTTGTTCTATTTATATGAGTAATATCTTTTATGGTCATGCACCCTTTAAGAGTGGTCTATTCTTATTAAATCTCGATAGTAGTGACACACATATTCATAATGTTGAAGCCAAAAGATGCAGAGTTGATAATAATAGTGCAACTTATTTGTGTCACTGCCGTTTGGGTCATATCCGTGTAAAGCGCATGCAGAAACTCCATACTGATGGACTTTTGGAACCACTTGATTATGAATCGCTTGGTACTTGCAAACTGTGCCTTATGGGTAAGATGACAAAAACACCGTTCTCCGGTACTATGGAGAGAGCAACAGATTTGTTGGAAATCATACATACAGATGTATGTGGTCCGATGAATGTTGAGGCTCGTGGTGGATATCGTTATTTTCTCACCTTCACAGATGACTTAAGCAGATATGGGTATATCTACTTAATGAAACATAAGTCTAAAACGTTTGAAAAGTTCAAAGAATTTCAGAGTGAAGTTGAAAATCATCGTAAAAAGAAAATAAAATTCCTACGATCTGATCGTGGAGGAGAATATTTGAGTTACGAGTTCGGTGTACATTTGAAACAATGCGGAATAGTTTCGCAACTCACGTCACCCGGAACACCACAGCGTAATGGTGTGTCCGAACGTCGTAATCGTACTTTACTAGATATGGTGCGATCTATGATGTCTCTTACTGATTTACCGCTATCATTTTGGGGTTATGCTCTAGAGACGGCCGCATTCACGTTAAATAGGGCACAATCGAAATCCGTTGAGACGACGCCTTATGAACTGTGGTTTGGCAAGAAACCAAAGTTGTCATTTCTGAAAGTTTGGGGCTGCGATGCTTATGTGAAAAAGCTTCAACCTGATAAGCTCGAACCCAAATCGGAGAAATGGGTCTTCATAGGATATCCAAAGGAAAGTATTGGATACACCTTCTATCACAGATCCGAAGGCAATACTTTTGTTGCTAAATTCGGAAACTTTCTAGAGAAGGAGTTTCTCTCAAAAGAAGTGAGTGGGAGGAAAGTAGAACTTGACGGGGTAACTGTACCTGCTCCCTTATTGGAAAGTAGCACATCACAGAAACCAGTTTCTGTGACACCTACACCAATTAGTGAGGAAGCTAATGATGATGATCATGAAACTTCAGAACAAGATACTACTGAACCTCGTAGATCAACCAGAGTAAGATCCGCACCAGAGTGGTACGGTAATCCTGTTCTGAAAGTCATGCTACTAGATCATGATGAACCTACGAACTATGAAGAAGCGATGGTGACCCAGATTCCGCAAAATGGCTTGAAGCCATGAAATCTGAGATGGGATCCATGTATGAGAACAAAGTATGGACTTTGGTTGACTTGCCCAATGGTTGGCAAGCAATTGAGAATAAATGGATCTTCAAGAAGAAGACTGATGCTGACGGTAATGTTACTGTCTACAAAGCTCGACTTGTCGCAAAAGGTTTTTGACAAGTTCAAGGGATTGACTACGATGAGACCTTCTCACCCGTAGCGATGCTTAAGTCTGTCCGAATCATGTTAGCAATTGCCGCATTTTGTGATTATGAAATTTGGCAGATGGGTGTCAAAACTGCATTCCTGAATGGATTTCTGGAAGAAGAGTTGTATATGATGCAACCGGAAGGTTTTGTCGATCCAAAGGGAGCTAACAAAGTGTGCAAGCTCCAACGATCCATTTATGGACTTGTGCAAGCTTCTCGGAGTTGGAATAAACGCTTTGATAGTGTGATCAAAGCATTTGGTTTTGTACAGACTTTTGGAGAAGCCTGTATTTACAAGAAAGTGAGTGGGAGCTCTGTAGCATTTCTGATATTATATGTGGATGACATATTATTGATTGGAAATTATATAGAATTTCTGGATAGCATAAAGGGATACTTGAATAAGAATTTTTCAATGAAAGACCTCGGTGAAGCTGCTTACATATTGGGCATTATGATCTATAGAGATAGATCAAGACGCTTAATTGGACTTTCACAAAGCACATACCTTGACAAAATTTTGAAGAAGTTCAAAATGGATCAAGCAAAGAAAGGATTCTTGCCTGTGTTACAAGGTGTGAAATTGAGTAAGACTCAATGCCCGACCAATGTAGAAGATAGAGAGAAAATGAAAGATGTTCCCTATGCTTCAGCCATAGGCTCTATCATGTATGCAATGCTGTGTACCAGACCTGATGTGTGTCTTGCTATAAGTCTAGCAGGGAGGTACCAAAGTAATCCAGGAGTGGATCACTGGACAACGGTCAAGAACATCCTGAAATACCTGAAAAGGACTAAGGATATGTTTCTCATATATGGAGGTGACAAAGAGCTCATCGTAAATGGTTACGTTGATGCAAGCTTTGACACTGATCCGGATGATTCTAAATCACAAACCGGATACATATTTACATTAAATGGTGGAGCTGTCAGTTGGTGCAGTTCTAAACAAAGCGTTGTGGCGGGATCTACATGTGAAGCGGAGTACATAGCTGCTTCGAAAGCAGCAAACGAAGGATTCTGGATGAAGGAGTTCATATCCGATCTAGGTGTCATACCTAGTGCATCGGGTCCAATGAAAATCTTTTGTGACAATACTGGTGCAATTGCCTTGGCAAAGGAATCCAGATTTCACAAGAGAACCAAGCACATCAAGATACGCTTCAATTCCATCCGGGATCTAGTCCAGGTGGGAGACATAGAGATTTGCAAGATACATACGGATCTAAATGTTGCAGACCCATTGACTAAGCCTCTTCCACGAGCAAAACATGATCAACACCAAAGCTCCACGGGTGTTAGAATCATTACTGCGTAATCTAGATTATTGACTCTAGTGCAAGTGGGAGACTGAAGAAAATATGCCCTAGAGGCAATAATAATGTTATTATTTTATTTCCTTATATCATGATAATTGTTTATTATTCATGCTAGAATTGTATTATCCGGACACATAATACTTGTGTGAATACATAGACAAACTAAGCGTCACTAGTATGCCTCTACTTGACTAGCTCGTTAATCAAAGATGGTTATGTTTCCTAACCATAGACATGTGTTGTCATTTGATTAACGGGATCACATCATTAGAGAATGATGTGATTGACTTGACCCATTCCATTAGCTTAGCACCCGATCATTTAGTATTTTTCTATTGCTTTCTTCATGACTTATACATGTTCCAATGACTATGAGATTATGCAACTCCCATTTGCCGGAGGAACACTTTGTGTGCTACCAAACGTCACAACTTAACTGGGTGATTATAAAGGAGCTCTATAGGTGTCTCCAAAGGTAAATGTTGGGTTGGCGTATTTCGAGATTAGGATTTGTCACTCCGATTGTCGGAGAGGTATCTCCGGGCCCTCTCGGTAATGCACATCACATAAGCCTTGCAAGCATTGCAACTAATGAGTTAGTTTCGAGATGATGTATTACGAAACGAGTAAAGAGACTTGCCGGTAACGGGATTGAACTAGGTATTGAGATACCGACGATCAAATCTCGGGCAAGTAACATACCGATGACAAAGGGAACAACGTATGTTGTTATGCCGTCTGACCGATAAAGATCTTCGTAGAATATGTGGGAGCCAATATGAGCATCCAGGTTCCGCTATTGGTTATTGACCGGAGACATGTCTCGGTCATGTCTACATTGTTCTCGAACCCATAGGGTCCGCACGCTTAAGGTTTCGATGACAGTTATATTATGAGTTTATGAGTTTTGATGTACCGAAGTTAGTTCGGAGTCCCGGATGTGATCACGGACATAACGAGGAGTCTCGAAATGGTCGAGACATAAAGATTGATATATTGGACGGCTATATTCGGACACCGGAAGTGTTCCGGTTGATTTCGGAGAAAAACGGAGTATCGAAGGGTTACCGAACCCCCCCGGGAGAAGTAATGGGCCATATGGGCCTTAGTGGAGAGAGAGAAGGCCAGCCAGGGTGGGCCGCGCGCCTCCTCCCCCCCTTGTCCGAATTGGACTAGGAGAGGGGGGCGGCGCCCCCCTTTCCTTCTCCCTCCCCACTTCCTTCCCCCTCCTAGTAGGAGTCCTACTCCTACTAGGAGGAGGACTCCTCCTTCGCGCGCCTATAGGGCCGGCCGGCCTCCTCCCCTTGCTCCTTTATATACGGGGGCAGGGGGCACCCCTAGACACACAAGTTGATCCACGTGATCGTTTTCTTAGCCGTGTGCGGTGCCCCCTTCCACCATAATCCTCGATAATATTGTAGCGGTGCTTAGGCGAAGCCCTGCGACGGTAAAACATCAAGATCGTCACCACGCCGACGTGCTGATGGAACTCTTCGCCGACACTTTGCTGGATCGGAGTCCGGGGATCGTCATCGAGCTGAACGTGTGCTAAAACTCGGAGGTGCCGTAGTTTCGGTGCTTGATCGGTCGGGCCGTGAAGACGTACGACTACATCAACCGCGTTGTGCTAATGCTTCCGTTGTCGGTCTACAAGGGTACATAGATCACACTCTTCCCTCTCGTTGCTATGCATCACCATGATCTTACGTGTGCGTAGGAAAACTTTTGAAATTACTACGTTCCCCAACATCGATATGACTTATGTTTTGGCCAAGCTGGGTTGCGTGGCTCCTGTGCTTACCCCTACGTTCCTGATTGTTCGGCTAGGTGGTAAAGGGAGCACCTCTGTGATTGTTATTGTCGGTTCAGCCGGATGTGTACCTCAGACTGGGTGAAGCCGAAAGCTAGCGTTCTTAAGGGAATATTCGGTCGGTGAACTAAAGATGATCTTTTTTCTCACTTATTTATCTATACGCCCCTAGATGTTTTTCCTGCGTCTATTTTCGCAGCATGGACATGCACTTTAGGGCATGCCTCCCAGGGAAAGGAACCCCTAACGAAACTATTCTCCCTGGAAGATGTTTCTTACTAACCATGTAATATAACATAACTAGTTGGGCACTTGTCTGTTCAAGCACTAATGACCCCTACGCCTGGTCTCCATGCATACCCCAGTTCTTATATAACCGCGAGGGTATTCGGACACACTCCGGACCGTCAGGTCCCGAGGTTCAAGCGAAAAGGTCGGCCATGACAAACGATCTACAATCCGGCTAGAAGGCATTACACATGTCAATTAAAATTACACAGTCAATCTGACTGATTGTATTCCTCTTCAATACCATCTAACAGGTTGTCTAGTTTATATTCCTATTGGGAATACTTTGCGGCCAATTCTACTTGGCCGTATACTAAGCTCACAGGGATCTCCTTCCCATCGGGCCCCACGAGTCCGACCTCGGCCATGTGGTTTGGGTCAGCGTTCATGTACCGCGTCTTCACCATGGCCCAGGCCTCCCTGGCGCCTTGACGGCAGGCCGACATCTTCCACAATCAGAAGCGCCGCCGCGCTCCCTTCAGCTTCTCTACAAGCTCTCCAAGGACTTCGGGCATGGAGACGGATGGCCACAAGGCCTGGGCAACGCCTTGCATCACCTGCCGAACTTGCTCGTGCAGTTGTGAGAGCTCGGGAAGAAGGTCACCCGTAGAACCGGGCATTTCCTCTGCAGGACGACCTGTCAACATACCTACAGACATTACTCTGTTAGTCGACTTCCTCGCCGAACTCTTTTTTCAAAGTTTTTTTAAGCACTTACTAAATATGCCGTGTAGAAGCCGCTGATTCTCCTTAACGGAGTCCAACAGCTGGGCACGAACATCCTTCAGTTCAACGCCCAGCTTGGTGTTGGCATCTTGGAGATCGTTCTTCTCCCGCCTCACCTTTGTCAGCACACTCTCACCAGCCTTCAGCTGGCGTAGGAGTTGTTGCTTTTCCGGATTTAATCCAGCGCCATCTGCAATTTCATTTGTCAGATTTGCACCCACACCACACTTCGCAAAATACTTATCTTTCGAAGCATATATTACCAGAGGGGGTCTCCTTGGGCTCCCCTGCCGCGGCTAGTGCGGCCTCAAGTAGGGTATTCTTTTCTGTAAGAACCTACATAACAAATGATCCTTAAATCAGTTATTCTAACTATTTCAAGTCTCGGGGGCTACTTGTATATATATATAATTACCAAATTTTTCTTACCTGTATGTCTTTTACATATTGCTCCGTGGCTCTGGCTAGACCATTTTGAGCGGCACGGAGGTACGCATCTCCCGAATTGAAGGCATCCAATGCCTCTGGGGAGAAACAAGCGTCGCGAAGAACTGTCCGGCGACGCCGGTGGTTCATGGAACTCTCCACCTCGGAATTGGTGGCAGACAGCCTGTCCGCATCCTATGTCGGAGGAGCGTCCGGTGCGCGCCTTGTGTTCGCCTCCGCTTCTGGACTAGGCTTTGGAGCCTGGCTGGTGGAGGCGCGATTGGAAACCTCTCCGGATATAGTCCGGCGAGGTCTCTTCGTCCTGAAGAGAGCACGAGCGTTAATATGCCTTGAAGGAATAACACCTGGGAATAAGATGGCGCGCTATACCTTTGCGCCGACGTCTCAGTCCGGACCGCACTTCTTTTCAGCCCGCGGGGCCTTGCCGCCCCTCGTTGGCTAGTCGCCGCAGGATCGGCCTCCCGTCTCAAGGACCTCCCCTGCAACACATGGTTGTCATACGGCAATCGAAAACACGCGAGGATAGATCCCTTTCAAAGTGCTGGGACTTCGGTCTCAGTTACCTGTGAGGCTGGGAGTAGCCCTGGGTAATCGGCCGTAATGGCCACCAAGGCGTTGTCCTTGCTCAATTGATGAAACACCCCATCAATCATTTCCACAGATAAGTCCGGATCCTCTTGAGAGGCCGGGTCAAGGGACCGTCCCGGATCCTCGGGTTGTGGAGGAGGGCTGTTTATTTCTTTAACAGCCTGGCGCAGTTCCTGCGTTGAAGTCGTTAGACTGAATATTTAATGATGGGAATATAAAATGGATGGGTAAGTAAAAGTGACCACTTACCCAACTTGGGGATTGTACATAGAAAATCCACCATGTAGGTTGACGCGGAGAAATTCCTCCTCTTCTCCCTTGTACAAAGCGGACAAGATCTTTATTAGAGCGGCAGCCGAATCCGGCCCCTTACGGTCGTGGCGGGTGGCGTCGTCCTCCCCGTTGAAGTCCCACATGGGGTGGCCTCTATACTGAAGTAGCTGCACCCCTCGCATGATGCATGCGGCCATGACCCCGATCATGGTCAGTCCAGAATGAGCTAACAATCTTATCCGGCCCATCAGGTAGAGAACGTCCGTGTCACTTTTCCTCTAAGGGCTCTGTGAACGCCAGCTTAGGCGCTTCTTTAGGGGAGCACTGTCGAACTCAGGGAGGCCGATCCGGACAGGATCCGACAGCGGGACGTCCTCTATATAAAACCATTCCGAAGGCCAGTCCTCGGACGCCTTCTTTGGGATTCCGGATAGATATCCGATCCCGGCGATGCGCCACACTTCGGCTCCGCCCACTTGATATATTGACCCCTTCTGAGAACGGGGCACAAGGCAGAATAGCCTTTTCCACAGCACGAAATGAGCCTGCAGCCCAAAAACAGCTCGCAAAGGGCTACGAAGCCCGCGATATGCAATATGGAGGCAGGCGTGAGGTTGTGCAGCTGGAGGCCATAGAACTCCAGGAGCCTCCGGAGAAACGGATGAATTGGAAATCCGAGCCCTCTTATTAAGTAAGGGACAAGGCATACCCGCTCTCCTTTGGAGGGATTGGGGGCGCTCTCCGCTTGCTCTCCGCCATTATAGGTGGCAAGTCCGGCTCGAACCGGGACCATATAGGCCGGGGGGAGAAATCCCTTGGTCTGGAGCGTCACTAGCTCGCTGTGCGGGATGGAGCATCTCTCCTAATCTCCAGGCTGAGGGCTGGAAGGGCGAGAGGAGGAGCTGCAGCGGCCGGCCATGATAGAATGGACCTCTGTCGGATACGCTCTGATGAATACTCGCGGAGGGGAGAAGGTGTGGTTTGGATCTAAATCCTCGTCCCCTTAAATAGGCGGCTCATTCACACGGCTAGGGGTGTAAATGTAAAAACACCCTAACTTTTCGTATTCATTTGACACGTGGAATACGGCTATTATTGGGCGTAGAAGCCAAGGAGTGCTACATTTACAAGAAACCGGACATTATTCAACAGGTACACGGAATTTGGAGGAGAACCCGCCTTGCAATGCCGAAGACAATCTGCGCGCCGGAGTCGTCGTCATTGAAGCCTAGTTCGGGGGCTACTGAGGGAGTCCTGGATTAGGGGGTGTCCGGATAGCCGGACTATACCTTCGGCCGGACTCCTGAACTATGAAGATACAAGATTGAAGACTTCGTCCCATGTCCGGAAGGGACTTTCCTTGGCGTGGAAGGCAAGCTTGGCGATACGGATATGTAGATCTCCTACCATTGTAACCGACGCTGTGTAACCCTAGCCCTCTCCGGTGTCTATATAAACTGGAGGGTTTTAGTCCGTAGGGAAGAACAACAATCATACCATAGGCTAGCTTCTAGGGTTTAGCCTCCTTGATCTCGTGGTAGATCTACTCTTGTAGTACCCATATCATCAATATTAATCAAGCATGAGTAGGGTTTTACCTCCATCGAGAGGGCCCGAACCTGGGTAAAAACATCGTGTCCCTTGTCTCCTGTTACCATCCGCCTAGACGCACAGTTCAGGACCCCCTACTCGAGATCTGCCGGTTTTGACACCGACAACCACACCTCGCCACAACCACACCCTAAGAGAGAGAGAAGAGATTCTGGTGGAGATGGCCGATTCGAGGATGAAGATGGAGCGCGCCATGGTGGAGCTCGCGAGTGAAGACGATGCGAAGATGGAGAGAGCGCGCGAGATCATCTCCTGGTTCTCAGCCAGGAAGGAGATGCGGAGGGCAGCAAAATCCGTCTTCAAAAACCTGACGGTGGAGGAGGACGAGCGGCTCACTCCGAATGGGATGACCACCCCGTCTGGTGCGCCGGTGAGCTCCCTGGCTGCTCTGATCTGGGCCATGGAGGAAACGGAGGGAGAAGACCTCGCGCAGAAGCAGAAGTGGTGGGCGTTCCGTTCCGGTCGCCGCTTCCCGACCAAACCAGAAGAGTTCGTGGTGGGAGCGGCACTACTAGGGAAAACCTTATACACAGAAATTTAGCAGTAGCGCGTGTCAAAAATGGGCGCTAGTGCTAAATAGCAGTAGCGCGCGTTCGTAAACCGCGCTACAGATACAATCGTAGCAGCAGCGCGTGCGCATGAAAAAGCGCTACCAGTAATACTCCCATTGCTAAAACGATAGGCTACGCATAGCAGTAGCGGTCCTGAGGGAAGCGCGCTACCGCTAGGACATAAGTAGCAGCGTGTTTCGCGCGGAGAGCACTACTGCTAATGGAAATAAAATAAAATGAAAAACAAATGGAAAATTAAATGAAAAAGAAAGAAATAGAAAAAGGAAAAAAAATTTAGAGCAAAATAAATGAGAAAGCGAAAAAAGGAGAAAGGCATAGCAGTAGCGTTTGTTCGTAAGAGGCGCTATATCTAACGTAGCTGTAGCGCGTTTCCTAGACCTCCGCTGTAGAAACAGAAAAGTAAAAAAGAAAGATGAAGGAAATTACATAGCTATAGTAGTAGCGCATTTTGTGAAAATCGCTATAGCTAACTTAGATATAGCGCGTTTCGTGAAAAGCTCTACCACTAAGTTTGACTTAACCAAAAAACGTTTCTCCCCGGCCAACACTTCTCCCCCAAATCCCTCGACCCACCCCGCTGCCGTCTGCCCGATTCGTCGCCGCCCCACTTCGTCGCCATCTCCTGCCGACGTTGACGCCCCCGGAGCCACCAGAGCCGCGTGCCGTCGATGCCACCGGAGCCGCCCCCAACGCCACCGGAGCCGCGTGGCCTCATCAATGCCACCGGAGCCGCAGTCGACGCCACCGGATCCTTCCTCTCCACCACTGCCTCCCGCGCCACCACCAGAGCCATCCTCTGTAAGCCCCCACCCCTCCTCTCTCTCTCTTTAAATTAGTTAGGTTAATTTAGTTACAAAAAGAATTTAGGTAGGTTAATTTAGTTAGGTTAATTTGACAGAGACGCCCCTGCCTCCCTCGCCGTAGGAAAAAAATGATGGGTAACGTAGTAATTTCAAAAAAATTCCTACGCACACGCAAGATTATGGTGATGCATAGCAACGAGAGGGGAGAGTGTTGTCTACGTACCCT
Organism: Triticum urartu; assembly: GCF_056163025.1. Taxonomy (NCBI): domain Eukaryota; kingdom Viridiplantae; phylum Streptophyta; class Magnoliopsida; order Poales; family Poaceae; genus Triticum; species Triticum urartu. The sequence continues at coordinate 75,233,502 of NC_141874.1, forward strand.
CGTAGACCAGCAACAGAAGTGTTGACACAACGTAGAGGAAGTAGTCGTACGTCTTCCTGATCCGACCGATCCAAGTACCGAACGTACGGCACCTCCGAGGTCTGCACACGTTCAACTCGGTGACGTCCCTCGAGCTCCGATCCAGCCGAGTGTTGAGGGAGAGTTTCGTCAGCACGACGGCGTGATGACGGTGATGATGTTCTACCGACGCAGGGCTTCGCTTAAGCACCGCTACGATATGACCGAGGTGGAATATGGTGGAAGGGGGCACCGCACACGGCTAAGGAACGATCACGAAGATCAACTTGTGTGTCATGGGGTGCCCCCTTGCCCCCGTATATAAAGGAGGGAGAGGGGGGTGCGGCCGGCCCTAGGGGTGCGCCTGGAGGAGTCCTACTCCCACCGGGAGTAGGACTCCCCCCTCTTGCCTTGTTGGAGAAGGAAAGGGGAAGGGGAAAAGAGGAAAGGGGGGCGCCCCCCCCCCCCTTCCTTGCCCTATTCGGACTAGGGGGGAGGGGGCGCGTGGCCTGCCCTAGTCGGCCCTCCTCTTCTCCCTTAGGGCCCATGTAGGCCCATTAACCCCCGGGGGGTTTCGGTAACCCCCCGGTACTCCGGTAAAATCCCGATTTCACCCGGAACATTTCCGATATCCAAATATAGGCTTCCAATATATCAATCTTTATGTCTCGACCATTTCGAGACTCCTCGTCATGTCCGTGATCACATCCGGGACACTGAACAACCTTCGGTAGATCAAAACACAAAAACCCTAATTACGATCGTCACCGAACTTTAAGCGTGCGGACCCTATGGGTTCGAGAACTATGTAGACATGACCGAGACACGTCTCCGGTCAATAACCAATAGCGAAACCTGGATGCTCATATTGGCTCCTACATATTCTACGAAGATCTTTATCGGTCAGACCACATAACAACATACGTTGTTCCCTTTGTCATCGGTATGTTACTTGCCCGAGATTCGATCGTCGGTATCTTAATACCTAGATCAATCTCGTTACTCGCAAGTCTCTTTACTCGTTCCGTAATACATCACCCCGCAACTAACTTATTAGTTGCAATGCTTGCAAGGCTTGAGTGATGTGCATTACCGAGAGGGCCCAGAGATACCTCCCCGACAATCAGAGTGACAAGTCCTAATCTCGAAATACGCCAACCCAACAAGTACCTTCGGAGACACCTGTAGAGCACCTTTATACTCACCCAGTGACGTTGTGACGTTTGGTAGCACATAAAGTGTTCCTCCGGTAAATGGGAGTTGCATAATCTCATAGTCATAGGAACATGTATAAGTTATGAAAAAAGCAATAGCAACAAACTAAACGATCAAGTGCTAAGCTAACGGAATGGGTCAAGTCAATCACATCATTCTCCTAATGATGTGATCCCGTTAATGTAAGGACAACTCATGTCTATGGTTAGGAAACATAACCATCTTTGATCAATGAGCTAGTCTAGTAGAGGCATAATAGTGACACTTTGTTTGTCTATGTATTCACACATGTATTATGTTTCCGGTTAATACAATTCTATCATGAATAACAAACATTTATCATGATATAAGGAAATAAATAATAACTTTTATTATTGCCTCTAGGGCATATTTCCTTCAGTCTCCCACTTGCACTAGAGTCAATAATCTGGATTACACAGTAATGATTCTAACACCCATGGAGCCTTGGTGATGATCATGTTTTGCTCGTGGAAGAGGCTTAGTCAACGGGTCTGCAATATTCAGATCCGTATGTATCTTGCAAATTTCTATGTCTCCCACTTGAACTAAATCCCGAATGGAATTGAAGCGTCTCTTGATGTGCTTGGTTCTCTTGTGAAATTTGGATTCCTTTGCCAAGGCAATTGCACCAGTATTGGCAAAAAAGATTTTCATTGGACCCGATGCACTAGGTATGACACCTAGATCGGATATGAACTCCTTCATCCGGACTCCTTCATTTGCTTCTTCCGAAGCAGCTATGTACTCCGCTTCACATGTAGATCCCGCCACGACGCTTTGTTTAGAACTGCACCAACTGATAGCTCCACCGTTCAATGTAAACATGTATCCGGTTTGCGATTTAGAATCATCCAGATCAGTGTCAAAGCTTGCATCAACCTAACCATTTACGATGAGCTCTTTGTCACCTCCATATACGAGAAACATATCCTTAGTCCTTTTCAGGTACTTCAGGATGTTCTTGACCGCCAGTGATCCACTCCTGGATTACTTTGGTACCTCCCTGCTAGACTTATAGCAAGGCACACATCAGGTTTGGTACACAGCATTGCATACATGATAGAGCCTATGGCTGAAGCATTGGGAACATCTTTCATTTTCTCTCTATCTTCTACGGTGGTCGGACATTGAGTCTTACTCAATTTCACACCTTGTAACACAGGCAAGAACCCTTTCTTTGCTTGATCCATTTTGAAATTCTTCAAAATTTTGTCAAGGTATGTGCTTTGTGAAAGTCCAATTAAGCGTCTTGATCTATCTCTATAGATCTTAATGCCCAATATGTAAGCAGCTTCACCGAGGTCTTTCATTGAAAAACTCTTATTCAAGTATCCCTTTATGCTATCCAGAAATTCTATATAATTTCCAATCAATAATATGTCATCCACATATAATATCAGAAATGCTACAGAGCTCCCACTCACTTTCTTGTAAATACAGGCTTCTCCAAAAGTCTGTACAAAACCAGATGCTTTGATCACACTATCAAAGCGCTTATTCCAACTCCGAGAGGCTTGCACCGGTCCATAAATGGATTGCTGGAGCTTGCACACTTTGTTAGCTCCATTTGGATTGAAAAAACCTTCTGGTTGCATCATATACAACTCTTCTTCGAGAAATCCATTCAGGAATGCAGTTTTGACATCCATCTGCCAAACTTCATAATCATAAAATGTGGCAATTGCTAACATGATTCGGACAGACTTAAGCATCGGTATGGGTGAGAAGGTCTCATCGTAGTCAATCCCTTGAACTTGTCGAAAACCTTTCGCAACAAGTCGAGCTTTGTAGACAGTAACATTACCGTCAGCGTCAGTCTTTTTCTTGAAGATCCATTTATTCTCAATTGCCTGCCGATGAACGGGCAAGTCAACCAAAGTCCACACTTTGTTCTCATACATGGATCCCATCTCAGATTTCATGGCTTCTAGCCATTTTGCGGAATCTGGGCTCACCATCGCTTGTTCATAGTTCGTAGGTTCATCATGATCTAGTAGCATGACTTCCAGAATAGGATTACCGTACCACTCTGGTGCGGATCTTACTCTGGCTGATCTACGAGGTTCGGTAGTAACTTGATCTGAAGTTTCATGATCATTATCATTAGCTTCCTCACTAATTGGTGTGGGTGTCGCAGAAACCATTTTCTGTGATGAACCACTTTCCAATAAGGGAGCAGGTACAATTACCTCATCAAGTTCTATTTTCCTCCCACTCACTTCTTTCGAGAGAAACTCCTTCTCTAGAAAAACTCTGAATTTAGCAACAAAAGTCTTGCCTTCGGATCTGTGATAGAAGGTCTACCCAACAGTCTCCTTTGGGTATCCTATGAAGACACATTTCTCCGATTTGGGCTCGAGCTTATCAGGTTGAAGCTTTTTCACATAAGCATCGCAGCCCCAAACTTTCAGAAACGACAACTTTGGTTTCTTGCCAAACCACAGTTCATAAGGCGTCGTCTCAATGGATTTCGATGGTGCCCTTATTTAACGTGAATGCAGCCGTATCTAAAGCATAACCCCAAAATGATAGCGGTAAATCTGTAAGAGACACCATAGATCGCACCATATCTAGTAAAGTACGATTACGACGTTCAGACACACCATTACGATGTGGTGTTCCGGGTGGCGTGAGTTGCGAAACTATTCCGCGTTGTTTCAAATGTACACCAAACTCGTAACTCAAATATTCTCCTCCACGATCAGATCGTAGAAACTTTATTTTCTTGTTACGATGATTTTCAACTTCACTCTGAAATTCTTTGAACTTTTCAAATGTTTCAGACTTATGCTTTATTAAGTAGATATACCCATATATGCTTAAATCATCTGTGAAGTTGAGAAAATAACGATATCCGCCACGAGCCTCAACATTCATTGGACCACATACATATGTATGTATGATTTCCAACAAATCCGTTGCTCTCTCCATATTACCGAAGAACGGCGTTTTAGTCATCTTACCCATGAGGCACGGTTCGCAAGTACCAAGTGATTCATAATCAAGTGGTTCCAAAAGTCCATCAGTATGGAGTTTCTTCATGTGCTTTACACCGATATGACCTAAACGGTAGTGCCACAAATAAGTTGCACTATCATTATCAACTCTGCATCTTTTGATTTCAACATTATGAATATGTGTATCACTACTATTGAGATTCATCAAAAATAGACCACTCTTCAAGGGTGCATGACCATAAAATATATTACTCATATAAATAGAACAACCATTATTCTCTGATTTAAATGAATAACCGTCTCGCATCAAACAAGATCCAGATATAATGTTCATGCTCAACGCTGGCACCAAATAACAATTATTTAGGTCTAATACTAATCCCGAAGGTAGATGTAGAGGTAGCGTGCCGACCGTGATCACATCGACTTTGGAACCATTTCCCACGCGCATCGTCACCTCGTCCTTAGCCAATCTTCGCTTAATCCATAGCCCCTGTTTTGAGTTGCAAATGTTAGCAACAGAACCAGTATCAAATACCCAGGTGCTACTGCGAGCATTACTAAGGTACACATCCATAACATGTATATCACATATACCTTTGTTCACTTTGCCATCCTTCTTATCCGCCAAATACTTGGGGCAGTTCCGCTTCCAATGACCAGTCTGCTTGCAGTAGAAGCACTTAGTCTCAGGCTTAGGTCCAGACTTGGGTTTCTTCTCCTGAGAAGCAACTTCTTTGTTGTTCTTCTTGAAGTTCCCCTTCTTCTTCCCTTTGCCCTTTTTCTTGAAACTGGTGGTCTTATTGACCATCAACACTTGATGCTCCTTCTTGATTTCTACCTCCGCGGCTTTTAGCATCGCGAAGAGCTCGGGAATAGTCTTATTCATCCCTTGCATATTATAGTTCAACACGAAGCTTTTGTAGCTTGGTGGCAGTGATTGAAGAACTCTGTCAATGACACTATCAACAGGAAGATTAACCCCAGTTGAGTCAAGTGATTATGATACCCAGACATTTTGAGTATATGCTCACTGACAGAACTATTCTCCTCCATCTTGCAGCTATAGAACTTATTGGAGACTTCATATCTCTCAATCCGGGCATTTGCTTGAAATATTAACTTCAACTCCTGGAACATCTCATATGCTCCATGACGTTCAAAACGTCGTTGAAGACCCGGTTCTAAGCCATAAAGCATGGCACACTGAACTATCGAGTAGTCATCAGCTTTGCTCTGCCAGACGTTCATAACATCTAGTGTAGCTCCTGCAGCAGGCTTGGCACTTAGCGGTGCTTCCAGGATGTAATTCTTCTGTGCAGCAATGAGGATAATCCTCAAGTTACGGACCCAGTCCGTGTAATTGCTACCATCATCTTTCAACTTTGCTTTCTCAAGGAACGCATTAAAATTCAACGGAACAACAGCACGAGCCATCTATCTACAATCAAACATAGACAAGCAAGATACTATCAGGTACTAAGTTCATGATAAATTTAAGTTCAATTAATCATATTACTTAAGAACTCCCACTTAGAAAGATATCCCTCTAATCCTCTAAGTGATCACATGATCCAAATCAACTAAACCATGTCCGATCATCACGTGAGATGGAGTAGTATCAATGGTGAACATCACTATGTTGATCATATCTACTATATGATTCACGCTCGACCTTTCGGTCTCCATGTTTCGAGGCCATATCTGTTATATGCTAGGCTCGTCAAGTTTAACCTGAGTATTCTGCGTGTGCAACAGTTTTGCACCCGTTGTATTTGAACGTAGAGCCTATCACACCCGATCATCACGTGGTGTCTCAGCACGAAGAACTTTCACAACGGTGCATACTCAGGGAGAACACTTATACTTTGATAATTTAGTGATGGATCATCTTATAATGCTACCGTCAATCAAAGCAAGATAAGATGCATAAAAGATAAACATCGCATGCAATCAATATAAGTGATATGATATGGCCATCATCATCTTGTACTTGTGATCTCCATCTCCGAAGTACCGTCATGATCACCATCGTCACCGGCGCGACACATTGATCTTCATCGTAGCATCGTTGTCGTCTCGCCAATCTTATGCTTCCACGACTATCGCTACCGCTTAGTGATAAAGTAAAGCATTACAGCGCGATTGCATTGCATACAATAAAGCGACAACCATATGGCAACTACCAGTTGCCGATAACTCAGTTGCAAAACATGATCATCTCATACAATAAAATTTAGCATCATGTCTTGACCATATCACATCACAACATGCCCTGCAAAAACAAGTTAGACGTCCTCTACTTTGTTGTTGCAAGTTTTACGTGGCTGCTACGGGCTTAGCAAGAACCGTTCTTACCTACGCATCAAAACCACAATGATAGTTTGTCAAGTTGGTGTTATTTTAACCTTCGCAAGGACCGGGCGTAGCCACACTTGGTTCAACTAAAGTTGGAGAAACTGACACCCACCAGCCACCTGTGTGCAAAGCACATCGGTAGAACCAGTCTCGCGTAAGCGTACGCGTAATGTCGGTCCAGGCCGCTTCATCCAATAATACCGCCGAACCAAAGTATGACATGTTGGTAAGCAGTATGACTTATATCGCCCACAACTCACTTGTGTTCTACTCGTGCATAACATCAACGCATAAAACCAGGCTCGGATGCCACTGATGGGTAACGTAGTAATTTCAAAAAAATTCCTACGCACACACAAGATCATGGTGATGCATAGCAACGAGAGGGGAGAGTGTTGTCTATGTACCCTCGTAGACCGGCAACGGAAGTGTTGACACAACATAGAGGAAGTAGTCGTACGTCTTCCCGATCCGACCGATCCAAGTACCGAACGTACGGCACCTCCGAGTTCTGCACACGTTCAACTCGGTGACGTCCCTCGAGCTCCGATCCAGCCGAGTGTTGAGGGAGAGTTTCGTCAGCATGACGGTGTGATGACGGTGATGATGTTCAACCGACGCAGGGCTTCGCCTAAGCACCGCTACGATATGACCGAGGTGGAATATGGTGGAAGGGGGCACCGCACACGGCTAAGGAACGATCACGAAGATCAACTTGTGTGTCATGGGGTGCCCCCTTGGCCCCGTATATAAAGGAGAGAGGGAAAGGTGCGGCCGGCCCTAGGGGTGCGCCTGGAGGAGTCCTACTCCCACCGGGAGTAGGACTCCCCCTCTTGCCTTGTTGGAGAAGAAAAGTTGAAGGGGAAAACAGGATAGGGGGCGCCGCCCCCCTTCATTGTCCTATTCGGACTAGGGGGAGGGGGCGCATGGCCTGCCCTGGCCGGCCCTCCTCTTCTCCCTTAGGGCCCATGTAGGCCCATTAACCCCCGGGGGGGTTCCGGTAACCCCTAGTACTCCGATAAAATCCCGATTTCACCCGGAACATTTCCGATATCCAAATATAGGCTTCCAATATATCAATCTTTATGTCTCGACCATTTCGAGACTCATCGTCATGTCCGTGATCACATACGGGACACCGAACAACCTTCGGTACATCAAAACACAAAACCCTAATTATGATCGTCACCGAACTTTAAGCGTGCGGACCCTACGGGTTCGAGAACTATGTAGACATGACCGAGACACGTCTCCGGTCAATAACCAATAGCGGAACCTAGATGCTCATATTGGCTCCTACATATTCTACGAAGATCTTTATCGGTCAGACCGCATAACAACATACGTTGTTCCCTTTGTCATCGGCATGTTACTTGCCCGAGATTCGATCGTCGGTATCTTAATACCTAGTTCAATCTCGTCACTGGCAAGTCTCTTTACTCGTTCTGTAATACATCATCCCGCAACTAACTTATTAGTTGCAATGCTTACAAGGCTTGAGTGATGTGCATTACCGAGAGGGCCCAGAGATACCTCTCTGACAATCGGAGTGACAAATCCTAATCTCGAAATACGCCAACCCAACAAATACCTTCGGAGACACCTGTAGAGCACATTTATAATCACCCAGTTACGTTGTGAGGTTTGGTAGCACACAAAGTGTTCCTCCGGTAAACGGGAGTTGCATAATCTCATAGTCATAGGAACATGTATAAGTTATGAAGAAAGCAATAGCAACAAACTAAACGATCAAGTGCTAAGCTAACGGAATGGGTCAAGTCAATCACATCATTATTCTAATGATGTGATCCCGTTAATACAATGACAACTCATGTCTATGGTTAGGAAACATAACCATCTTTGATCAACGAGCTAGTCTAGTAGAGGCATACTAGTGACACTTTGTTTGTCTATGTATTCACACATGTATTATATTTCCGGTTAATACAATTCTAGCATGAATAATAAACATTTATCATGATATAAGGAAATAAATAATAACTTTTATTATTGCCTCTAGGGCATATTTCCTTCAAAAAATTGTATATGCTTAACTAGGGCAGTAGGGTTAGGGTTGTAGTGTTTAATTACAAATGCTAGGAAAGTAAGGTTTAACTAGATGTTAACTAGGGTGGTAGGATTTAGTCTAGAGAAAAAAATAAAAAAATAAATTTCTATTAGTGTTGCAAGTCTAGTAGGTTCTTAATTTTTAGTGAATTTTTATTAGGAAAAAAATTTAGGACATAATTTGAGTTCTACGTTCATAATTTGAGTTCTAGGGTTCATCCATCTATATTTGGTTTTTGAATTGAGTTTTGGAGAGCATGAGATTTGTGTAGATTTTCTTGAAGTGTTAAACACTAGGAGATGCAAATTTGAAGTGGTCATGATATATGAAAAATCCTGAATTGTGTTTGCTCATTATAATCGACATTGAAGTGGTTCGATTGTGCCCAAGTGGCATTTTGTTGTTTCCAGGGAACGAAGCCAAGTGGCCTATCTTTTGCCGGAATGTTGATTCATTTTCGTTCCGGCAAAATTCAGGTTCTTGATTTGTCCACTTTTTAGCAAAGGTCATGCCGAAATTTTCCGTGAATTTCGGCATGACTTGTGCTACAAACTAGGACATATCGAGTGCCCGGGATTTGCCGCACCGGGAAGGAGTAAACGTTCATGCAAAACAATAGGCCTTTTTATGTGATTATTCATTTTATTAGGTCTAGAATTAATTGACTAGATTTAATCATAGGAAACATGGCTCGCAACGATGAAGGACAGGGTTCTGGTGATTGCGACGACGTCTACCGGGCGGCAGACGAATTTTTGAGCCTTGCCGATGAGACTGAGACCGGCACTGAGACTCAGACCGGCATCGAGACCGGCGCTGAGACTGAGACCGGCGCTGCCTCGGGGAGCGGAGCCGGTATAGAACCGAAAGCAAAGAGGCGACGGCTTCCTAACAAGCTCAGGACTACTAGAGTGGTGGTCACGGAGGTGGACGACGGCAATTTTGAGCCAAACGCGCCCGAGGAAGCATGCGCGTGCTACGGCAATCAAATTGGCTGCATCATACGGACAACTACCACCATCAACGATGAGAAACTAAACAAGTTAGATAATATGAGGCCCGCCCTCCTAAAGAAGCTGCACCAGATATTCTTGTTCCCGGGCCGGAATGAAAAGGATTATAAAGATCCAGATAAGGACCCGGCAATGAAGAAGATAAACAAACACGCCATGAGCAAGTTTAGCGACACGTTGGCCGGCTGGAAAGCAAGGCTGAAATATCGGATCTTCAACGAAAAGGAACCCTACTCCGAGATTGTAAAGGATAATCCGACAATCACGGCAGAGCACTTTGAAATATTCAAGGCGGCTTGCGAGGCCGAAGATGCCAAAAAAAGTCAGAGTACATGAAGGGGAAACAATAGAAGAACATTGGGTGCCACCACCTCGGAATACGGCGGGAAGAGGTCCATATGGGCCAAGCAGGACACGAAAGCCGCGAGTCTGGGCATCCCAGACTCCTTGGCGGAGTTCACCGTCCCGCAGGAGCGTGACGTCCTCAGGGCCCGGCACCGTTGGGACCGAGTGAAGAAGGTTTTCGAGAAGAACGCGGTCACGACGGAGTTCATGAGACTGCTGATAATTTTCGTTTCTGATCAATTTGACTGCATGTTAGTCATATTTGTAAACGATCCTTGTGCCTTTTGCGGAGAGAGCAGCACAGGATTGCAGCCAAAAGCGACTCGCCGTCTAAGGCATTGGCGAGGCCCAAATGGGACACTCCATTCAAACGGGCGTTGAACATATTGAAAGGACTCCCGGTGGAGACTCGACCATCGTATGGACGCGTGCACAGTGTCGGAGACGGCGCCACATGGAAGAAGTACTACCGTGAGACCACGGAGGAGATAAAGGAAAGACGGAGGTTAACTGAAGAAAACATCGACAAGAAGGTTGAGATTGCAGTTGAAAAGAAATCATCTGAGACAGTCGCAACATCGGTAGCTGCCGCAAAACAGGTGCTTGTAGATATGTCTACTATCTTGGTTCCGGCCATTTTCAATTGGAGTAGGCAAAATCCAGAAAAAAAATGCAGCGGACTTTCCCCTTGCTGACTTCCTCAGGAGCAGCTCGACTGCCGTTGCACCAGCACCTGCACCTGCTCCCGCACCTGCTCCCGCACCTGCTCCAGCACTGGCTCCTGCACGTGCTCCTGCACCTACTCCTGCACCTGCTCCCGCACCGGCTTCCGCACCTGCTCCGGCACTGGCTCCGACACCAGACATGCTCGGCGGTGCTTCATCGTTGGCTGAGCTCGACGCCCTCACGGTATCTGTCACACCGGTCCCCTTCAATAAATGTATAATCTCTCGTATTCGTTGCCTTTCGGATGTCTCACGTCGCAGACTTTTCTTTGCAGGCCGATGAAACCCCGTGCACCATATTGTACACCATCGGCGACCAGAAGGTGGACGTGGGGAAGGCGAGGATAATGGAGCCGAAGGAACCATTGTTCCATAGGCGGACGATCCCCCCAGAAGTCTTCAAGGTTTCCGTGGCCAGTGTTAAACCGGACCACGAGAATTTGGCTCCTCCGGTACTAGTGGGGGATGACGACGAGACCCCGCGGCGGCTTGGTGATTGTTGCAATGGGTGGGTCCTATTGTGGCCAAAGAGTCTGCTTCGTCTGGAGGCGGCCGAGAGCACACCCATGAGCACGCAGTTAGGTATGAACATCAACACCTCGCCTACTCCATTAGTCGCTGGTGACATCTCCATAGATGAGGATGACGATGATGATGACACTCAACAGTATGTCAATACTGGCGCCTACTTAGGGTTTGAGCCTCATGAGTCGGTGCCTGAATTGCCGCTGTCGGTGTCAAAACCGGCGGATCTCGGGTAGGGGGTCCCGAACTGTGTGTCTAAGCCAGATGGTAACAGGAGGCAAGGGACACGAAGTTTTCTCCAGGTTCGGGCCCTCTCTATGGAGGTAAAACCCTACATCCTACTTGATTAATATTGATGATATGGGTTGTACAAGAGTAGATCTACCACGAGATCGGAGAGGCTAAACCCTAGAAGCTAGCCTATGGTATGATTGTTGTTGTGTATGTTGTCCTACGGACTAAAACCTTCCGGTTTATATAGACACCGGAGAGGGTTAGGGTTACACAAAGTCATTACAATGGTAGGAGATCTACATATCCGTATCGCCAAGCTTGCCTTCCATGCCAAGGAAAGTCCCTTCTGAACACGGGACGAAGTCTTCAATCTTGTATCTTCATAGTCCAGGAGTCCGGCCGAAGGTATAGTCCGGCTATCCGAACACCCCCTAATCCAAGACTCCCTCAGCCGCCTTCGGAGTCTGAACGTATTATGGACAACCTTCCGGTAGTAAAGAAGTCTAGGAAGAGACCGAGGAAAGGCAAAAAAGCTGCTTCTGTGATCCACCCACCTTAGCAGCCTCGGGTTCAAGACCGTATAGATATCCCCGGTGCGGCAAAATGGCATATCCCTGGTCAACCAATCCTACCTGAAGCAGCGCTGCGGGCCAGATTCGGCGATTTAAGGAGACTTCATGACGATGTGTTGCAGATAGAGAAAGGCCTCATCGCCTCAAAAAATCCAGGATACCCACTCTACGTGGTTAACGTGTCGCGGGGATTGTCGTACGTCGACACATTCCCCGCGGAGAAGTTCTTCCTTCGATTCGATTACATCTTCGACATGTTTCACTTGAAGAAGCTGGATTTTGCGTTTGTCCGTCTTTATGCTTTGCACATGAACTACCTCATCGGGGTTGAGCAGATACATTATATCTATGTCCCTGACCCGTACTTCATGCACGAGGCCTTCTTGGGAGTCTGTGCAAAGCACTGTGAATACGCGAGGGAATACATCGTCAATTTCATGCTCGCCAATAAGGACAAGGAGATGATTCTCGTGCCTTATCATCCCATGTAAGTCATCCGTGCGGATATCCTTCCTTTGATTTCAATCATTCATTTGCACGGTGGAGGCTAATTAATTTTAGGTGTACTTATTTTGCGCAGCGGCGGGCGCGCCATCCTCATCATCCTCTACCCCCGATACTCCCACGCTCTTTACTTGGACTCGTCGAAGAACATTAACAAAAAGGATTACACCCACATTAAGTCTGTTCTCGATAGTACTATGTTTTACTACGACGCACGGGGTGGAGAGGTCAAGGACAAGAAGAAAAAGGACGACAGGCCCGCCTTCCGCCATAAGACCGACTTCTGCTGCATCCAGCAACCGAGTGATTCTCTTAATGATGGATTCTATGTCCTACACCAGATGCTGGAGTACAAATGGGATCACCAGAACCTTCGCAAGTCACCTACATCCAGCGATGACCATATTATACAATGGGCAAAGAACTTATGAGATATCGAGGATCATCGACTTCGAGCTGAGTTCTATCACATCCAGCACGAACTTGCCCAAATCATCATGAAGGAGGTCGTTAAAAAACAGGGATGTTCTACGAAGAAGGACAAATGTCGCGGGAAGACGGCCGAACACGCGTAGCCGCTCAGCGTCTTGACCTGAAGCCTTTCACTAAGCTCGGGGACTATCTCCCTAACTTGGATGGATGGCACGACATGGAGTGATTGTCGATATATGACAATGTGTCCGTTTGGTCCATACTATCTGTATGACGAAACTTTGAATTATGCATGATGAAACTTTATTTGTGATGTAATTAAAACTGTCCTACTCGACTAGCGAAGATCACTCTAGTTAGGGCATTTTGGGTATGATGAACTTTGTTATTTATGCTTATGATATGTTGTTTCTATTTTTGCCAAGTCTGTCTCTTTCTGTTGCTCAACTATATATGTTGCATATCATCGACTCATGTGATGATGCAGGTTTATAGATCATCGATGGCGAAGAAATGCTATGCCAGGAGTATACGACGAGTGGCCAGAATGTCAGGCCCAGGTGTACCGGTTTCCGGTTTCTGAGCGACAGCCAGTAGTTAGTTTAGGTTCACGCAAAGTGATAGCTCTTCTCGCGTATATCATTGTTTAGATGGATGACGATGTAGTTGCAAGTAATCGAGATTTGTATCGCTATTTTCGAGATGATGACGAGAGACCATGTTGTGTTGGATGATGATTATGATGATGACATGATTTGATGAGACTATTTGTATGTATATGCTATGATTACATTTGTCTATGTATCATATGCTAAATATTATTGTATAAAGCCTATTCAAATACAAAACAAATATGCAGGAAAAAAACTACTAAAATTAGAAGTAGCGAGTGGAGAAAAGTTAGCAGCAGTGCCACAGTAGCAGTAGTGCGTCCAGGCAAAGCGCGCTAGAGCTATTAGCAGTAGCGAGCTTCCACGAAATGCGCTACTGCTAAACTTGTATAGCAGTAGAGCGGGTGTGCCCCCGCTACTGCTACGGGTTAGCTGTAGCGCCTTATTAGTAGCGCCGGTCCCCACGCTACTGATATACCTAAAACCCGCGCTGCTGCTAGCCTTTTCCCCAGTAGTGCGGTGATGGCCATCCCCACCCCAGGAACATGCTGGGTGCCAGTCCAGATCGAGGACAGTAAAGAGGAATCAGATGCGGCACAAGGAGATCTGGGAGTGAGCTCAAGCCAGATGGGGATGGAGAAGTAGGGGAGGGAGAAGAAGGAGAAGATCCACACCCCGCGCAGATCCCCACGCTTCCTCCGCAGATCGCCGTGTCTTCAGGGCGTGACTAGATTCGCGTCGGAGGGCAAGGCTTCTCCCCTGCTGGCAGTCGCTTTTGGCTGCTGGCTGGGGAGGAGTCTGATGAGGAAGACTGCGACTCATCAGAATCCCGAGGTAAAACCAACATAGCTCAGAAATATCTTTTGAATTCATGCCAAAATGAAATGACTATGAGTCATATCAAAGGCATAAGAAAAGCTTCCAATAATGAAGTTGGGAAAAAGGATGATAGGAAAAATGTGGATATTCAAAAATACAAGGAAAGAGATTCAGGGAAATAGGGGGAAAATTACTTAAAAGATAGATAATCTAGATGGGAATAATAGATGTATTATGGATGGTAGATTGGTTATAGAAAAAATGAGGGAAAAACCTGATATACCAGATTTTTGGTCTAAGATTGGGTTAGATGTAGATATTCTGGTAGTTTCCAATTGTGAGATCAATACTGACGATGACAGTAAACTCACAAAAAAGCAGATAGTGGAAAAAAATGACACTGATGACAGTCTAGAGAACTGGGCCATGGATTTGAGCCCAACTGTAGGGCATCATGGCCCAGATATTGAGAAAACGGGGAGAGAAAGTACGCTTTCAAACTCCTTCACCCTGCTAAACTCCTGCCCAGACCTCTATATAAAGAATAGAGAAGAGGGGGAGTCGATTTTACGGTTTCCTAGTGCGCCGCAGTGGGGAGAAAGAGACATGGACAGAAACGGAGGAAGATTTCGAAGAGGGGGTCGATTCAACAAGGGGGAAGAGCAAGGTGATAACCCACAAGTATAGGGGATCGCAATAGTTTTCGATAAGTAAGAGTGTCGAACCCAACGAGGAGCTAAAGGCAGAACAAATATTCCCTCAAGTTCTATCGACCACTGATACAACTCTACGCACGCTTGACGTTCGCTTTACCTAGAACAAGTATGAAACTAGAAGTACTTTGTAGCAGTTGTTGGATAGGTTTGCAAGGTAATTAAGAGCAAGTAAATAAAAAGTAGGGGCTGTTTAGGTAAAGACACAACTAAGTTAGTTTTAGTAAAGAGCTTTTTGTTACGAGAAAGTTATTTGTCCCTAGGCAATCGATAACTAGACCGGCAATCATTATTGCAATTTTATATGAGGGAGAGGCATAAGCTAACATACTTTCTCTACTTGGATCATATGCACTTATGATTGGAACTCTAGCAAGCATCTGCAACTACTAAAGATCATTAAGGTAAAACCCAACCATAGCATTAAAGTATCAATCCTCTTTATCCCATACGCAACAACCCCCTTACTCGGGTTTGTGTTTCAGTCACTCACGCAAACCCACTATAAGCGAATCATAAACGTATTGCAACACCGTACAGCGGGAATCCCTCACGCTTGCGCGACACGGAGAGAACCATAGGACAGCACCAATAATAAAACATGCATATCAAACCAATCACGATCATCAAATAACCCATACGACAAAATGGATCTACTCAAACATCATAGGATAGCCATACATCATTGGGAAATAATATATAGCGTTGAGCACCATGTTTAAGTAGAGATTACAACGGGTAAGAGAGAGGTTACACCGCTGCATAGAGGGGGGAAGAGTTGGTGATGATGGCGGTGGTGTTGTTGGTGAAGATTGCGGTGATGATGATGGCCCCCGGTGGCACTCCGGTGGCACCGGAAGCGAGGGGGAGAGGGCCCCCCTTCTTCTTATTCTTCTTATTCCTTGACCTCCTCCCTAGATAGGAGAAGGGTTTCCCCTCTGGTCCTTGGCCTCCATGGCATGGGAGGGGCGAGAGCCCCTTCGAGATTGGATCTGTCTCTCTGTCTCTCTCTGTTTCTGCGTTCTCAGATTCTACCCTTTCACCGTTTCTTACATTCCTGGAGATCCGTAACTACAATTGGGCATAAATTTTAACACGATCTCTATCCGGATATTAGCTTTCTTGCGGCGAAAGAAGAGCATCAACCGCCTTACAGGGTGGCCAGGAGGGTCAGGGGCGCGCCCCCTGCCTCGTGGCCCCCTCGGACATCGTCTCGCGTGTATTTTTCTTCCCAAAAATCATATATATTCCAAAAAAATCTCTGTCAGTTTTTATCCCGTCTGGACTCCGTTTGATATGGATATTCTGTGAAACAAACAGCATGCAACAAACAGGAACTGGCACTAGGCACTGGATCAATATGTTAGTCCCAAAAAATAGTATAAAAAGTTGCCCACTGGGACAATGCTCTAATAATGATTATCATCACACTTTTATTTACTTACAACTCGATATTACAACTCGATACTACCACAAAGATATGACTCTATATGAATGCCTCCGGCTATGTACCGGGATGTGCAATGATCTAGCGTAGCAGTGACATCAAAAAACGGACAAGCCATGAAAACATCATGCTAGCTATCTTACGATCATGCAAAGCAATATGGCAATGAATGCTCAAGTCATGTATATGATGATGATGGAAGTTGCATGGCAATATATCTCAGAATGGCTATGGAAATGCCATGATAGGTAGGTATGGTGGCTGTTTTGAGGAAGGTATATGGTGGGTTTATGGTACCGGCGAAAGTTGCGCGATACTAGAGAGGCTAGCAATGATAGAAGGGTGAGGGTGGTTATAATCCATGGACTCAACATTAGTCATAATGAACTCACATACTTATTGCAACAATCTATTAGTCATTGAAACAAAGTACTACGCGCATGCTCCTAGGGGGATAGATTGGTAGGAAAAGACCATCGCTCGTCCCCGACCGCCACTCATAAGGAAGACAATCAATAAATAAATCATGCTCCGACTTCGTTACATAACGGTTCACCATACGTGCATGCTACGGAAATCACAAACCTCAACACAAGTATTTCTACTAATCCACAACTACCCACTAGCATGACTCTAATAGCACCATCTTTATATAGCAAAACTATTGCAAGGAATCAAACATACCATATTCAGTGATCTACAAGTTTTAGGTAGGGTTTTATGACTAACCATGTGAATGACCAATTCATGTCATCTCTCTAAATAGATATAAGTGAAGCAAGAGAGTTTAATTCTTTCTACAAAATATATGCCCATGCTCTAACAAATATAAGTGAAGCAAAAGAGCATTCTACAAATGGCGGTTTCCTATGTAAAGAGAAACAGGCAATCCAAACTTCAAATGATATAAGTGAAGCACATGAAGCATTCTATAAAGCCATACTCAAAAGATATAAGTGGAGTGCATAGAGCATTCTATAAATCAACCAAGGACTATCTCATACCAGCATGGTGCATAAAAAAAATGAAAACTAAATGCAAAAGACGCTCCAAAGGTTTGGGCGCTTGATCAGTACAAGACCACAAAGGAGTCATACACCCACCATCGGCTCAGCAAGTAGCTCGTCTACGCCGGGTTAGCCGATGGCGACAGCCTGGATGACAGTGACGATGAACTCGGAGGCCATGCCTACATGGTCACCATCTGCTACCTAGTATAGTTTATTCTTGTTTTAGTTTGGTTTACGTTAAGTTTGTGTCAAACTTCTTAAATTTTGTTAGGTTGCATGTAAAATATGATACTTCATTAAACTTCGTTTGTATTTCGTGCTTGCTTCGTTTGAAATGGGAGGACATTTGAGGGACCCTGTTGGATGGTCCGCGCTCAGCCGGATGTCCGCTTACACAGAGGATGTATCCGCGAAAATTTGTTGACGTCTATTTGTTGATTCTCCAGATTTCCTCTGTATGTCCGCCGAACAAAAAAAGACATCCATTGTGGCTCACCAAATTTGTCCATCCAGTCAGAACTATCTGAAATCCCACAAACTCAAACCAAATCAAGGTGAGGTATGGGGGCGTTCGAGCATTCCACATACACCGCAAACTCAGCTTGAGATCCCACCATAAACATACCTTTTCACTTCCCTCCTTATCTCTACTCTCTCCATTTAACAAGGGATGGACAAGTAGGAAATTTTGGGGATATATCGCTCGATGGTCAACGCCTAGCCGGATGTATGCACACACGTCTGAATATGTCTGTGAACATTTGGGGCGTCCATTTGCTGACTAAGGTTGGAGATGCCCTTATAGCCGCAAAGCAAATTGCTCCAAACGCATTTTCATGATGATTTTGGTTTTCACTATGACGATGGGTAGTCGTATTATGATATCCTATAATATTAATTGTTTTTTATTTTATTTTATTTCAAATATTTTTTCTGTTTTCTTTATTTCGTGCTACTTTGAAGAGGGTAGACATGAACTTTTCCAAAAAATTATGGGGATTGAAATAGTTTAACCTATATTTGAAATTAGTGTTTATATTCATCGTATCTCTAAAATACCCAATTATCAACAAATTGACAACAATGTATTTTGTAAACTATTCAACATGTATTAACAAGTATTGTGTTGAACTTTTCTATATAATTCTTCAAAATGTTACAAACAATTTTTTAATACATGTTGAACTTTTCTTAAAATACACGTTGCCATTTTTTAGTGCAAGACAGACATTTTCTCAAAAACAGGTGATAATTTTTTATTACATGTGAAACATTTTCCAAAAACATGTTGGACATTTTTCAAATGCACTAACACCTTCTTTAAGTTTATGGCAGTTGTAATTTCTTCTTACATTTATTTTTTGAATGGTAAAAATAATATGTAAAATAAATATAAAGAACTTGAAATAATAAAAGAAAAATTTTGCAGGCCCACAGAAGTGACATACTCCTATATAATAAGAATATCTTGAAGGGGTACATAGCAACCAAAGAGGATTTTTGGAGCACGGTCGCCACTGAGCATGTTTTTTGGAAGGCTATAAATGGGCACTTTAAAGTGTCAAAAAGAGTTGATTGTTTTCACACATAAATATATGCATGTGCTCTAAGTGACTTTCAAAATTATGTTATATTATACCCTGCACAAAAATAAAAAAATCCGGCCAGGAAAAAAACAAGCTGAATTCTCCATGTATTTTTTTTATCTCTCACATACAAACACATATTTTGATGAAAATCCCCACGGATATATTACACTTCTGTGTGTGCATTTACAAAATGAAAAAAAACAGAAAAATTGTTGTAAAATTTGTTTCTTTGAACTTTTAAAAAAGGACACAATGTGACTGTGCTCCTAAATTACTTTTTGCATAGCGATGCAATATATAAAGTTCGACCTCTTCAGCAAAGTATGGCCCCATTGACAACCAGTGTGTGTAATGCAATCCACGATCACGAGGTCTCAAGATCGATCCTGCATCACACAATTTCTTTCTTTTTTGTTAATTTGTGGGGCTTTCCTACATGAGTAAATGAAATATGAGGGGGGGGGGGGGTCCACAAGAAATTCCTCACCCGTGTGCCACCAAGCGCCTTCCCAGCTCTCAGCACTGACAGGTGGGCCACTTCCACGCTTGCATGCCACACGGGCTAGACGTACGTCCTGACACGGTCATGGACAAGTTAAGGCACATCCAGTGTATTTAACTCATTGTGAGATATAAACATCATTGTTTGTGTTGTTTCTTTATCTTCTTTCATGTTTTCATGCTTTTACTTATATCTTGTTGCTTTAGAAAGAGATTGGAGAACAAACAAGTTGTTTATTTCTCTGAAAGCCCTTTGCCCCTTTCAACTATTGCGCAACACTGTATGCAGAAATGCGGTACTTTTTCAGTTCTTATACTCAGGTGGAAGGCACGTCATGAAGATTCAGCTCTTTTCACTTCTTCTACATGTCCCTGTTTTGTTAGGATGCTATTGATTTGATGCGAGAGCTAAGATGGTCGACGCGGCACATACTCGAAGTGTTGTTCAAATCATTTATTTAGTTTTGAGAGATATTGTTGTCCTTGAGATATCTATTTCTGACCAGCTTATTTTTATTAAGCCCTCATGTTATCTGGTGCATTTCCATCATTTTCGTTCGGAGGCTTGAGCAAATTTTGCAAAAAGAATAATGTCCATTCACTGTCAAAGCTATGCCCTGTAAATTAATTTTGATCAAGAAATCTTATGGAGTGCTTGAACTTTCTCTATGTTCCTTGATGGGCAATATTAATGTCATGCTGCTTGGATATTCTTTTCCATATAGGGCGCAGCGGGACGCACGGTAGAAACTGAAAGACAATATGCCTTTCGTCGCAGTTTGTGTCCATGCAAATGGCCAAGAGAGAAATCAAGACCAGTATGCCTTTCGTCGCCAGAACAACGTCATTTTGGACTAAGCAAAAACTAAGTTACGTCCTGAATTCTTTGTGGCTTATTTCAAGCTGCCATCAAAATATTTCCAAAGATCTTTCAGGCTAACAATTATCTCCGCCGTCTTAATTAGTTGGCCGCTTCTCTACTGCGTGTATTGTGATGCCCTTCGTACGCACGTACACTAGCTAGCATGATCGAATCAATCCGGCAAGAAAGAAGATTACTGAGTGGTAACATACACGAACACGATTAATGGCAACAGCAAACAGGTGCGATTTCCATTGCTTTTGATCAATTGATCTCATGATTACAATAGGGAGCAATGCATGCATGTACTAATCAAATCTACATGGTACATGGCCGGCCGTGATTCACTCCAACATTCTGACGACTCTAGCCTAGCTCTCGGCGACGGTCGGCATGTTCTTGACGTCGTCCACGGCAACGCTCACAGTTCGAGGGAACTGCCCGTGGTAGATCACTTGAATGAAGCCAGCTTCATCTGCGTCGGAGAAGACGACGGCGCTGCGCCAGAGGACGAGCCTCCTGCCCGTCGGCCGCAGGGTCCCTACGCGCGTGCGCACCCTCACGGTCATGCCCGGGATCGTCTTGATGCGCTCTTGTCCGGTTGTCGTCTTGGTGCTGGTGGTCGCTGCTCTTGCCGTCGCGTGCGGATTCGTCGCAGATACCTTCACGGTGGCGGCGGCAGCTGAACCCGGAGGAATAAACGCGATCGGGCGTGGTGGTGACGGGGCGGTGGATTTCCTGGGAGCTCCGGCGCTCGCGACGGCGGAAACCTTCATGCTGCTGCTGGACGCCAGAAAGGTGAGCGGATGAAGGCGCGGCGGGGCCGTGCACCTCTCCTTCACCTCCCCCATCGGCACGTAGGAGATCCCCTTGGTGGCAGCCTTGACTATTGAGAGCGGGATGGGCACGCGTCGGACCTGCTTGCTCCAGTCGTCGGATCGGCGCAGCGGCGAGGACGAGGAGGATGTCTTCTCAACTCGGCCCTTGGTCATGTTGACGGCCTTCCTGCGCCGCTGGAGCTCACGGCGGATTTTGTTGAGGCCCGGCGATCGCTGCGCCATGAGAGCCGCCATCGTGGTTGTGGAGAAGCGGAAGAAGGATTCTTGATGAGAAGTTGCGGAGGAGGAGCTAACAAAGATCCAAGCGTCGGGTCACCTTATATCTAATCTACCTCGACGCAGAGCAGAGTTGTTTTCGGAGGAAAAATCGTAGGAAGTAAGCACGGCGTATGATCGGAACCGGTGAGAGCAATTAGCTTGATGAGATGAGTTTGTGCAGTCCGACACCATGCGGACCGTGATGGCCACGCAAGATCACCACACGGCACCAGAAGCCCTCTACACCGGCCACGCCCGCACTCCGCCTAGAGGCCGGCGACGATGCAGCCCTGAAACCCGCGGGGACGCCAACGGGACACCCTCCCGCTTCAGCAACGATGCCGGACGGCCGGAGTAGCATAGCTGGCCTGAAGCACGCACGGGACGGCGCAGCCACTCGCGACCGGCGCCCTCTGCCTCCCGTTCGCGCCACGACGGGGCACCACCAGCCCCCCGTTCCCACCAGAACTACTTTCTGATGCGGCCCTCTCGACGACGGCGTCGTCACACAGCGCCGAGACGCCGGTGAGGATGCGCGCCGGGAGCGCTCACGCACGCCGTCACGACGCGGCACCAGAAGTCCTCTAAGCCGGCCACGCCAGAACTCTGCCAAGAAGCCGGCGACGATGCTTGCCGGAAGCCCGGGTGGAGGGCCACTCGGTGGCGTCCGCTACCTCCCGTTTCAGCAACGACGCCGGAGCAGCACCAGCTCTGCGACTCGACGGGGATGAGCGGCCTCGCCGGCCGGCTCTAACTCCATCCAGAGGGTATCACTACCGCTGCGTCCCAGCACCGGGAAGTTCTTCGGGCGCGCGCCCGTGCCACACGCTGTCCCGAGGAGAAGCGGAGCAGCTCACTTGCTCTAGTGATTAGTGACCGGGTAATGCTAAGAGCATCTCCAACAGCCGCGTAACGCGCCACGCGCAAAAAAGGCATTTGCCGTGCGCCGTTCGCCTGGTTTGGCGTGGCCGGCAACGGTGGCTCCAGCAGACGCGTCAAAATTGAGCGCGCGCGTGTAGCTCCAGCGGCTACGCTAAAATGCAGCGCGCGCTAAACAATGCGTATATTTTTTTAATAAAATTCACAGATAAAAAAAACGATACTCCTCGGCGGCACGGCGGACGCTGGCGGACACCGCGGTAGCCCGACACTCCTCGGCGGCGCGGCGGCATGGTGGCGGGGCACTGGAGCGGTGGCGCGATTGGAAGCGGAAGCAACCGAGGAAGCGGTGGAGGGGCATGTGGCAGCGGAAGAGGAAGAGAAGCGTGTGCAATAGGCGTGTGGCGCGCGCCGCATTTTATAGGCGCGCCGGAAGCGGTGCGGCAAAAAAAGCGCGCGACCTGCCGCCTTTTCCCCCGGGCGCAAACCGTTACCGCGCGCGCAATTTTCCCGCCACCGCTGGAGCGCGCCGAAACGTTCCGCGCGTCCAAAAGACTCGGTTTACCGCGCGCGCGCTTTTTACCGCGGCTGTTGGAGATGCTCTAATGGAGCTAGTGTACGTGGTTCACATCACATTCGCATGTGTCCAATCACACCAACCACTATCGAGAACGGTCACAACTATCGTCTTTGCCATTGCCATGCAGGATTGCAGCCACCATCACACACACCACACCCTTAGCACTTAATAATAGTATATTTTTTTCCACATGATAAGTGATTAAATTATCAATATGAACTAATCCACGGAATTTTTAATTCATTAGTTTGAACTAAGTAGGATTAGGGAAGGTTCAGTTAACAAGGGGAATCTGAAGAATCTAGCTAGAAGAACATGACACGCAACCAGAGAGGCGACGACGCGGACGACGACCTCCGCGGGGGTGCGAGCTCGCTCGCCGGCGAGCCTCGGGACGCCGGCGAGCAGAGCGAGGAAAGATGGCCGGTCATGTACATCCCGAACCTCTTGGCGGCGGGGTTACTCTGCTACCAGAAGGGCTCTCTCCTAGTCCAAGGTGAGATCCAGAGGATCCTGCTGCTCGATGGAGAGGATAGGGTAGTTGACAGCCGGGGTTTGCGTGCTCGCGAGAGGATTTCATGGCGATCAGTAGTTTGGCTGCCCTGTCACGTTGCTCAGGTTGGGGATGCGGTGGCGTGTGGAATTGGTGGCGGCGGGGCGGATTTCGAGGCGAGGGACCGCCATGAATGTTAGGGGAAGGTGGGAAAGAAATCCCCCACCCTCGAAGGCGAGTCGACCCATTCGGAGCCAGAAATCCCCAACCACCACACCTCGCCACAACCACACCCTGAGAGAGAGAGAGAAGAGATTCCGGCGGAGATGGCCGATTGCAGGATGAAGATGGAGCGCGCCACTGTGGAGCTCGCGAGCGGAGACGATGCGAAGATGGAGAGGGCACGCGAGATCATCTCCTGGTTCTCGGCTAGGAAGGAGATGCAGAGGGCAGCAAAATCCGTCTTCAGAAACCTGACGATGGAGGAGGACGAGCGGCTCACTCCAAATGGGATGACCATCCCGTCTAGTGCGCCGGTGAGCTCCCTGACTGCTCTGGTCTGGGCCATGGAGGAAACGGAGGGAGAAGACCTCGTGCAGAAGCAGAAGTGGTGGGTGTTCCGTTCCCGTCGCCGCTTCCCGACCGGACCAGAAGAGTTCGTGGTGGGAGCGGTGATGGCCATCCCCACCCCAGGAACATGCTGGGTGCTAGTCCAGATCGAGGACAGCGAAGAGGAATCAGATGCGGCACAAGGAGATCTGGGAGCGAGCTCGAGCCAGATGGGGATGGAGAAGCAGGGGAGGGAGAAGAAGGCGAAGGAGAAGATCCACACCCCGCGCAGATCCCCACACTTCCTCTGCAGATCGCCGTGTCTTCACGGCGCGACTAGATTCGCGGCGGAGGGCTAGGCTTCTCCCCTGCCGGCAGTCGCTTTTGGCTGCTGGCTGGGGAGGAGTCTGATGAGGAAGACAGCGGCTCATCAGAATCCCGAGGTAAAACCAACAGAGCTCAGAAATATCTTTTGAATTCATGCCAAAATGAAATGACTATGAGTCATATCAAAGGCATAAGAAAAGCTTCGACTAATGATGTTGGGAAAAAGGATGATAGGAAAAATGTGGATAATCAAAAATGTGGATAATCAGGGAAATGGGGGGGTTACTCAAAAGATAGATAATCTAGATGGGAATAATAGATGTATTATGGATGGCAGATTGGTTATAGAAAAAATGAGGGGAAAACCTGATATACCAGATTTTTGGTCAGAGATTGGGTTAGATGTAGATATTCTGATAGTTCCAATTGTGACATCAATACTGACGATGACAGTAAACTCACAAAAAATCAGATAGTGGAAAAAATTGACACTGATGACAGTCTGGAGAACTGGGCCATGGATTTGAGCCCAACTGTAGGGCATCCTGGCCCAGATATTGAGAAAACGGGGAGAGAAAGTATGCTTTCAAACTCCATCACCCTGCTAAACTCCTGCCCAGAGCTCTATATAAAGAGCAGAGAAGAGGGGGAGACGATTTTACGGTTTCCTAGTGCGCCGCAATGGGGAGAAAGAGACATGGACAGAAACAGAGGAAGATTTCGAGGAGGGGGTAGATTCAACAAGGGGGAAGAGATTGATGGCAGTATAGGAGAAAAGAGGAGGGAGATGATTATCACAAGAATCAGATACCCTGGGAGGAGAGGAGAGATCTTACTTGAGAGAGTGAGAGAATTGGAGATCTCAAGACAGACAAGAGTTGAGGCAAGATCCAGCTGCAAGAGGGGGGCGATGAGGGAGAGCGGGCTAACAGCAAAAAAAAGGAAAAGAGGAGACAAGGACTAGTCAAGGCAAAGTAGTAGATGAGTTCTGGCAGCACGACGGCGTGGTGACGGTGGTGGTGAAACTATCTGCAGGGCTTCGCCAAGCATAACGACGTGGACGAAGGAGGAACTAAAACTAGAGGGAGAGAGGGCGCGGCGCACGGCTTGGGGGCCGTGGTGTGTCGGGGATATACCCCGCGGCATAAACCGGCCGGAAGTTAACCCGGCCAGGACTTGGCAGTTTATCTGAAGACCCCACTGACACTTGGCGAGTTACTGGCGACCCGCCCTGACCTGGCGGTTTACAAGCAACCCACCTGGTCATTATGACTCACTGGTGATCCGGCGTGCGGGACAGACGGATGACAAGGCCCAAGGCCCAGAAGGCCGGTTCACGTTTAATGATGGGCCGGTTTAAGAGGAAAGGCATGAGGAACATTTATCTTACAAGGAGTTAAGACCTGGACTTGTATCCGGTTTGTATTAGAGATAGACTAGTCCTAATCCTAATAGGACTCTACATGTAACCCGCCCCTCCAACATATATAAGGAGGGGCAGGGCTCCCCAAAAGGGGACAAGATTCACAAGTTCCACGAGTTGGACAAGTTAGGTTTAGACAACAGCTCTTGAGATAGAGCAATCTTGTAACCATGGTCATCATCATCAATATCAATGAAGCAGGATGTAGGCTTTTACCTTCACCGTGAGGGGCCGAACCTGGGTAAAAACATCGCGTCTCTCGTCCCGCTCAACCCCTCTCAAGCTACCACATAGATGCGTTGGCCTCGCGGCTAAGTCCTGACACTAAGGACATTTGCCGTGACAATTCCACGACAATTGGCGCCCACCGTGGAGCCTGCGCACGGTGGTGTTGAGTTCTTGGAGGGATCGCTTCTAGGGTTTCGAGAAATCCGCAAAATTTCTGGATGAAGAAGAACCGGTTTGGAAGGAGCTGGATCAGCTTCAAGTCATTAATCCAGTCATAGGAAAGCTATGTGTGAAGCTACGTGTGAAGAAAATTGCAGTTACAAGCAACGGATCAGCTTTTGACTTCTGATGGGTTTGGTGATCCGAAACTTCACACAAGATTATCCGTCCACAGTTTCTACAGGTTTGACCGAGTCTAGGAAGAGGATTGGTCCAAGCAACTACGACCCGGAGAAGGACGGGGACTTGAATTAATCGCGACCGTTGTCTCTGCCTCCGTGGGCAGCCGTGACTGCGCCCCGAGCCGCCCGGTTTGCCTCGGCTGTCGACCCGCCGATTGATCTAAGTTGTAGCCTCGCTGGCGGAGCTTTTGATTCCTAGGCATACATACGTAACGTCACGCGTATACCTGACCGGCTGTGAGTCGCCACGCCTGGGGTTATGACTGCAACCTCGCCACTGCCCCGAGCCACCCTGTGGAGCCACGTGGTGCCTCCGCCGCCGTTTCACCCTTGCAGAGAGCCGACCGGCGCCGACCGACCTTGAGCTGCTACTGAAAACCGCCGCAGCCGTAACAATTAGGTGCTATTTTTCTAAAACTCTTTTTTTGGTGTAGTTACATAATGTCAAAAGATTTTCTCGAGGTATGCTATTGTATACATAGGTCAATTACCTCATGATTAAAGCATGATCCGGTCCCCGCGCACTATCATTGGAGGTCGCGTCTATATCCACACTATATCAAATGGCTTATCAGATGTGCGCAAATCGCCGCCTCAACGGTCCGGTCTCACTGGTAGAAAAAGGGCCTATAGTCCCGGTTCGTAAGGGCCTTTAGTCCCGGTTCCGGAACCGGGACTAAAGTGTCGGTACTAATACCTCCCCCCTTTAGTCCCGGTTCAATCCAGAACCGGGACTAAAGGCCCTCCACGTGGGCAGTGCGCAGAGCCCAGTCAGGAGACCCTTTGGTCCCGGTTGGTGGCACCAACCGGGACCAATAGGCATCCACGCGTCAGCACTTCTATGGCTGGGGTTTTTGTTTTTTTTAAAGGGGGGGGGGGGGTTGGGGGTTTTGGGGGGTTAATTTAGGTGTTTCATATATTGTGTTAGCTAGTTATAATTAATAGAGAGAAGTGTCCTCTGTTATGTCCGTGCTTGGTCGACGCTACGTACTATACATACGTATAGAGAGGACTAGACACGCTAGCTAGCTAGTAAGCAAACGAAGGAAACATAAGATCGTCATGAACATATATGCATACAGAGAGAAGTGATATCGACCACCTCTCCTTCTCCGAGAGATTGGTCGAACAACAAGTTCTCGTATATCTATCTGACACTACCGGCTACATATATACAATAATTATCTCTTAAAAATATAATCATACGGACTCAGGGTCCACATAGAATTCTCCGTCTTCAGGGATCACGTGGTCAAGAAAGAATGCCGCCAATTCCTCTTGAATTGCTCGCATGCGAGTTGGTGCTAGGAGTTCATCCCGCTTCCGAAACATCTAATTTGAAGAAGGGGGTCAATACATATATATATATAAATTAATGAAACTCAACACAAATGATGGTAATAAAATAAAATTGTGAATGTTGTTATTTACGTACTTCATATTGTTCGTTAGAGTACCCGCCCCGCTCACAGGTCGTGTGGCGGATGGACTCGCAGATGTAGTATCCACAGAAATCATTCCCTTGTTCCTGCCACAACCACTTTACAAGAAATAGAGGTCAATCAAACTGATAAGCAAGAATGCTAAATGGTATTGATGAAACTAGCGCTTGAATCACTAGGAGATGCGCGGAACATGCTACTATAGTACTTACTTTCGGGTGTCTAAATTCCAGCTCCTTCGGCAGTCCCGGAACTGTTTTGGTGAATTTTCCCCAAACCCTGCCGGACAAAAAAAACAATTACTTGATATCAGGAAATGAACAAAGTTGCTGATATGGTGGATAATGATCGATTTAACTTACTTCTTGAGGATTTCAGTCATGTCCGCATACTCCTTGGGATCTTTTCGTTTAGAGTCCAAGACGGTTACTACTCCCTGCTCAAGCTTAATCTCTAGGAGAATATAGTGGAAACTGCACACACATGCATAACTCATGAATTACATTACTATAACCTTGACTAATATATAAGGGAAACCGAATACGCACAAGACAGTAACACTCACCTGAAGTTGTAAGGAAAGAGTATTATATCTTTGTTTTGATTTATTACGAACGATCGTAGCAAGTTGGCCTCGGTAGCTGCGGCATGAAGTTTAACCTGAGTTGCATCTATGAGATATGTGTTAATGAACCCAATATCACCGACTTGTCTTTTCTTCAATTCGGCGATCTTCAATCTCCATAATATAGTGAGGATGATTATAAATACATGCAATGAAAGAGCTAAGCTATATAGAGAAACTTAATGACAGAAGTAGTACTACTTACGGACAGTAGCAGGCGACCGTTGTTTTATCGAGGGCCAATTGATTGAAAAACTGATAGAACTCCTCAAATGGAACAGGCAACAGATCAATTCCAATGAGGTCATGCTCCTTTTTAACTTTCACATACAAAGTACTCCTCCCCCAGAGTCTCTGCATATTTTCAAGTACCAATCATGCAATCTTCGCATCATCGTTGATAGAGATCTTTCATCTTTGACGAGAGGCTTCCCGTACTCGTATCTTTGTATCTGCACCTCCATGGGTTCATAATGTACTTCGTCGGGCAGGTAATCTGCAAGATTTCTATAACCGGGCACCATCCTCGGATCATTAGCGACGTTGTGGCTAGGCACCTTGAGCGGGGGGCACGATTGCTTCGCTTGTTTGCCGAGCTGGGCAATTTGTTTCCCAGCTCGTCGTTCTTTCAGCCTTTGATCACTGACAGTACTTCCCGACCGCTCCGCTTCGGCAAATTCTTTTCCAATAATGCGGTCATAGTTTCCTTTCGGCGGATCAGACTTCGGTGGTTTTGTCAGGGCAGCCAGAGTGCGCTTCACTTTCACCCAATCTACCTTCTCCTCCGGAGGTGGATGTTTCTTTGCTTTCACCCCTTCAAAGAAGTTCCTCACTTCTTCTCGCGCGATCTCGGCGTTCTCCTCCAGGGTCCTCTCATATGGTAACTTCTCTGGAGTCTTCAGAGAAGGACCGAATTTGTATGTCCTCCCGCCTCTGGTTGTACTGCTAGACGCCGACCGAGCAGACGGAGCGGTTGTTTTCTTTACTTGCTTAAGCGGCAGAGGAGAAGGACTACGACGCGCCGGAGCAGCTGGAGCGGCGGCAGGTCTCTTCCGCCCTTGCTGACGAGGCGGAGAAGGAGGAGGCTGGCTGCTCGGGCGCGTCGGCGCAGGCGGAGAAGGAGGCGGAGTGCCGCCACGCGCCGGAGAAGGAGCCGGCCGAGGGCCCTGATCGTCACTCGCCGGAGGAGGAGGCGGTGGAGGCGGAGTGCCCTGACTCGCCGGAGGAGGAGGAGGAGGCGGTGGCGTCCAGTTCGGAAGGTTGATGAGCTCCTTCCGCCATAGGCATGGAGTCTTCAGAGCAGACCCCAGCCGAGTCTCCCCTTCACCGGTAGGGTGGTCAAGCTGGAGGTCCTCAAATCCCTCCGTTATCTCATCCACCATCACCCTAGCATATCCTTCTGGAATCGGCCGGCAGTGAAAAGTTGCGCCGGGTTCAGTAGGATAAACAGAGCCAACAGCCGCCTTGACCTTCAAATTCATCCATTGCATCATAAGGTGGCAATTTTGAGACTCCGTTATAGCATCCACGGGATAGCTGGCAGGAGCCGTCAAGGCATGCTCCAGCTGAAGCAGCTCGGTGGAAGCCACGCTGCTTCTGCGCTGAGATGGCGGGGTAGCTTCGGGGGAGGCTTCGGCAGTACGTTTGCTGCAAATTGCTTCTCGTTCCTCTATCGCGTCTACCCTTGCTTGCAGCGCCTATATTTGGGTCTGCTGCACTTTTTTCCTCCTCTCATGGGATTTGTAACCGCCTGCGTCCGGAAACCCAACCTTCCACGGAATGGAGCCTGGCGTGCCTCGTGTCCGTCCAGAGTGCTCAGGATTCCCGAGGGCCATTGTGAGCTCGTTGTTCTCTCTGTCTGGAAAGAACGTCCCTTCCTGCGCTGCTTCGATATACTGCTTAAGCTTACTGACTGGTATGTCCATTTGATCGTTCGTCCAAATGCACTTTCCTGTTATAGGGTCCAGTGTTCCGCCAGCCCCGAAGAACCAAGTCCGGCAATGGTCTGGCCAGTTAATTCTCTCTGGTTCGATCCCTTTATGAACCAGATCATTCTCAGTCTTGGACCACTTAGGCCGGGCTACGAGGTAGCCACCTGACCCCGTGCGATGGTGAAGCTTCTTCTTCGCAGCATTTTGCTTGTTTGTCGCCGATATCTTCTTACTCTTTTCTGATGTCTTGTGGGCCACAAATGCGGGCCAGTGATCTCTGATCTTCTCATATCTGCCCTTGAATTCTGGTGTCTCATTATTTTCGACAAACTTATTCAGCTCTTTCTTCCACCTCCTGAATAGTTCTGCCATCCTCTTCAGAGCAAAAGACTTGATTAATTTCTCTTTAACTGGGTTCTCTGGATTATCCTCAGGCGGTAGGGTGAAATTTGACTTCAGCTCAGTCCAAAGATCATTTTTCTGCATATCATTGACATAAGACACCTCAGGGTCTTCTGTAGCCGGCTTAAACCATTGTTGGATGCTTATCGGGATCTTGTCCCTAACCAGAACCCCACACTGAGCAACAAATGCGCTCTTTGTCCGGAGGGGTTCAATAGGTTGGCCGTCGGGCGTGATTGCTATGATCTCAAACTTTTCATCCGAGCTCAACTTTTTCTTCGGGCCTCGTCTCTTTGCCGAAGTTGTGCTCGATTCGGAGGGCTAGAAAAAAGAACAAAGACTTAATTAATATGTGTACATACCAAAACAATGAATGCATCAATCAGCTAGTCAGCATAGGCTTAACCAATATATATACCTGGCCGGACTCGGTTCGGTCACCGGAGCCGTCATCACAGTCTCCTTCTTGCACCTGCATTGGGTCACCGGAGCCGTCCTCATGTTCTTCTTCTTGCACCGGCATTAGGTCACCGTAGCCAGCTTGTTCACCCTCTCCTTCCAGACCATCGGTTTCGTTGAGAAACAACGAGATGGTATCACTTCCTTCTGCGATTATGTCCCTCAATAACGTTTCTTTTGTTGCTTCGTCTAGGGTGGTGTCCATAGTTTCTACAAATATTTACAACATGGCAATTATTATTCAAACATGACAGATGGATATATTAGTGCCAAACGTAGAACTAGCTACCTAATCATAGTAAGCTATCGGGAGGGGGTATATATCGACAACGACGACACTACATCTATGTCCCTTGACGACCCTCGTTCCCGATAAAAAAAAGAGGAAGAAGAAGAAAAATAAGAGGAGAAGAAAGAATAGAGGAGAAGAGGAGAAGATCTCCTCTATTCTTTCTTCTCCTCTTTTTTTCTTCTTCCTCTTCTTTTTTTATCCTCTTCTTCCTCTCATGTTCGATAGGATCGCCGAGGGGTCGGGAGGTTGCCTAGTGTCAAGGGATTCAACAAAACCATGTCTTCATCATTAGGCGAAACTAACATGTTCATGATGGTACGAAGCTCTTCAAAGTTGTTCTGGAACGGAGTCCCAGATAGGATAATTCGCTTTTCGGTACAATGTTCAGCAAGAGCCTTCCGAATATCGCTATTTGGAAGGCCTTTGCTGAATTCGTACCAAAAGGCGGATTATTCTATCCGGGACTCCATTCCAAAACAACTTTGCAGAACTTCGTACCAACATGCCCTGGTTACTTCCGGCTAATGATGAAGGCATGGATTTCTTCAATAATTTGACACTAGGAAACCTCTCTCTACTTCCGGCTAATAAGAATAAGAAGAAGAAGAAGAAGAAGAAGAAGAAAAGAAGAAAAAAAAGAGGAGAAGAAGAAAGGAATAGAGGAGAAAAGAGAAAATAGAATATATTCTATTTTCTCTTCTTCTCCACTATTCCTTTCTTCTTCTCCTCTTCTTTTTCTTCTTTTTTCTTCTTCTTATTTATTTCTCCTCTTCTTTTCGGTAGAGGAAACCCTAAATAGCTAGCAAGTATCGTGGGTGTGAGATACATGTGGCCTTCGGTGTCGGACACTACATCCACGTCCCACAAGTGACGTGGGCGTCGAAGCCCGTGCCACTTGTGGGATGTGGGTGTAGTGTCCGACACTGACGGTACATGTATCTCACACCGACGATACTTTCTATTTAGGGTTTCTCCTCTACCGCTCCTCGACCTCTCGACGACCCTCATTCCCGATAAAATAAAGAGGAAGAAGAAGAAGAAAAAAGAAGAGAAGAAAGAATAGAGGAGAAGACTTCCTCTTCTTCCTCTCCTCTTCTTCTCCCTCTTCTTCCCCTTCTTCCTCGCCTCTCTCATGAATGTCCGGCGTTCTCGACCCCCCCCCCCCACGTGTCGAAGAAAAAAAAGAAGAAAAAAAAAGAGGAGAAGAAGAAAGGAATAGAGGAGAAAAGAGAAAATAGAATATATATTCTATTTTTCTCTTCTTCTCCTCTATTCCTTTCTTCTTCTCCTCTTCTTTTTCTTCTTTTTTCTTCTTCTTATTTATTTCTCCTCTTCTTCCTCTCCCCTCTTCTTCTCCTTTCTTCCTCTTCTTATTTCCATTTTTCTCTCATTCTTTTTCTTCTTCTTCCTTCTTAAAAATACAAGTAGTATTGCCTAATTCATTGTTCATATGAATATACAAACATTTGCATATTTACAATAATTAATATCACCAAAAAATTCTATGAACAGAAAAAAAATCCTAATTTTTCTAAAAAACAATCTTTTGCATTGTTCACATACACATATACATTATAGCCACATACACATATACATCACATATGAACAAAAAAATTAAAGTAATAAAAATAAAAAAACAGAGTCGGGCGGCGGCTCACAGCGCGGGGGAAGGCGAGGGCGCCGGCACGCCGGGGCGGGACGGGGCAGGGGCTGGGCGACGGCGAGCCCGTAGCAGGGGAGCTCGAGGCGACGGCGGGGGCGGCGAGGGCGCCGGCGCGCGGGGGCGGGACGGGGCAGGGGCAGGGCGACGGCGAGCACGGGGCAGGGGCGCGGGGCGACGGCGACGGCGAGCACGGGGCAGGGGCGCGGGGCGACGGCGACGGCGAGCACGGGGCAGGGGCGCGGGGCGACGGCGAGCACGGGCAGCCTGACGGCGTTGTCGGGGCGAGCTTGGGCAGCCTGGCGGCGTCGTCGGGGCGGGGAACTGGCGATGAAATCTGAAAAAACGCTAAGTCTTTGCTTATATAGAAAAGGCTTTGGTCCCAGTTCGTGGCACAAACCGGGACCAATGCCCCCCTTTAGTCCCGGTTGGTGCCACGAACCGGGACCAAAGGCCAATTTTCAGCAGCCCAAAGGGCGGGAAGCGGCGGCCTTTGGTCCCGGTTGGTGCCACCAACCGGGACTAAAGGGTGGCATTGGTCACGGTTGGTGCCACGAACCGGGACCAATGCCCCCTTTAGTCCCGGTTGGTGCCACCAACCGGGACCAATGGCCTTTGCTACCCCGAGCCCAAAAGTTTAGTCCCACATCGCTAGCTGAAGGGCGCCGGCACTGGTTTATAAGCGCTGGTGTGCCTACCCATTCGAGCTCCTCTCTAATGCAGGCTTTCGGGCCTAAACTTGCTACTGCCTGTGGGCCTATTGGGCCTTCTGCGGGCCTGAATCCTGGCCCATGTAGGGTTTCTAGTCGTATTCAGGCCGTGGAGGCCCAGTAGGAGGCATTTTTTAGGTTTTTTCTTTTTTATTTCTATATTTTTTTGGTTTTTTATTTTTTTTATTTCTACTTACAACTAAATACTTACAGTTTTTTAGTGATTTTTCAGACATGTCCTTCACATAGATAACCTGTGCCACATCATTGGCTAGGACGAACGGTTCGTCAGTGTACCCAAGATTTTTCAGATCCACTGTTGTCATTCCGTACTGTGGGTCTACCTGTACCCCGCCGCCTAACAGATTGACCCATTTGCACTTAAACAAAGGGACCTTAAAATCAGGTCCGTAGTCAAGTTCCCATATGTCCACTATGTAACCATAATATGTGTCCTTTCCGCTCTCGGTTGCTGCATCAAAGCAGACACCGCTGTTTTGGTTGGTGCTCTTTTGATCTTGGGCGATCGTGTAAAATGTATTCCCATTTATCTCGTATCCTTTGTAAGTTAATACAGTCAAAGATGGTCCCCTGGACAACAAGTACAACTCATCACAAACAGTGTTGTCACCTCTGAGATGTGTTTCCAACCAACTGCTGAAAGTCCTGATGTGTTCACATGTAATCCAGTCGTCGCACTGCTCCGGATGTTTGGAGCGCAGACTGTTCTTGTGTTCATCGACATACGGGGTCACCAAGGTAGAGTTCTGTAGAACTGTGTAGTGTGCTTGAGACCAAGAATATCCGTCCCTGCATATTATTGAGTCTCTTCCAAGAGTGCCTTTTCCAGTCAGTCTCCCCTCATACCGTGATTTAGGGAGACCTATCTTGTTAAGGCCAGGAATGAAGTCAACACAAAACCCGATAACATCCTCTGTTTGATGGCCCATGGAGATGCTTCCTTCTGGCCTAGCGCGGTTACGGACATATTTCTTTAGGACTCCCATGAACCTCTCAAAGGGGAACATATTGTGTACAAATACGGGCCCCAGGATGACAATCTTGTCGACTAGATGAACTAGGACGTGCGTCATGATATTGAAGAAGGATGGTGGGAACACCAGCTCGAAACTGACAAGACATTGCGCCACATCACTCCTTAGCCTTGGTACGATTTCTGGATCGATCACCTTCTGAGAGATTGCACTGAGGAATGCACATAGCTTCACAATGGCTAATCGGACGTTTTCCGGTAGAAGCCCCCTCAATGCAACCGGAAGCAGTTGCGTCATAATCACGTGGCAGTCATGAGACTTTAGGTTCTGAAACTTTTTCTCTGGCATATTTATTATTCCCTTTATATTCGACGAGAAGCCAGTCGTGACCTTCATACTGAGCAGGCATTCAAAGAAGATTTCTTTCTCTTCTTTCGTAAGAGCGTAGCTGGCAGGACCTTTATACTGCTTCGGAGGCATGCCGTCTTTTTTGTGCAAACGTTGCAGGTCCTCCCGGGCCTCAGGTGTATCTTTTGTCTTCCCATACACGCCCAAGAAGCCTAGCAGGTTCACGCAAAGGTTCTTCGTCACGTGCATCACGTCAATTGAGGAGCGGACCTCTAAGTCTTTCCAGTAGGGCAGGTCCCAAAATATAGATTTCTTCTTCCACATTGGTGCGTGTCCCTCAGCGTCATTCGGAATAGCTAGTCCACCGGGACCCTTTCCAAAGATTATGTAGTGTAAATCATTGACCATAGCAAGCACGTGATCACCGGTGCGCATGGCGGGCTTCTTCCGGTGATCTGCCTCGCCTTTGAAATGCTTGCCTTTCTTTCGACATTGATGGTTGGTCGGAAGAAATCGACGATGGCCCAGGTACACATTCTTCCTGCATTTGTCCAGGTATATACTTTCAGTGTCATCTAAACAGTGCGTGCATGCGTGGTATCCTTTGTTTGTCTGTCCTGAAAGGTTACTGAGAGCGGGCCAATCGTTGATGGTCACGAACAGCAACGCCTTAAGGTTAAATTCCTCCTGTCTGTGCTCATCCCACGTACGTACACCGTTTCCATTCCACAGCTGTAAAAGTTCTTCAACTAATGGCCTTAGGTACACATCAATTTCATTGCCGGGTTGCTTAGGGCCTTGGATGAGAACTGGCATCATAATGAACTTCCGCTTCATGCACATCCAAGGAGGAAGGTTATACATACATAGAGTCACGGGCCAGGTGCTGTGATTGCTGCTCTGCTCCCCGAAAGGATTAATGCCATCCGCGCTTAAAGCAAACCATACATTCCTTGGGTCCTTTGCAAACTCATCCGAGTACTTTCTCTCGATTTTTCTCCACTGTGACCCGTCAGCGGGTGCTCTCAACTTCCCATCTTTCTTTCGGTTCTCACTGTGCCATCGCATCAACTTGGCATGCTCTTCGTTTCTGAACAGACGTTTCAACCGTGGTATTATAGGAGCATACCACATCACCTTCGCAGGAACCCTCTTCCTGAGGGGCTCGCCGTCAACATCACCAGGGTCATCTCGTCTGATCTTATACCGCAACGCACCGCATACCGGGCATGCGTTCAGATCCTTGTATGCACCGCGGTAGAGGATGCAGTCATTAGGGCATGCATGTATCTTCTCCACCTCCAATCCTACAGGGCATACGACCTTCTTTGCTGCGTATGTACTGTTGGGCAATTCGTTATCCTTTGGAAGCTTCTTCTTCAATATTTTCAGTAGCTTCTCAAATCCTTTGTCAGCCACAGCATTCTCTGCCTTCCACTGCAGCAATTCCAGTACGGTACCGAGCTTTGTGTTGCCATCTTCGCAATTGGGGTATAACCCTTTTTTGTGATCCTCTAACATGCGATCGAACTTCAGCTTCTCCTTTTGACTAATGCATTGCGTCCTTGCATCGACAATGACCCGGCGGAGATCATCATCATCGGGCACATCGTCTGGTTCCTCTTGATCTTCAGCAGCTTCACCCGTGGCAGCATCATTGGGCACATCGTCTGGTTCCTCTTGATCTTCACCAGCTCCCCCCGTTGCAACATCACCGTATTCAGGGGGCACATAGTTTTCATCGTACTCTTCTTCTTCGCCGTCTTCCATCATAACCCCTATTTCTCCGTGCCTCGTCCAAACATTATAGTGTGGCATGAAACCCTTGTAAAGCAGGTGGGAGTGAAGGATTTTCCGGTTAGAGTAAGACCTCGTGTTCCCACATTCAGTGCATGGACAACACATAAAACCATTCTGCTTGTTTGCCTCAGCCGCATCGAGAAACTCATGCACGCCCTTAATGTACTCGCGGGTGTGTCTGTCACCGTACATCCATTGCCGGTTCATATGCGTGCATTATATATAATTAAGTGTCCAAATTAATAGAAGTTCATCATCACATTAAAACCAAAGTGCATACATAGTTCTCATCTAACAACATATAGCTCTCCAGAGCATCTAATTAATGAAACCATACATTGAAACTATGTAAAACATTTCAATGTAAAAACAAATGCGATCATAATCGTAACCAAGGTAACAATTGATCCAACGCCATAATGATACCAAGCCTCGGTATGAATGGCATATTTTCTAATCTTTCTAATCTTCAAGCGCATTGCATCCATCTTGATCTTGTGATCATCGACGACATCCGCAACATGCAACTCCAATATCATCTTCTCCTCCTCAATTTTTTTTATTTTTTCCTTCAACAAATTGTTTTCTTCTTCAACTAAATTTAACCTCTCGACAATAGGGTCGGTTGGCATTTCCGATTCACATACATCCTAGATAAATAAAATCTATGTCACGTTGGTCGGCATAATTTTCATAAACAATAAATGAACCAATAGTTATAAAGATAATATACATACCAAATCTGAATCATAGACAAGACGAGGGCCGACGGGGGCGGATACCAAAACCATCGCACTATATAAGATGCAATAATAAATTTAAGAAAATGATACAAGTATCTATCTAAACATACAAGTAAGAATATTTTTCCTTTCCGAAAGAAGATAAGAACAAGAGGCTCACCACGGTGGTGTCGGTGATGAGATCGGCGCAGGTGATCGACGGCGGTGAAGACGGGGACGGGGTGTGACGGACCGCTAAATCTAGACAAATCTCGAGGAAAATGGAGCTTGGAGGTCGAGCTTCGAGAGGAGAAAGCTTAAGTAGTGTGGCTCGGGCATTCCATCGAACACCTTAGGTGCATAGGAGGTGAGCTAGAGCACCACAAAGCCCTCTCCCCCTCGGCCAGAAAAAACAGAGCACTGTGCTCTGCTCTTGTGCGAGGGGGTATATATAGGCACCTCATTGGTCCCGGTTGATGGCATGAACCGGGACTAAAGGGAAGCCTTTGGTCCCGGTTCAAGCCACCAACCGGGACCAATGGTGGTGGGCCAGGAGCGAGGCCCATTGGTCCCGGTTCGTCCCACCAACCGGGACCAAAAGGTCCAGATGAACCGGGACCAATGGCCCACGTGGCCCGGCCAGCCCCCGGGGCTCACGAACCGGGACCAATGCCCACATTGGTCCCGGTTCTACACTGAACCGGGACTAATGGGCTGAGCCGGCCTGGACCATAGCCCTGTTTTCTACTAGTGTCTACATCAACTCACCGGGCCGCGCCTGTAGCCGGTTCATTCGACCATACCGCGCCGGTTCAACCGTCCGCGCCCACGGCCGGCCCGTCTGTCCGCGCGGCTTACAATGCCACGGCCGACTCACGCGTCCACTCTGTCATTTAAATATCACGGTTGACTCTGATATGTATATGAACAAATCAGAGCCGCCCCTGCGGTCTTGAGCCGCCGGGGGCATGTTCAGCCGCCTCGGTCGCGATAAACGGATCATCCGCCGTCCGAACAAATCAGGTGACATCTATCTAAGTCTATTTTTGACATATATTGTTTTTGTAAAAAGAACAATTACGTTGGTTTTGCATACTTTTATATGCAGGACAATTATTCGCCACAACATTGGTGTTACACCATGCATATGGAGCACGCACTGGCATCATTATATACTGGCTTTTGACCATTCCGCACTACTCAACGGACGCGCGCAAACTGCCTGTGGTCCGGTTTACATCAACACGCGGCCAGTTCTCCATCTACGCCGGCTTACAATGCCCGCAGGCGACTCTCCGTCCGCACCGGTTTACAACTCCCACGGCCGACTCTCCCGTCCGCGCCGGCTTACTACGCCGCGGCCGACTCATCTGGCTGTGCCGTCTCTGAAGCTGCGGCCGTCTTTGTCATCCGTCTCTCGCGGCCTGGTCTACATCAACATACCGGGCCGCACCTGTCTGCATGAGCTGTTTATTGGGCGCACAAGTCGCCGCCACTACAGTTTTGATTAACTTCAAATCGCCATTTGGAAGAAACCATTGGCCGAGTTGCTGACACGGCTCATATGGGATCATTTACAACCCGCCGCAGTCACCTCAACCTTCTATGGATTCACATCGTGCTATCAACGCCAATGATATACAAGTTATGCCGGTTTATATCACGGTCAAATATGGGGAGTCTCAAGCTAACTCCTCGAGTCACCTTTGAGACTCGGGGGCTACGATGACATGACTCAGCGATCTTGCCAGTTTCAGCAAATTTAAGAACCCCAGGACGATGGAGGGAAAGATAACCCAGTCCTGGAGGCTACTGTTATATTGATGAAAATTTAAAGGCCGTCAGAAAATTTCCGGTTTAGAAAGTATATGACATTTACAAAATCCCGGCTCAATGAAGAAAATCCGAGTCATCAGAAAAGATTCCGGTTTAAAATCTGGCTCAAGGGAAGTCAGTCTGACTGAAGCTCTCAAATATCCGGTTTACAGTCCGGTTCAAGGGAAATTTGTTCTCCCACAAAGCTCTAAAGCGCTCAAATCCGGTTTAACGATGTCCGGTTCAAAAAGGAATTAACTTCTCGCAAGTTCGAGTTTAAAGGCCGTCAGAAAATTTCCGGCTAAAAATGAAGATTCTGGTTTAAAATCCGGTTCAAGGGAAAGATGTCTCCCACAAAGCTTTGAAGATCTCAATATCCGGTTCAAGAAGAATTTATCTCTTGCAAAAAGTTAAAAATTGCTGAAGAGGACCTGCTGCCACGATGCGCGGTTCGAACATGGGTATCCCGCCTTACTGGCCTGACATATTATTGATCACATGGGGGCTTCTTCTTCATAAAGCGGGGTCTCTATTCTTTTACATCATGTGTGGTTACACGGAGTTGTTCTAAAGCGGCCTCCGGTTTACCCCTTGAGTTAGCTTTTCAAAAGCATCATGTTATATCAATTGGGGGCTTGGTCATGTCTGAACCAATGCAATACCTCTTGATAGGCGAGAGCCACCAGATCACTTGGGGACTTGGTCACGTCTGAACCAGTCATGCCTCTTGATCGGCCTAAGGCCACAGAATCACTTGGGGGCTTGGTCGAACCCGAACCATTGCCATGCCACTTGATCGGCATAAATGCCACGGTTTCATTTGGGGACCTGGCTAACTTGAATCATAGCTACACCTATCGGGAGCTTGGTCGTGTCCGACCATGGTAACGCCATCTGATCAGCTCAAATAAGCCTCTTTTTGCAAATGGTTTTATTATTGCCTTTGCTTCAATATTTTCCTTGATAACTGTTTCTTTTATTTTTGTTGCGTTTTTAAACCAACAAAGTTTTAAACCGGCCCAAACTGTCAATTACAAATTGACGGAACACAGTCAAATCTTAATTCGGAGACTATCTACCCGGTTTGATTTTCTGTTACCATCCTATTATGGAGTAAACCGGTGTTTATCAACCCGGCTCGACTTTCAACTACAAGTTGTCAGTACATGATCAAATTATAATCCGGAGACTATCAGCCCGGTCTGGTTTGACTACGAGTCGCCAGTATTATATATGGTTAAACCGGTGTTTATCACAACCCGGTACGGTTTTATCATAAACCGGCACAATATGAAAGGAGTTATCGTTACTCAAGATTGGGGTTATCACTCTTACTACAAAAAGTTGGTAAACCAACAATGTGATTCAATGTCACAGGTATGATATATTTCATGTTTTTAAGTGCGGCCTTGGTTATAAACCCGGGTTATATGTTGGGCATTATGACCCGTCCGGCGGTAAACTGCCAGGATACTTTAAACTTGTTGTATGCAGAAACAGGTTTGTTAAACCGGCCTGGCTTTTGACTATAAGTCGCCAGTATGATGAGAAATTATCCGGTGTTTGTTAAACCGATCTGGTTTTTGGACTATAAGTCGCCAGTATATATATATTTGGATTGCGCCATCGGAATTATGCGCTTATAAATCATTGGGTTATATTATTCAAATAGCCAAACTTGGCTGAAATTTTCATTATGATATTGAATGAATAAGGTTTTCGCCGAATTATATTATCTTGAATAGCCAACATGGCTGGATTTTTATGATTATTAATAACCGGTATTATTGAGTTTTCAAAGTCGCTATAGCGCAATGTCTACTATTTTATCAAAGGATATGATTTATTCTACAATGGAAGGAATAGTCCCGAGTCGCTGCAGGCTTACAACCCGGCACTTGGGGGCTACATTATTCAAATCGAGATTACATGCAAGTCTCATGTCGCTGCAAGCATGCATCATGACACTTGGGGGCTAATGCCAAGTCATTTTTAGTCATATTGAAGACCCGACTCATCATATTATAATGAGCCGGCCCTTGGGGGCTACCAATTGCTCCTGTCAACAATTCAAGGTACACAAGTTTTTATCCATTATATTGAAGGGTCCACTCCTCAGTTGATAAAGCACAAAGCTCTTAACCTTGTGGACGTGGGTTCAAGCCCCATGATGGGAGTTACATCATATGATGTTATTTTCAATGAAGTATATATAAAGTCCCAGCTCAATATTATCTTACTGAACCGGCCCTTGGGGGCTACACTGATTGAAGTTTTTATAAGCAATTACAAGTCCCAGGTTGCTGCAAGCAGGACAACCCGGCACTTGGGGGCTACATATATGGAGTATTCAGTTTATATAATTGAGATGAACAAACCGGATTTCTTCAAGGTTGAAACACTTATTGGAGCAAGTCTTAAGTTATCACTATGTTCTCCTCTTAAGACTTGCGGGCTACAAGTATTATGCATATAACGGAGGAACATCTTCATTTTATCAGTTTTGAGCAAATCAGGAAGATCAATTACATGACCCGGTGTCGACAACAATTATGACCCGGCGCCATCAATATTTATAAACCGGCTATTTTGGTAATATTAAACCGGCAAGTTTTACATCTTCAAACCGGTTGAATATCAGATAAGTATTTTCAGACCCATGTTTCTTAAACCGGCGCTTTGGGATCTGAGTCAAAGGAGTTATTCTTCACTATATTTCTCGGTGACAAACCAAGGTCGGCAAATTGATTATGAAGCTGGTCTGTTGACCCGGATTTCTCAGAAGGAGGAAATAACAAGGACTTAAGGATGATCAGGTACCGGTTTACAAAAATTCTTAACCCGGAGCATAACCTGTCAAATTTGTTCTTGTGTTTATTTTGCAGCATAAGTTTAGCATGAATAAATCCAAGCTAAACTTGGGGGCTAATGTCGGGGATATACCCCGCGACATAAACAGGCCGAAAGTTAACCCGGCCAGGACTTGGCGGTTTATCTGAAGACCCCACTGACACTTGGCAAGTTACTGGCGACCCGCCCTGACCTGGCGGTTTACAAGCAACCCACCTGGTCATTATGACTCACTGGTGATCCGGCGTGCGGGACAGACGGATGACAAGGCCCAAGGCCCAGAAGGCCGGTTCACGTTTAATGGTGGGCCGATTTAAGAGGAAAGGCATGAGGAACGTTTATCTTACAAGGAGTTAAGACCTGGACTTGTATCCGGTTTGTATTAGAGATGGACTAGTCCTAATCCTAATAGGACTCTACATGTAACCCGCCCCTCCAACATATATAAGGAGGGGCAGGGCTCCCCAAAGGGGGACAAGATTCACAAGTTCCACGAGCTGGACAAATTAGGTTTAGACAACAGCTCTTGAGATAGAGCAATCTTGTAACCATGGTCATCATCATCAATATCAATGAAGCAGGATGTAGGCTTTTACCTCCACCGTGAGGGGCCGAACCTGGGTAAAAATATCGCGTCTCTCGTCCCGCTCAACCCCTCTCAAGCTACCACATAGATGCGTTGGCCTCGCGACTAAGTCCTGACACTAAGGACATCTGCCGTGACAATTCCACGACATGGTGTGTGTTGCCCCTCTCTCTCCTCTAATATATATAGGTGGAGGAGGAGGGGCTGCACTAGGGCGCGTCCCAAAGGGGGCTGGCGGCTGCCCTGGGATGGAGGAGATGGCAGGAGGAGGGGCTCCCTGCCTTAGGCACCCGCCTTTCCTTCCCTAGAGGGCCGGCGGCCAGGAGGTGGGCACGCCAGCCCCTTGTGGGCTGGTGTGCTCCCTCCCTTGCCTGTTTGGCCCAATACCTCCCCGTAGGTCTCCCGGAACCCCTTCCGGTGATCTGATAAATACCTGGTGCATTCCGAAACCTTTTAAGAGACCAAATACTATCATTCTATATATCAATCTTTATCTTCAGACCATTTCGGAGCTCCTAGTCATATCCGTGATCTCATTCGTTACTCCAAACAACATTCGGTCACCAACTCACATAACTCATATAATACTATATCGTCAATGAACGTTAACCGTGTGGACCCTACGGGTTTGAGAATGATGTAGACATGACCGAGACGCTTCTCCGATCAATAACCAATAGCGGGACCTGGATGCCCATATTGGTTCCTACATATTCTATGAAGATCTTTATCGATCGAACCTTTATGACAACATACGTAGTTCCCTTTGTCTGTCGGTATGTTACTTGCCTGAAATTCGATCATCAGTATCTCTATACCTAGTTCAATGTCGTTACCAGCAAGTCTCTTTACTCGTTTCGTAATACATCATCTTGTAACTAACTCCTTAGTCACTCTACTTGCAAGCTTCTTGTGATGTTGTATTACCGAGAGGGCCTAGAGATACCTCTCCGTCATACGGAGTGACAAATCCCAATCTCGATTCACACCAACTCAACAGACACCTTCGGAGATACCTGTAGAGCATTTGTATGATCACCCAGTTACGTTGTGACGTTTGATAGCACACAGGGTATTCCTCCGGTATCCGGGAGTTGCATGATCTCATGGTCGAAGGAATATGTATTTGACATTAAGAAAGCAGTAGCAATAAACTAAATGATCATATGCTATGCTAACGGATGGGTCTTGTCCATCACATCATTTTCCTAATGATGTGATCCCGTTATCAAGTGACAACACATGTCTATGGTTAGGAAACCTTAACCATCTTTTGATCAACGAGCTAGTCTAGTAGAGGCTCACTAGGGACACGGTATTTGTTTATGTATCCACACATGTATTTAAGTTTTCGGTCAATACAATTCTAGCATGAATAATAAACCTTTATCATGATTAAGAAAATATAATAATAACCACTTTATTATTGCCACTAGGGCATATTTCCAACACTACCTCCTATATGTTTTGGTGGTGTTAGCTTGGTTAACTATCTGGAGATGGCAATGCCTCCTCGTCCTTGTTGTTGGGGGGGGGGGGGGAACAAATGCCTCTCTGAGGTGGATGAGGGCAGGAGCGGCATTGAGCGCAACGCTTGGCGGTGCTCGCCAAGACCAAGGTGTTGCCCTGGGTGCTCGTGGATCCCGCACTC
Source organism: Triticum urartu (assembly GCF_056163025.1). Classification (NCBI taxonomy): domain Eukaryota; kingdom Viridiplantae; phylum Streptophyta; class Magnoliopsida; order Poales; family Poaceae; genus Triticum; species Triticum urartu. Next base: position 75,278,306 of record NC_141874.1, read on the forward strand.
ACGGAGGTTTGGGCGCTTGATCAATACAAGACCACAAAGGAGTCATACACCCACCGTCGGCTCAACAAGTAGCTCGTCTGAGCCGGGTTGGCCGATGACGACAGCCCAGATGACATTGACGATGAACTCGGAGGCCATGCCTACATGGTCACCATCTGCTACCTAGTATAGTTTATTCTTGTTTTAGTTTGGTTTACGTTAAGTTTGTGTCAAACTTCTTAAATTTTGTTAGGTTGCATGTAAAATATGATACTTTGTTAAACCTCGTTTCTATTTCGTGCTTGCTTCGTTTGAAATGGGAGGACATTTGAGGGACCCTGTTGGATGTCCGCTTACACACCGGATGTCCGCTTACACACCGGATGTATCCGCGAAAATTTGTTGACGTCTATTTGTTGATTCACCAGATTTCCTCTGTATGTCCGCCGAACAAAAAAAGACATCCATTGTGGCTCATCAAATTTGTCCAGGCAGTCGGAAGTATCTGAAATCCCACAAACTCAAACCAAATCAAGGTGAGGTATGGGGGCGTTCGAGCATTCCACATACACCACAAACTCAGCTTCAGATCCCACATAAACACACCTTTTCACTTCCCTCCTTATCTCTACTCTCTCCATTTAACAAGGGATGGACAAGTAGGAAATTTTGGGAATATATGGCTCAATGGTCAACGCCTAGCCGGATGTATGCACACACGTCTGAATATGTCTGTGAATATTTGGGGCGTCCATTTGCTGACTAAGGTTGGAGATGTCCTTATAGCCGCAAAGCAAATTGCTCCAAACGCATTTTCATGACGATTTTGGTTTTCATTATGACGATGGGTAGTCGTATTATGATATCCTATAATATTAATTGTTTTTATTTTATTTTATTTCAAATATTTTTTTCTCTTTTCTTTATTGCGTACTACTTTGAAGAGGGTAGACATGAACTTCTCCAAAAAATTATGGCGATTGAAATAGTTTAACCTATATTTGAAATTAGTGTTTACATTCATTGTATTTCTAAAATACCCAATTATTAACAAATTGACAACACTATATTTTGTAAACTATTCAACATGTATTAACAAGTATTGTGTTGAACTTTTCAATATAATTCTTCAAAATGTTACAAATAATTTTTTAATACACGTTGAACTTTTCTTAAAATACACATTGCCATTTTTTAATGCAAGACGGACATTTTTCAAAAACAGTTTATAATTTTTTATTACATGTGAAACATTTTTCAAATGCACTAACACCTTCTTTAAGTTTATGGCAGTTGTAATTTTTTCTTACATTTATTTTTTGAAAGGTAAAAATAATATGTAAAATAAAATAAAGAACTTGAAATAATAAAATAAAAATTGTGCAGGCCCACAGAAGTGACATATATAATAAAAATCTCTTGAAGAGGTACATACCAACCAAAGAGGATTTTTGGAGCACGGTCGCCACTGAGCATGTTTTTTGGAAGGCTATAAACGGGCACTTTAAAGTTTCAAAAAGAGTTGATTGTTTTCACACATAAACATATGCATGTGCTCTAAGTGACTTTCAAATTTTGTTCAAAATTATGTTATATTATACCCTGCACAAAAATACAAAAATCCGGCCAGAAAAAAAAAACCTGAATTTTCCATGTATTTTTTTATCTCTCACATACAAACACATATTTTGATGAAAATCCCCACGGATATATTACACTTCTGTGTGTGCATTTACAAAAAGAAAAAAAAGAAAAAAAATTGCTGTAAAATCTGTTTCTTTGAACTTTAAAAAAAGGACACTGTGCTCCGAAATTACTTTTTGCATAGCAATGCAATATATAAAGTTCGACCTCTTCAATATCTACTCAGCAAAGTATGTCCCGATTGACAACCAGTGCGTGTAATGCAATCCACGATCACGAGGTCTCAAGATCGATCTTGCATCACACAATTTCTTTCTTTTTTGTTAATTTGTGGGGCTTTCCTACATGAGTAAATGAAATATGAGAGGGGGGGGGGGGTCCACAAGAAATTCCTCACCCGTGTGCCACCAAGCGCCTCCCCAGCTCTCAGCACTGACAGGTGGGTCACTTCCACGCTTGCATGCCACACGGGCTGGACGTACGTCCTGGCACGGTCATGGACAAGTTAAGGCACATCCAGTGTATTTAACTCGTTGTGAGATATAAACATCATTGTTTCTGTTGTTTCTTTATCTTCTTTCATGTTTTCATGCTTTTACTTATATCTTGTTGCTTTAGAAAGAGATTGGAGAACAAACAAGTTGTTTATTTCTCTGAAAGCCCTTTGCCCCTTTCAACTATTGCGCAACACTGATATGCGGAAATGCGGTACCTTTTCAGTTCTTATACTCAGGTGGAAGGCACGTCATGAAGATTCAGCTCTTTTCACTTCTTCTACATGTCCCTGTTTTGTTAGGATGCTATTGATTTGATGCGAGAGCTAAGATGATCGACGAGGCACAGAATCGAAGTGTTGTTCAAATCATTTATTTAGTTTTGAGAGATATTGTTGTCCTTGAGATATCTATTTCTGGCCAGCTTATTTTGATTAAGCCCTCATATTATCTGGTGCATTTCCATCAATTCGTTCGGAGGCTTGAGCATATTTTGCAAAAAGAATAATGTTCATTCACTGTCAAAGCTATGCCCTGTAAATTAATTTTGATCAAGAAATCTTATGGAGTGCTTGAACTTTCTCTATGTTCCTTGATGGGCAATATTAATGTCATGCTGCTTGGATATTCTTTTCCATGTAGGACGCAGCGGGACGCATGGTAGAAACTAGAAAGACAATATGCCTTTCGTCGCAGTTTGTGTCCATGCAAATGGCCAAGGAGAGAAATCAAGACCAGTATGCCTTTCGTCGCCAGAACAACGTCATTTTGGACTAAGCAAAAACTTAGTTACGTCCTGAATTCTTTGCGGCTTATTTCAAGCTGCCATCAAAATATTTCCCAAGATCTTTCAGGCTAACAATTATCTCCACCGTCTTAATTAGTTGGCCGCTTCTCTACTGCGTATATTGTGATGCCCTTCGTACGCACGTACACTAGCTAACATGATCGAATCAATCCGGCAAGAAAGAAGATTACTGAGTGGTAACACACACGAACACGATTAATGGCAACAGCAAACAGGTGCGATTTCCATTGCTTTTGATCAATTGATCTCATGATTACAACAGGGAGCCATGCATGCATGCATGTACTAATCAAATCTACATGGTACATGGCCGGCCGTGATTCACTCCAACATTCTGACGACTCTAGCCTAGCTCTCGGCGACGGTCGGCATGTTCTTGACGTCGTCCACGGCAACGCTCACAGTTCGAGGGAACTGCCCGTGGTAGATCACTTGAATGAAGCCAGCTTCATCTGCGTCGGAGAAGACGACGGCGCTGCGCCAGAGGACGAGCCTCCTGCCCGTCGGCCGCAGGGTCCCTACGCGCGTGCGCACCCTCACGGTCATGCCCGGGATCGTCTTGATGCGCTCTTGTCCGGTTGTCGTCTTGGTGCTGGTGGTGGCTGCTCTTGCCGTCGCGTGCGGATTCGTCGCAGATACCTTCACGGTGGCGGCGGCAGCTGAACCCGGAGGAATAAACGCGATCGAGCGTGGTGGTGACCGGGCGGTGGATTTCCTGGGAGCTCCGGCGCTCGCGACGGCGGAAACCTTCATGCTGCTGCTGGACGCCAGAAAGGTGAGCGGATGAAGGCGCGGCAGGGCCGTGCACCTCTCCTTCACCTCCCCCATCGGCACGTAGGAGATCCCCTTGGTGGCAGCCTTGACTATTGAGAGCGGAATGGGCACGCGTCGGACCTGCTTGCTCCAGTCGTCGGATCGGCGCAGCGGCGAGGACGAGGAGGATGTCTTCTCAACTCTGCCCTTGGTCATGTTGACGGCCTTCCTGCGCCGCTGGAGCTCACGGCGGATTTTGTTGAGGCCCGGCGATCGCTGCGCCATGAGAGCCGCCATCGTGGTTGTGGAGAAACGGAAGAAGGATTCTTGATGAGAGGTTGTGGAGGAGGAACTAACAACAAAGATCCAAGCGCTGGGTCACCTTATATCTAATCTACCTCGACGCAGGGCAAAAGATCCAAGCGCTGGGTCACCTTATATCTAATCTACCTCGACGCAGGGCAGAGTTGTTTTCGGAGGAAAAATCGTAGGAAGTAAGCACGGCGTATGATCGGAACCGGTGAGAGCAATTAGATTGATGAGATGAGTTTGTGCAGTCCGACACCATGCGGACCGTGATGGTCACGCAAGACCACCACGCGGACCCAGAGCTACACCGGCCACGCCCGCACTCCGCCTAGAGGCCGGCGACATGCACGCCTGAAACCCGCGGGGACGCCAACGGGACACACGCGACGGCGCAGCCACTCGCGACCGGTGCCCTCTGCCTCCCGTTCGCGCCACGACGGGGCACCACCAGCCCCCCGTTCCCACCAGAACTACTTTCTGATGCGGCCCTCTCGACGACGGCGTCGTCACACAGCGCCGAGACGCCGGTGAGAATGCGCGCCGGGAGCGCTCGCGCACGCCGTCACGACGCGGCACCAGAAGTATTCTAAGCCGGCCACGCCAGAACTGTGCCAAGAAGCCGGCGACGATGCTTGCCGGAAGCCCGAGTGGAGGGCCACTCGGTGGCGTCCGCTACCTCCCGTTTCAGCAACGACGCCGGAGCAGCACCAGCTCTGCGACGCGACGGGGATGAGTGGCCTCGCTGGCCGGCTCTAACTCCATCCAGAGGGTATCACCACCGCTGCGTCCCAGCACCGGGAAGTTCTTCGGGCGCCCGGCCGTGCCACACGCGGTCACGACTCACGAGGAGAAGTGGAGCAGCTCACTTGCTCTAGAGATTAGTGACTAGGTAATGCTAATGGAGCTAGCGTACGTCGCTCACATCACATTCGCATGTGTCCAATCACACCAGGCACGATCGAGAAGGGTCACAACTATCGTCTTTGCCATTGCCATGCAGGATTGCAGCCACCATCACACACACCGGACCGTTAGCACTTAATATTAGTATATTTTTTCCACATGATAAGTTATTAAATTATCAATATGAACTAATCCACGGAATTTTTAATTCATTAGTTTGAACTAAGTAGGATTAGGGGAGGTTCAGTTAACAAGGGGAATATGGAGAATCTAGCTAGAGGAACATGACACGCAACCAGAGAAGCGACGACGCGGACAACGAGCTCCGGGGGGGTGCAAGCTCACTCAACGGCGAGCCCCAGGACGCCGGCGTGCAGAGCGAGGAAAGATGGCCGGTACTGTACATCCTGAACCTCTTGATGGCGGGGTTACTCTGCTACCAGAAGGGCTCTTTCCTAGTCCAAGGTGAGATTCAGAGGATCCTGCTGCTCGATGGAGAGGATAGGGTAGTTGACAGCCGGGGTTTGTGTGCTCGCGAGAGGATTTCATGACGATTAGTAGTTTGGCTGCCCTGTCACGTTGCTCTGGTTGGGGATGCGGTGGCCTGTGGAATTGGTGGCGGCGGGGCGGATTTCGAGGCGAGCGAGCGCCATGAATGCAACGGGAAGGTGGGAAATAAATCCCCCACCCTCGAAGGCGAGTCGATTGCATTCGGAGCCAGAAATCCCCAACCACCACACCTCGCCACAACCACACCCTGAGAGAGAGAGAGAGAAGAGATTCCGGTGGAGATGGCCGATTCGAGGATGAAGATGGAGCGCGCCATGGTGGAGCTCGCGAGTGAAGACGATGCGAAGATGAAGAGAGCGCACGAGATCATCTCCTGGTTCTCGGCCAGGAAGGAGATGCGGAGGGCGGTAAAATCCGTCTTCAGAAACCTGACGGTGGAGGAGGACGAGCGGCTCACTCCGAATGGGATGACCACCCCGTCTGGTGCGCCGGTGAGCTCCCTGGCTGCTCTGATCTGGGCCATGGAGGAAACGGAGGGAGAAGACCTCGCGCAGAAGCAGAAGTGGTGGGCGTTCCGTTCCCGTCGCCGCTTCCCGACCAGACCAGAAGAGTTCGTGGTGGGAGCGGCACTACTAGGGAAAACCTTATACACAGAAATTTAGCAGTAGCGCGTGTCAAAATGGGCGCTGGTGCTAAATAGCAGTAGCGCGCGTTCGTAGACCGCGCTACAGATACAATAGTAGCAGTAGCGCGTGCGCATGAAAAAAACGCTAGCACTAATATTCCCATTGCTAAAACGATAGGCTACGCATAGCAGTAGCGGTCTTGAGGGAAGCGCGCTACCGCTAGGACATAAGTAGCAGCGTGTTTCGCGCGGAGAGCACTACTACTAATGGAAATAAAATAAAATGAAAAAGAAAGAAATAGAAAAATGAAAAAATAAAATGCAGAGCGAAATAAATGAGAAAGCGAAAAAAAAGAGAAAGGCGTAGCAGTAGCGTTTGTTCGTAAGAGGCGCTATAGCTAACGTAACTGCAACGCGTTTCCTAGACCTCCGCTGTAGAAACAGAAAAGGAAATAAGAAAGATGAAGGAAATTACATAGCTATAGCAGTAGCGCGTTTTGTGAAAATCGCTATAGCTAACTTAGCTATAGCGCATTTCGCGAAAAGCGCTACCGCTAAGTTTGACTTAACCAAAAAACCGTTCCCCCCCGACCACCACTTCTCCCCCAAATCCCTCGACCCACCCCGCCGCCGTCTGCCCGATTCGCCGTCGCCCCACTTCGTCGCCGTCTCCTGCCGACGTCGACGCCCCCGGAGCTACCAGAGCCGCGCGCTGTCGACGCTACCGGAGCCGCCCCCAACGCCATCGGAGCCGCGCGGCCTCATCAACGCCACCGGAGCCACAGTCGACGCCACCGAATCCTCCCTCGCCGTCATCGGAGACGCCCCAGCCTCCCTCGCCACCACTGCCTCCCGCGCCACCACCGGAGCCATCCTCTGTAAGCCCCCACCCCTCCTCTCTCTCTCTAAATTAGTTAGGTTAATTTAGTTACAAAAAGAATTTAGTTAGGTTAATTTGACAGAGACGCCCCTGCCTCCCTCGCCGTAGGAAAAACTGATGGGTAACATAGTAATTTAAAAAAATTCCTACGCACACGCAAGATCATGGTGATGCATAGCAACGAGAGGGGAGAGTGTTGTCTACGTACCCTCGTAGACCGGCAACGGAAGTGTTGACACAACGTAGAGGAAGTAGTCGTACGTCTTCCCGATCCGACCGATGCAAGTACCGAACGTACGACACCTCCGAGTTCTGCACACGTTCAACTCGGTGACGTCCCTCGAGCTCTGATCTAGCCGAGTGTTGAGGGAGAGTTTCGTCAGCACGACGGCGTCATGACGGTGATGATGTTCTACCGACGCAGGGCTTCGCCTAAGCACCGCTACGATATGACCGAGGTGGAATATGGTGGAAGGGGGCACCGCACACGGCTAAGGAACGACCACGAAGATCAACTTGTGTGTCATGGGGTGCCCCCTTGCCCCCGTATATAAAGGAGGGAGAGGGGGATGTGCGGCCGGCCCTAGGGGTGCGCTTGGAGGAGTCCTACTCCCACCGGGAGTAGGACTCCCCCCTCTTGCCTTGTTGGAGAAGGAAAGGGGAAGGGGAAAAGAGGAAAGGGGGGGCGCCGCCCCCCCCTTCCTTGTCCTATTCGGACTAGGGGGGAGGGAGCGCGCGGCCTGCCCTGGTCGGCCCTCCTCTTCTCCCTTAGGGCCCATGTAGGCCCATTAACCCCCGGGGGGGTTCCAGTAACCCCTCGGTACTCTGGTAAAATCCCGATTTCACCCGGAACGTTTCCGATATCCAAATATAGGCTTCCAATATATCAATCTTTATGTCTCGACCATTTCAAGACTCCATGTCATGTCCGTGATCACATCCGGGACACTGAACAACCTTCGGTACATCAAAACACAAAAACCCTAATTACAATCGTCACCGAACTTTAAGCGTGCGGACCCTACGGGTTCGAGAACTATGTAGACATGACCGAGACACGTCTCCGGTCAATAACCAATAGCGGAACCTGGATGCTCATATTGGCTCCTAGATATTCTACGAAGATCTTTATCGGTCAGACCGCATAACAACATATGTTGTTCCCTTTGTCATCGGTATGTTACTTGCCCGAGATTCGATCGTCGGTATCTTAATACCTAGTTCATTCTCGTTACTGGCAAGTCTCTTTACTCGTTCCATAATACATCATCCCGCAACTAACTTATTAGTTGCAATGCTTGCAAGGCTTGAGTGATGTGCATTACCGAGAGGGCCCAGAGATACCTCTCCGACAATCGGGGTGACAAATCCTAATCTCGAAATACGCCAACCCAACAAATACCTTCGGAGACACCTGTAGAGCACCTTTATAATAACCCAGTTACGTTGTGACGTTTGGTAGCACACAAAGTGTTCCTCCGATAAACGGGAGTTGCATAATCTCATAGTCATAGGAACATGTATAAGTTATGAAGAAAGCAATAGCAATAAACTAAACGATCAAGTGCTAAGCTAACGGAATGGGTCAGGTCAATCACATCATTCTCCTAATGATGTGATCCCGTTAATCAAATGACAACTCATGTCTATGGTTAGGAAACATAACCATCTTTGATCAACGAGCTAGTCTAGTAGAGGCATACTAGTGAGACTATGTTTGTCTATGTATTCACACATGTATTATGTTTCCGGTTAATACAATTCTAGCATGAATAATAAACATTTATCATGATATAAGGAAATAAATAATAACTTTTATTATTGCCTCTAGGGCATATTTCCTTCAGTCTCCCACTTGCACTAGAGTCAATAATCTAGATTACACAGTAATGATTCTAACACCCATGGAGCCTTGGTGCTGATTATGTTTTGCTCGTGGAAGAGGCTTAGTCAGCGGGTCTACAACATTCAGATCCGTATGTATCTTGCAAATTTCTATGTCTCCCACTTGGACTAAATCCCGAATGGAATTGAAAGCGTCTCTTGATGTGCTTGGTTCTCTTGTGAAATCTGGATTCCTTTGCCAAGGCAATTGCACCAGTATTGTCACAAAAGATTTTCATTGGACCCGATGCACTAGGTATGACACCTAGATCGGATATGAACTCCTTCATCCAGACTCCTTCATTTGCTACTTCCAAAGCAGCTATGTACTCCGCTTCACATGTAGATCCCGCCACGACGCTTTGTTTAGAACTGCACCAACTGAATGCTCCACCGTTCATTGTAAACATGTATCCGGTTTGCGATTTAGAATTGTCCGGACAAGTGTCAAAGCTTGCATCAACGTAACCATTTACGATGAGCTCTTTGTCACCTCCATATACGAGAAACATATCCTTAGTACTTTTCAGGTACTTCAGGATGTTCTTGACCGCTGTCCAGTGATCCACTCCTGGATTACTTTGGTACCTCCCTGCTAGACTTATAGCAAGGCACACATCAGGTCTGGTACGCAGCATTGCATACATGATAGAGCCTATGGCTGAAGCATAGGGAACATCTTTCATTTTCTCTCTATCTTCTGCGGTGGTCGGACATTGAGTCTTACTCAATTTCGCACCTTGTAACACAGGCAAGAACCCTTTCTTTTCTTGATCCATTTTGAACTTCTTCAAAATTTTGTCAAGGTATGTGCTTTGTGAAAGTCCAATTAAACGTCTTGATCTATCTCTATAGATCTTAATGCCCAATATGTAAGCAGCTTCACCGAGGTCTTTCATTGAAAACTCTTATTCAAGTATCCCTTTATGCTATCCAGAAGTTCTATATCATTTCCAATCAATAATATGTCATCCACATATAATATCAGAAATGCTACAAAGCTCCCACTCACTTTCTTGTAAATACAGGCTTTTCCAAAAGTCTATACAAAACCAAATGCTTTGATCACACTATCAAAGCGCTTATTCCAACTCCGAGAGGCTTGCACCAGTCCATAAATGGATCGCTGGAGCTTGCACACTTTGTTAGCTCCCTTTGGATCGACAAAACCTTCTGGTTGCATCATATACAACTCTTCTTCCAGAAATCCATTCAGGAATGCAGTTTTGACACCCATCTGCCAAATTTCATAATCACAAAATGCGGCAATTGCTAACATGATTCGGACAGACTTAAGCATCGCTACGGGTGAGAAGGTCTCATCGTAGTCAATCCCTTGAACTTGTCGAAAACCTTTCGCAACAAGTCGAGCTTTGTAGATAGTAACATTACCGTCAGCGTCAGTCTTTTTCTTGAAGATCCATTTATTCTCAATTGCTTGCCGATCAACGGGCAAGTCAACCAAAGTCCACACTTTGTTCTCATACATGGATCCCATCTCAGATTTCATGGCTTCTAGCCATTTTGCGGAATCTGGGCTCACCATCACTTCTTCATAGTTCATAGGTTCATCATGATCTAGTAGCATGACTTCCAGAATAGGATTACCGTACCACTCTGGTGCGGATCTTACTCTGATTGATCTACGAGGTTCGGTAGTAACTTGATCTGAAGTTTCATGATCATTATCATTAGCTTCCTCACTAATTGGTGTGGGTGTCGCAGAAACCATTTTCTGTGATGAACCACTTTCCAATAAGGGAGCAGGTACAATTACCTCATCAAGTTCTACTTTCCTCCCACTCACTTCTTTCGAGAGAAACTCCTTCTCTAGAAAAACTCCGAATTTAGCAACAAAAGTCTTGCCTTCGGATCTGTGATAGAAGGTGTACCCAACAGTCTCCTTTGGGTATCCTATGAAGACACATTTCTCCGATTTGGGTTCGAGCTTATCAGGTTGAAGCTTTTTCACATAAGCATCGCAGCCCCAAACTTTCAGAAACGACAACTTTGGTTTCTTGCCAAACCACAGTTCATAAGGCACCGTCTCAACTGATTTCGATGGTGCCCTTATTTAACGTGAATGCAACCGTCTCTAAAGCATAATCCCAAAATGATAGCGGTAAATCTGTAAGAGACATCATAGATCGCACCATATCTAGTAAAGTACGATTACGATGTTCGAACACGCCATTACGCTGTGGTGTTCCGGGTGGCGTGAGTTGCGAAACTATTCCGCATTGTTTAAAATGTAGACCAAACTCGTAACTCAAATATTCTCCTCCACGATCAGATCGTAGAAAATTTATTTTCGTGTTACGATGATTTTCAACTTCACTCTGAAATTCTTTGAACTTTTCAAATGTTTCAGACTTATGCTTCATTAAGTAGATATACCCATATCTGCTTAAATCATCTGTGAAGGTGAGAAAATAACGATATCCACCACGAGCCTCAACATTCATTGGACCACATACATCTGTATGTATGATTTCCAACAAATCTGTTGCTCTCTCCATAGTACCAGAGAACGGCGTTTTAGTCATCTTACCCATGAGGCACGGTTCGCAAGTACCAAGTGATTCATAATCAAGTGGTTCCAAAAGTCCATCAGTATGGAGTTTCTTCATGCGCTTTACACAGATATGACCTAAACGGCAGTGCCACAAATAAGTTGCACTATCATTATCAACTCTGCATCTTTTGATTTCAACATTATGAATATGTGTATCACTACTATCGAGATTCATCAAAAATAGACCACTCTTCAAGGGTGCATGACCATAAAAGATATTACTCATATAAATAGAACAACCATTATTCTCTGATTTAAATGAATAACCGTCTCGCATCAAACAAGATCCAGATATAATATTCATGCTCAACGCTGGCACCAAATAACAATTATTTAGGTCTAATACTAATCCCGAAGGTAGATGTAGAGGTAGCGTGCCGACCGCGATCACATCGACTTTGGAACCATTTCCCACGCGCATCGTCACCTCGTCCTTAGCCAATCTTCGCTTAATCCGTAGCCCCTGTTTCAAGTTGCAAATGTTAGCAACAGAACCAGTATCAAATACCCAGGTGCTACTGCGAGCATTAGTAAGGTACACATCAATGACATGTATATCACATATACCTTTGTTCACTTTGCCATCCTTCTTATCCGCCAAATACTTGGGGCAGTTCCGCTTCCAATGACCAGTCTGCTTGCAGTAGAAGCACTTAGTCTCAGGCTTAGCTCCAGACTTGGGTTTCTTCTCCTGAGAAGCAACTTGTTTGCTGTTCTTCTTGAAGTTCCCCTTCTTCTTCCCTTTGCCCTTTTTCTTGAAACTAGTGGTCTTATTGACCATCAACACTTGATGCTCCTTCTTGATTTCTACCTCCGCGGCTTTTAGCATCGCGAAGAGCTCGGGAATAGTCTTATTCATCCCTTGCATATTATAGTTCAAAATGAAGCTTTTGTAGCTTGGTGGCAGTGATTGAAGAACTCTGTCAATGACACTATCAACAGGAAGATTAACCCTCAGTTGAGTCAAGTGATTATGATACCCAGACATTTTGAGTATATGTTCACTGACAGAACTATTCTCCTCCATCTTGCAGCTATAGAACTTATTGGAGACTTCATATCTCTCAATCCGGGCATTTGCTTGAAATATCAACTTCAACTCCTGGAACATCTCATATGCTCCATGACATTCAAAACGTCATTGAAGACCCGGTTCTAAGCCGTAAAGCATGGCACACTAAACTATCGAGTAGTCATCAGCTTTGCTCTGCCAGACGTTCATAACATCTGGTGTTGCTCCTGCAGCAGGCTTGGCACTTAGCGGTGCTTCCAGGACGTAATTCTTCTATGCAGCAATGAGGATAATCCTCAAGTTACGGACCCAGTCCGTGTAATTGCTACCATCATCTTTCAACCTTGCTTTCTCAAGAAACGCATTAAAATTCAACAACAGCACGAGCCATCTATCTACAATCAAACATAGACTGTTGGGGAACATTGCAGAAAACAAAAATTTTCCTACGGTTTCACCAAGATCCATCTAGGAGTTCATCTAGCAACGAGTGATTGGATTGCATCTACATACCTTTGTAGATCGCGAGCGGAAGCGTTCAAGGAACGGGGATGAGGTAGTCGTACACGACGTGATCCAAATCACCGGAGATCCTAGCACCGAACGGACGGCACCTCCGCGTTCAACACACGTACGGTTAGCGTAACGTCTCCTTCTTCTTGATCCAGCAAGGGGGAAGGAGAGGTTGAGGAAGATGGCTCCAGCAGCAGCACGACGGCGTGGTGGTGGTGGAGCTGCAGTACTCCGGCAGGGCTTCGCCAAGCACTATGGAGGAGGAGGAGGTGTTGGAGAGGGAGAGGGAGGCACCAAAGATCAAGGTCAGAAGTCCTCCATCTCCCCACTATATATAGGAGGGCCAAGGGGGGGGCGGCCCTAGGAGATCTAATCTCCTAGGGGGGTGCGGCCAAGGGGAGGAATCCCTCCTCCCCAAGGCACCTAGGGGTGCCTTCCCCCTTTGGGACTCTTCCCCCCTTGAAACCCTAGGCGCATGGGCCTCTTGGGGCTGGTGCCCTTGGCCCATGTAGGCCAAGGCGCACCCCCTACAGCCCATGTGGCCCCCCGGGACAGGTGGCCCCACCCGGTGGACCCCCGGGACCCTTCCGGTGGTCCCGGTACAATACCGGTGACCCCGAAACTTGTCCCGACGGCCGAAATAGCACATCCTATATATAATTCTTTACCTCCGGACCATTCCGGAACTCCTCGTGACGTCCGGGATCTCATATGGGACTCCGAACAACATTCGGGTTACTGCATATACATATCCCTACAACCCTAGCGTCACCGAACCTTAAGTGTGTAGACCCTACGGGTTCGGGAGACATGTAGATATGACCGAGATCGCTCTCCGGTCAATAACCAACAGCGGGATCTGGATACCCATGTTGGCTCCCACATGCTCCTCGATGATCTCATCGGATGAACCACGATGTCGAGGATTCAAGCAACCCCGTATACAATTCCCTTTGTCAATCGGTATGCTACTTGCCCGAGATTCGATCGTCGGTATCCCAATACCTCGTTCAATCTCGTTACCGGCAAGTCACTTTACTCGTACCGTAACGCATGATCCCGTGACCAGACACTTGGTCACTTTGAGCTCATTATGATGATGCATTACCGAGTGGGCCCAGTGATACCTCTCCGTCATACGGAGTGACAAATCCCAGTCTTGATCCGTGTCAACCCAACAGACACTTTCGGAGATACCCGTAGTATACCTTTATAGTCACCCAGTTATGTTGTGATGTTTGGTACACCCAAAGCACTCCTACGGTATCCGGGAGTTACACGATCTCATGGTCTAAGGAAAAGATACTTGACATTGGAAAACTCTAGCAAACGAACTATACGATCTTGTGCTATGTTTAGGATGGCGTCTTGTCCATCACATCATTCTCCTAATGATGTGATCTCGTTATCAATGACATCCAATGTCCATAGTCAGGAAACCATGACTATCTGTTGATCAACGAGCTAGTCAACTAGAGGCTTACTAGGGACATGTTGGTGTCTATTATTCACACATGTATTACGATTTCCGGATGACACAATTATAGCATGAATAAAGACAATTATCATGAACAAGGAAATATAATAATAATGCTTTTATTATTGCCTCTAGGGCATATTTCCAACATAGACAAGCAAGATACTATCAGGTACTAAGTTCATGATAAATTTAAGTTCAATTAATCATATTACTTAAGAACTCCGACTTAGAAAGATATCCCTCTAATCCTCTAAGTGATCACGTGATCCAAATCAACTAAACCATGTCCGATCATCACGTGAGATGGAGTAGTATCAACGGTGAACATCACTATGTTGATCATATCTACTATATGATTCACGCTCGACCTTTCGGTCTCCGTGTTCCGAGGCCATATCTGTTATATGCTAGGCTCGTCAAGTTTAACCTGAGTATTCCACGTGTGCAACTGTTTTGCACCCGTTGTATTTGAACGTAGAGCCTATCACACCCAATCATCACGTGGTGTCTCAGCACGAAGAACTTTCACAACGGTGCATACTCAGGGAGAACACTTATACTTTGATAATTTAGTGAGGGATCATCTTATAATGCTACCGTTAATCTAAGAAAGATAAGATGCATAAAAGATAAACATCACATGCAATCAATATAAGTGATATGATATGGCCATCATCATCTTGTACTTGTGATCTCCATCTCCGAAGTACCGTCATGATCACCATCGTCATCGGCGCGACACCTTGATCTTCATTGTAGCATCGTTGTCGTCTCGCCAATCTTATGCTTCCACGACTATTGCTACCGCTTAGTGATAAAGTAAAGCATTACAGTGTGATTGCATTGCATACAATAAAGTGACAACCATATGGCTCCTGCCAGTTGCCGATAACTCGGTTACAAAACATGATCATCTCATACAATAAAATTTAGCATCATGTCTTGACCATATCACATCACAACATGCCCTGCAAAAATAAGTTAGACGTCCTCTACTTTGTTGTTGCAAGTTTTACGTGGCTGCTATGAGCTTAGCAAGAACCGTTCTTACCTACGCATCAAAACCACAACGATAGTTTGTCAAGTTGGTGCTGTTTTAACCTTCGCAAGGACCGGGCGTAGCCACACTTGGTTCAACTAAAGTTGGAGAAACTGACACCCGCCAGCCACCTGTGTGCAAAGCACGTCGGTAGAACCAGTCTCGCGTAAGCGTACGCGTAATGTCGGTCCGGGCCGCTTCATCCAACAATACCGCCGAACCAAAGTATGACATGCTGGTAAGCAGTATGACTTATATCGCCCACAACTCACTTGTGTTCTACTCGTGCATAACATCAACGCATAAAACCAGGCTCAGATGCCACTGATGAGTAACGTAGTAATTTCAAAAAAATTCCTACGCACACGCAAGATCATGGTGATGCATAGCAACGAGAGGGGAGAGTGTTGTCTACGTACCCTCGTAGACCGGCAACGGAAGTGTTGACACAACGTACAGGAAGTAGTCGTACGTCTTCCCGATCCGACTGATCCAAGTACCGAACGTACGACACCTCCGAGTTCTGCACACGTTCAACTCGGTGACGTCCCTCGAGCTCCGATCCAGCCGAGTGTTGAGGGAGAGTTTCGTCAGCACGACGGCGTGATGACGGTGATGATGTTCTACCGACGTCGGGCTTTGCCTAAGCACCGCTACGATATGACCGAGGTGGAATATGGTGGAAGGGGGCACCGCACACGACTAAGGAACGATCACGAAGATCAACTTGTGTGTCATGGGGTGCCCCCTTGCCCCCGTATATAAAGCAGGGAGAGGGGGAGGTGCGGCCGGCCCTAGGGGTGCGCCTGGAGGAGTCCTACTCCCACCGGGAGTAGGACTCCCCCCTCTTGCCTTGTTGGAGAAGGAAAGGGGAAGGGGAAAAGAGGAAAGGGGGGCGCCGCCCCCCCTTCCTTGTCCTATTAGGACTAGGGGAGGGGCGCACGGCCTGCCCTGGACGGCCCTCCTCTTCTCCCTTAGGGCCCATGTAGGCCCATTAACCCCCCCGGGGGGTTTCGGTAACCCCCCGGTACTCCGGTAAAATCTCGATTTCACCCGGAACGTTTCCGATATCCAAATATAGGCTTCCAATATATCAATCTTTATGTCTCGACCATTTCGAGACTCATCGTCATGTCCATGATCACATCTGGGACACCGAACAACCTTCGGTACATCAAAACACAAAAACCATAATTACGATCGTCACTGAACTTTAAGCGTGCGGACCCTACGGGTTCGAGAACTATGTAGACATGACCGAGACACGTCTCCGGTCAATAACCAATAGCAGAACCTAGATGCTCATATTGGCTCCTACATATTCTACGAAGATCTCTATCGGTCAGCCCGCATAACAACATACATTGTTCCCTTTGTCATCGGTATGTTACTTGCCCGAGATTCGATCATCGGTATCTTAATACCTAGTTCAATCTCGTTACTGGAAAGTCCCTTTACTCGTTCCGTAATACATCATCCCGCAACTAACTTATTAGTTGCAATGCTTGCAAGGCTTGAGTGATGTGCATTACTGGGAGGGCCCAGAGATACCTCTCCGACAATCGGAGTGACAAATCCTAATCTCGAAATACGCCAACCCAACAAATACCTTCGGAGACACCTGTAGAGCACCTTTATAATCACCCAGTTACGTTGTGACGTTTGGTAGCACACAAAGTGTTCCTCCGGTAAACAGGAGTTGCATAATCTCATAGTCATAGGAACAAGTATAAGTTATGAAGAAAGCAATAGCAACAAATTAAACGATCAAGTGCTAAGCTAACGGAATGGGTCAAGTCAATCACATCATTATCCTAATGATGTGATCCCGTTAATCAAATGACAACTCATGTCTATGGTTAGGAAACATAACCATCTTTGGCATACTAGTGACACTTTGTTTGTCTATGTATTCACACATGTATTATGTTTCCGGTTAATACAATTCTAGCATGAATAATAAACATTTATCATGATATAAGGAAATAAATAATAACTTTTATTATTGCCTCTAGGGCATATTTCCTTCAAAAATTGTATGTGCTTAACTAGGGCAGTAGGGTTAGGGTTGTAGTGTTTAATTACAAATGCTAGGAAAGTAAGGTTTAACTAGATGTTAACTAGGGTGGTAGGATTTAGTTTAGAGAAAAAATCAATATAGAAATATAAATTTCTATTAGTGTTGCAAGTCTAGTAGGTTCTTAATTTTTAGTGAATTTTTATTAGGACAAAAATTTAGGACATAATTTGAGTTCTACGTTCATAATTTGAGTTCTAGGGTTCATCCATCTATATTTGGTTTTTGAATTGAGTTTCAGAGAGCATGAGATTTGTGTAGATTTTCTTGAAGTGTCAAACACTAGGAGATGCAAATTTGAAGTGGTCATGATATATGAAAAATCCTGAATTGTGTTTGCTCATTATAATCGACATTGAAGAGGTTCGATTGTGCCCAAGTGGCATTTTGTTGTTTCCAGGGAATGAAGCCAAGTGGCCTATGTTTTGCCAGAATGTTGATTCATTTCCGTTCTGGCAAAATTCAGGTTCTCGATTTGTCCACTTTTTAGCAAAGGTCATGCCGAAATTTTCCGTGAATTTTGGCATGACTTGTGCTACAAACTAGGACATATCGAGTGCCCGAGATTTGCCGCACCGGGAAGGAGTAAACGTTCATGCAAAACAATAGGCCTTTTCTATGTCATTATTCATTTTATTAGGTCTAGATTTAATCGTAGGAAACATGGCTAGCAACGATGAAGGACAGGGTTCTGGTGATTGCGACGACGTCTACCGGGCGGCAGACGAATTTTTGAGCCTTGCCGACGAGACTGAGACCGGCGCTGAGACTCAGACCGGCATCGAGACTGGCGCTGAGACTGAGACCGGCGCTGCCTCGGGTAGCGGAGCCAGTATAGAACCGAAAGCAAAGAGGTGACGGCTTCCTAACAAGCTCAGGACTACTAGAGTGGTGGTCACGGAGGTGGACGATGGCAATTTTGAGCCAAACACACCCGAGGAAGCGTGCGCGTGCTACGACAATCAAATTGGCTGCATCATATGGACAACCGCCACCATCAACGATGAGAAACTAAACAAGTTAGATAATATGAGGCCTGCCCTCCTAAAGAAGTTGCACAAGATATTCTTGTTCCCGGGCCGGAATGAAAAGGATTATAAAGATCCAGATAAGGACCCGGCAATGAAGAAGATAAACAAACACGCCATGAGCAAGTTTAGCGACGCGTTGGCCGCCTGGAAAGCAAGGGTGAAATATCGGATCTTCAACGAAAAGGAACCCTACTCCGAGATTGTAAAGGATAATCTGACAATCACGGCAGAGCACTTTGAAATATTCAAGGCGGCTTGTGAGGCCGAAGATGCCAAAAAAAGTCAGAGTACATGAAGGGGCTTCAACAGAAGAGCATTGGTGCCACCACCTCGGAATCCGTGGTTACGGTGGGAAGAGGTCCATATGGGCCAAGTAGGATGCAAAAGCCGCGAGTCTGCGCATCCCGGACTCCTTTGCGGAGTTCACCGTCCCGCAGGAGCGTGACGTCCTCAGGGCCCGGCACCATTGGGACCGAGTGAAGAAGGTTTTCGAGAAGAACGCGGTCACGACGGAGTTCATGAGACTGCTGATAATTTTAGTTTCTGATCAATTCGACTGCACGTTAGTCATATTTTTAAACGATCGTTGTGCCTTTTGCAGAGAGAGCAGCACAGGGTTGCGGCTGAAAGAGACTCGCCGTCTAAGGCGTTGGCGAGGCCCAAGTGGGACACTCCATTCAACCGGGCGTTGAACATATTGAAAGGACTCCCGGTGGAGACTCAACCGTCGTATGGATGCGTGCATGGTGTCGGAGACGGCGCCACATGGAAGAAGTACTACTGTGAGACCACGGAGGAGAGAAAGGAAAGACGGAGGTTAACTGAAGAAAACATCAACAAGAAGGTTGAGATTGTAGTTGAAAAGAAATCATCTGAGACAGTCACAACAGCGGTAGCTGCCACAAAACAGGTGCTTGTAGATATGTCTACTACCTTGGTTCCGGCCATTTTCAATTGGAGCAGGCAAAATCCAGAAAAAAAATGCAGCGGACTTTCCCCTTGCTGACTTCCTCAGGAGCAGCTCGACTACCGTTGCACCAGCACTTGCACCTGCTCCCGCACCTGCTCCCGCACCTGGCTCCTGCACCTGCTCCTACACCTGCTCCCGCACCGGCTTCCGCACCTGCTCCGGCACTGGCTCCGACACCAGACGTGCTCGGCGGTGCTTCATCTTTGGCTAAGCTCGACGCCCTCACAGTATCTGTCACACCGGTCCCCTTCAATAAATGTATAATCTCCCGTTTTCGTTGCCTTTCGGATGTCTCACGTCGCAGACTTTTCTTTGCAGTCCGACGAAACCCCGTGCACCATATTGTACACCATCGGCGACCAGAAGGTGGACGTGGGGAAGGCGACGATAATGGAGCTGAAGGAACCATTGTTCCATAGCCGGACGATCCCCCTAGAAGTCTTCAAGGTTTCCGTGGCCAGTGTCAAACTGGTCCACGAGAATTTGGCTCCGTCGGTACTAGTGGGGGATGACGACGAGACCCCGCGGCGGCTTGGTGATTGTTGCAATGGGTGGGTCCTGTTGTGGCCAAAGAGTCTGCTTCGTCTGGAGGCGGCCGGGAGCACACCCACGAGCACGCAGTTAGGTATGAACATCAACACCTCGCCTACTCCATTAGTCGCTGGTGATGTCGCCATAGATGAGGATGACGATGACATTGATACTCAATAGTATGTCAATACTGGCGCCTACTTAGGGTTTGAGCCTCATGAGTCGGTGCCTGAATTGCCGCCTTCGGAGTCTGAACGTATTATGGACAACCTTCCGGTAGTAAAGAAGTCTAGGAAGAGACCGAGGAAAGGCAAAAAAAGCTGCTTCTGTGATCCAGCCGCCTCAGCAGCCTCGGGTTAAGACCGTATAGATATCCCTGGTGCGGCAAAATGGCATATCCCTGGTCAACCAATCCTACCTGAAGCAGCGCTGCGGGCCAGATTCGGCAATTTAAGGAGACTTCATGATGATGCGTTGTGGATAGAGAAAGGCCTCATCGCCTTAAAAAATCCAGGATACCCACTCTACGTGGTTAACGTGCCGCGGGGATTGTCGTACGTCGACACATTCCCCGCGGAGAAGTTCTTCCTTCGATTCGATTACATCTTCGACATGTTTCACTTGAAGAAGCTGGATTTTGCGTTTGTCCGTCTTTATGCTTTGCACATGAACTACCTCATCGGGGTTGAGCAGATACATTATATCTATGTCGCTGACCCGTACTTCATGCACGAGGCCTTCTTGGGAGTCTGTGCAAAGCACTTTGAATACGCGAGGGAATACATCGTCAATTTCATGCTCGCCAATAAGGACAAGGAGACGATTCTCGTGCCTTATCATCCCATGTAAGTCATCCGTGCAGATATCCTTCCTTTGATTTCAATCATTCATTTGCACAGTGGAGGCTAATTAATTTGAGGTGTACTTATTTTGCGCAGCGGCGGGCGCGCCGTCCTCATCATCCTCTACCCCCGATACTCCCACGCTCTTTACTTGTACTCGTCAAAGAACATTAACAAAAAGGATTACACCCACATCAAGTCTGTTCTCGACAGTGCTATGTTTTACTACGGCGCACGGGGTGGAGAGGTCAAGGACAAGAATAAAAAGGAGGACAGGCCCGCCTTCAGCCATAAGACCAACTTCTGCTGCATCGAGCAACTGAGTGATTCTCTTAATGATGGATTCTATGTCCTACACCAGATGCTGGAGTACAGACAGGATCACCAGAACCTTCGCATGTCACCTACATCCGGCGATGACCATATTCTGCAATGGGCAAAGAACTTATGAGATATCGAGGATCATCGACTTTGACCTGAGTTCTATCACATCCAGCACGAACTTGCCCAAATCATCATGAAGGAGGTCGTCAAAAAAATAGGGATGTTCTACGAAGAAGGACAAATGTCGCGGGAAGACGTCCGAACACGTGTAGCCACTCAGCGTCTCGACCTGAAGCCTTTCACTAAGCTCGGGGACTATCTCCCTGACTTGCATGGATGGCACGACATGGGGTGATTGTCGATATATGACAATGTGTCCGTTTAGTCCATACTATCTGTATGACGAAACTTTGAATTATGCATGACGAAACTTTATTTGTGATGTAATTAAACCGTCCTCCTCGACTAGCGAAGATCACTCTAGTTAGGGCATTTTGGGTATGATGAACTTTGTTATTTATGCTTATGATATGTTGCTTCTATTTTTGCCAAGTCTGTCTCTTTCTGTTGCTCAACTATATATGTTGCATATCATCGACTCATGTGATGATGCAGGTGTATAGATCATCGATGGCGAAGAAGTGCTATGCTAGGAGTATACGACGAGTGGCCGGAATGTGAGGCCCAGGTGTACCGGTTTCCGGTTTCCGAGCGACAACTAGTAGTTAGTTTAGGTTCACGCAAAGTGATAGCTCTTCTTGTGTATATCACTGTTTAGATGGATGACGATGTAGTTGCAAGTAATCGAGATTTGTATCGCTATTTTCGAGATGATGACGAGAGTCCACTTTGTGTTGGATGATTATTATGATGATGACATGATTTGATGAGACTATTTGTATGTATATGGTATGATTACATTTGTATGTGTATCATATGCTAAAGATTATTGTATAAAGCCTATTGAGGGAGTCCTGGATTACGGGGTGTTCGGATGGCCGGACTATACCTTCAGCCGGACTCCTGGACTATGAAGATACAAGATTGAAGACTTCGTCCCGTGTCCGGAAGGGACTTTCCTTGCGTGGAAGGCAAGCTTGGCGAGACAGATGTTTAGATCCCCTACCATTGTAACCGACTCTATGTAACCCTAACCCTCTCCGGTGTCTATATAAACCGGAGGGTTTTAGTCCGTAGGACAACATACACATCAACAATCATACCATAGGCTAGCTTCTATGGTTTAGCCTCTCTGATCTCGCGGTAGATCTACTCTTGTACTACCCATATCATCAATATTAATCAAGCAGGACGTAGGGTTTTACCTCCATCGAGAGGGCTCGAACCTGGGTAAAACTTCGTGTCACTTGCCTCCTGTTACCATCCGGCCTAGATGCACAGTTCGGGACCCGCTACCCAAGATCCGCCGGTTTTGACACCGACATTGGTGCTTTCATTGAGAGTTCCTCTGTACCATCGCCGTCAAGCCCGATGGCTCCTACGATCATCAATGGGCAGTCCAGGGCGAGACCTTCCTCCCCGGACAGATCTTCGTCTTTGGCGGCTTCGCACTGCGGGCCAATTCACTTGGCCATCTAGAGCAGATCGAAAGCTACGCCCCTGGCCGTCAGGTCAGATTCGGAAATTTAAACTACACGGCTGACATCCGCGGGGACTTGATCTTCGACGGACTCGAACCACCGCCGAGCGCGCCGCACTGTCCTGGAGGCTACACCCGCATCGGCTCCGACCCTTAGTTCGGAGCCAACCACGCCGATCAAGGATGGGCGGTTGGACGCCTCCTCGGGGGCTGTGATCCCAATGGCGGTTGATCCGAACACCAGCCCCGTACTCTGCGAGACTCGTGACTCCACGGAGCCAGATTCTTCTCCGGACTCCGAACCCTCCGCGCCCCTGCCAATCGAATCCAATTGGGCGCCGATCATGGAGTTCACTGCCGCAGACATCTTTCAGCACTCGCCTTTCGGCGATATCCTGAAGTCACTGAAGTCTCTCTCTTTATCAGGAGAGCCCTGGCCGGACTACGGTCAGCAAGGTTGGAGTACATACAATGAAGAAATTCAAAGCCCACCCACCACCCACTTTGTAGCCACTGTCGACGATTTAACCGACATGCTCGACTTTGACTCCGAAGACATCGATGGTATGGACGCCGATGAAGGAGACAATGAAGAACCAGCTCCTGTTGGGCCCTGGAACGCCACCTCGTCATATGACGTATACACAGTGGACGCACCAAAAGATGACGACGAGGAGCGGAAGGACGCACCGAAGGCCTGTTCCCTCGAAAAGCAGTCAAAACGGCGACGCAAGCGCCGCCCCAAATCCCGCCTCGACAGAAATAGAGATCACACAGACCCAGCGCTGGAGCAGGGCGAACCGCTGCCGGACAACGGCAATCCGAATATTCAAACCGAACAAACAAATCCTATCAGGGATAATGGTCCGGACGACATAACGCCGGACAGGCACCCGGAGCATCAGAATGCCCGCGAAAGGCTCGTTGCCACCGCAAAGAGCCTTAAAAAGCAGAAGCGAAGGCTCAAGGCCGCGCAGAACAAACTCCAATTCAGATGGAGTAAAATACTTAATACAACAGCAGTGTACGGCGACGATCGCCCCTCAAAGAGCTACCCAAAGCGGAAGCTACTACCCGAATTCGATGAGGAGGCCTCCAGCCCCCCACAACCAAATATCAAAGCAACCACTTGGTCAGATAGATGACCCCTCTATCAACACAGAACGGCATACAATGCCGCTCACAATACAACACGCGACCCATGCGAGGGCTCGCACCCAAAGGACGGCGCAACAAGATCCATCTATGGACCACGCAAGCGCGCCCCAGCATACAATGCAACACAACAAACATCAGAACAACGCGGTACACCCAGTTACAGGGGTGTCGCACACCCCCTATGTTTCACCGATGAGGTGCTAGACCATGAATTTCCAGAGGGATTCAAGCCCATAAACATAGAGGCATACGATGGGACAACAGACCCTGGGGTTTGGATTGAGGACTATATCCTTCATATCCATATGGCTCGAGGAGATGATCTCCACGCCATCAAATACTTACCCCTCAAGCTCAAAGGGCCAGTTCGTCACTGGCTCAAAGGCCTCCCCGAAAGCTCCATTGGAAGTTGGGAAGAGCTCGAAGACGCCTTTCGGGCAAATTTTCAAGGAACTAATGTCCGACCTCCGGATGCGGACGATTTGAGTCATATAACCCAACAGCCCGGAGAGTCAGCCCGAAAGCTTTGGAACAGGTTTCTCACTAAAAAGAACCAGATTGTCGACTGTCCGAACGCCAAAGCCTTGGCAGCTTTCAAGCATAGCATCCGTGACGAATGGCTCGCCAGACACCTCGGCCAAAATAAGCCGAGAACGATGACCGCATTGACAAACCTCATGACCCGCTTTTGCGCGGGTGAGGACAGCTGGCTAGCCAGATGCAGCACCAGCGACCCCAGTACATCTGAAGTTAGAGATGGAAATGGGAAATCACGGCGCAACAGCAATAGCAAACGCCGGAATAAAGGAGACATCACGAAGGGCACGACAGTAAATGCCGGATTCAAAAGCTCCCGGCCAGGCCAAAAGCCTCCTATTAAAGGCACCAGGGATGAACCGTCCAGCCTCAACAGAATTCTGGACCAGGTATGTCAGATACATAGTACCCCTAGCAAGCCCGCTAATCATACCCACAGAGTATGTTGGGTCTTCAAGCAGTCCGGCAAGCTCAACGCTGTACACAAGGGGGAGGATACACCAACTAAAGACGAGGACGAGCCTCCCAAGCAAGACACTGGGGAACAAAAGAAATTCCCCCCAGAAGTCAAAATAGTAAACATACTACACATGATCAAGGGAAAAAACAATGCGGCACCCCCAGGAAAATATACCCAAGTGCCTGTCACCGCGAAGTCCTGCCAATGGTCGTCTCAACCGATCATTTTCGACCATCGTGATTACTCAGCAAGTATCCGACACGCAAGATGGGTTGCCTTGGTATTAGACCCAGTAATTGGCGGATATCACTTCACACGAGTCTTGATGGACGGCGGCAGCAGCCTAAACCTCATATACCAGGATACAATCCGCGGGATGGGGTTAGACCCAACACAAATTCGCCATAGCAATACTACCTTCAAAGGAGTAACTCCAGGCCCAGGGGCTCGTTGTACGGGCTCCCTCCTACTACAAGTTATATTCGGCTCCCCCGATAACTTCCGTAGCGAGCATTTAACCTTCCACATCGCTCCATTTCAAAGTGGCTATCAAGCACTGCTCGGGCGCAAAGCTTTCGCTCGCTTTAATGCAATACCACACTACGCCTCCCTCAAACTCAAGATGCCCGGTCCACGTGGCATCATCTCAGTGCACGGAAATATCAAGCGATCTCTGCGCGCCGAAGAGAGTGAGGCTGCCTTGGCAGCCACACACTAAAGGCGCCCGGACTAGCCAAAGCGCCCTATAGGTCGTCAAGACCTCAGACACAACTAATCGAGTCCGGCGCCGCTACCTATACCGAATAAATGGTCACACCCCTATTACAAGGGGCTCAACGTGCGCAGACATGTGGCCATTCCTCCTCATCTTGAATTATGCATAGTTTTTTAATTATCTTTTTCCACGACAACCTTTTTCACCTAAATTCCTCTCTTTTGCAGACGATTATCGTGCCACACCCGTCCAGGATACGGCACAACGAAGACACAGGCGCAGACGTGCAGCAGGGACCCGCTCCAAGGATTCTTTTTAGATAAAGACCCTGCGTAAACCTTTTTTACTGTCTCTTGTTGATACATATCCACCGTTGAGAAGGATGCTGGCGTCTTGGCATGTGGCCACGCCAGACCAATGCACGTACCTGGACATAAGGGGCTTCTTACGAAGGCCATTATTTAGGCCCGGTTTATACCACAAAGACCGAATACCTTAGGGAGTGTTCGGCGTCGCGAGTTTGGCCCTATATGCATCAGCTCCGAATCATTGTCTTTGGTCAAATGTTGGGTTTGCCCGGCTCCTGTGTTTTGATGCCTTACGTTCCGCTTTACCGGCTAAGGTAGCACCAGGAGAACTACTGCGATTGTGCCCTGGTTCATCCGGACGAGCACCTCGGTAGAGAAAGCCGAAAATTGACTATCATGATCTAGCGCGAGACTGGTCAACCACTTGATGACCCATGGGAATGTTAGAATTCCTCCGCCTTAATGAAGGGCCGCTTTCCGGCCAGGCATATACGCACCCCGGGATCGGGAGAGTGCGGAGCCACCAGGGGCTATCTAGTAGCCCCACTGTCAAACTCCTATGGCTAAGTGAAAGTGTTAAAGCATCATAGTCCGGTTGCCTCGCTCGCTCCGCTATCACCTTCTTAATAGGACCAAGACGTTGGGTTAAGTGTGAACGCGTGTTTCTGCGAACACCTCCGCATTATATGCGTGGGGGTTGAAGCCGACGACTGTAATCTTTCAGGTTATACACATGTATACATAAACGGCCGCCCAGGAGGCATCACATTACTTTCAGGAAAAAGTATAAAAGTAGCCTTATGAAAATTTATAAAAGCATTTCGCTTACAATGAGATTACATGTCACTCAAACATAATATTTTTTGAGCACTGGGTCTCTATCAAACGAGCACCCTCAAGAACTTCCTCAAAGTAGTGCTCAGCAGCCCTTCGACCTATGGCCGAATCCTGCGCTGCAACCGTGGTAGCATCCATCTCTGCCCAGTATGCTTTAGCACGGGCAAAGGCCATTCATGCGCCTTCTATGCATGCCGACCTCTTCATTGCATTTATGCGCGGCACCACGTCAAGGAACTGTTGCACCAAGCCGAAATAGCTGCTCGGTTTCGGCCATAGCTGATCCACAACAGAGCTCATGGAGAGTCCGGACAACCTATTTAGTTCGGCCCATTCGGCTAATTGGTCCTTCAATGAAAGCGGACGCTCGGGAGAAAGGAATTGTTTCTAAAACAGTTGGTCTACTTCATGGTCCGTCTGACTCTGGAAGTATTTGGCCGTAGCGGCAGTGCTCGCCGCCAAATCCATATACACATCCCCCGAACTCCACAGCCGATCCAGAGGGGCATACCGTGGATCTCCAAACTTCCTCTGCAGCATAAAGGATTTCCCGGCTACAATATCCCCGGCTTCCCGCAGCTCCTCCTTCTTTGCCCTCATAGCAGAGCGGAGGTCTTTTCCCGTTGCAGCAGCCTTCTCAAGGTCCGATGCCTTCGCCTGGTTTTCCTTTTCAAGAGCCCGGCAACGGTCGACGGCGGCTTTCAATTCTACGGCCATATTGGCCATCTTATCCCGGCTCTCGCCATGCGCGGCCTTCTCGGCTCGCAACTCTTCGGCCGCCTTCAAAGCAGCCACATTACCCAATCTCGCTTGTTCCTTGGCTCGGGCAAGTTCCGCCCGCAAGGCTTCAACAGTGGCAGCTCCATCTGCAGTAATAACATGTTAAATATACTGCCTTCATGCTGCTCTTACTATGCGGCGTTTACCAGATAATAACACCTACCCTGCGCCTCGTAAAGCCTTTTGTTAACAAGCTCGATGTCGGCATCTGCCGCATCCAACTGCCGTTTTAAATGGGCAAACTCGCTAGTCCGGCTAGCCACCGGAGCCTCCATCACCTGCTCATAAAAGCACTATGGTTACTACCTAGGATTATGATCCTCTGATCGTCGTCGTTCTCAACGATAACCAGAGTCTCAGGGGCTATTACCTACACAGGGCACAGTTAGCATGTGCAGGACTATCATACATTATTTTACGTACCTCAAAACCTGTCAGTAGACTCATAAAAGCTTTATGCAATCCGCTTTCAGCGGACGAGATTCTCTCCATCACCGTATTCATCAGCACATGGTGTTCATCTGAGATGGCCGCTCGCCCCACCAACTCCCTCAGAACATCCGACCGCACACTAGACGGTGTCAGACTCGTTTGTCTGCTCTCTTCGGGAGCCGGACACTGGGAACTTCGGGGGTCGACGGGATTATCTTCTGGCCTCGCCGGACTCAGAGAGGCCCTCCACGACGACACTTTAGGGTCGCCCGCTTCCGGAGCGGAGGAGTCCGGAGGAGGCGTTTCGCTCTCCATCATCTTTGGAAGAAGATCCCCCAAAGACGAGCTCATTCGAGAGGGGCTAAGGCCCGAACTGCAAAGATACATGCAGTGGTTACCTTCTCAGAAGAAAAGACGACATATCTGTACTATCAAGTTATTTTGGGTCACTTACGACTCGTGGGAGAATTGATCACCCCAAGGACTTTGTGCGGCAACCGCACCCCCCGGGGTAGGACCCTCTGTGGGAGACTTCTTCTCCCGTTTGGAAGCTTCGGCTTCCGAATCCCCAGACGCAATCCTTTTCCTCTTATGATCATCTTCCTTCATGGAGACGCTCGCTCCCTCGGCTAGAGCGGCCAGTGTTGGGGGCCCGCGACCGCTCGCATTTTCCTGCAAGGGCTCCGGGCAAGGTGCGGTCTGGAGCATCTTTTCCAATATCGGATTTTCCAAACCCTCAAGGAGGGGGGCCGAGCACCGAATCAACTTCGCCTTCGTTAGCCAGTCCTAGTCAAAAAGCAAACTCTCAGAAATAACTTAGCATCAAAGGAGAGGTAGTACGCTCGGTCGGAAGACGCCTTACCTGCTCGGCGGCGCGGTTGCTACTCAGGCCTGCGTCCTCGGTGATTTCCGGACACTCCACTTGAGGTCCGAAGAACGACTTGTACATCTCCTCGTGCGTCAGGCCGAGGAAATTTTGAATGGCGTGCGGTCCCTCGGGATTGAACTCCCACAAGCGAAGAGGCCGGCGTTTGCAAGGCTGGACTTGACGAACCAGCATAACTTGTGTTACCGCAACCAAACTGAAATCTCCATTAAAGAGATCTTGAATGCGGCTTTGCAGTATAGGCACGTCCTTGGCCGGACCCCAGCTCAATCCTCTGCAAATCCATGACATCAGTTGTGGAGGAGGGCCCGGGTGGAAAACGGGGGCGGCCGCCCACTTGGCACTTCTAGGAGCCGTGATGTAGAACCACTCCTGTTGCCACAATTCAGACACCTCTGGAATGGAACCTTTGGGCCACGCAGCTCCCGTCATCTTGCGTATTGAGGCACCTCCACATGCCGCATGTTGCCCCTCGATCATCTTCGGCTTTACTTCAAAAGTCTTGAGCCATAGGCCAAAGTGAGGGGTAACCCGGAGGAAGGCCTCACACACAACAATAAACGTCGTGATATGAAGAAAGGAGTCCGGAGCTAGATCATGGAAATCTAGCCCGTAGTAAAACATCAAGCCCCTAACAAAAGGATCCAATGCAAGGCCTAGACCTCGGAGGAAGTGGGAGACGAACACGACGCTCTCGTTGGGTTCGGGGGAGGGGACGGCCTGCCCCCGGGGAGGCAGCCGATGCAGAATCTCGGCGGTCAGATATTTGGCCTCCCTCAACTTTTTGACGTCTTCTTCCGTGACGGAAGAAGGCACCCATCGGCCTTGAAGGCTAGATCCGGACATGACTGAAGGTTCGGAGCACCTGACCTGAACTTTGGGCGTTTGAGCTTGAGGTGGGGGAAGGATTCGATTGAGCATGGGAGGGAAAAATAAAAGGCCTCGTCCCTTTATAAAGAGGGTGGATATCGAGCGTCCTCTCCGTGTCTGTTTGGACTTGCCTATGATCTAGGAGTCCTAGAAGCGGTTGGGTTACCCACGCCCGCATTGATGAGAATCCCGGAATAAGGGGACACGATCTCTGCTTTGACAAGACGTGCCAAGGAAACCGCATCGCATAACGCGCTGAGGTGGGATAATGAAACGACTCGGATAAAGGCTTGGCCGTGGTGTATCACGCTACGGAATACGTCAGCAGATTAGATTTGTGTAAATATTATTCCCTCTATGGCAATATGTGGAAAACTTATTTTGCAGAGCCAGACACTATCTTTGTGTTTAAAATTTTCTATAAAGTACTTGGAGGAGGAACCCGCCTTGCAATGCCGAAGATAATCTGCGCGCCAGACACGTCATCATTGAAGCCTGGTTCAGGGGCTACTGAGGGAGTCCTGGATTAGGGGGTGTCCGGATGGCCGGACTATACCTTCAGCCGGACTCCTGGACTATGAAGATACAAGATTGAAGACTTCGTCCCGTGTCCGGAAGGGACTTTCCTTGGCATGGAAGGCAAGCTTGGCGATACGGATGTTCAGATATCCTACCATTGTAACCGACTCTATGTAACCCTAACCCTCTCCGGTGTCTATATAAACCAGAGGGTTTTAGTCCGTAGGACAACATACACATCAACAATCATACCATAGGCTAGCTTCTAGGGTTTAGCCTCTCTGATCTCGCGGTAAATCTACTCTTGTACTACCCATATCATCAATATTAATCAAGCAGGACGTAGGGTTTTACCTCCATCGAGAGGGCCCGAACCTGGGTAAAACTTCGTGTCCCTTGCCTCCTGTTACCATCCGGCCTAGACGCACAGTTTGGGACCCCCTACCCGAGATCCGCCGGTTTTGACACCGACACCTATTCAAATACAAAACAAATATGATGGAAAAGAACTACTAAAATTAGCAGTAGCGAGTGGATAAAATTAGCAGAAGCGCCACAGTAGCAGTAGTGCATCCAGGCAAAGCGCGCTAGAGCTATTAGCAGTAGCGAGCTTCCACGAAGCGCGCTGCTGCTAAACTTGTATAGTAGTAGCGCAGGTGTGCACGCGCTACTGCTACGGGTTAGCTGTAGCGCCTTATTAGTAGCGCCGGTCCCCACGCTACTGATATACCTAGAACCCGTGCTGCTGGTCGCCTTTTCCCTAGTAGTGCGGTGATTGCCATCCCCACCCCAGGAACATGCTGGGTGCCAGTCCAGATCGAGGACAGCAAAGAGGAATCAGATGCGGCACAAGGAGATCTGGGAGCGAGCTCGAGCCAGATGGGGATGGAGAAGCAGGGGAGGGAGAAGAAGGAGAAGATCCACACCCCGCGCAGATCCCCACGCTTCCTCCGCAGATCGCCGTGTCTTCAGGGCGCGACTATATTCGCGTCGGAGGGCTAGGCTTCTCCCCTGCCGGCAGTCGCTTTTGGCTGCTGGCTGGGGAGGACTCTGATGAGGAAGACAACGACTCATCAGAATCCCGAGGTAAAACCAACATAGCTCAGAAATATGTTTTGAATTCATGCCAAAATGAAATGACTATGAGTCATATCAAAGGCATAAGAAAAGCTTCGAATAATGAAGTTGGGAAAAAGGATGACAGGAAAAATGTGGATAATCAAAAATACAAAGAAAGAGATTCAGGGAAATGGGGGGAAAATTACTTAAATGATAGATAATCTAGATGGGAATAATAGATGTATTATGGATGGCAGATTGGTTATAGAAAAAATGAGGGGAAAACCTGATATACCAGATTTTTGGTCTAAGATTGGGTTAGATGTAGATATTCTGGTAGTTTCCAATTGTGAGATCAATACTGACGATGATAGTAAACTCACAAAAAAGCAGATAGTGGAAAAAAATTGACACTGGTGACAGTCTAGAGAACTGGGCCATGGATTTGAGCCCAACTGTAGGGCATCATGACCCAAATATTGAGAAAACGGGGAGAGAAAGTATGCTTTCAAACTCCTTCACCCTGCTAAACTCCTGCCCAGACCTCTATATAAAGAGCAGAGAAGAGGGGGAGTCGATTTTACGGTTTCCGAGTGCGCCGCAGTGGGGAAAAAGAGACATGGACAAAAATGGAGGAAGATTTCGAGGAGGGGGGCGATTCAACAAGGGGGAAGAGCAAGGTGATAACCCACAAGTATAGGGGATCGCAATAGTTTTCGATAAGTAAGAGTGTCGAACCCAACGAGGAGCTAAAGGCGGAACAAATATTCCCTCAAGTTCTATCGACCACCGATACAACTCTACGCACGCTTGACGTTCGCTTTACCTAGAACAAGTATGAAACTAGAAGTACTTTGTAAGAGTTGTTGGATAGGTTTGCAAGGTAATAAAGAGCAAGTAAATAAAAAGTAGGGGCTGTTTAGATAAAGACACAACTAAGTTAGTTTTAGTAAAGAGCTTTTTGTTACGAGAAAGTTATTTGTCCCTAGGCAATCGATAACTAGACCGGTAATCATTATTGCAATTTTATATGAGGGAGAGGCATAAGCTAACATACTTTCTCTACTTGGATCATATGCACTTATGATTGGAACTCTAGCAAGCATCCGCAACTACTAAAGATCATTAAGGTAAAACCCAACCATAGCATTAAAGTATCAAGTCCTCTTTATCCCATACGCAACAACCCCCTTACTTGGGTTTGTGTTTCAGTCACTCATGCAAACCCACTATAAGCAAATCATAAACGTATTGCAACACCGTACAACAGGAATCCCTCACGCTTGCGCGAGACGGAGAGCACCATAGGACAGCACCAATAATAAAACATGCAACTCAAACCAATCATGATCATCAAATAACCCATAGGATAAAACGGATCTACTCAAACATCATAGGATAGCAATACATCATTGGGAAATAATATATAGCGTTGAGCACCATGTTTAAGTAGAGATTACAGCGGGTAAGAGATAGGTTACACCGCTGCATAGAGGGGGGAAGAGTTGGTGATGATGGCGGTGAAGTTGTTGGTGAAGATTGCGGTGATGACGATGGCCCCCGGTGGCACTCCGGTGCCACCGGAAGCGAGGGGGAGAGGGGCCCCCTTCTTCTTCTTCTTATTCCTTGACCTCCTCCCTAGATGGGAGAAGGGTTTCCCCTCTGGTCCTTGGCCTCCATGGCATGGGAGGGGCGAGAGCCCCTCCGAGATTGGATCTGTCTCTCTGTCTCTCTCTGTTTCTGCGTTCTCAGATTCTACCCTTTCACCGTTTCTTATATTCCTGGAGATCCGTAACTCCGATTGGGCTGAAATTTTAACACGATCTCTATCCGGATATTAGCTTTCTTGCAGCGAAATAAGGGCATAAACCGCCTTACGGGGTGGCCACGAGGGTCAGGGGCGCGCCCCCTGCGTCGTGGCCCCCTCGTATATCGTCTCGCGTGGATTTTTATTCCCAAAAATCATATATATTCCAAAAAAATCTTCGTCAGTTTTTATCCCGTTTGGACTCCGTTTGATATGGATATTCTGTGAAACAAACAACATGCAACAAACAGGAACTGGCACTAGGCACTGTATTAATATGTTAGTCCCAAAAAATAGTATAAAAAGTTGCCAAAAGTATATGAAAGTTGTAGAATATTGGCATGGAACAATCAAAAATTATAGATACGACGGAGACGTATCAGCATCCCCAAGCTTAATTCCTGCTCGTCCTCGAGTAGGTAAATGATAAAGAAGATAATTTTTGATATGGAATGCTACCTAGCATAATCTTGATCACATATCTAATCATGGCATGAATATTAAGATACGAGTGATTCAAAGCAATAGTCTATCATTTGACATAAAAACAATAATCCTTCAAGCCTACTAATAAAGCAATCATGTCTTTTTGAAATAACATGGCCAAAGAAAGTTATCCCTACAAAATCATATAGTCTGGCTATGCTCCATATTCACCACACAAAATATTCAAATCATGCACAACCCTGATGACAAGCCAAGCAATTGTTTCATACTTTTGATGTTCTCAAACCTTTTCAACTTTCACACAATACATGAGCGTGGGCCATGGACATAGCACTATAGGTGGAATAGAATGGTGGTTGTGGAGAGGACAAAAAGGAGAAGATAGTCTCACATCAACTAGGCGTATCAACGGGCTATGGAGATGCCCATCAATAGATATCAATGTGAGTGAGTAGGGGTTGCCATGCAATGGATGCACTAAGAGTTATAAGTATATGAAAGCTCAAACTGAAACTAAGTGGGTGTGCATCCAACTTGCTTGCTCATGAAGACCTACGGCATTTGAGTAACCCCATCATCGGAATATACAAGCCAAGTTCTATAATGAAAATTCTCACTAGTATATGAAAGTGATAACTCAAGAGACTCTCTATATGAAGAATTGTTGGGGAACGTTGCAGAAAACAAAAATTTTCCTACGGTTTCACCAAGATCCATCTAGGAGTCCATCTAGCAACGAGTGATTGGATTGCATCTACATACCTTTGTAGATCACGCGCGGAAGCGTTCAAAGAACGGGGATGATGAAGGCGCACTCGACGTGATCCAAATCACCGGAGATCCTAGCGCCGAACGGACGGCACCTCCGCATTCAACACACGTACGGTCAGCGTGACGTCTCCTCCTTCTTGATCCAGCAAGGGGGAGAAGAGGTTGAGGAAGATGGCTCCAGCAGCAGCACGACGGCGTGGTGGTGATGGAGCTGCAGTACTCCGGCAGGGCTTCGCCAAGCTCTATGGAGGAGGAGGATGTGTTGGAGAGGGAGAGGGAGGCACCAAAGGCATGGTTGAGAGGCCCTCCTTCCCCCACTATATATAGGGAGCCTAGGGGGGCGCCGGCCCTAGGAGATGCAATCTCCTAGGTGGGCGGCGGCCAAGGGAGGAATCCCTCCTCCCCAAGGCACCTAGGAGGTGCCTTCCCCCTTTAGGACTCTTCCTTTCTTGATCTCCTGGCACATGGGCCTCTTGGGGCTGGTGCCCTTGGCCCATATGGGCCAAGGTGCACACCCCTACAGCCCATGTGGCCCCCCGGGGCAGGTGGCCCCACCCAGTGGACCCCCGGGACCCTTCCGGTGGTCCCGGTACAATACCGGTGACCCCGAAACTTGTCCCGACGGCCGAAATAGCACTTCCTATATATAATTCTTTACCTCCGGACCATTCCGGAACTCCTCCTGACGTCCAGGATCTCATCCGGGACTCCGAACAACATTCGGGTTACTGCATATACATATCCCTACAACCCTAGCGTCACCGAACCTTAAGTGTGTAGACCCTACGGGTTCGGGAGACATGTAGACATGACCGAGATCGCTCTCCGGTCAATAACCAACAGCGGGATCTGGATACCCATGTTGGCTCCCACATGCTCCTCGATGATCTCATCGAATGAACCACGATGTCGAGGATTCAAGCAACCCCGTATACAATTCCCTTTGTCAATCAGTATGCTACTTGCCCGAGATTCGATCGTCGGTATCCCAATACCTTGTTCAATCTCGTTACTGGCAATTCACTTTACTCGTACCGTAATGCATGATCCCGTGACCAGACACTTGGTCACTTTGAGCTCATAATGATGATGTATTACCGAGTGGGCCCAGTGATACCTCTCCGTCATACGGAGTGACAAATCCCAGTCTTGATCCGTGTCAACCCAACAGACACTTTCGGAGATACCCGTAGTATACCTTTATAGTCACCCAGTTACGTTGTGACGTTTGGTACACCCAAAGCACTCCTATGGTATCCGGGAGTTACACGATCTCATGGTCTAAGGAAAAGATACTTGACATTGGAAAAACTCTAGCAAACGAACTATACGATCTTATGCTATGTTTAGGATTGGGTCTTGTCCATCACATCATTCTCCTAATGATGTGATCTCGTTATCAATGACATCCAATGTCCATAGTCAGGAAACCATGAGTATCTGTTGATCAACGAGCTAGTCAACTAGAGGGTTACTAGGGACATGTTGGTGTCTATTATTCACACATTATTACGATTTCCAGATAACACAATTATAGCATGAATAAAGACAATTATCATGAACAAGGAAATATAATAATAATGCTTTTATTATTGCCTCTAGGGCATATTTCCAACAGTCTCCCACTTGCACTAGAGTCAATAATCTAGTTACATTGTGATGAATCGAACACCCATGGAATTCTGGTGTTGATCATGTTTTGCTCTAGGGAGAGGTTTAGTCAATGGATCTG
The DNA here is from genome assembly GCF_056163025.1 of Triticum urartu. Taxonomy (NCBI): domain Eukaryota; kingdom Viridiplantae; phylum Streptophyta; class Magnoliopsida; order Poales; family Poaceae; genus Triticum; species Triticum urartu. Next base: position 75,314,407 of record NC_141874.1, read on the forward strand.
CTACATTCAGGTCCGTATGTACTTTACAAATATCTATGTCTCCATCTTGAACATTTTCACGAATGGAGTTGAAGCGACGCTTGATGTGCCTGGTCTTCTTGTGAAACCTGGGCTCCTTGGCAAGTGCAATAGCTCCAGTGTTGTCACAGAAGAGTTTGATTGGCCTCGACGCATTGGGTATGACTCCTAGGTCGGTGATGAACTCCTTCACCCAAACTGCTTCATGTGCTGCCTCCGAGGCTGCCATGTACTCCGCTTCACATGTAGATCCCGCCACGACGCTCTACTTGCAATTGCACCAGCTTACTGCCCCACCATTCAAAATATACACGTATCCGGTTTGTGACTTTGAGTCATCCAGATCTGTGTCGAAGCTAGCGTCGACGTAACCCTTTACGACGAGCTCTTCGTCACCTCCATAGACGAGAAACATTTCCTTAGTCCTTTTCAGGTACTTCAGGATATTCTTGACCGCTGTCCAGTGTTCCTTGCCGGGATTACTTTGGTACCTACCTACCAAACTTACGACAAGGTTTACATCAGGTCTGGTACACAGTATGGCATACATAATAGAACCTATGGTTGAGGCATAGGGGATGACACTCATCTCTTCTATATCTTCTGCCGTGGTCGGACATTGAGCTGAGCTCAATTTCACACCTTGCAACACAGGCAAGAACCCCTTCTTAGACTGATCCATATTGAACTTCTTCAATATCTTATCAAGATATGTGCTTTGTGAAAGACCTATGAGGCGTCTTGATCTGTCTCTATAGATCTTGATGCCTAATATATAAGCAGCTTCTCCAAGTTCCTTCATTGAAAAACTCTTATTCAAGTAGGCCTTAATGCTGTCCAAAAGCTCTATATCATTTCCCATCAAAAGTATGTCATCTACATATAATATGAGAAATGCTACAGAGCTCCCACTCACTTTCTTGTAAACGCATGCTTCTCCATAAGTCTGCGTAAACCCAAACGCTTTGATCATCTCATCAAAGCGAATGTTCCAACTCCGAGATGCTTGCACCAGCCCATAAATCGAGCGTTGGAGCTTGCACACCATGTTAGCATTCTTAGGATCGACAAAACCTTCCGGCTGCATCATATACAATTCTTCCTTAAGGAAACCATTAAGGAATGTCGTTTTGACGTCCATTTGCCATATCTCATAATCATAGAATGCGGCAATTGCTAACATGATTCGGACGTACTTTAGCTTCGCTACCGGTGAGAAAGTCTCATCGTAGTCAACCCCTTGAACTTGTCGATAACCCTTAGCGACAAGCCGAGCTTTATAGATGGTCACATTACCATCCGCGTCTGTCTTCTTCTTAAAGATCCATTTATTTTCTATGGCTCGCCGCTCAACAGGAAAGTCAGTCAAAGTCCATACTTCGTTTTCATACATGGATCCTATCTCGGATTTCATGGCTTCTAGCCATTTGTCGGAATCCGGGCCCGCCATCGCTTCTTCATAGTTCGAAGGTTCACCGTTGTCTAACAACATGATTTCCAAGACAGGGTTGCCGTACCACTCTGGTGCGGAACGTGTCCTTGTGGACCTACAAATTTCAGTAGGAGCTTGATCAAAAGTATCCTGATCATCATCATTAACTTCCTCTCTAGTCGGTGCAGGCACCTCAGGAACATTTTCTTGAGTTGCGCCATTTTCCGGTTCAAGAGGTAATACTTCATCAAGTTCTACTTTCCTCCCACTTACTTCTTTCGAGAGAAACTCCTTCTCTAGAAAGGATCCATTCTTGGCAACAAAGATCTTGCCTTTGGATCTGAGGTAGAAGGTATACCCAATAGTTTCTTTAGGGTATCCTATGAAGACGCATTTTTCCGACTTGGGTTCGAGCTTTTCAGGTTGAAGTTTCTTGACATAAGCATCGCATCCCCAAACTTTCAGAAACGACAGCTTAGGTTTATTCCCAAACCATAATTCATACGGTGTCGTCTCAACGGATTTCGACGGAGCCCTATTTAAAGTGAATGCGGCAGTCTCTAGAGCATACCCCCAAAAAGATAGCGGTAAATCGGCAAGAGACATCATAGATCGCACCATATCTAATAGAGTGCGATTACGACGTTCGGACACACCATTACGCTGAGGTGTTCCAGGCGGCGTGAGCTGTGAAACTATTCCACATTTTCTGAAGTGTGTGCCAAACTCATGACTCAAGTATTCTCCTCCACGATCTGATCGCAGGAACTTGATTTTCCTGTCACGTTGATTCTCAACCTCACTCTGAAATTCCTTGAACTTTTCAAAGGTCTCAGACTTGTGTTTCATTAAGTAGACATACCCATATCTACTCAAGTCATCAGTGAGGGTGAGAACATAACGATAGCCACCGCGAGCCTCAACACTCATTGGACCACACACATCAGTATGTATGATTTCCAATAAGTTGGTTTCTCGCTCCATTGTTCCTGAGAATGGAGTCTTGGTCATTTTACCCATGAGGCATGGTTCGCACGTGTCAAATGATTCGTAATCAAGAGACTCTAAAAGTCCATCAGCATGGAGCTTCTTCATGCATTTGACACCTATGTGACCAAGGCGGCAGTGCCACAAGTATGTGGGACTATCATTATCAATCTTACATCTTTTGGTACTCACACTATGAACATGTGTAGCATTACGCTCGAGATTCATTAAGAATAAACCATTCACCATCGGAGCATGACCATAAAACATATCTCTCATATAAATAGAACAACCATTATTCTCGGATTTAAATGAGTAGCCATCTCGAATTAAACGAGATCCTGATACAATGTTCATGCTCAAACTTGGCACTAAATAACAATTATTGAGGTTCAAAACTAACCCCGTAGGTAAATGTAGAGGTAGCGTGCCGACGGCGATCACATCGACCTTGGAACCATTCCCGATGCGCATCGTCACCTCGTCCTTCGCCAGTCTCCGCTTATTCCGCAGCTCCTGCTTTGAGTTACAAATGTGAGCAACTGCACCGGTATCAAATACCCAGGAGCTACTACGAGTACTGGTAAGGTACACATCAATTACATGTATATCACATATACCTTTCGTTTTGCCGGCCTTCTTGTCTGCTTCCTTGCAATAAAAGCACTCAGTCTCGGGCTTGGGTCCATTCTTTGGCTTCTTCCCGGCAGCTTGCTTGCCAGGCGCGGCAAATCCCTTGCCGTCCTTCTTGAAGGTTTTCTTACCCTTGCCTTTCTTGAACTTAGTGGTTTTATTCACCATCAACACTTGATGTTCCTTTTTGACTTCTACCTCTGCTGATTTCAGCATTGCAAATACTTCAGGAATGGTCTTTTCCATCCCCTGCATATTGAAGTTCATCACAAAGCTCTTGTAGCTCGGTGGAAGCGACTGAAGGATTCTGTCAATGACCGCGTCATCCGGGAGATTAACTCCCAGCTGAGTCAAGCGGTTATGTAACCCAGACATTGTGAGTATGTGCTCACTGACAGAACTATTTTCCTCCATCTTACAGCTGAAGAATTTGTCAGAGACTTCATATCTCTCGACCCGGGCATGAGCTTGGAAAACCATTTTCAGCTCTTCCAACATCTCATATGCTCCGTGTCTCTCAAAACGCTTTTGGAGCCCCGGCTCTAAGCTGTAAAGCATGCCGCACTGAACGAGGGAGTAGTCATCGGTACGTGCCTCCCAAGCGTTCATAACGTCTTGTTCTGCAGGGAGAACAGGTGCATCACCCAGCGGTGCTTGTAGGACATAATCTTTCTTGGCAGCTATGAGGATGATCCTCAGGTTCCGGACCCAGTCCGTGTAGTTGCTGCCATCGTCTTTCAGCTTGGTTTTCTCTAGGAACGCGTTGAAGTTGAGGACTACGTTGGCCATTTGATCTACAAGACATATTGTAAAGATTTTAGACTAAGTTCATGATAATTAAGTTCATCTACTCAAATTATTCAATGAACTCCCACTTAGATAGACATCCCTCCTGTAATCTATGTATAACATGATCCGAGTTAACTAGGCCGTGTCCGATCATCACGTGAGACGGACTAGTCAACATCGGTGAACATCTTCATGTTGATTGTATCTTCTATACGACTCATGCTCGACCTTTCGGTCTTTTGTGTTCCGAGGCCATGTCTGTACATGCTAGGCTCGTCAAGTCAACCTAAGTGCCTGCACGTGTAAATCTGTCTTACACCCGTTGTATGTGAACGTTGGAATCTATCACACCCGATCATCACGTGGTGCTTCAGAACAACGAACTGTCACAATGGTGCACAGTTAGGGGGAACACTTTCTTGAAATTATTATGAGGGATCATCTTATTTACTACCGTCGTTCTAAGCAAACAAGATGCAAAAACATGATAAACATCACATGCAATCAAATAATAATAGTGACATGATATGGCCAATATCACATAGCTCCTTTGATCTCCATCTTGGGGCTCCATGATCATCTTGTCACCGGCATGACACCATGATCTCCATCATCGTGTCTCCATGAAGTTGCTCGCCAACTATTACTTCCACTACTATGGCTAACAGGTTTAGCAATAAAGTAAAGTAATTTACATGGCGTTTCTCAATGACACGCAGGTCATACAAAAAATAAAGACAACTCCTATGGCTCCTGCCGGTTGTCATACTCATCGACATGCAAGTCGTGATTCCTATTACAATAGCATGAACATCTCATACATCACATATATATCATTCATCATTCATCACAACTTTGGCCATATCATATCACAAAGCACTTGCTGCAAAAACAAGTTAGACATCCTCTAATTGTTGTTGCAAGTTTTACGTGGCTGAAATAGGGTTCTAGCAAGAACGTTTTCTTACCTACGTTAAAGCCACAACATGATCTGTCAACTTCTTTTTACCCTTCATAAGGACCCTTTTCATCGAATCCGCTCCAACTAAAGTGGGAGAGATAGACACCCGCCAGCCACCTTATGCAACTAGTGCATGTCAGTCGGTGGAACCGGTCTCACGTAAGCGTACGTGTAAGGTTGGTCCGGGCCGCTTCATCCCAGAATACCGTTGAAGCAAGATAAGACTAGTAGCGGCAAGAAAGTTGACAACATCAACGCCCACAACAAATTGTGTTCTACTCGTGCAAGAGAACTACGCATAGACCTAGCTCATGATGCCACTGTTGGGGAATGTTGCAGAAAACAAAAATTTTCCTACGGTTTCACCAAGATCCATCTAGGAGTTCATCTAGCAACGAGTGATCGGATTGCATCTACATACCTTTGTAGATCACGCGCGGAAGCGTTCAAAGAACGGGGATGAGGAAGGCGTACTCGACGTGATCCAAATCACCGGAGATCCTAGCGCCGAACGGATGGCACCTCCGCGTTCAACACACATACGGTCAGCGTGACGTCTCCTCCTTCTTGATCCAGCAAGGGGGAGAAGAGGTTGAGGAAGATGGCTCCAGCAGCAGCACGACGGCGTGGTGGTGATGGAGCTGCAGTACTCCGGCAGGGCTTCGCCAAGCTCTATGGAGGAGGAGGATGTGTTGGAGAGGGAGAGGGAGGCACCAAAGGCGTGGTTGAGAGGCCCTCCTTCCCCCACTATATATAGGGATCCTAGGGGGGACGCCGGCCCTAGGAGATGCAATCTCCTAGGGGGCGCCGGCCAAGGGAGGAATCCCTCCTCCCCAAGGCACCTAGGAGGTGCCTTCCCCCTTTAGGACTCTTCCTTTCTTGATCTCCTGGCACATGGGCCTCTTGGGGCTGGTGCCCTTGGCACATATAGGCCAAGGCGCACACCCCTACAGCCCATGTGGCCCCCCGGGGAAGGTGGCCCCACCCGGTGGACCCCCGGGACCCTTCCGGTGGTCCCGGTACAATACCGGTGACCCCGAAACTTGTCCCGACGGCCGAAATAGCACTTCCTATATATAATTCTTTACCTCCGGACCATTCCGGAACTCCTCGTGACATCCGGGATCTCATCCGGGACTCTGAACAACATTCGGGTTACTGCATATACATATCCCTACAACCCTAGCGTCACCGAACCTTAAGTGTGTAGACCCTACGGGTTCGGGAGACATGTAGACATGACCGAGATCGCTCTCCGGTCAATAACCAACAGTGGGATCTAGATACCCATGTTGGCTCCCACATGCTCCTCGATGATCTCATCGGATGAACCATGATGTCGAGGATTCAAGCAACCCCGTATACAATTCCCTTTGTCAATCGGTATGCTACTTGCCCGAGATTCGATCGTCGGTATCCCAATACCTTGTTCAATCTCGTTACCGGCAAGTCACTTTACTCGTACCGTAATGCATGATCCCGTGACCAGAAACTTGGTCACTTTGAGCTCATAATGATGATGTATTACCGAGTGGGCCCAGTGATACCTCTCCGTCATACGGAGTGACAAATCCCAGTCTTGATCCGTGTCAACCCAATAGACACTTTTGGAGATACCCGTAGTATACCTTTATAGTCACCCAGTTACGTTGTGACGTTTGGTACACCCAAAGCACTCCTACGGTATCCGGGAGTTACACGATCTCATGGTCTAAGGAAAAGATACTTGACATTGGAAAAACTCTAGCAAACGAACTATATGATCTTATGCTATGTTTAGGATTGGGTCTTGTCCATCACATCATTCTCCTAATGATGTGATCTCGTTATCAATGACATCCAATGTCCATAGTCAGGAAACCATGACTATCTGTTGATCAACGAGCTAGTCAACTAGAGGCTTACTAGGGACATGTTGGTGTCTATTATTCACACATGTATTACGATTTCTGGATAACACAATTATAGCATGAATAAAGGCAATTATCATGAACAAGGAAATATAATAATAATGATTTTATTATTGCCTCTAGGGCATATTTCCAACAAGAATATGGTGCTACTCTGAAGCACAAGTGTGGTAAAAGGATAGTAACATTGCCCCTTCTCTCTTTTTCTCTCATTTTTTATATTTTTTTGGCCTTTCTCTTTTTTCTTTTTCGTCCGGAGTCTCATCCCGACTTGTGGGGGAATCATAGTCTCCATCATCCTTTACTCACTGGGGCAATGCTCTAATAGTGATGATCATCACACTTTTATTTACTTACAACTCGATATTACAACTCGAAACTAGCACAAAGATATGAATCTATATGAATGCCTCCAGCTATGTACCGGGATGTGCAATGATGTAGCGTAGCAGTGACATCAAAAAACGGACAAGCCATGAAAACATCATGCTAGCTATCTTACGATCATGCAAAGCAATATGGCAATGAATGCTCAAGTCATGTATATGATGATGATGGAAGTTGCATGGCAATATATCTCGGAATGGCTATGGAAATGCCATGATAGGTAGGTATGGTGGCTGTTTTGAGGAAGGTATATGGTGGGTTTATGGTACCGGCGAAAGTTGTGCGATACTAGAGAGGCTAGCAATGATGGAAGGGTGAGGGTGCGTATAATCCATGGACTCAACATTAGTCATAATGAACTCACATACTTATTGCAACAATCTATTAGTCATCGAAACAAAGTACTACGCGCATGTTCCTAGGGGGATAGATTGGTAGGAAAACACCATCGCTCGTCCCCGACCGCCACTCATAAGGAAGACAACCAATAAATAAATCATGCTCCGACTTCGTTACATAACGGTTCACCATACGTGCATGCTACGGGAATCACAAACCTCAACACAAGTATTTCTACTAATCCACAACTACCCACTAGCATGACTCTAATAGCACCATCTTTATATCGCAAAACTATTGCAAGGAATCAAACAGACCATATTTAGTGATCTACAAGTTTTATGTAGGGTTTTATGACTAACCATGTGAATGACCAATTCCTGTCATCTCTCTAAATAGATATAAGTGAAGCAAGAGAGTTAATTTCTTTCTACAAAAGATATGCCCACGCTCTAACAAATATAAGTGAAGCAAAAGAGCATTCTACAAATGGTGGTTTCCTATGTAAAGAGAAACAGGCAATCCAAACTTCAAATGATATAAGTGGAGCACATGAAGCATTCTATAAAGCCATACTCAAAAGATATAAGTGGAGTGCATAGAGCATTCTATAAATCAACCAAGGACTATCTCATACCAGCATGGTGCATAAAAGAAAAATGAAAACTAAAAGCAAAATACGCTCCAAGATTGCACATATCGCATGAACGAAACGAATCCGAAAACATACCGATACTTGTTGAAGAAAGAGGGGATGCCATCTAGGGCATCCCCAAGCTTAGACGCTTGAGTCTCCTTGAATATTTACTTGTGGTGCCTCGGGCATCCCCAAGCTTGAGCTCTTGCCTCTCTTCCTTCTTCCCATATCGAGATCTTCTCGATCATCGAATAGTTCATCCACACAAAACTTCAACAGAAAACTTGGTAAGATCCGTTAGTATAATAAAGCAAATCACTACTCTAAGTACTGTTGCAAACCAATTCATATTTTGCTTTTGCATTGTGTCTACTGTAATATAACTTTTTCATGGCTTAATCTACTGATATAATTCGATAGTTTCATCAAAACAAGCAAACTATGCATCAAAAACAGAATCTGTGTAAAACAGAACAGTATGTAATAATCTGAACATTCACCATACTTATGATAGTTGAAAAATTCTACCAGAATTATGAAGACAGTGCAAAAAGAATCAGAACCATTTGACGTTCCAGCTAAAAATGTAAAATCGCGCACTACGGCCAAAGTTTCTGTCGTGCACCGTACAGACCATCAAGCAAATGTAAATATCCTAAAGGAAAACCTTGGTACATTATTTTTATAATACAATGTAATTGTACAAGGGGATAATTATTTTTTGTTGAAAAGTTTATGTAATCAAGATTCACAAAGTTTCAGTGAGCATGAACAAAGTTCAAGGAGCTCTCCCACTTCAACAATGCTTATCTTTCTCACTTTCACTTTCCTTTTTGAAAAAGTTTTGGGTTCCCCTCTTTATTTTTGTTGTTTTTAAACTATATGAAAGCACTCAATAGAAATAAGTGACTCTCTAAAACTTCCGTGTTGTCTCCCTGGCAGCGCTTTCTTTAAAGCCATTAAGCTAGGCATATAGTGCTCAAGTAGGGAATCCACCCGGATCCCAAGGTATATCAAAGCCTATTTTAATTAACAATGATTTGTAGTTTAGTAGTGAGCACAAAGTAACATATATCATGTAACAATGAAGTCTAATTCTCTTCCTATGCATCGGCATGTCATAAAAGAACAATTCTTGCACACCTAGTAAAGGCCAATGCATAGTATAAATAGTTTCTTGCAATTTTATCATGTGGGAAACATAGAGAGGTGGATATATAGTTCCTCTCTCATAATAATTGCAAGTAGGAGCAGCAAGCACATGCATATTATATCTATCAAAATCATCATGTGTAATAGTAAAACGCAACCCATCAATGTAATCCTTAATAAGTGCAAACTTCTTTGATATAGTGTAGTCAGGAGAATTCAAAAAGATAATAGGGCTATCATGCATCGGTGCAATAGTAACAATTTCATGTTTAACATAAGGAACTATAGCAAGTTCATCTCCATAAGCATAATTCATATTGGCATCTTGGCCACAAGCATAGCAAGCATCATCAAAAAGGGATATTTCAAAAGAATCAACGGGATCATAGCAATTATCATAGCATTCATCCTTCGGTAAGCACAAAGGGAAATTAAACAATGTATGAGTCGAAGAGTTAATCTCATTAGAAGGTGGGCATGGGTGATCAATCCGCTCTTCCTCCTTTTGTTCTTCGCTCTCCTCCTCATCTTTTTCATCCAATGAGCTCACAGTTTCATCAACTTCTTCTTCCATAGATTCCTGCAAAAAATATTAGTCTCTTCTTGGACAGCGGAGACTTTCTCAATAAGCGTATTAATATAGGAATTATATTCATAATTATCATAGCAATATTTTAGGATAGCTAAATTTTCAGGCCTATAAACATCATCATCAAAAGCTTCATACTTTTCAAACAAAGATTCAATTTCATAAGCACCCTTAAAAGCAACAAATTCTTCTATTTATTCCACATCATAGTAATCATATATACCATTAGCATAAGAAGCTAAGGTTTCATTATCATTAAATTTGCATGAAAAGGGAAGGTGTGGAGCCTTCATCCTAGAGCAACAAGTATAATCATAACTCAAGCATACTTGCCGACATACCATTTCAATATATAAATTTGATCCCATAATAGTTTCCCTTTTTGTGTCAAGCGATAATCCCTAAAGTATTCATGTTGATCCAACGTTACTCCCATTACCAGATTGAATGGGGTTTTCTCAGGATTATCAAAGTAGTACATAATTTCGGTCACATAACGAGCATCGAGGGTTTTAGGAGGTTCCTCATCTCCATGAGCAGCAAGTACACCTAATTTTTTTGGTATTTCGTGTTCCATATCCATAACTAAAGATAAAGAACAACTAAGAACAACAAATAAAAATTACTTAGCGATAAAGCAAACAAGCACACACGAGAATATTCACCCCACGCTATTGCTCCCCGGCAACGGCGCCAGAAAAAGGTCTTGATAACCCACAAGTATAGGGGATCGCAACAGTTTTCGATAACTAAGAGTGTCGAACCCAACGCGGAGCTAAAGGCAGAACAAATATTCCCTCAAGTTCTATCGACCACTGATACAACTCTACGCACGCTTGACGTTCGCTTTACCTAGAATAAGTATGAAACTAGAAGTACTTTGTAAGAGTTGTTGGATAGGTTTGCAAGGTAATAAAGAGCAAGTAAATAAAAAGTAGGGGCTGTTTAGGTAAAGAAACAACTAAGTTAGTTTTAGTAAAGAGCTTTTTGTTACGAGAAAGTTATTTGTCCCTAGGCAATTGATAACTAGACCGGTAATCATTATTGCAATTTTATATGAGGGAGAGGCATAAGCTAACATACTTTCTCTACTTGGATCATATGCACTTATGATTGGAACTCTAGCAAGCATCCGCAACTACTAAAGATCATTAAGGTAAAACCCAACCATAGCATTAAAGTATCAAGTCCTCTTTATCCCATACGCAACAACCCCCTTACTCGGGTTTGTGTTTCAGTCACTCACGCAACCCACTATAAGAGAATCATAAACGTATTGCAACACCCTACAGCGGGAATCCCTCACGCTTGCGCGACACGGAGAGCACCATAGGACAGCACCAATAATAAAAACATGCAACTCAAACCAATCACGATCATCAAATAACCCATAGGACAAAACGGATCTACTCAAACATCATAGGATAGCCATACATCATTGGGAAATAATATATAGCATTGAGCACCATGTTTAAGTAGAGATTACAGCGGGTAAGAGAGAGGTTACGCCGCTGCATAGAGGGGGGAAGATTTGGTGATGATGGCGGTGAAGTTGTTGGTGAAGATTGCGGTGATGATGATGGCCCCCGGTGGCACTCCGGTGCCACCGGAAGCGAGGGGGAGAGGGCCCCCCTTCTTCTTCTTATTCCTTGACCTCCTCCCTAGATGGGAGAAGGGTTTCCCCTCTGGTTCTTGGCCTCCATGGCATGGGAGGGGCGAGAGCCCCTCCGAGATTGGATATGTCTCTCTGTCCCTCTCTGTTTCTGCGTTCTTAGATTCTACTCTTTCACCGTTTCTTATATTCCCGGAGATCTGTAACTCCGATGGGCTGAAATTTTAACACGATCTCTATCCGGATATTAGCTTTCTTGCGGCAAAGGAAGGGCATCAACCACCTTACGGGGTGGCCACGAGGGTAAGGGGAGCACCTGCTCCCCTTGGGCGCGCCCCTGCCTCGTGGCCCCCTCGGGCATCATCTCGCATGGATTTTTCTTCCCAAAAGTCATATATATTCCAAAAAAAATATCTGTCAGTTTTTTTCCCGTTTGGACTCCGTTTGATATGGATATTTTGCGAAACAAAAAACATGCAACAAACAGGAACTGGCACTGGGCACTGGATCAATATGTTAGTCCCAAAAAATAGTATAAAAAGTTGCCAAAAGTATATGGAAGTTGTAGAATATTAGCATGGAACAATCAAAAATTATAGATACGACGGAGACGTATCACAAGGTAGTCAGAGTCGGGATTCGGAGTCGGATCGGTTTTCCTCAGACAGAATCGAGTCGTAAGATCCAGTCGTGGAATCGAGGATTCTACTAGATTTACTCAAATAAGATATTTTGTATGCAGACAAGAATTTATACGGGTTCTATAGAGTTTTGACACTAAATATGGAGCAAAGAACATACACATCGATGCTAGTTGTATTCCACTTCTTTTTATGGCTAACCTACCATCTAGCTCGCATGTATGGAACATATATGAGTGGGAAATATATAGAACATTTAAAACTTCAATGCACGAAATCTACTTATGTTCTTTTTAGATTGCATGAATAGTCAATCACTTGTCTATCTGACCTACAGTGCTAAACCTTGAAGGGTCTTGCTCTCCTTCTCCGATCAATCTTGAAGCATCCTCCTTTTGACGCCAATTCCATATGTCAACAAGCCTGATCCTCAATTTCAATCTAGGGTTTCTGAGAGCTAGATCAAAGGTGTCTACGGCTGAGCATTTAAACTTGGGAGGGGAATAAAGGTCCATGAGGTATATTAAAAGGGGTTTGGATGATGGCATACTATTTTGCTACAACTAAACAACTGGCTAAGATAAGTTAGTAGAATCGAATGTAGTGCATATCATAGTCAGGATTGTACAGTTTTGTACATAATTCTATGATTTGAATCGCGACTCAACATGGATTCTACCTAATCCGGATTCATAGTGGGAGTTGGATCGACATGCTTCCGTAGGGTCGCTAAGTCGTGGATTCTAGCAGTCGAATCGGGATTCCGAATGGATGGCGGTATAGGAGAAAAGAGGAGGGAGATGATTATCACAAGAATCAGATACCTTGGGAGGAGAGGAGAGATCTTACTCGAGGGAAAGAGAATTGGAGATTTCAAGACAGACAAGAGTTGAGGCAAGATCCAGTTGCAAGAGGGGGGACGATCAGGGAGAGCGGGCTAACAGCAAGAACAAAGGAAAAGAGGAGACAAGGACTAGTCAAGGCGAAGTAGTAGATGAGTTCTGGCAGCACGACGGCGTGGTGACGGTGATTGTGAAACTATCTGTAGGGCTTCGCCAAGCATAACGACATGGACGAAGGAGGAACTAAAACTAGAGGGAGAGGGGGCGCCGCGCACGGCTTGGGGGTCGTGGTGTGTGTTGCCCCTCTCCCTCCTCTCATATATATATAGGTGGAGGAGGAGGGCCTGCCTTAGGGCGCGCCCCAAAGGGGGCTGGCGGCTGCCCTGGGATGGAGGAGATGTCAGGAGGGGGGGCTCCCTGCCTTAGGCGCCCCCCTTTCCTTCCTAAGAGGGCCGGCGGCCAGCAGGTGGGCACGCCAGCCCCTTGTGGGCTGGTGTGCTCCCTCCTTTGGCCCGTTTGGCCCAATACCTCCCCATAGGTCTCCCGGAACCCCTTTTGGTGATCTGATAAATACCTGGTGCATTCCGAAAACTTTTCGGAGACCAAGTACTATCATTCTATATATCAATCTTTACCTATGGACCATTACGGAGCTCCTAGTCATATCTGTGATCTCATTCGTCACTCCAAACAACATTCGGTCACCAACTCACATAACTCATATAATACTATATCGTCAATGAATGTTAAGCGTGCGGACACTACGGGTTTGAGAATGATGTAGACATGATCGAGACGCTTCTCCGGTCAATAACCAATAGCGGGACCGGGATGCCCATATTGGTTCCTACATATTCTACGAAGATCTTTATCGATCGAACCTTTATGACAACATACGTAGTTCCCTTTATCTGTCGGTATGTTACTTGCCCGAAATTTGATCATCGGTATCTCTATACCTAGTTCAATCTCGTTACCAGCAAGTCTCTTTACTCGTTTCATAATACATCATCTTGTAACTAACTCCTTAGTCACTTTACTTGCAAGCTTCTTGTGATGTCGTATTACCGAGAGGGCCTAGAGATACCTCTCCATCATACGGAGTGACAAATCCCAATCTCGATTCACGCCAACTCAACAGACACCTTCGGAGATACCTGTAGAGCATCTGTATGATCACCCAGTTATAGCGTGACATTTGATAGCACACAAGGTATTCCTCCGGTATCCGGGAGTTGCATGATCTCATGGTCGAAGGAATATATATTTGACATTAAGAAAGCAGTAGCAATAAACTGAATGATCATATGCTATGCTAACGGATGGGTCTTGTCCATCACATCATTCTCCTAATGATGTGATCCCGTTCTCAAGTGACAACACATGTCTGTGGTTAGGAAACCTTAACCATCTTTTGGTCAACGAGCTAGTCTAGTAGAGGCTCACTAGGGACACGGTATTTGTTTATGTATCCACACATGTATTTAAGTTTTCGGTCAATAAAATTCTAGCATGAATAATAAACCTTTATCATGATTAAGAAAATATAATAATAACCACTTTAGTATTGCCTCTAGGGCATATTTCCAACACTACCGCCTAGCTATTTTGGTGGTGTTAGCTTGGTTAACTATCTGGAGATGGCAATGCCTCCTCGTCCTTGTTGTTGGGTGGGGGACAACAAATTCCTCTCTGAGGTGGATGAGGGCAGGAGCGGCATTGAGCGCAACGCTTGGCGGTGCTCGCCAAGACCAAGGTGTTGCCCTGGGTGCTCGTGGATCCCGCACTCGTGGAGGTTTGGGCGCTTGATCAGTACAAGACCACAAAGGAGTCATACACCCACCATCGGCTCAGCAAGTAGCTCGTCTACGCCGGGTTGGCCGATGGCGACAGCCCGGATGACAGTGACGATGAACTCGGAGGCCATGCCTACATGGTCACCATCTGCTACCTAGTATAGTTTATTCTTGTTTTAGTTTGGTTTACGTTAAGTTTGTGTCAAACTTCTTAAATTTTGTTTGGTTGCATGTAAAATATGATACTTCGTTAAACTTCATTTGTATTTCATGCTTGCTTCGTTTGAAATGGGAGGACATTTGAGGGACCCTGTTGGATGGTCCGCGCTCAGCCGGATGTCCGCTTACATAGAGGATGTATCCGCGAAAATTTGTTGACGTCTATTTGTTGATTCTCCAGATTTCCTCTGTATGTCCGCCAAACAAAAAAAGACATCCATTGTGGCTCACCAAATTTGTCCAGGCAGTCAGAACTATCTGAAATCCCACAAACTCAAACCAAATCAAGGTGAGGTATGGGGGCGTTCGAGCATTCCACATACACCGCAAACTCAGCTTCAGATCCCACCATAAACACACCTTTTCATTTCCCTCCTTATCTCTACTCTCTCCATTTAACAAGGGATGGACAAGTAGGAAATTTTGGGGATATATCGCTCGATGGTCAACGCCTAGCCGGATGTATGCACACACGTCTGAATGTGTCTGTGAACATTTGGGGCGTCCATTTGCTGACTAAGGTTGGAGATGCCCTTATAGCCGCAAAGCAAATTGCTCCAAACGCATTTTCATGATGATTTTGGTTTTCACTATGACGATGGGTAGTCATATTATGATATCCTATAATATTAATTGTTTTTTATTTTATTTTATTTCAAATATTTTTTCTGTTTTCTTTATTTCGTGCTACTTTGAAGAGGGTAGACATGAACTTTTCCAAAAAATTATGGGGATTGAAATAGTTTAACCTATATTTGAAATTAGTGTTTATATTCATTGTATTTCTAAAATACCCAATTATCAACAAATTGACAACACTGTATTTTGTAAACTATTCAACATGTATTAACAAGTATTGTGTTGAACTTTTCAATATAATTCTTCAAAATGTTACAAATAATTTTTTAATACACGTTGAACTTTTCTTAAAATACACGTTGCCATTTTTTAGTGCAAGACAGACATTTTCTCAAAAACAGGTTATAATTTTTGATTACATGTGAAACATTTTCCAAAAACATGTTGAACATTTTTCAAATGCACTAACACATTCTTTAAGTTTATGGCAGTTGTAATTTCTTCTTACATTTATTTTTTGAATGGTAAAAATAATATGTAAAATAAATATAAAGAACTTGAAATAATAAAAGAAAAATTTTGCAGGCCCACAGAAGTGACATATATAATAAGAATCTCTTGAAGGGTTACATACCAACCAAAGAGGATTTTTGGAGCACGGTCGCCACTGAGCACGTTTTTTGGAAGGCTATAAATGGGCACTTTAAAGTGTCAAAAAGAGTGGATTGTTTTCACACATAAATATATGCATGTGCTCTAAGTGACTTTCAAAATTATGTTATATTATACCCTGCACAAAAATAAAAAATCCGGCCAGAAAAAAAAAACAAGCTGAATTCTCCATGTATTTTTTTATCTCTCACATACAAACACATATTTTGATGAAAATCCCCACGGATATATTACACTTCTGTGTGCGCATTTACAAAATGAAAAAAAAAACAGAAAAAAATTGCTGTAAAATTTGTTTCTTTGAACTTTAAAAAAAGGACACAATGTGACTGTGCTCCTAAATTACTTTTTGCATAGCGATGTAATATATAAAGTTCGACCTCTTCAGCAAAGTATGGCCCCATTGACAACCAGTGTGTGTAATGCAATCCACGATCACGAGGTCTCAAGATCGATCCTGCATCACACAATTTCTTTCTTTTTTGTTAATTTATGGGGCTTTCCTACGTGAGTAAATGAAATATGAGGGGGGGGGGGGGTCCACAAGAAATTCCTCACCGGTATGCCACCAAGCGCCTTCCCAGCTCTCAGCACTGACAGGTGGGCCACTTCCACGCTTGCATGCCACACGGGCTAGACGTACGTCCTGACACGGTCATGGACAAGTTAAGGCACATCCAGTGTATTTAACTCATTGTGAGATATAAATATCATTGTTTGTGTTGTTTCTTTATCTTCTTTCATGTTTTCAGAGCATCTCCAACAGGCGCGCTAAACAGGCGCCGCGCCACAAAATCCCCCGTTTTAGCGCGCGCGCAACCCGGCGGATGGCTTCAGCGGGCGCGCAATAACCGTGCGCGCGGTATAAGCAGTTGGGCGCGCGCTAGGAAGCGGTACGTCGTGCGGTGTATTTGCGGCGCCCGCTTCCGCGCGCGGCACACACGACGCTCGCGATGCTCTCTTCTTCTCCCCCTCCAAAGCCCCGTGCGTGCCGGCGCCGGCGACCCGCACCCATGGACGCACGCGCCGGCACCCCGCTCACCCCGTCCTATAGCCGCGACCCCCCCCCCCCTCCCGCCCCCGCCGCCGCCGCCACAAACCCTAGCTCGGGTGGCGTTGGCCTCGCCTCCGCCGGAGCTCCTCCGACGAGCGGCCTCGCGCGCGGCCTCTTCATGCCGCCGCGGATGACCTCGACGGCGGGTGGCGTCGCACCGGCGCCGGCCCGAGCCGCGCCAGCGTCGTGGCATCGTAACCATGGGTGGCGGTGGCCTCGGCGCCATGGGTGGCATGGGTGGCTTGGGTGGCGGTGGCTTCGGCGCCATGGGTGGCATGGGTGGCTTGGGTGGCTTTGGAGCACCCCCCGATGCTATCGCCACGATGGGAGGCATGAGTTTTGCTTCTCTCATGGGAGGCATGGGTCCACCTCCGGCCGCCATGGGCGGAATGTCTTCCGATGAGCCTCCTCGCACACATTCCCATGAAGATGCCGTTGAAGATCTTGCCAACACCGTCGGAGCTTCACGTGATGCGGTGCACGACGAGGAGAGGGAGGAAGATTCATCTTCAGAGGCGGAAGAATCGTCTTCCGAAGATGAGGACGAGGATGAAGACGAGGACGAGGACGAGGAATGATGTGTCTTTCCTTTGTGTGTTGAACTTGATTTGCATTTTGAGGCCTCCTTTGGTTTAGAGGAATTTTATAGGAATTCTAGAGGATAGGATTCTTATAGGATTTTTTTCCTTTAGAGCCCTTTGGTTCATAGGAATGGATTCCTATTCCTACATAGGATTGGTTCCTATCCTCCACATTTCATAGGAAAATAAAAAAGAGCCTAGACTCAATGAAAAAATTTCTTTGGTGTCAACCAAATGACATCTTGTTTCCTATTCCTACTCATAGGATTTGAGATACATGTCATCTCATTTCCTACAAGATTCCTATTTCTATGATAATCCTATCATATGAACCAAAAGAGCCCTGAACTTGGTTGGATGAACTTGTGGGCATGATTTTAAACTTGTGGGCATGAATTTCATCAACTTGTTTGTGTGAAATTTTTATTGTGTTGAAAATGTGCATCATTTTGTGTTGAAATATGTCATATGCAATGCACTGGCGAGTCGCGCGCGCTGCTGGAGCGACGTGCGCGCTGCATTTTAGCGCGGCCGCTGGAGCCAGCGCTGCGTGCCGCGCCAAACCAGCCGATGCGCGCGCGGCATATGTGTTTTTTGCGCGCGGCGCGACCGGCGCCTGTTGAAGATGCTCTCATGTTTTTAGTTATATCTTGTTGCTTTAGAAAGAGATTGAAGAACAAACAAGTTGTTTATTTCTCTAAAAGCCCTTTGCCCCTTTCAACTATTGCGCTTTAGAAAGAGATTGAAGAACAAACAAGTTGTTTATTTCTCTGAAAGCCCTTTCGTCGTAGTTTGTGTCCATGCAAATGGCCAAGAGAGAAATCAAGACCAGTCGCCAGAACAACGTCATTTTGGACTAAGCAAAAACTAAGTTACGTCCTGAATTCTTTGTGGCTTATTTCAAGCTGCCATCAAAATATTTCCCAAGATCTTTCAGGCTAACAATTATCTCGGCCGTCTTAATTAGTTGGCCGCTTCTCTACTGCGTGTATTGTGATGCCCTTCGTACGCACGTACACTAGCTAGCATGATCGAATCAATCCGGCAAGAAAGAAGATTACTGAGTGGTAACAGACACGAACACGATTAATGGCAACAGCAAACAGGTGCGATTTCCATTGCTTTTGATCAATTGATCTCATGATTACAACAGGGAGCAATGCATGCATGTACTAATCAAATCTACATGGTACATGGCCGGCCGTGATTCACTCCAACATTCCGACGACTCTAGCCTAGCTCTCGGCGACGGTCGGCATGTGCTTGACGTCGTCCACGGCAACGCTCACAGTTCGAGGGAACTGCCCGTGGTAGATCACTTGAATGAAGCCAGCTTCATCTGCGTCGGAGAAGACGACGGCGCTGCGCCAGAGGACGAGCCTCCTGCCCGTCGGCCGCAGGGTCCCTACGCGCGTGCGCACCCTCACGGTCATGCCCGGGATCGTCTTGATGCGCTCTTGTCCGGTTGTCGTCTTGGTGCTGGTGGTGGCTGCTCTTGCCGTCGCGTGCGGATTCGTCGCAGATACCTTCACGGTGGCGGCGGCAGCTGAACCCGGAGGAATAAACGCGATCGAGCGTGGTGGTGACGGGGCGGTGGATTTCCTGGGAGCTCCGGCGCTCGCGACGGCGGAAACCTTCATGCTGCTGCTGGACGCCAGAAAGGTGAGCGGATGAAGGCGCGGCGGGGCCGTGCACCTCTCCTTCACCTCCCCCATCGGCACGTAGGAGATCCCCTTGGTGGCAGCCTTGACTATTGAGAGCGGGATGGGCACGCGTCGGACCTGCTTGCTCCAGTCGTCGGATCGGCGCAGCGGCGAGGACGAGGAGGATGTCTTCTCAACTCTGCCCTTGGTCATGTTGACGGCCTTCCTGCGCCGCTGGAGCTCACGGCGGATTTTGTTGAGGCCCGGCGATCGCTGCGCCATGAGAGCCGCCATCGTGGTTGTGGAGAAGCGGAAGAAGGATTCTTGATGAGAAGTTGCGGAGGAGGAGCTAACAAAGATCCAAGCGTCGGGTCACCTTATATCTAATCTACCTCGACGCAGAGCAGAGTTGTTTTCGGAGGAAAAATCGTAGGAAGTAAGCACGGCGTATGATCGGAACCGGTGAGAGCAATTAGCTTGATGAGATGAGTTTGTGCAGTCCGACACCATGCGGACCGTGATGGCCACGCAAGATCACCACACGGCACCAGAAGCCCTCTACACCGGCCACGCCCGCACTCCGCCTAGAGGCCGGCGACGATGCACCCCTGAAACCCGCGGGGACGCCAACGGGACACCCTCCCGCTTCAGCAACGATGCCGGACGGCCGGAGTAGCATAGCTGGCCTGAAGCACGCACGGGACGGCGCAGCCACTCGCGACCGGCGCCCTCTGCCTCCCGTTCGCGCCACGACGGGGCACCACCAGCCCCCCGTTCCCACCAGAACTACTTTCTGATGCGGCCCTCTCGACGACGGCGTCGTCACACAGCGCCGAGACGCCGGTGAGGATGCGCGCCGGGAGCGCTCGCGCACGCCGTCACGACGCGGCACCAGAAGTATTCTAAGCCGGCCACGCCAGAACTGTGCCAAGAAGCCGGTGACGATGCTTGCCGGAAGCCCGGGTGGAGGGCCACTCGGTGGCGTCCGCTACCTCCCGTTTCAGCAACGACGCCGGAGCAGCACCAGCTCTGCGACGCGACGGGGATGAGCGGCCTCGCTGGCCGGCTCTAACTCCATCCAGAGGGTATCACCACCGCTGCGTCCCAGTACCGGGAAGTTCTTCGGGCGCCCGGCCGTGCCACACGCGGTCACGACTCACGAGGAGAAGCGGAGCAGCTCACTCGCTCTAGAGATTAGTGACTAGGTAATGCTAATGGAGCTAGCGTACGTGGCTCACATCACATTCGCATGTGTCCAATCACACCAGCCACGATCGAGAAGGGTCACAACTATCGTCTTTTGCCATTGCCATGCAGGATTGCAGCTACCATCACACGCACCGCACCGTTAGCACTTAGAGCAACTCCAACGTGCCGACTCAAACAGACGGCGTTTTTTCCGCTTTTTGTTCATTTGGATCGGCCGCACGCCCGCCGTCCGTCCTCTTTTAGTTTTGGGTCGGCAGTGCGCCCAACGGGCCGACCCATTTCATGACCGCGCGTGTTTTAGATTATGCAGTCGCCCTGGTTTTGGCGCTCCAGCGCGCGGGAAAGGTTCGCGCGCGGGGGAAAGCAGTTTAGCGCGTGCTGGTTTTGGCACTCCAGCGCGCGGGAAATGTTCGCGCGCGCGCCGCGGCCGGTGCTCATTATAAAAAAGGCGCTCCCTCCACTCTGTCCGCCGCCCACTCTCGCCGCCTCTGCGCCACCATGTCGATCCGCCGCCTGGGCGCTTCGGATTTTCGCGGAGTCCGCGAGCGTCGCTCCGGCGCCTTCTCCTCGAAGATCTGATTTCGCGAGAAACGTCTCATCCTCGACACCTTCGACACTGCAGAGGAGGCGGCCCGCGCGCACGACGCGGTGGCGTGGCGCCTCCTGAGGTCTCGTCGGGATATGAATTTTTTCAACGTGTCGAGCCAGCGGGCGCAGGATCTGGCGCCTCTCCAGCGGCTTTTCACCGACGAGGATCGTCGTGTCCACCGGAGGCGGCAGCGTCGCCTCACCATCGCAGAGAAGGACGTGGAAGCCTTGGTAGTGTGGCGCGGAGGCTTCCCACAGGACATCATCGACGAGCACCAGTTCTACAAGCAAAGGAGGTTGGAGAGGGACGCGAGGAGGAGGGAGCGAGCCGCCTATCGGGAGGACAAGCGTTCGCGGAAGCAGGCAGCTCAATTGAAACTGAAGCTACGAGAAACGTCGGGTTGGGACTTTGAAGACGAGCAGCATGCTGACGCCTACATTCAGACGTCGGAGGAGGACATTACCGAGTCGGAGTCAGAAAACGACGAGTAGTGGTCTTTTCTTTTATCTGTGTACGCTAGAACTATCTATGTATCCATTTTTATCTGAAAAAATGGCCGGCGGCGTCGATGACGTAGCAGGCGGGCGAGGGTGTGAATCCAATGTGCCACCGACCAGCGGGCCCGGTGAGGAAAGAGGGCGAGCGCGCGTGTCCGTCTTGTGTCCGCGCCGACACAAATCGGGCTCAAAAATGGGACCGGAATGGATCGGCAGGCGGACGAAAGCGGACGCGCGTCCATTTGGGTCGGCGCGTTGGGCCGGCTTTTTTGTCCGCGCCGACCCAAACGGATGTCCGCGGACGAAATGGGTTGCCCCATTGGAGTTGCTCTTAATAATATATTTTCCCAAATGATAAATGTCACATGTTTGGTATGGCAAGTGAGACAGTTAACTGAGAAAAGATTTCTAGTTAGGTTTCCACCCCACAATAAAGTGAAAAATTTGGTTGAGCTCCCCTCCATCAATCTCAAGAAAAAGAGGGTAACTGTCTTTTTTGATAAATGGGATGCTGAGGAGGTAGCATATGCTGAATTGCAAGAGGTTTAGGTGACCATGATTGGAATTCCTGTTAACAAGCTCACTTGGAAGGTGATATCTCAGATCACCTTCATCTTGGGCATCTTGGTGAATGTAGATTGGCATGAAATATTCAGAAGCTTCTACGAAAAAGTTAAGGTGCAAGTTGCTGTGAGAGACATTTCAAAGATCCCAACTGAAAGATTGGTAGAAATTGACAATGAAGTATTCCTCATATCCTTCCTTGTTGATACAGAACCAATCCTGGAAAACACTAACCCAAAAACAAATAGGGGTGAGAGGTCAGATGAGGATCTTTTGGAAGGTGATCCTGAGAAGGATATGCAAATGTAGGGTCCTAAAGATATGGAGACTGGTAAGAGTAAAAATCCAAAGTCTGGGGGACCAGTTCAAAACTCTCAGAAAGCACCTTCTAGGTCCAAAACACCAATGGAGCTAGTGAACTCACTGGAGAAAAAGGTGCGGAGTGCTATACTGGGACTGAAAGGAGATTCTAACATGAAAAAAGACTTGCATATGAGAAAACCTGAGGATAATATTGGCATTCAGCTACTGAAGCAATTTGATGAGGAGTCTGATGAAGATGGTGCAACCTTGGAGATACCAAAACCACAAAGTACTCACAAAAAGTGGGGCCCTGTGGTGGCACCCAGGTTGAGCACCGGGATAAAAAGAGATGGAAGAAATGTCATACAAAAAGCCGAAGACCTCAGGAGGCTCAAAGACCTAGAAGTTCCTAAAGGTAATAGGAATTATAACTCCTTTTCTGCTTTAAATGATGATGATTTACTTTTGAAAGCAAAAAAATCTGGTTTCAAATTAGGTGTTAATGATGTTAGTATTTTTCAAAATATTCAAGTTATTAGGCAAGTGGAGGAAAGCAGACTATCTGCATTTAAAGACACTCATCCAGAGTGTTTTCTCCCTGCTAACCTTGATTTGAGTCTTGATGATTTAAGTATTGATCTATCTGAGAAGACAGCCCCAGTGAGTGATCACAGTAGTGATCACCCTGAAGATATCCCTACATGGGCTGAAGTAGTCTCAGGTAGAAAAAGTAGTTGTAGGAAACTAGATTTTAATAATGGTAGTACGCCTATTTTGGAATGCTAGAGGGATGAATAAGCCTGAAAAACTCAAGGCGGTGGGTAAGCTCATTAGAGACACCCATGCTGACTTGGTTGGTTTTTCTGAAACTAAGAAAGAATCTTTTAGTAATTTGCAAATTGCCAGTGTTGACCCACAAGAGAGTTACTCTTGGCACTGGCTACCAGCTGTTGGCACAGCTGGGGGGCATCTTGGTGGGGGTTAATACAGAGAAATTTGATATTGTCTCTGTAGATATTCTAGATTTTTCTATTTCTTGTTTAATTAAGGATAAGAAGAACAACATTAACTGGAGATTTATTTCAGTCTATGGTTCAGCCTATGATAATCTCAAACTAGAGTTCATTAATGAGCTGCATAGTATTATGGATACTTGGATGGGGCCCACCATAATTGGGGGTGACTTCAACCTGGTTAGAAGTAGTGATGACAAGAACACTAGGGTAGTTAACCTACACTGGGTGACCCTGTTCATTAACTGGATTAACAAATATGGGCTGGTAGAGCTGAAAAATTCTAGTAGAAAGTATACCTAGGCCAACAACCAGGATAAGCTGGTTATGGATAATATTGATAAGGTTTTTATTTCCACTTGCTGGGAAGGTATTTTCCCAGTTGTCCAACTTAAGGCCCTCCCTAGGGTGGGTAGTGACCATACTCCCCTAGTGGTAGATACAGGGGCCATCCAGCCACCAAAGAACAAATAGTTTAGGTTTGAAAAGTGGTGGCTGGAAGTGGAGGGCCTTGAAGACATGGTGAAAAATGTTGGAATGCTCCATGCTCTATCAAAGACCCCCTAGATAGATGGCAATATAAAATTAGATTGCTTAGGAGAGTGTGCAAAGGCTGGAATGCCAACTATGAGGTTGCCTAGAACAAAAACAAGCAACAACTAGTTGCTGAGTATGACTTGCTAGATATTGAATCTGAGACTAAGATGCTTTCCCCACCCTCAAAGAACATGATGGATAAAATTGCCTCTGATCTTCAAAATATATGGAGGTTGGAGGAAATTAAATCGAGACAAAGATCTAGAGAAAGAGATATCCTGGAAGGGGTAGAAATACTGATTATTTTCATGCTTTAGCCAATCATAGGAGAAGAAAAAAGCAAATTAATATATTAAATGGCCCAGATGGGCCTGTGGAGAATACTAGTGATATTATTAAGATTGTTGTAGACTACTACAAGCAATTGTTTGGTAGGGAAGATACCTTAGATATTTCCTTGGATAAGGAATTTTGGGATCCTTCTGAAAAAGTTTCTGATGAGCATAACAAGCTCTTGGAAGTTGACATTACTAAGGAAGATGTTAGAAAAGCAGTCTTTGGGTCATATGCAGAAGGAGCCCCTAGCCATGATGGCTTTCCTTTCCTATTCTATCAACATTTTTGGTCTACTATTAAGGGAGACCTAATGCTGATGGTGGATGCTTGGAATAATGACTCATTAGATTTGTATAGGCTAAATTTTTCTCTTTTAACTCTAATTCCAAGAGAACCTGAGGCAAACATTATCCAAAAATTTAGGCCAATTGCTTCGTCCAATTGTAGCTTCAAAATTTTTGCTAAGTGCGTGGCTAATCAATTAGGGGGCATTGGTGATGAGATTATCTCACATAACCAAACTACTTTTATTAAGGGCAGATTTATTGTAGAGAGTGTGGTGACAGCTCATGAAATTATTCATGATGTTGTGACTCATAATAAAGAAGGATTTCTCTTTAAACTGGACTATGAGAAAGCTTATGATAGAATTAGCAAAGAGTTTCTATTAAAACTATGTATCAAAGGGGGTTTAGCCCCAAATGGATGAGAAAAATTAAATCCATTTTGTGTAAAGGTTCAATAGGAGTTAGGATTAATGATTGCAATAGTGAGTTTTTTGAAACCTTTAAAGGGGTTACATAAGGTGATCCTGCCTCCCCTTTGCTATTCAACCTGGTGGCTGATGTTTTTAGTAGAATGCTTAATAAAGCTTCCCAAAACAACATGTTGACAGGGTTACACTACTAGGGAAATGCTTATACATCGGAGCTTAGTAGGAGCGCTTCTTATAAGAAAGCGCTGCTGCTAAATAACGGTAGCGCTTGTCACCGAAGAGCGCTGCTAATATCCATCTAGCAGTAACGCTTTTGTTATAAAAATGCTACTACTATAGTTGCCAACGGTTGCATGGTAGTGTAGGTATACTAGTAGCGCTCTTAATTAAAAAGCGCTACTGCTATTGTATATAGCAATAGCGCTGTCCTCTGTCGAGCGCTACTGCTAAATGGCAGTAGCGGTTGTTTCTAAAGAGCACTACTACTACGTTCACCTTATCCACCCCGCGTGCGTCCCTCACTCTCCCTCACACACTCACTCGCCGCACGTCGCCCACCGTCACCCGCCGTCACAGCCGACTCTCCCAAGGTATCTGCCTCCCTCCCTCTTCCTCTCACCACCCTTCCCTCCCTCCCTCCCTCCCTCCTCCTCCTCTCGCCGCCCCCTCTCTCCCTCCTCCCACGGCCCTCCTCTCTCCTCCCTCTCCGACGACGGCCCCCTCCAATCCTCCTCCTCCCTCTCTGGCGCCCCCCTCCTCCTCCCTCCTCCCTCTCCTGCTCTCTCCTCCTCCTCCTCCCTCCTCCTTCCCCTCCTCCCCCCTCCTCCTCCTCCTTCCTCCTCCTCATGGCCTCCTCCGACCTCCTCCTCCTCCTTCCTCCTCCTCCTGGCCTCCTCCCACCTCCTCCTCCCCCTTTTTGTAAATAGGTTCTAGTTTTTGAATGTAGGTTTTTTTTTAGTAAATGTAGGTTTTTAGTATATTTTGCTTTTAGAAAATTTGAATAAGTAATTTGAAAAGAATAAGCAAATGTAGGTCTTCTGAATAGAATAGGAATTTTTTAGAAATTTTGAATAAGTAAATTTGAATATAATAAAATATGAAATTGAAAAAAATAAGTAAATGCAGGTCTTTTGACTAGAATAGGAAATTTTTAGAAAATTTGAATAAGTAAATTTGAATAGAATAGGAAATTATAAGTAAATTTGAATAGAATAATTTAATGTAGCTTATGGAGTTTCATTAAGTCCTAAGATGACAACAATAATGTTTTTGTTTATATTTTGTTTTTTGCATAAATCAAGGAGCCCCTGCATCATCCCTGTCGTCGTCCTCGTCACTGACCCCCTCCGCTGGGCTGGTACTAGGAGGTGCTACCTTCCGGGGGGCGCATATTGGTGAGGAGCCAGCCCGTCGTTGACCCGAACCTTCTTTGGTGGCGGTCGCGTGGGCTAGTGACGGTGCGGAGACTTGAGGACCCTGCGGAGGTGGTACATCACCGTGTCAGCGAGGAGAACGAGCACGTCCGTCACTACATGGTTGCGTTGGAGGGCTGGTTCTCCAATACCTGGGAGGTTCTTCAGGGATCTCACTGGAGCTATGGTCATGTGATGGTTCCTTCTCTTTGGGTGTCCACCGCCCGCGCCAATACCCGTCGTTCGCTATGGTTTTAGCTGTATTAGTGATGTTATATGCATGATACTATTCGAGATCTATTAGTGATAATATTCGACGATGTACGGACGAAAGAGATGCTTTAGTTTTGCTTATTGAATGAATGCTAATTTGAATACTAATTTATTTTACGATTTGGTTTTGCTTATTGAATTCTCAAATTGGAAAACTAATCCATCACATTTGAATGCTCATATGATGTAGATATAAACATGTATATGTTGTGTTTCTCAAATAGGATATGTGCTTGCCCAAGTGGCTGGCCATGTTTGCAGGTTACACCTCCTATAGTGGCCTATGTTTTGCCGGAGTGGTGATTAATTTCCGTTCCGGCAAATTTCAGACGCTCGATATGTCCTTTTTTAGCAAAGGTCATGCCGGATTTTTTCATGAATTCTGGCATGACTTGTCCTAGAATATGTAGGAAATATCGAATGGTCTGGATTTTCTAGAAAAATAATTAAATGACATTTCGGGTTGACTTTAAGTCTATCGAGTCTCCATCACCGAAGGTCGAAAAATCAGCGAGGGAGTGTATCCACCATACATGAGAGAGGACGAAGAAGCCCGACTGTTGTCGTGGGGGTCATTTCTCCTTCTTCTCCGGGTGCTAGACCTTTGTTATGTAGTAGGGGAAGGAGGAGTAACGACCATCACCGGCAGTCGCAAATGTCAGAGAGGAATCAGTGAGTGAGAGTCTCCACCACATATGAGAGGATGAAAAATCCCAACTGTTGTTGTGGGGGTCGCTTCTCCTTCGTTCACGTGTGCTAGACATTTTGGTGTAATGCACTCGGGAACGAAACGAGGAGTGACCATCACCAATGGTCGAATGTACACACCACGCGAGCGGAGAGTTTTCAAGAAAAAGACTTGACAGACCGATAGTCAACCCGTGATGAATAATAATGATCTAATTTAATTTTTGTAGTACATATATTGAATTGTACAAGTTTAATCTTCGAATTATGAACGTAGGAAATGTCGTCATCGGACGATGAAAGTCTCCGGGGGAGTGCAGGTGGTGCAACGACGACCGAGGTCTATGCGACAAGTCTCACCTGGACGAAGATCGGCGCTTCAGCATTAAGCTCCAGGAAACCCTCGATGTTGAAACGGTACGCAACGATGACAAGTGTTTTTTTCGTAATTAAGCATGACTTCAACTATTTCAACGTGTAATTTTCATCTTTTACAATTCGAGTAGCTTATCCCATGTCATGCAAGACTCTATGTCTTGGAGAGGATGGATTTTGAAGACCATGAAAATTTCGAAACAAAGAAAAATCACCTAAGGACCCATCATGATATGGATTTTGAAGTAAATTTGTATAATTCTGAGAGCGTAACCCATTTTGGTTGCAAAAATTGGGAAGCACTTTGCAAGATGTATGGTTTTTATGAGGGTATGCTTGTCACCATGGATCTTGGTGATCCTGACATCGACCAAGACAATATGGACATTTGGGTCCTTGTTGATACGCTTCCAATTCTACCGCTATGTGAGTTTCTCAAACATAGTTATTAACTAATTTATATTGTTCATTACAAAATAGTTGACAGCTTATTTCCATTGACGGCTTATTTTCATTTTTCAAACAATGTGCGGAAGATGGTAGACAGAACCTACTACACCGATGGCTCTGAGTAAACTTACCAGGAGAAAAATCATCTGATCGCATTTTGTACTGATCTTGAGAATTACAATATCTACTATCAAACTCCTCCACATTATGGTGAATATGTACCACTAGTGCACGTGTTGAACCATGGTAACATCCATGGAGATGCCATGGTAAGATTTTTTACTATTACGACATTTGTGCATCTTTTGCATAAATTCTTTTAAAACTTAAGTACATTGCTAACTATGAAGTTATTACTATGTTTTTCAATAGAAAATCCCGTCGGATTGTGTGCCTCATCTGATGTATCAGAATGGTCGCTGATGACCCACAAGTATAGGGGATCTATCGTAGTCCTTTCGATAAGTAAGAGTGTCGAACCCAACGAGGAGCAGAAGGAAATGATAAGCGGTTTCCAGCAAGGTATTCTCTGCAAGTAATGAAATAAGTGGTAACAGATAGTTTTGTGATAGGATAATTTGTAACGAGCAACAAGTAACAAAAGTAAATAAAGTGCAGCAAGGTTGCCCAATCCTTTTTGTAGCAAAGGACAAGCCTGGACAAACTATTGTATAGAGAAAAGCGCTCCCGAGGACACATGGGAATATCGTCAAGCTAGTTTTCATCACGTTCATATGATTCGCGTTCGGTACTTTGATAATTTGGTATGTGGGTGGACCGGTGCTTGGGTACTGTCCTTACGCAGACAAGCATCCCACTTATGATTAACCTCTATTGCAAGCATCCGCAACTACAACAAAAGTATTAAGGTAAACCTAACCATAGCATGAAACATATGGATCCAAATCAGCCCCTACGAAGCAACGCATAAACTAGGGTTTAAGCTTCTGTCACTCTAGCAACCCAGCATCTACTTATTACTTCCCAATGCCTTCCTTAGGCCCAAATAATGGTGAAGTGTTATGTAGTCGACGTTCGCATA
The DNA here is from genome assembly GCF_056163025.1 of Triticum urartu. Lineage (NCBI taxonomy): Eukaryota > Viridiplantae > Streptophyta > Magnoliopsida > Poales > Poaceae > Triticum > Triticum urartu. Next base: position 75,343,882 of record NC_141874.1, read on the forward strand.
ACACCACTAGAGGAGAGACAACATACATCTCATCAAAATATCGAACAAATACCAAATTCACATGACTACTAATAGCAAGACTTCTCTCATGTCCTCAGGAACAAACGTAACTATTCACAAAGCATAATCATGTTCATAATCAAAGGGGTATTAATATGCATATAGGATGTGAACCTATGATCTTCCACCAAATAAACCAACTAGCATCAACTACAAGGAGTAATTAACACTACTAGCAACCTACTAGTACCAATCCCGGACTTGGAGACAAGAATTGGATACAAGAGATGAACTAGGGTTTTGAGAGGAGATGGTGCTGGTGAAGATGTTGATGGAGATTGCCCTCTCCCGATGAGAGGAGCGTTGGTGATGATGATGGCGATGATTTCCGGGAAGTTTCCCCGGCAGAACAGCTCTGCCGGAGCCCTAGATTGGATCCGCCAAGGTTCCGCCTCATGGCGGCGGAGTTTCGTCCGAGGAGATGGCTTATGATTTTTTTTCCTCATCGAAAGACTCCATATAGCAGAAGATGGCCATCGGAGGGCGACCAGGGGGCCCACGAGGTAGGGGGCGCGCCCAGGGGGTAGGGCGCGCCCCCCACCCTCGTGGGCAGGGTGTGGCCCCCTGGTGAACTTCTTGCGCTCAGTATTTTTTTTATATTCTGAAAACGTCTTCCGTGAAGTTTCAGGACTTTTGCAGCTGTGTAGAATAGGTCTCTAATATTTGCTCCTTTTCCAGCCCAGAATCCTAGCTCCCGGCATTCTCCCTCTTTATGTAAACCTTGTAAAATAAGAGAGAATAGGCATAAGTATTGTGACATAATGTGTAATAACAGCCCATAATGCAATAAATATCGATATAAAAGCATGATGCAAAATGGACGTATCAACTCCCCCAAGCTTAGACCTCGCTTGTCCTCAAGCGAAAGCCGAAATCGAAAAACATGTCCACATGTTTAGAGATAGAGGTGTCGATAAAAGTAAAATACGAACATGAGGGCATCATGATCATTCTTAGAACAACAACTTATATAATTCTTGTCATATGATTTCTTATGCTAGAGTAATAATTCAATCACAATTTCAAGTATGAATCGTAAACTTCATTGAAAACTAACAAACTATAATCTCACTCATTGGAGCAATTGCAATTTATCATAACATAGGAAAGAGTCAATATATAAGAGCTTTTCAGCAAGTCCACATACTCAACTATCATATAGTCTTTCACAATTGCTGACACTCACGCAATACTTATGGGTATGGAGTTTTAATCAGACACAGAGAAAGATAGGGGCTTATAGTTTTTCCTCCCAACATTTTACCTCAAGGGTAATGTCAACAATAATAGTTCATGAAAACTCACATCCAATTAGCCATATATACCAGGATCTTTCCAACATATTGTGCTTGCCAAAGGATAAAATGTAAAAAGGAAGGGTGAAGATCACCATGACTCTTATATAAGGTGGGAGATAAAAGTAAAAGATAAGCCCTTCGCAGAGGGAAGCAAAGGTTGTCATGCGCTTTTATGGTTGGATGCACAAAATCTTAATGCGAAAGAACGTCACTTTATATTGCCACTTGTGATATGGACCTTTATTATGCAGTCTGTCACTTTTATTTCTTCCATATCACACGGTCGTATAAAGCTTATTTTCTCCCACACTAATAAGTCATACATATTTAGAGAGCAATTTTTTTTGCTTGCACCGATGACAACTTACTTGGAGGATCTTACTCAATCCATAGGTAGGTATGGTGGACTCTCATGGCAAAACTGGTTTAAGGGTATTTGAAAGCACAAGTAGTATCTCTACTTGGTGCAAAGAATTTGGCTAGCATGAGGGAGAAAGGCAAGCTCAATCATGTTGGATGATCCTTGACAATATAATTTATCTTAGATGTAAGAAAACATAACCCATTACGTTGTCTTCCTTGTCCAACGTCAACTCTTTAGCATGTCATATTTTAATGAGTGCTCACAATCATAAAAGATGTCTAAGATAGTATATTTATATGTGAAGACCTCTCTTTCTTTATTACTTCCTATTAATTGCAACGAAGACCAAAACCATGTTTGTCAACTCTCAACAACTTTTATTCATCATACTTTTCTATGTGAGCTCATTACTCTCCATAAGATCCATATGATCTCTTTGTTCCCCTTTTATTCTTTCTCTTTTCTTTTATTCACTTAGGATCATGGCAAGATAATCAAGCCCTTGACTCAACACTAATCTTTATTATATATAGCTCACGGACTCGATTACATAGAGGGATCATAAAGCAAAACTCAAAACTAGATCATGCCATAAACTTTATTCTACTAGATCAAGATATTACCAAAAGGATCGAACTAAGAAAAAGGGTAAAGATAAAAGTGATGGTGATACGATACCGGGGCACTCCCCCAAGCTTGGCAGTTGCCAAGGGGAGTGCCCATACCAGATACTCAATTCTTCTTTGTTGGTGGAGAAGGTGATGGTTTTGTTGATGGCGTAGGCTTGTCGTCCTTCTTCCAAGGCATAGGCTCACCATCATAGAAGGATGATCGAGTCTCCTGAAACCTCAAATCTGCAGCCAAACTCATCCTCTTGAATCTATATTCATACTCATAGTTTTTATTTTGCAGGTGATAGATCTGGGCTTGGAGGTGCTCGATTTTCTCATGAAGCTTGAAGATGGCCTCCCTAATGTCCTTGACGTCCAGCTTGTGGTTGTTGGTGAATTCCGTGATCATAATGTGATTAGAATCGAGTCCACGCTCCACCATCTCCTGACACTTGAAAACTTCTTGCTCCAATGCCTCGAGCCATGCCTCCGTGCTTTCGGTCTTCCTTGGTCCCTCAACATCGCGGATGTGCAACAACCCCTCATGCATCTCAATGGTTTGAGGGTGTTACAGCACCTCCGTGAGGTAGGGGTTGATGACCTTCTCGAAGAACTGGTCCTTGGGGGCACTTGAAGACGACATGACGTCCTGGATCTGTCAGAAAAACAGCTCGAAACAAAGACAGGAGATTTTTGCGTGATACGGGAGTCAAAACCTACGGGAGATTATATAATGAATTTTTACCGACCAAATTACGTGTCGTGTAAGAAAACGGAATCCGGAAAGCGCACGAGGTGCCCACGAGGTAGGGGGCGCGCCCAGGAGAGTAGGGCACGCCCTCCACCCTCGTGGAGGCCTCGTGTCCTTCCCGGACTACTTCTTATTTTTCTAAATATTCCAAAACGGAGAAATATTGCCTTAAAAATTGTTTTGGAGTCGGTTTAGTTACCGTACCACATACCTATTCCTTTTTGGAGTCTGAAACGTTCCAAAAAGTGTCCCTTATGTATTCCTCCGAGGTTACAGTTTCAATAACATTGGTTTCAACATTTATGCGATTACCTGAGATATAATGTTTGATTCTTTGACTGTTCACCACCTTCGGATTTGTGCCTTCGAAGTTGTTGATTTTTATGGCACCGGAACGATAGACCTCCTCGATGACGTAAGGACCTTCCCATTTAGAGAGAAGTTTTCCTACAAAAAATCTTAAACGAGAGTTGTATAGCAATACATAATCACCTACATTAAACTCACGCTTTTGTATCCTTTTATCATGCCATCTTTTAACATTTTCTTTAAACAACTTGGCATTTTCGTAGGCTTGGGTTCTCCATTCATCGAGTGAGCTAATATCAAATAACCTCTTCTCACCGGCAAGTTTAAAATCATAATTGAGCTCTTTAATAGCCCAATATGCCTTGTGTTCTAGTTCGAGAGGTAAGTGACATGATTTTCCATAAACCATATTATACGGAGACATACCCATAGGATTTTTTATATGCAGTTCTATAGGCCCATAATGCATCATCAAGTTTCTTGGACCAATTCTTTCTAGACCTATTGACAGTCTTTTGCAAAATTAATTTGAGCTCTCTATTACTCAATTCTACTTGACCACTAGACAAAGGGTGATAAGGAGATGCAATTCTATGATTGACATCATACTTAGCAAGCATTTTACGGAAAGCACCATGAATAAAATGTGAACCACCATCAGTCATTAAATATCTAGGGACTCCAAATCTTGGAAAAATAACTTCTTTAAGCATTTTAATAGAAGTGTTATGATCAGCACTACTAGTTGGAATAGCTTCTACCCACTTAGTAACATAATCAACAGCAACTAAAATATGTGTATAACCATTAGAGGCGGGAAAAGGTACCATATAGTCAAAGCCCCAAACATCAAATGGTTCAATAACGAGTGAATAGTTCATAGGCATTTCTTGACGTCTACTAATATTACCAATTCTTTGACATTCATCACAAGATAAGACAAACTTACGGGCATCTTTGAAGAGAGTAGGCCAATAAAAACCATATTGCAATACCTTATGTGTCGTTCTATCTCCAGCATGGTGTCCTCCATAAGCTTCGGAGTGACACTTGCGTAGGATCTGTTCCTGTTCATGCTCAGGTACACAACGTCTAATAACACCATCTACTCCTTATTTATAAAGATGTGGGTCATCCCAAAAGTAATGTCTCAAATCATAGAAGAACTTTTTCTTTTGCTGGTATGTGAAACTAGGTGGTATGAATTTGGAAACAATGTAATTAGCATAATCAGCATACCATGGAGCAGTATGAGAAGCATTTATGACATTTAATTGCTCATTAGGAAAGCTATCATCAATAGGTAGTGGGTCATCAAGCACATTTTCTAAACTAGACAAGTTGTCTGCAACAGGGTTCTCAGCTCCCTTTCTATCAACAATATGCAAATCAAATTCTTGTAGCAAGAGAACCCATCTAATAAGTCTAGGTTTAGCATCTTTCTTTTCCATAAGATATTTAATAGCAGCATGATCAGTGTGAATAGTTACTTTAGAATTAACAATATAAGGTCTGAACTTATCACAAGCAAATACAACTGCTAAGAATTCTTTTTCAGTAGTAGCATAGTTTCTTTGAGCATTGTCTAGGGTTTTACTAGCATATTGAATAACGTTTAATTTCTTATCAACTCTTTGCCCTAGAACAACACCTATAGTATAATCACTAGCATCACACATAATTTCAAAGGGTAAATTCCAATCAGGTGGCTGAACAATAGGTGCAGAGATCAATGCTTTCTTAAGTATTTCAAATGCTTCTACACAATCATCATCAAAGACAAATGGTATATCTTTTTGTAATAAATTAGTCAGAGGCCGAGAAATTTTTGAGAAGTCCTTAATGAACCTCCTATAAAATCCGGCGTGACCAAGGAAACTTCTTATACCTTTGATGTCCTTGGGGCATGGAATCTTTTCAATAGCATCAACCTTGGCTTTATCAACTTCAATACCTCTTTCAGAAACTTTGTGCCCCAAGACAATACCTTCATTAACCATAAAGTGGCACTTTTCCCAATTCAAGACAAGATTAGTTTCTTCACATCTCTGCAAAACTAGATCAAGGTTGCTCAAGCAATCATCAAAAGAAGATCCATAGACGGAGAAATCGTCCATGAAAACCTCACAAATCTTTTCACAAAAGTCAGAGAATATAGCCATCATGCATCTTTGAAAGGTAGCAGGTGCATTACATAAACCAAAAGGCATATGTCTATAAGCAAAAGTACCAAAAGGGCAAGTAAAAGTAGTCTTTGATTGATCCTTGGCTGACATAGGTATTTGAGAGAAACCAGAATAACCATCTAGAAAGCAAAAATGTGTATGTTTGGATAATATTTCTAGCATTTGATCGATAAAAGGTAAGGGGTAATGATCCTTTTTAGTGGCCTTATTTAATTTGCAGAAATCAATTACCATCCTATAACCTGTATAATTCTTTGAGGAATCAATTCATCTTTATCATTAGGAACGACAGTAATACCTCCCTTCTTAGGGACACAATGGACATGACTTACCCATGGACTATCAGCAACGGGATAGATTATACCTGCCTCAAGGCGCTTTAGTATTTCCTTTCTTACCACTTCTTTCATTTTAGGATTCAGCCGTCGTTGATGATCACGAACTGGTTTAGCATCTTCTTCCAAATTTATTTTATGTTGACATAGAGTGGGATTAATGCCCTTAAGATCATCAAGAGTATACCCAATAGCAGCACGGTGCTTCTTCAGAGTTTTCAATAATCTCTCTTCCTCATGCTCTGAAAGGTTAGTGATACGTCTCCAACGTATCTATAATTTTTTATTGCTCCATGCTATATTATCTACTGTTTTGGACATTATTGGGCTTTATTATCCACTTTTATATTATTTTTGGGACTAACCTATTAACCGGAGGCCCAGCCCAGAATTGTTGTTTTTGCCTATTTTAAGGTTTCGAAGAAAAGGAATATCAAACGGAGTACAAACGGAATGAAACCTTCGGAAACGTGATTTTCTCATCAGATAAGATCCAGAGACTTGGACCCTCCATCAAGAAAGCCACGAGGCGGTCACAAGGGTGGAGGGCACCCCCCCCTAGGGCGCACCCCCACCCTCATGGGCCCCTCGAAGTTCCACCTACGTAGTACTTCCTCCTATATATATCCACGTACCCCCAAACGATCAGGGACGCAGCCAAAAACCTAATTCCATCGCCGCAACTTTCTGTATCCACGAGATCCCATCTTGGAGCCTGTTCTGGAGCTCTGCCGGAGGGGGCATCAATCACGGAGGGCTTCTACATCATCATCCAAGCCCCTTCGATGAAGTGTGAGTAGTTTATTCAGACCTACGGGTCCATAGCTAGTAGCTAGATGGCTTCTTCTCTCTTTTTGGATCTCAATACAATGTTCTCCCCCTCTCTCATGGAGATCTATTCGATGTAATCTTCTTTTTGCAGTGTGTTTGTTGAGACCGATGAATTGTGGGTTTATGATCAAGTCTATCTATGAATAATATTTGAATCTTCTCTGAATTATTTTATGTATGATTTGTTATCTTTGCAAGTCTCTTGGAATTATCAGTTTGGTTTGGCCTACTAGATTGGTTGTTCTTGCCATGGGAGAAGTGCTTAGCTTTGGGTTTGATCTTGCAGTGTCCTTTCCCAGTGACAGAAGGGGCAGCAAGGCACGTATTGTATCGTTGCCATCGAGGATAACAAGATGGGGTTTTTATCATATTGCATGAAACTATCCCTCTACATCATGTCATCTTGCTTAAGGCGTTACTCTGTTTTTAACTTAATACTCTAGATGCATGCTGGATAGCGGTCGATGAGTGGAGTAATAGTAGTAGATGCAGAATCGTTTCGATCCACTTGTCACGGTCGTGATGCCTATATACATGATCATGCCTAGATATTCTCATAACTATGCTCAATTCTTTCAATTGCTCAACAGTAATTTGTTCACCCACCGTAGAATACTTATGCTCTTGAGAGAAGCCACTAGTGAAACCTATGGCCCCCGGGTCTCTTTCTCATCATATTACTTTGCTTTTACTTTTTACTTTGCATCTCTATACCCAAAATTCCAAAAATATTATTTATCATCTCTATCAGATCTCACTTTCGTAAGTGACCGTGAAGGGATTCACAACCCCTAAGAGCGTTGGTTGCGTTGAGCTATTGTTTTTGTGTAGGTACGAGGGACTCGTGCGTAGCCTCCTACTGGATTGATACCTTGGTTCTCAAAAACTGAGGGAAATACTTACGCTACTTTTCTGCATCATCCTCTCCTCTTCGGGGACATCCAATGCAGTGCTCAAGAGGTAGCAAGAATAATTTCTGGCGCCGTTGTCGGGGAGGTTCGCGCAAGTCAAGATTTGACTCCCGACAACGAGCCATTTCTGGCGCCGTTGCTGGGGAGTCTGCGCAAAAGTCAACATACCAAGTACCCATCACAATCCCTATCTCCCGCATTACATTATTTCCCATTTGCCTCTCGTTTTCCTCTCCCCCCAATTCACCCTTGCCGTTTTATTCGCCCTCTCTCTCTCTATCCTCCCTCTCTATTTGCCTCTTTTGCTTGTGTGTTAGTTTGCTTGTTTGTTGCGATGGCTCAAGATAATACTAAATTGTGTGACTTCACCAATACCAACAACAATGATTTCCTTAGCACTCCGATTGCTCCTCTTACCGATGCTGAATCTTGTGAAATTAATACTGCTTTGCTGAATCTTGTCATGAAAGATCCGTTCTCCGGCCTTCCTAGTGAAGATGCCGCTAACCATCTTAATAGCTTCGTTGATTTGTGTGACATGCAAAAGAAGAAAGATGTCGATAATGATATTGTTAAATTGAAGCTATTTCCTTTTTCGCTTAGAGATCGTGCTAAAGCTTGGTTTTCGTCTTTGCCTAAAAATAGTATTGATTCATGGAACAAGTGCAAAGATGCTTTTATCTCTAAGTATTTTCCTCCTGCTAAGATCATCTCTCTTAGAAACGATATTATGAATTTTAAGCAACTTTATCATGAACATGGGAGAGAATGAAATTAATGATACGTAATTGCCCTACTCATGGTTTAAATTTGTGGATGATTGTTCAGAATTGTTATGTCGGATTGAATTTTTCTTCTAGAAATCTTTTAGATTCGGCGCGGGAGGCACTTTTATGGAAATCACTTTAGGAGAAGCTACTAAACTCCTAGATAATATTATGGTTAATTATTCTCAATGGCATACTGAAAGATCTACTAAAAAGGTGCATGCGATAGAAGAAATTAATGTTTTGTGTGGAAAGATGGATGAACTTATGAAATTATTTGCTAATAAGAGTGTTTCTTCTGATCCTAATGATATGCCCTTGTCTACTTTGATTGAGAATAATAATGAATCTATGGATGTGAATTTTGTTGGTAGGAACAATTTTGGTAACAACGCGTATAGAGGAAATTTCAATCCTAGGCCTTATCCTAGTAATCCCTCTAATAATTATGGTAATTCCTACAACCATTCTTATGGAAATTATAATAAGATTCCCTCTGATTTTGAATCTAATATTAAAGAATTTATGTCTTCGCAAAAGAATTTTAATGCTATGATTGAAGAAAAGTTTCTTAAGATTGATGATTTAGCTAGGAACGTTGATAGAATTGCTCTTGATGTTGATTCTTTGAAACTTAGATCTATTCCACCTAAGCATGATATCAATGAGTCTCTCAAATCCATGAGAATTTCCATTGACGAGTGCAAAGAAAGAACCGCTAGGATGCGTGCTAACAAAGATGCCTTTATAAAAGCGTGTTCTTCTAGTTCCTATGAAAATAATGATGAAGATCTAAAAGTTATTGATGTGTCCCCTATTAAATATTTGTTTTGCAATATGAATCTTAATAATGATGGGACTGAATATGATCCACCTTTACCTAGAAGGCGTTCTAAGAATTCGGAATTTGTTGATCTTGATGCTAAATTTGATAAAAGTGGGATTGAAGAAATTAAAACCCTAGATGTTGTAAACCCACTAGTATGGATTTCAAGGAATTTAATTATAAAAATTGCTCTTTGATTGATTGTATTTCCTTGTTGTAATCCGTGCTAAATTCTCCTCATGCTTATAGTCAAAATAAAGCGTTTACTAAACATATCGTTGATGCCTTGATGCAATCTTATGAAGAAAAACTTGAATTGGAAGTTTCTATCCCTAGAAAACCTTATGATGAGTGGGAAACAACTATTAAAATTAAAATTAAAAATTATGAGTTTTATGCTTTGTGTGATTTGGGTGCTAGTGTCTCTACTATTCCCAAAACTTTGTGTGATTTGCTAGATTTCCGTGATTTTGATGATTGCTCTCTAAACTTGCATCTTGTGGATTCCACTATTAAGAAACCTATGGGAAGAATTAATGATGTTCGTATTGTTGCAAATAGGAATTATGTGCCCGTAGATTTTATCGTTCTTGATATAGATTGCAATCCTTCTTGCCCTATTATTCTCGATAGACCTTTCCTTAGAACGGTTGGTGCAATTATTGATATGAAGGAAGGGAATATTAGATTCCAATTTCCATTAAAAAGTGGCATAGAACACTTCCCTAGAAAGAAAATAAAATTACCATATGAATCTATCATGAGAGCCACTTATGGATTGCCTACCAAAGATGGCAATACCTACTCTATTCTTGCTTGTTATGCCTAGCTAGGGGCGTTAAACGATAGCACTTGTTGGGAGGCAACCCAATTTTATTTTTATTCCTTGCTTTTTGCTCCTGTTTAGTAATAAATAATTTATCTAGCCTCTGTTTTAGTTGTGTTTTTTGTGTTAATTAGTGTTTGTGCCAAGTAGAACCATTGGGAAGACTTGGGGAAAGTCTTGTTGAACTTGCTGTAAAAATAGAAACTTTAGCGCTCACGAGAACTGCTGTCATTTTTATTTCGAGAGTGATATTTAGTTAATTATTTTTGAAGATGATTAATAGATAAATTCCTCACGTCCATAAATTTATTTTAGAATTTTTGGGGTTGCAGATCTTGCGCTAGCTACAGATTACTACAGATTGTTCTGTTTTTGACATATTCTGTTTTTCGTGTGTTGCTTGCTTATTTTGATGAATCTATGGCTATTAAAATAGTTTATAATCCATAGGGAAGTTGGAATACAGTAGGTATAACACCCATATAAATAAATAATGAGTTCATTACAGTACCTTGAAGTGGTCTTTTGTTTTCTTTCGCTAACGGAGCTCACGAGATCTTCTGCTTTAAGTTTTGTGTTGTGAAGTTTTCAAGTTTTGGGTAAAGATTTGATGGATTATGGAACAAGGAGTGGCAAGAGCCTAAGCTTGGGGATGCCCATTGCACCCCCAAGATAATCTAAGGACACCTAAAATCCAAAGCTTGGGGATGCCCCGGAAGGCATCCCCTCTTTCGTCTACTTCTATCGGTAACTTTACTTGGAGCTATATTTTTATTCACCACATGATATGTGTTTTGCTTGGAGCGTCTTTTATGATTTGAGTCTTTGCTTATTATTTTACCTCAATAATCCTTGCTGTACACACCTTTTGATAGAGCCATACATAATTTGGAATTTGATAGAATACTCTATGTGCTTCACTTATATCTTTTGAGTTATATAATTTTGCTCTAGTGCTTCACTTATATCTTTTAGAGCATGGTGGTGGATTTGTTTTATAGAAACTATTGATCTCTCATGCTTCACTTAGATTATTTTGAGAGTCTTAATAGCATGGTAATTTTCTTAATAATAATATGCTTGGTATTCAAGATTTGTAAAACTTTCTTTTGAGTGCGTTGAATACTAAGAAAAAAATTGATGCTTGATAATTGTTTTGAGATATGAGGATGGTGATATTAGAGTCATGCTAGTTGAGTAGTTGTGAATTTGAGAAATGCTTGTGTTAAAGTTTGTGATTCCCGTAGCATGCATGTATGGTGAACCGTTATGTGATGAAGTCGGAGCATGATTTATTTATTGATTGTCTTCCTTATGAGTGGCGGTCGGGGACGAGCGATGGTCTTTTCCTACCAATCTATCCCCCTAGGAGCATGCGCGTAATACTTTGCTTTCATAACTTCTAGATTTTTGCAATAAGTATATGAGTTCTTTATGACTAATGTTGAGTCCATGGATTATACGCACTCTCACCCTTCCACCTTTGCTAGCCTCTCTAATACCGCGCACTTTTCGTCGGTATCATACACCCACCAAATACCTTCCTCAAAACAGCCACCATACCTACCTATCATGGCATTTCCATAGCCATTCCGAGATATATTGTCATGCAACTTTCCACCGTTCCGTTCATTATGACACACTCCATCATTGTCATATTGCTAGCATGATCATGTAGTTGACATCGTATTTGTGGCAAAGCCACCGTTCATAATTCTTTCATACATGTCACTCTTGATTCATTGCATATCCCGGTACACTGCCGGAGGCATTCATATAGAGTCATATTTTGTTCTAAGTATTGAGTTGTAATTGTTGAGTTGTAAGAAAAACAAAAAGTGTGATGATTATCATTTTTAGAGCATTGTCCCAAGTGAGGAAAGGATGATGGAGACTATGATTCCCCCACAAGTCGGGATGAGACTCCGGACGAAAAAAAAGAGGCCATAAAAAAAGAGAAGGCCCAAACAAAAAAATGAGAGAAAAAGAGAGAAGGGACAATGTTACTATCCTTTTACCACACTTGTGCTTCAAAGTAGCACCATGATCTTCATGATAGAGAGTCTCTCATTCTGTCACTTTCATATACTAGTGGGAATCTTTCATTATAGAATCTGGCTTGTATATTCCAATGATGGGCTTCCTCAAAACGCCCTAGGTCTTCGTGAGCAAGCGAGTTGGATGCACACCCACTTAGTTTCTTTTGTTGAGCTTTCATATACTCACAACTCTAGTGCATCTGTTGCATGGCAATCCCTACTCACTCACATTGATATCTATTGATGGGCATCTCCATAGCCCGTTGATATGCCTAGTTGATGTGAGACTATCTTCTCCCTTTTTGTCTTCTCCACAACCACCATTCTATTCCACATATAGTGCTATATCCATGGCTCACGCTCATGTATTGCGTGAAGATCGAAAAAGTTTTGAAAATTTCAAAAGTATGAAACAATTGCTTGGCTTGTCATCGGGGTTGTGCATGATTTAAATACTTTGTGTGGTGAAGATAGAGCATAGCCAGACTATATGATTTTGTAGGGATAGCTTTCTTTGCCATGTTATTTTGAGAAGACATAATTGCTTTGTTAGTATGCTTGAAGTATTATTATTTTTATGTCAACATGAACTTTTGTCTTGAATCTTTTGAATCTGAATATTCATACCACAATTAAGAAGATTTACATTGAAATTATGCCAAGTAGCACTCCGCATCAAAAATTCTGTTTTTATCATTTACCTACTCGAGGACGAGCAGGAATTAAGCTTGGGGATGCTTGATACGTCTCCAATGTATCTATAATTTTTGATTGCTCCATGCTATATTATCTACTATTTTGGACATTATTGGGCTTTATTATCCACTTTTATATTATTTTTGGGACTAACCTATTAACCGGAGGCCCAGCCCAGAATTGCTGTTTTTTGCCTGTTTTAGGGTTTCGAAGAAAAGGAATATCAAACGGAGTCCAAACGGAATGAAACCTTAGGAAACGTGATTTTCTCATCAGATAAGATCCAGGAGACTTGGACCCTCCATCAAGAAAGCCACGAGGCGGTCACGAGGGTGGAGGGCGCCCCCCCCCTAGGGCGCGCCCCCTGCCTCGTGGGCCCCTCGAAGCTCCACCGACATACTTCTTCCTCCTATATATATCCATGTACCCCCAAATGATCAGGGACGGAGCCAAAACCTAATTCCACCGTCGCAACTTTTTGTATCCACGAGATCCCATCTTGGGGCCTATTCCGGTGCTCCGCCGGAGGGGGCATCGATCACGGAGGGCTTCTACATCATCATCCAAGCCCCTTCGATGAAGTGTGAGTAGTTTACTTCAGACGTACGGGTCCATAGCTAGTAGCTAGATTGCTTCTTCTCTCTTTTTGGATCTCAATACAATGTTCTCCCCCTCTCTCGTGGAGATCTATTCGATGTAATCTTCTTTTTGCGGTGTGTTTGTTGAGACCGATGAATTGTGGGTTTATGATCAAGTCTATCTATGAATAATATTTGAATCTTCTCTGAATTCTTTTATGTATGATTTGTTATCTTTGCAAGTCTCTTCGAATTATCAGTTTGGTTTGGCCTACTAGATTGGTTGTTCTTGCCATGGGAGAAGTGCTTAGCTTTGGGTTCGATCTTGCGGTGTCCTTTCGTAGTGACAGAAGGGGCAGCAAGGCACGTATTGTATCGTTGCCATCGAGGATAACAAGATGGGTTTTTTTATCATATTGCATGAAACTATCCCTCTACATCATGTCATCTTGCTTAAGGCGTTACTCTGTTTTTAACTTAATACTCTAGATGCATGTTGGATAGCGGTCGATGAGTGGAGTAATAGTAGTAGATGCAGAATCGTTTCGGTCTACTTGTCTCGGACGTGATGCCTATATACATGATCATACCTAGATATTCTCATAACTATGCTCAATTCTGTCAATTGCTCAACAGTAATTTGTTCACCCACCGTAGAATACTTATGCTCTTGAGAGAAGCCCACTAATGAAACCTATGGCCCCCGGGTCTCTTTCTCATCATATTAATCTCCATCACTTTATTGTTGCTTTGCTTTTACTTTGCTTTTACTTTTTACTTTGCATCTCTATACCAAAAATACCAAAAATATTATTTATCATCTCTATCAGATCTCACTTTCGTAAGTGACCGTGAAGGGATTGACAACCCCTAAGCACGTTGGTTGCGTTGAGCTATTATTTTTGTGTAGGTACGAGGGACTCATGCGTAGCCTCCTACTGGATTGATACCTTGGTTCTCAAAAACTGAGGGAAATACTTACGCTACTTTGTTGCATCATCCTCTCCTCTTCGGGGAAATCCAACGCAGTGCTCAATAGGTAGCAAGAAGAATTTCTGGCGCCGTTGCCGGGGAGGTTCACGCAAGTCAAGATTTGACTCCCGACAACGAGCCATTTCTGGCGCCGTTGCCGGGGAGTCTGCGCAAAAGTCAACATACCAAGTACCCATCACAATCCCTATCTCCCGCATTACATTATTTGCCATTTGCCTCTCGTTTTCCTCTCCCCCCAATTCACCCTTGCCGTTTTATTCGCCCTCTCTCTCTCTATCCTCCCTCTCTATTTGCCTCTTTTGCTTGTGTGTTAGTTTGCTTGTTTGTCGCGATGGCTCAAGATAATACTAAATTGTGTGACTTCACCAATACCAACAACAATGATTTCCTTAGCACTCCGATTGCTCCTCTTACCGATGTTGAATCTTGTGAAATTAATATTGTTTTGCTGAATCTTGTCATGAAAGATCTGTTCTCCGGCCTTCCTAGTGAAGATGCCGCTACCCATCTTAATAGCTTCGTTGATTTGTGTGACATGCAAAAGAAGAAAGATGTCGATAATGATATTGTTAAATTGAAGCTATTTCCTTTTTCGCTTAGAGATCGTGCTAAAGCTTGGTTTTCGGCTTTGCCTAAAAATAGTATTAATTTTATGTTGACATAGAGTGGGACTAATGCCCTTAAGATCATCAAGAGTATACCCAATAGAAGCACGGTGCTTCTTCAGAGTTTTCAATCATCTCTCTTCCTCATGCTCTGAAAGGTTAGCACTAATAATAACAGGATATATATTTTTCTCATCAAGATAAGCATATTTAAGAGTATTAGGTAACAGTTTAAGCTCAAACACGGGATCATCCTTGGGTGGAGGAGGATCCCCTAGGATTTCAACAGGTAAATTGTTTTTCAGAATAGGTTCCTGTTTAAAGAATACTTCATCTAATTCCCTTCTTCCATTCATAAACATATCATTTTCATGGTCTAGCAAGTATTGTTCTAAAGGATCACTAGGAGGTACAACAATAGAAGCAAGACCAATAATTTCATCCTTACTAGGTAATTCTTCTTCATGGTGTTGTCTACTAAATTTAGAAAAATTAAATTCATGAGTCATATCATCTAAACCGATAGTAACAACATCCCTTTTGCAATCTATGGTAGCATTAACAGTATTTAAGAAGGGTCTACCAAATATAATGGGACAAAAGCTATCTTGTGGGGAACCAAGAACAAGAAAATCAGCAGGATATTTAGTTTTCCCACACAAGACTTCAACATCTCTAACAATTCCCATTTGTGAAATAGTATCTCTATTGGCAAGTTTAATTGTGACATCAATATCTTCTAACTCAATAGGTGCAATATCATGCATAATTTCTCTATATAGATCAATAGGTATTGCACTAGCACTGGCACCCATATCACATAAGCCATGATAACAATGATCTCCTATTTTAACACAAATAACAGGCATGCCTACCACTGGTCTAGGTTTATCTTTAGCACAAGGTTTAGCAATTCTAGCAGTTTCATCACAGAAATAAATAACATGCCCATCAATATTATCAGCCAAGAGATCTTTAACAATAGCAATAGTAGGTTCAACTTTAACTTGCTCGGGAGGTGTATATGTTCTAATATTGCTTTTATGAACCACAGTTGAGCTTTAGCATGATCTTTTATCCTAACAGGGAAAGGTGGTTTCTCAACATAAGAAGTAGGAACAATAGGATCATTATAAGTGATAGTCTTTTCTTCAACTTTAATAGGTGCAGCTACTTTTACTTCTATGGGAGGATGATATTTAAACCACTTCTCCTTGGGGAGATCAACATAAGTAGCAAAATATTCACAGAAAGAAGCTACTATCTCAGAGTCAAGTCCATATTTAGTGCTAAATTTACGGAAAACACGGGTATCCATAAAAGATTTAACACAATCAAACTTAGGTGTCATACCTGACTCCTTACCTTTGTCGAGGTCCCAATCTTCAGAGTTGCATTTAATTCTTTCCAATAAATCCCATTTGAATTCAATAGTCTTCGTCATAAAAGAGCCAGCACAAGAAGTATCGAGCATGGTGCGATTGTTATCAGAAAGCCGAGCATATAAATTTTGAATAATCATCTCTCTTGAGAGCTCATGATTGGGGCATGAATATAACATTGATTTAAGCCTCCACCAAGCTTGAACGATGCTTTCTCCTTCGCGAGGCCAAAAATTATATATATAATTGCGATCACGATGAACAAGATGCATAGGATAAAACTTCTGATGAAATTCCAACATCAATCGTTTGTATTTCCATGACCCCGTATCATCACATAGCCTATACCATGTCAATGCATCTTCCTTCAAAGATAAAGGGAAGACCTTCTTCTTAATAACATCTCCGGGTACACCTGCAAGCTTAAATAATCCACAAACTTCATCCACATATATTAGGTGCTCATCAGGATGCGTTGTTCCGTCTCCTGCAAAAGGATTAGCTAGCAGTTTTTCTATCATACCCGAAGGGATTTCAATGCAGACATTTTCATTTTCAGTAGGTTTAGTAGGTTGAGGAGCAACTCTTTTCTCTACTGGTCGGGGTGAAGATACCCCGAACAAGCCCCTCAGAGGATTACTTTCCATAGTAACAAGTGACAGTAAATTTGAGCACACTATATAAATTTTCCTTACCAAATTCCACCTACCAAAGGCGCTTCACTCCCCGGCAACGGCGCCAGAAAAGAGTCTTGATGACCCACAAGTATAGGGGATCTATCATAGTCCTTTCGATAAGTAAGAGTGTCGAACCCAATGAGGAGCAGAAGGAAATGATAAGTAGTTTCCAGCAAGGTATTCTCTGCAAGTACTGAAATAAGTGGTAACAGATAGTTTTGTGATAGGATAATTTGTAACGAGCAACAAGTAACAAAAGTAAATAAAGTGCATAAAGGTGGCCCAATCCTTTTTGTAGCAAAGGACAAGCCTGGACAATCTATTATATAGAGAAAAGCGCTCCCGAGGACACATGGGAATATCGTCAAGCTAGTTTTCATCACGTTCATATGATTCGCGTTTGGTACTTTGATAATTTGGTATGTGGGTGGACCGGTGCTTGGGTACTGTCCTTACGCAGACAAGCATCCCACTTATGATTAACCTCTATTGCAAGCATCCGCAACTACAACAAAAGTATTAAGGTAAACCTAACCATAGCATGAAACATATGGATCCAAATCAGCCCCTTACGAAGCAACGCATAAACTAGGGTTTAAGCTTCTGTCACTCTAGCAACCATCATCTACTTATTACTTCCCAATGCCTTCCTCTAGGCCCAAATAATGGTGAAGTGTTATGTAGTCGACGTTCACATAACACCACTAGAGGAGAGACAACATACATCTCATCAAAATATCGAATGAATACCAAATTCACATGACTACTAATAGCAAGACTTGTCCCATGTCCTCAGGAACAAACGTAACTACTCACAAAGCATAATCATGTTCATAATCAGAGGGGTATTAATATGCATATAGAATCTGAACATATGATCTTCCACCAAATAAACCAACTAGCATCAACTACAAGGAGTAATTAACACTACTAGCAACCTACTAGTACCAATCCTGGACTTGGAGACAGGAATTGGATACAAGAGATGAACTAGGGTTTTGAGAGGAGATGGTGCTGGTGAAAATGTTGATGGAGATTGCCCTCTCCCGATGAGAGGAGCGTTGGTGATGACGATGGCGATGATTTCCCCCTCCCGGAGGGAAGTTTCCCCGGCAGAACAGCTCTGCTGGAGCCCTAGATTGGATCCGCCAAGGTTCCGCCTCGTGGCAGCGGAGTTTCGTCCGAGGAGATGGCTTATGATTTTTTCCTCATCGAAAGACTCCATATAGCAGAAGATGGTCATCGGAGGGCCACCAGGGGGCCCACGAGGTAGGGGGCGCGCCTAGGGGGTAGGGCGCGCCCCCCACCCTCATGGGCAGGGTGTGGCCCCCCTGGTGAACTTCTTGCGCTCAGTATTTTTTATATATTCTGAAAACGCCTTCCGTGAAGTTCCAGGACTTTTGGAGCTGTGTAGAATAGGTCTCTAATATTTGCTCCTTTTCCAGCCCAGAATCCCAGCTGCCGGCATTCTCCCTCTTTATGTAAACCTTGTAAAATAAGAGAGAATAGACATAAGTATTGTGACATAATGTGTAATAACAGCCCATAATGCAATAAATATCGATATAAAAGCATGATGCAAAATGGACGTATTAGTCGCCTTGATGTTTTGAACATACAGCCAGGTTATCCTACGAGTCACACCTGTCCATAGGATTTCTAAAACAAGTGAAGACATGAAAAAACAAAGAATGGAAACGATGTATGGACAGTCGTAAGGAGGTACTTGGAAGCAACATTGTGCGAAAGGCAAGAATTAGAGACGGGATAATCTCCATTCTCCATAATGGAGAGTCAGGGCCTGTCTTGTTTTATGCTATTTTACCTAAGAGAAGGTAGTAGGTCCTAGTTAATAATACTCATGATCATGTGCTAAGAACAACTAAGTAGGATAGGTTAGATGACTATGATGATGATGTGGTATCGAGTAGAAGTTGTATGATCGATGATGATGAGTATGACTTGTTATTATGATACCAATGATGAGTTATTTATTATTATGATCGATGATGCATGATGCTAAGTTGTTATATGAGCATGATGAGTTATTATTATTATTATTATTATTATATCAGTAGGTGAAATGAACATGGATTAGATTCAAGTGGAGCCAACATGTGGTGCACATCGAAATTACTACTAATCCAAACTAGATCAAGTTTGGATTACAGTAGTACTTTCGACATGCACCACATGTTGCCTCCACTTGAATCTACTCCACGTTCATTTCACCCACTGTTATATATATTAAGTAATCATGGTCATAAAATCATATGATGAAAGTATTGTATATAAAACCGCACAACGAAAATAAGTTGTATTTTTAAAAAATATAGGAAAAGTTAGCAGTAGTGCTTTTTAGAACCAAAGGAAAGCGCTACTACTAACTAGGTATAGCAGGAGCGCTCCCTCTCCAGCGCTACTGCTACTAGTTAGCTGTAGCGCCTTAGTGGTAGCGCTGGTACCAGCGCTACTACTAGCTATAAAACAACCGCTACTACTAGGGTTTTCCCTAGTAGTGTTGATGACTAATGTTTTCCCCCAAGGAGTAACCAGTCTGCAGTATGCTGATGACACTCTCCTATTTTTGGAAAATAACCTGGACTCAGCCAAAAACTTGAAATGGCTTTTATCTTGTTTTGAACAAATGTCTGGGCTTAGAATTAACTTCCATAAATGTGACATGATCCCCATTAATGTTCTAGAGGAAGAGGCTCATATGGTAGCTCAAGCCCTGTCTTGTGGGCTTGGGTCTTTTCCTCTAAAATACCTGGGGTTTCCTCTACACTACACAAAGCTTAGAAGAGAGGATCTACAACCTGTGGTTGACAAGGTGCTGAAAAGAGCTGTTGGGTGGAGAGGTAGATTATTAGGATATGAAAAGAAGTTGGTGCTGGTTCAATGCTGCCTAGCTAGTATTCCCACATATCTAATGAGTATGATCAAATTCCCCAAATGGGCTATTAATTTTATCAACACACAGATGGCTCACTGTTTTGGGGATAATTATGAGGGGCACCACAAATATCATCTTGCTAACTGGGGCCTAGTTACCCAAAAAGCAATATGGTGGCTTGGGGATGCCAAATATTGCTGAGATGAACTTAAGTCTGCTAGCTTCTTGGGTTTATAAATTCCATAATGGTGAGAATAAGATGTGGAAACAGATAATTGACTCTAAATATAGAGCCAATAATTCCAATATCTTCTCTTGCCCAGATAGCAACTCTTCTCCTTTTTGGAAAGGGGTTTTGTGGGCTGCTAAAGCTGCCATACATGGATATCAATGGAAGGTGGGCAATGGTAAGAGAGTCAAGTTTTGGGAGGACCACTGGTTTGGGTCATGTAGCTTGGCTATCCAATTTTGGGAACTATATAGCATAGCTAATGAGCACAATCAAGTTATTGCTGATTTGTGGGATGGAGTGAACCTTAAAATCATATTTAGGAGATGTGTGGATAGCAGGTTGCTTCACCTATGGTTTGATCTGTTGAGTATTGCACAATCTGTCATCTTGAGTGATGAAGATGATGCATTAATTTGGAAACTAGAATATAATGGTAAATGTTTTGTTAGATCTATGTATGCTATGATAAATTTTAGGGGCATTAGCCCAGTTCATATAACTGATGTGTGGAAAATCCATGTCCCTCCAAATTTCATATATTTTTGTGGCTAATGGCGCACAATAAGTTGTTGGTTAGAGGGAATCTTATAAAGAGACATCATTTAAATGACCTCACATGTTTGTTTTGCTCTAAATATGAAACAATCAACCACATGTTCTTTGAATGTGATGTGGCTATGGAGGTCTGGAGAAATATTCACTCCATATCAGGGTGTGTTCCCCTGCCCACCTTTGATAAGGTGGCATGTATGTGGGGAAAGAATAATAACCTACAAGCTGAAAATCTAATTGTATCAGCTACTCTCTAGGCTATCTGGAGATGTAGGAATGATTTGTGTTTTAATAACACAACCTGGATGGGTGTGCAGGTGATACTGAAGAGGATTGCAGGTTTCTGCAACCTTTGGAAGATCCTCTGCAAAGGAAGTGCAAAAGAGCGCGTCGAGGAGATAGCTGTGGCTATGTGGGAGGCTGCAAGAAGACCACCGCTGCTGCTCTGGCCAGAGCCAGGCTGAAGAAGAATGAGCTTTGGCTGCAATATTCCCTGCAAAAGTTGGGTGGGTGGATGGATGCGTACAAGAGGGTGATTGATACGTCTCCAACGTAGCTATAATTTTTGATTGTTCCATGCTGTTATATTATCAATCTTGAATGTTTTAAAATCATTTTATATCATTTTTGGTACTAACCTATTGACATAGTGCCAAGTGCCAGTTCATGTTTTTTTCGTGTTTTTTACATCGCAGAAAATCAATATCAGACGGAGTCCAAATGCCACGAAACTTTACGGAGATTTTTTATGGACCAGAAGGAACATGTTGGGCCCTGGTTGCAACTGGGGGGAGTCCCGAGGAGGGGACAGCCCACCAGGGCACGCCAGGAGGCCCAGGCACGCCCTGGTGGGTTTTGCCCACCTCGGGTGCCCCCCAGACCGCCTATTTGCTCTATAAATACCCCAAAAATCCCAAAACCCTAGGGGAGTCGACGAAATATTCATCCAGCCGCCGCAGAGTCCAGAACCACCAGATCCAATCTA
Source organism: Triticum urartu (assembly GCF_056163025.1). NCBI lineage: Eukaryota > Viridiplantae > Streptophyta > Magnoliopsida > Poales > Poaceae > Triticum > Triticum urartu. Next base: position 75,365,592 of record NC_141874.1, read on the forward strand.
GACACCATCTCGGATGGGGTTCACCACCTCCATTGGTGCCTCTCCGATGATGCGTGAGTAGTTCTTTGTAGACCTTTGGGTCCATAGTTAGTAGCAAGATGGCTTCATCTCTCTCTCTTGATTATCAATACAACGGTCTCTTGGAGATCCATATGATGTAACTCTTTTTGCGGTGTGTTTGTTGGGATCGATGAACTACGTGTTTATGATCAGATCTATCTTTTTATATCCATGAAAGTTATTTGAGTTTCTTTGATCTCTTATATGCATGATTTCTTATAGCCTCGTATTTCTTCTCTGATAATTGGGTTTTGTTTGGCCAACTTGGTCTATTTATCTTGCAAGGGGAAGAGGTGCTTTGTAGTGGGTTCGATCTTACGGTGCTTGATCCCAGTGACAAAAGGGGAATCGACACGTATGTATCGTTGCTACTAAGGATAAAACGATGGGGTCTATCTCTACATAGATAGATCTTGTCTACATCATGTCATCATTCTTATTGCATTACTCCATTTCTCCATGAACTTAATACACTAGATGCATGCTGGATAGCGGTCGATGTGTGGAGTAATAGTAGTAGATGCAGGCAGGAGTCAGTCTACTAATCTTGGACGTGATGCCTATATAATGATCATTGCCTGGATATCATCATAATTATTTGAAGTTCTATCAATTTCCCAACAGTAATTTGTTCACCCACCGCTTTGCTATTTTTCTCGAGAGAAGCCACTAGTGAAACCTATGGCCCCCGGGCCTCTTTCTCATATTATTTGCCTTTGCGATCTACTTTTATTTGCTTTTATTTTCAGATCTATTAATCTAAAACCCCAAAAATACTTTGCTGCAATTTATTTTATTTGGCGTTCGATCTATCAATATTTACAACTTTCTCTCGTCCACGTGCCATTTCTGGCGTTGTTACCCGAAAGGGATTGGCAACCCCTTTAACACGTCGGGTTGCGAGTGGTTGTTATTTGTGTGAAGGGGTTGTTTACATTGTGTTGCTTGGTTCTCCTACTGGTTTGATAACCTTGGTTTCATATCTGAGGGAAATACCTATCGCCGATGTGCTGCATCATCCCTTCCTCTTTGGGGAAATACCGACGTAGCTTCAAGCGACATCAAAAGGAATTTCTGGCGTCGTTGCCAGGGAGGATCTTCAACAATACCAGGTTCCTAATCACAAATATCATCTCCTTGCAATTTACATTATTTTCCATTTGCCTCTCATTTTCCTCTCCCCCACTTCACAAAAAATTACCGTTTTATGCGCCTCTCTTTTTCGTTCGACGTTTTCTTGCCGGATCTGTTTTTGAGTGCACTCTTGTTGTAGAGTCATCATGACTCAAGAGAACACCAAATTATGTGATTTCTCAAATACCAACAACAATGATTTTATCGGCACTCCGCTTGCTCCTCCCGCCACTAATGCGGAGACTTGTGATATTAATATTGCTTTGATGAATCTTGTTATGAAAGACAAATTTTCCGATACTCCTAATGAGGATGTCACGTCCCATCTTAATACCTTCGTGGAATTATGCGATATGCAAAAGAAAAAAGATGTGGACAATGATGTGGCTAAGATGAAATTATTTCCGTTTTCCTTGCATGATTCTGCAAAAATTTGGTTCTCTTCTTTGCATCGCAATAGTATTGATTCTTGGAATAAGTGCAAAGATGCTTTTATCACTAAGTATTTTCCTCCCGCAAAAATTATTTCCCTTAGAACACAGATCATGAATTTCAAGCAACTTGAACAGGAGCATGTTGCACAATCTTGGGAAAGGATGAAAATGATGCTAAGCAATTGCCCAACTCATGGGTTAAATCTTTGGATGATCATACAAATTTTTTATGCGGGGTTGAATTTTGTTTCTCGTAATCTTTTAGATTCCACCGCGGGTGGTATTTTTATGGAAATTACTTTGGGTGATGACACCAAATTGCTTGATAATATTATGGCAAATTACTCGCAATGGCATACCGAAAGAGCTCCTACTAGTAAAAAAGTTAATTCGGTTGAAGAAATTTCTTCTTTGAGTGAAAAAGTTGATGCTCTTGTGAAATTGGTTGCTAGTAGAAGTGCTCCTATTGATCTTAATGATATGCCTTTGTATACTTTGATTGAGCAAAATAGTGATGCCATAGATGTGAATTTTATCTCTCGAAATAATTTCAACAATGCTTATAGAGGTAATTTTAATCCTAGGACTTTTCCTAGTAATTCCTCTAATAATTATGGTAATTCCTATGGAAATCAATCTTATAATAATAATAATAATAATAGGAACACCTCTGATCTTGAGAATAATATTAAATAATTTATCAACACTCAAAAAGTTTTCAACACTTCCATAGAAGAAAAGTTGAGTAAGATTGATGATTTATCTAGAAGTGTTGATAGAATTGCTCATGATTTGGAAAATCTCAAGATGAAATTTTTTGTGCCTAAAGTAGATGAATCAATTAAAGCTCTTTATGTTTCTATGGATGAAAGTAAGAAAATAACTGCTATGCTTAGAGCTAAAAGAGAATTTTTAGAAAAAGCTTTTTCTAGTGATTTCTTTTGCAAAAGTGATAAAGATCTTAAAATGATTGGTGTTTCTTCTATTGATTCCTTGTTTAGTAAAGTTAAGATTGGTGAAAAAGGGACTAGAGAAGAGTCAACTTTAGGTAGAAGGTGTCCCAATATTTTGGAGGGTGAAAATCTTGTTGAAAAAATTGATGAAAGTGGTTTGGAGAGGTCAAAACTTTAGCTAGTGATGTACCCACTCTTTTGGATTACAAATACTTTAATTATGATAGTTGCTCTTTGATTGATTGTATTTCTTTGTTGCAATCCATGATAAATTCACCCCATGCTTATGAAAAAAATAAAGCTTTTACTAAACATATTGTTGATGCTATGATGAAAGCTCTTGAAGAAAAATTGGAATTAGATGTTTCAATTCCTAGAAAATTGCATGATGAATGGGAACCTACTATCAAATTCAAGATTAAAAATTATGAGTGTTTTTCTTTGTGTGACTTGGGTGCTAGTGTTTCTACAATTCCAAAATCTTTATGTGATGTGCTTGGTCTTACTAATCTTATGTTCTTTGAATTTGCACTTGGCGGATTCTACTATTAAAAAGCCTATGGGAAGAATTAATGATGTTCTTATTCTTGCAAATAGGAATTACGTGCCCATAGATTTTATTGTTCTTGATATTGATTGCAATCCGTCTTGTCCAATTATTCTTGGTAGACCATTTTTATGCACTATCGGTGTCGTGGTTGATATGAAAGAAGGCAATATTAAGTTCCAATTTCCTTTGAGGAAGGGTATGGAAAACTTTCCTAGAACTAGAATTAAGCCACCTTATGAATCAATCATGAGGGCATCTTATGGATCTCGAACCAAAGATAGCAAAACTTAGATCCTTGCCTTATGCCTAGCTAAGGGTATAAAACTATAACGCTTGTTGGGAGGCAACCCAATGAATAAATTTTGTTTTGATTTTTTTCTTCCTGTTTCTGTGTGTTAGCACAATTATGCTACTGTTATGATTGTGTTTTTTATGTTTTATTTAGTGTTTGTGCCAAGTAAAGCCTTTAGGATCTTCTTGGGTGATAGTTGTTTGATCTTGCTGAAAAAACAAAAACTTTTACGCTCACGAAATTAATTTTCATTTTTTAAAAGAGAGCGATAAAATACCCATTCTAATTGAAGTAGATAAATATACAAATTTCTCAGGCCATCCTAATTTTTCAGAATTTTTGGAGTTGCAGAAGTTTTCGAAATAGTCAGAATTCTACAGACTGTTCTGTTTTGACAGATTCTGTTTTCTTTGTGTTGTGTGCTTATTTTGATGGATCTATGGTTTTCTTTGATGAGTTTTGGCCATAGAAAAGTTGGAATACAGTAGATATAATACAAAAACAAAATGTGAATTGGTTTGATACAGCACTTATAGTAGTGATTTATTATCTTATACTAACGGATCTCACGAAGGTTTTGTTGAGTTTTGTGTGATTGAAGTTTTCAAGTTTTGGGTTATCTTGAAGGAAGGATGGAATAGCCTAAGCTTGGGGATGCCCCGACATCCCAAGCTATTATTCAAAAATGAGCAACCAACTAAGCTTGGGGATGCCCCGAGTGGCATCCCCGCTTTCTTCCAACGATCATCGGTATTTTACTTGAAACTATATTTTTATTCGTCACATGATATGTGTTTTGCTTGGAGCGTATTGTATTATATGAGTTTTTGCTTGTTTTATTTTGTGTTTGAAGTCATCAATCCTGGCTAGACACACCTATTTGAGAGAGCCAAAATTATGTCATGACTTGTTAGAATTGCTCTCTATGCTTCACTTAAATTTTTATGAGCAATGGACTTGCTCTAGTGCTTCACTTATATCTTTTTGAGCACGATGTGCTTTGGTATTTTTGAAGAAATGCTCTCTTGCTTCACTTAGATTTATTTGAGAGTTAGTAAAATTTTCAAGAAATTCTCTCTTGCTTCACTGAAATTAATTTGAGAGAAAGAAAAATATATTATGCTGATGATCTTCACTTATATTTGTTGGAGCTTGTCAAAAGCAATACATGAAAATTAGTCCCAAAGTGATAGATATCAAGGAAGGATATAATAAAAACTTTCATGAAGATCATTGGACAAAATAAACTTGATTCTTAGTAATAGTTTTGAGATATGATGATGTGATATGTGAGTCATCTTGATGAGTAATTATGCTTTATTAAGAATATTGGTGTTAAGGTTTGTGATTCCCTATGTAAGTACGAAAGTCAATAATCATGCAATGAAATTATATCATACTTTTGGTGCATTATTCGGTGTTATTTATGCTTAATGCTTGCTTATGAGATTATCTGTTTTTTTAGTTGGTCGCTTCCCAATCTTTTGCTAGCATTCATTTTGCACTAAGTATGATCACTACTTCTGCATCCAAAAACCTTTAACCCAGTTTTGCCACATGAGTCCACTATATCTACCTATATGCGGTATTCTTTAGCCGTCCTAAGCAAATTTGCATGTGCCATCTCTAATTTTCAAAATAAACTTCTCTTTTGTGTGTTTGTTTTGCTCGCGGAGCGGTGAGGGGTGGCTAATATTTTCCATGCTAGATGTGTTATTCTCAAGACGATTGTTTATTCACTTGTCATTGCACGAGAGTAAGGAAAAGGTATTAGGGATGCCAAGTCCCGAAATGCAAAAAAATGAATGTTGTCAAATAATAAATTCCTTGGAAAGTGTTGGTATGGAGGGCATCCGTGGATACGGTTAGCCATGGAAAGTGAAAGTTATGGTGGAAAAGGAAATAAACTTTATTTTCTGTTTGGGAACCGCCTATGATATATCTATGCATGGAAAGTATTGGGAACTCTAAGTTGTTTTCGTTGGTGGGATGGATACATCTCTCAAAATGTTTTTATCTCTAAGTTTTTTGCTTTGAGCTCTGGCACCTCTACAAATCCCTGCTTCCCTCTGCGAAGGGCCTTTCTTTTACTTTATGCAATTTTTATTTCGAGTCTCCATCTTCTCTTATAAAAGCACCAACTAGGAGGCAACATGATCGTACTTAAGTATTGGGTGTAGCTAATATTCGAGTGTGTTTCATGAATGGATCGATGTTTGAGCATGATGGGCTAGGGATAGCTTATTTTAGTGTTGATATTTTAAAAGACATGGTTGCTTGTTGATATGCTTGAGTATCTAAATTATCATGTCAAAACTAGACTATTGCTTTGAACAACTAAAAGTCCAATTGTCCATGCTATAAAGAAAGAAATATGATATGACATGGTAGGCAACATTCCACATCAAAAATTCTGTTTTTATCACTTACCTACTCAAGGACGAGTAGGAGTTAAGCTTGGGGATGCTGATACGTCTCCAACGTATCTATAATTTTTTATTGTTCCATGCTGTTATATTACCAATCTTGGATGTTTTATAGTCATTTTTGGTACTAACCTATTGACATAGTGCCAAGTGTCAATTCCTGTTTTTCCATGTTTTTTACGTTGCAGAAAATCAATATCAGACGGAGTCCAAATGCCACAAAACTTTATGGAGATTTTTTATGGACCACAAGGAACATGTTGGGCCCTAGTTGCACCTGGGGGAGTCCTGAGGATAGGACAACCCACTAGGGCGTGCCAAGAGGCCCAGGCGCGCCCTGGTGGGTTCTGCCCACCTCAGGTGCCTCCCGGACCGCCTCTTTGCTCTATAAATACCCAAAAAATCCCAGAACCCTAGGGGAGTGGACGAAATATTCATCCAGCCGCCGCAAAGTCCGGAACCACCAGATCCAATCTAGACACCATCTCGGGTCCATAGTTCTTTGTAGACCTTCGGGTCCGTAGTTAGTAGCTAGATGGCTTCATCTCTCTCTCTTGATTCTCAATACAATGGTCTCTTGGAGATCCATATGATGTAACTCTTTTTGCGGAGTGTTTGTTGGGATCGATGAACTACGAGTTTATGATCAGATCTATCTTTTTATATCCATGAAAGTTATTTGAGTTTCTTTGATCTCTTATATGCATGATTGCTTATAGCCTCGTATTTCTTCTCCGATAATTGGGTTTTGTTTGGACAACTTGATCTATTTATCTTGCAAGGGGAAGAGGTGTTTTGTAGTGGGTTCGATCTTACGATGCTTGATCCTAGTGACAGAAGGGGAACCGACACGTATATATCGTTGCTATTAAGGATAAAACGATGGGGTCTATATCTACATAGATAGATCTTGTCTACATCATGTCATTGTTCTTATTGCATTACTCCGTTTCTCGATGAACTTAATACACTAGATGCATGTTGGATAGTGGTCGATGTGTGGAGTAATAGTAGTAGATGAAGGCAGGAGTCGGTCTACTAATCTTGGACGTGATGCCTATATAATGATCATTGCATGGATATCGTCATAATTATTTGAAGTTCTATCAATTTCCCAACAGTAATTTGTTCACCCACCGCTTTGCTATTTTTCTCGAGAGAAGCCACTAGTGAAACCTATGGCCCCCAGGCCTCTTTCTCATATTATTTGCCTTTGCGATCTACTTTTATTTGCTTTTATTTTCAGATCTATTAATCTAAAACCCCAAAAATACCTTGCTGCAATTTATTTTATTTGGCGTTCGATCTATCAATATTTACAACTTTCTCTCGTCCACGTGCCATTTCTGGCGTTGTTACCCGAAAGGGATTGGCAACCCCTTTAACACGTCGGGTTGCGAGTGGTTGTTATTTGTGTGAAGGGGTTATTTACATTGTGTTGTTTGGTTCTCCTACTGGTTTGATAACCTTGGTTTCATATCTGAGGGAAATACCTATCGCCGATGTGCTGCATCATCCCTTCCTCTTTGGGGAAATACCGACGTAGCTTCAAGCGACATTAGTGATCACAAATGGTTAAAATAGCTTCCTACTACCTTCCCATGGCAGGGTGTGCCAGCAGTTTCTCATCTGTCTTTAGACTTGGTCAGTTAGAAATGTTTTAAGTTTTTGATTTCTGAAACCATGTCGGAGGGATGACCCAATGACCTCCTGCGGTCTGTAATAATTTATGTACTCGGTGGATTTTGTTTTCTTATGAAAATGGAACCGGAGCTAGAGCCCTTATCTTCTAAAAAATATGTCTGGTATGAAGCACTTCGGCCATGAATTTTTTTTACAACTAACGTTGTCATCAGAAAAGAAAAGGCAAACCCTAGAAAAAACTGAAATTTACCATATGAAAAGAAAGTTGTCATGCTTGACAACTAAAGTTGCCATCCTCGCATCACTAAACTTGCCATAAAAACATTTGGAGTTACCATGCGTTCGTGCCAAATATGTGGCACTTATCAGGGTCCTATATTTTTTTTCCTTGTTTCTTATTCATTGTCACAAGATTAAGAACTGCTATATCAAACCATGAGAACGGAGCATAGCTTGGTTGGCAAGGCGCGGGAGTTCGTAGCCAGCCCACCGGGGTTCGAGTCTCGGCTCGAGCGCTTGGTGCTCACGGAGTTTTCTTCTATAAAAAATGTCAACAGGCTAGTCTAGCCCGGGTTGGCCTCGTTTTTTTGTATCAAACCATTAAATTATCAATATAAATGACAACTTTACTGAATCTATGAATCATTAAATTATCAATGTAAATACTACTGGATCCGAGTGACAGGATGAGGTCCATGAGTAATGAAGGAAAAGCCGAAAGGAATAGCCAGCCAGAAATGTCCTCATTTGAATTGCATTTGATTACATAGAGTTGATGCGATCGTATCGTACGTGTTGGGGAACGTAGTAATTTCAAAAAAAATCCTACGCACACTCAGAATCATGGTGATGCATAGCAACGAGAGGGGAGAGTGTGTCCACGTACCCTCGTAGACCGAAAGCGGAAGCGTTAGCACAACGCGGTTGATGTAGTCGTACGTCTTCATGATCCGATCGATCCAAGTACCAAACATACGACACCTCCGAATTCAGCACACGTCCAGCTCGATGACGTCCCATGAACTCCGATCCAGCAGAGCTTCGCAGGAGAGTTCCGTCAGCACGACGGTGTGATGACGATGATGATGTTGCTACCGACGAAGGGCTTTGCCTAAGCACCGCTACGATATAACCGAGGTGGAATATGGTGGAGGGGGGCACCGCACACGGCTGGAATAGATCAACAGATCAACTTGTGTGTTCTAGGGTGCCCCTGCCCCCGTATATAAAGGAGCAAGGGGGGAGGCGGCCAGCCAGGAGGAGGGCGCGCCAGGGAGGGATTCTGATACGTCTCCCTCGTCTATAATTTTTTATTGTTCCATGCCAATATTCTACAACTTTCATATACTTTTGGCAACTTTTTATACTATTTTTGGGACTAACATATTGATCCAGTGCCCAGTGCCAGTTCCTGTTTGTTGCATGTTTTTTGTTTCGCAGAAAATCCATATCAAACGGAGTCCAAACGGGATAAAAATGGACGGAGATTTTCTTGGAATATATGTGATTTTTGGAAGTGAAATCAACGCGAGACGATGCTCGAGGGGGCCACGAGGCAGGGGGGCGCGCCCCTGACCCTCGTGGCCACCCCGTAAGGCGGTTGGTTCCCCTCTTTCGACGCAAGAAAGCTAATATCCGGATAGAGATCGTGTTAAAATTTCAGCCCAATCGGAGTTACGGATCTCTGGGAATATAAGAAACGGTGAAAGGAAAGAATCTGAGAACGCAAAAACAGATAGAGACAGAGAGACAGATCCAATCTCAGAGGGGCTCTCACCCCTCCCACGCCATGGAGGCCATGGACCAGAGGGGAAACCCTTCTGCCATCTAGGTAGGGGGTCAAGGAAGAAGAAGAAGGAGGGGGCTCTCTCCCCCTCGCTTCCGGTGGCGCCGGAGTGCCACCGGGGGCCATCATCATCACCGCAATCTTCACCAACAACTTCACCGCCATCATCACCAACTCTTCCCCCCTCTATGCAGCGGTGTAACCTCTCTCTTACCCGCTGTAATCTCTACTTAAACATGGTGCTCGACGCTATATATTATTTCCCAATGATGTATGGCTATCCTATGATGTTTGAGTAGATCTGTTTTGTCCTATGGGCTATTTGATGATCAAGATTGGTTTGAGTTGCATGTTTTATTATTGGTGTTGTCCTATGGTGCTCTTCATGTCGCGCAAGCGTGAGGGATCCCCGCTGTAGGGTGTTGCAATACGTTCATGATTCGCTTATAGTGGGTTGTGTGAGTGACTGAAACACAAACCCGAGTAAGGGGGTTGTTGCGTATGGGATAAAGAGGACTTGATGCTTTAATGCTATGATTGGGTTTTACCTTAATGATCTTTAGTAGTTGTGGATGCTTGCTAGAGTTCCAATCATAAGTGCATATGATCCAAGTAGAGAAAGTATGTTAGCTTATGCCTCTCCCTCATATAAAATTGCAATAATGATTACCGGTCTAGTTATCGATTGCCTAGGGACAAATAACTTTATCGTAACAACAAGCTCTCTACTAAAACTAACTTAGTTGTGTCTTTACCTAAACAGCCCCTACTTTTTATTTACGTAATCTTTATTACCTTGCAAACCTATCCAACAACACCTACAAAGTACTTCTAGTTTCATACTTGTTCTAGGTAAAGCGAACGCCAAGCGTGCATAGAGTTGTATCGTTGGTCGATAGAACTTGAGGGAATATTTGTTATACCTTTAGCTCCTCGTTGGGTTCGACACTCTTACTTATCGAAAATTGTTGCGATCCCCTATACTTGTGGGTTATCAGATTCCTACTCCCACCGGGAGTAGGACCCCTCCTTTTCCTTGTTGGAGTAGGAGAGGGAAGGAATGGAGAGAGGAGGAGAAGGAAAAAGGGGGCGCGCGGCTGCCCTGGCCGCCCCTCCTCTTCTCCCACTAAGGCCCATGAGGCCCAATTAACTCCCCGGGGGGTTTCGGTAACCCCCCAGTACTCTGGTTTTTATCTGAAACCACTCGGAACACTTCCGGTGTCCGAATATAGTTGTCCAGTATATCGATCTTTACGTCTCGACCATTTCGAGACTCCTTTTCATGTCCGTGATCATATCCGGGACTCCGAACTACCTTCGTTATATCAAAACACAAAACTCATAATACCGACCGTCACCAAACTTTAAGCGTGCGGACCCTACGGGTTTGAGAACTATGTAGACATGACCGAGACACGTCTCTGATCAATAACCAATAGCGGAACATGGATGCTCATATTGGCTCCTACATATTCTACGAAGATATTTATCGGTCAAACCGCATAACAACATACGTTGTTCCCTTTGTCATCGGTATGTTACTTGCCCGAGATTCGATCGTCGGTATCTCAATACCTAGTTCAATCTCGTTACCGGCAAGTCTCTTTACTCATTCCGTAATGCATCATCCTGCAACTAACTCATTAGTCCCATTGCTTGCAAGGCTTATAGTGATGTGCATTACTGAGAGGGCCCAGAGATACCTCTCCGACAATCGGAGTGACAAATCCTAATCTCGAAATACGCCAACTCAACAAGTACCTTTGGATACACCTGTAGAGCACCTTTATAATCACCTAGTTACGTTGTGACGTTTGGTAGCACACAAAGTGTTCCTCCAGTAAACGGGAGTTGCATAATCTCATAGTCATAGGAACATGTATAAGTCATGAAGAAAGCAATAGCAACATACTGAACGATCGAGTGCTAAACTAACGGAATGGGTCAAGTCAATCACATCATTCTCCTAATGATGTGATCCCGTTAATCAAATGACAACTCATGTCTATAGCTAGGAAACACAACCATCTTTGATCAATGAGCTAGTCAAGTAGAGGCGTACTAGTGACACTTTGTTTGTCTATGTATTCACACATGTATTATGTTTCCGGTTAATACAATTCTAGCATGAATAATAAACATTTATCATGATATAAGGAAATAAATAATAACTTTATTATTGCCTCTAGGGCATATTTCCTTGAGTACGTGGACATTCTAGCTACTAGCAACTGTCAACCAGCAAGAGCAGAAATGTACCAAAAAATATTTGTTGTGTCAGAGTTCCAACCGAACAAATATCTTCTACCTTTTAATTTGAAAATATGGGTCCCCAAGGAGTCAGAGCAAATTCATTAGCCTCCTGGATCGCATGCTCGAACGGCATCGGAGGACCCCTCGATCCCTAGCCAGCAGCACATAAAGCCACAGATCTCTCCTCGCCATCGTCGTTGCCGGATGCAGGCGTCGGCGGTGGTGCTGCCCTTCCCACCAAAGGTGAAGGGTGTGTGGTGGCTCCCAACTACCATCTCCCCTACTCTTGATCTGTTGTTGGGCACCGACGTCGTCCATGGTCAACTCGACGTGGTTCCCCTGATTTCATATATGGACAGTTTGGTTATGGTGATCCAGATCCGGTTGGCTGGTGGCGGTGACTATAGACCGTGCTGCAGCGACCCCCTATGGCTCCACGACGGTGATGGTCATCGAAAGGTCTTCGGGAGGTTTCATCCCTTCAGATTTGATGGTTGACTTCATCGGTGAGAAATAAACTATTGATGGCGGCTTGACGTAGAGGAATGGTTATGCAGCGGTGACGGTTGTACATTGGATCTAGCTGCATGGATCATGAAGAAGGGGTGGCAACGACACATGAGTGACTTTGATGGTGGTGCTACTTGTGCATCTGGTCTCAGCTTCAGGGTGAAAATTTTAGGTCTGACCCGAGGTGGTCATACCAGGCAATGGCGATGTTTTTTACGTTGTTACCTTATTGAAGGCATTACTCGGATATGCTCGAACTACATGGTGAAAACCTAGATTCCTGCCTTGGTGGTTAGATCAGGTGACAGTAGTGCTTGAGCATCGCTCCCTTCCTGAAGGTGTTGCTATTGAAGAACCTGGTCACCTGTGTGGTTTCATGAGATGGTTGGTGCGGATATGTTCATTGTTGTAATTTGCTGATCACAGATCTGATCGTTGGTTTTTTTAATCTCGCCTACGCATAGCTTTGGTCTTATATGACTTTTCTTGCTAGCGTGTTTTGTGAGTGTGAATTCGTGTTGGTTTTGTGCATCCTAACTATGCAGAGGTCGGGTGTGTGCTCACTACGTTTGCATCTACTTGATGCTCCATTATGAAGCAATAAAATTCACCCTTTGTTGAAAATGAAAAGAAAAATTGAAACTCATTGCATGAACTTTACAAAAAAGACCCCTCACACGAGTTGTAGAATGTAATGTTGTCCATCTTCTTCGAAGCTTCAGCCCAAGACCAAGATTTTCATCACCTAGGATTGTGTCACTTAGGATGGTAACCTTGTCGTGCCACCAATAGATGCCAGAACAGGAAGAAACAGAAGTCCAGTCGAAGCTATATTGCCTCTATATAGGAAGAAATGGAAGTCCGGTCGAAGCTATACTTCCTCCCTATAGGCTTTGTCGCTATGAGAAGCTGAAGGCGGCAAAGGATCCCAATACCATGCCACCCCAAATCATGATCTTCACCAACTTGGATTTAGTTATTGCGCCTACTTTAGGACAAACTCCACTCCTATATTTCTTGCTCTCAATATGTTGAAAGGTGAGAATTTCTTGTGGTGAGCAGCTCTTGGGCATTTCGCTTTGTTAATAAACATTTCTATGTTCTTGTTTTTTCACTACCAATGGGTAGGCAGATTTGGGTGCTTATGAAGGTATGGCTTTGGTAAAGATATGCTTAGCATGTGCACTTCCGAATGCTACTTAGAATAGAACGAGATAGTCAGACTATAATGTCAAGAATGGTATTGCACAACAAAAGAAGGATATTTTAATCGGCATGCATGGCTCTCGAGTGCTTCTCGGACCCCAACCCTAAGGGGTAGTGAAAATCCATTAGGAGGAAGAGATAGGTTTCTTATCCAAAGATGGTCATAATGAAATCCCTCCAGGGGCCGCTCTTTGGCTAGAAAGGTCCACGGTGGGGGGTCAAGATTGAGGGCCAATGAATGATGCCCAAAACCACTGGGTCATAGCTTCACTCCCAATCGTGCAAAGAATATGTCCAAAACAAAGCAGTTGTTCTTGCTCCACATCCCTTGTCGTAGATCCATCCCCAGCGCGATGATCAAACTGTAGAAGTTGGACGCTCCACCCCATATCCTCCTCTGTTACCTCAACGACAAAGGGCATAGAGAGAATAAGCCTCCATCTTCCCTAGATCCAGCCGCCCCACGAGCTTATTGTGGGAGTTTTTGTCGAATCCGCCGCCTGTAGTTGCCCTTCACCATGGGTGACAAGCTTTGGAGACGATTGGCGTCCACCAAACGTTGATCGTTAGCTCTTGAAGCTCCAACGTGGCAAGACCCAAACTTCCTAAGGAAGCCCTAAAGCTAAAACTACTATGTACAGGAGTGCACATGGCTCCACCACGCCTCTTCTCCGATCAGCAACACCGACAACAAAATCGAGGATCGAGACGGGCCCAAGCTCATCGTATTTAGCTCTCAAAGGAGGCTTAAGAAGGATTGAGAGAGAAAGTAATTGATTATTATTATTATTATTGTTATTATTATTAGACAACAAACAAGAAAGACAATATATTCCAACAAAAAGGCAAGAAGGACAACATATTTGCTATGGATGTGACTACATCTCAGTTGACTAAGACTTAACGAAGTCTCGCTCAAGTGACACAACTTATAAAAATGAAGAAAGAAAAAACTAAAAAAAAAATGCATGAATCTTCATGCAAGATCTCATGGATATTCGATCGACCGAGAGTTTGTTAAGTCTCGGTCCAATGAGATTTAACAATCGAGTTGCTATTGCTATTGCGCAGTTTTCATGGATACCAGCACGCTGCAGCAAACAGGCTAGTAGCACGCACTGAAATTTGATTTGCAAGCAATATCTGCGGTAAACAGGCGCGGCAGCTTCCCAAGAATCAATTCAAACCAGACGGCGGCGCCCCGACGAGGAGAGGAGACGGTGGTGCTGCGGCCGCGCCACCAGGCAGCTGCCACTTGTACCCTGCTAGTCTCTCCACCTAGATGCCGCTGCGGCGGCTGCAAGCCCCTCGCCACGCGCGCGCCGCGGCCACGCTCTCCTCGGCGGCCGCCCACCACCTGTTCGACGGAATCCCTCGCCCAACCCGCGGCAGCACGCCTCTCTGTCTCTCCTCCCCCCGCGCGGGCCACCCCGTCCCCGCCCTCGTCTCGTCCCCCACCGCGTTCTCGGCCGCCGTCGCGTCGTCCGACCGGGCCACCCTCCCGGCGCTCCACGCGCTCGCCGTCGCCTCGGGCCTCGACGCCTTCGCCTTCGTGTCCAACTCCCTCGCCGCCCGCTACGCCAAGACCGGCTCCTTCCCCTCGGCGGCCAGGGTGTTCGGCACCGCCCGGGCGAGGGACGTCAGCTCCTACAACACCATGCTCTCCGCGTTCCCGGACCCGGCCGAGGCGCTCGCGTTCGCGTCCTGGATGCTCCGGTCGGGCGACGTGCGGCCCGACGCCGTCACGTTCACCGTCGCGCTGTCGCTCGCCGCCGGCCGCGGGGAGGGCGGCCTCGGGGTAGTTCGGCAGCTCCACGCGCTGGCGTCGCGGGCCGGGCTCGCCGCCGACGTGTTCGTCGGCAACGCGCTCGTCACGGCCTACTCACGGGGAGGGCTCCTCGGCGCGGCCAGGAGGGCGTTCGAGGAGATGCCGGCGCGGGACCTGGTCTCCTGGAACGCGATGATCTGCGGGCTCGCGCAGGACGGCGGCTGCCCGGCGGAGGTGGTCCGGCTGTTCCTCCGGATGCTCAAAGACGACGCCGTCCGGCCCGACCGGATATCCGTGTGCAGCGTGATCCCGGCGTGCGGCGGCGAGGGGAAGCTCGAGCTTGGCCGGCAAGTGCATGGCCTCGGGGTGAAGCTGGGCGTCGACGGGCACGTCACCATCGGCAACGTGCTCGTCGCCATGTACTACAAGTGCGGCGCTCCAGCCTGCGGCCGGAAGTACCTGCAGTCCATGGGCGAGCGCGACGTCATCTCGTGGACCACGATCATTTCAATGGACGAGGACGAGGACGCCGTCGCACTGTTCAATGGCATGCGGCGAGACGGCGTGTCGCCGAACGAGGTCACCTTCGTGGCGCTCATGTCGGCGCTGCCGGCAGGGTGCCCGGCGAGGGACGGGCAGATGATCCACGCGGTGTGCCTCAAGACCGGCGCTTCCGACAAGGCCGCCGCGTCCAACAGCCTCATCACCATGTACGCGAAGCTGCGGCGCATGGACGACGCGCGGACGGTGTTCGACCTCATGCCTTGCCGGGAGACCATCGCCTGGAATGCCCTGATCTCGGGCTACGCGCAGAACGAGCGGTGCAGCGACGCTCTGGAGGCCTTCTCGTGGATGGTCAAGTGCTTGAGACCCGACGAGACCACGTTTGCAAGCGTCATCAGCGCAGTCACCGGCGTCGAGACGGTCTCCATGGCCTACGGCGAGGCGTACCACTGCCAGGCAATGAAGCTCGGGCTCGGCGCCAGCGAGTACGTCTCCGGCACCCTCATCGACATGTACGCGAAGCGCGGCGGCCTGGAGGAGTCCCGGAAGGCGTTCGACGGGACGGCGCGCCGCAGCCTCATCGCCTGGACGGCGATGATCGCCGCGAACGCGAAGCATGGGAGCTATGACGCCGTCATGGGCCTGTTCGACGACATGGTGCGCTCCGGCGTGGCGCCAGACGGCGTCGTGCTCCTCTCGGTCCTCACGGCTTGCCGCTACAAAGGGGAGGTTGGCACGGGCAAGGCGATCTTCGACTCCATGTCCGTCGAGCACCGGGTCGAGCCCTGGCCGGAGCACTACGCGTGTGTCGTCGACATGCTAGGCCGAGCGGGGAGGCTGGAGGAGGCCGAGGAGCTCATGATGCAGATGCCATCCGGACCGAGCATCTCGGCTTTACAGAGCTTGCTGGGAGCCTGCCGGATCCATGGCAACGCTGACATGGCCGAGAGGGTCGCTGACGTGCTGACAGAGTCGGAGCCGGCGGAGTCCGGCGCCTACGTGCTGCTGTCCAATATCTACGCCGAGAAGGGGGACTGGGGAGGCGTGGCGAAGGTGAGAAGGCAGATGAGGGAAAGGGGCGTGAGGAAGGAGATCGGGTTCAGCTGGGTGGACTTCGGCGCCGGCACCGGCGAGTCCACGCATCTGCACAAGTTCTCGTCCGACGACACGACGCATCCGCGGACGGAAGAGATATACAGGGTGGCCGAGGGGTTGGGCTGGGAGATGAAACTTTTGAAGAACCATTTGCGCATGGAAACAGAAAGCGTTTCTTGATGTTTCAATCAAACTCCTAACTTCGAAATTGTTTGACCATCAAAAAGGAAACTACAGAGTGAGAAAAGGCAGCAACTCGCATCGCTTTACTCGAACTGGGTGGTGCTACAAAGTACAGAATAGAAAAGGTTTATCTTGCATTCTGCAAAACGTTCTTGGTCAAGATTAATTCTAGACTATCTTAACATAAGCAACCAAATGTGAAACTGGCAAGATTTGTGAGAACAAGGATGACTAAAACTTGGCCGGAATCCAAGCGATTTAGAGTTATACATGTACAGACAGTCTGGTATCGATAACGAAAAAACGGGTTAGCCTATTGTACATGAAAAATAATTTGTACAATGCTCATACACAACAGGTGATGGTCCAAGCGGTTACTTCTTTGAAACCTGAAAGAGAAGGCACCGTCATTGTATCAGTGTCGGTACTTCAACAAGAACCACAGAACTGGACTCTCAAAAACAACATGGAACAGGTACCTTCTTATTTTTCAGCTTACTAATGCCACATAAATATGAAGTAATGACTTTTAGGATATCCTTTAAGTACAAACATGATAAATGACACCAATACATTTAACTATCACATTACATATAAGAAACAAGAGATTGGCTGAGAGCTAAGTGACAGCCTTGCGAAAATTAGGCAACAAGGCGGTGTATGCAGTATGTATATATATAGTAGTATGATACTATGATTCAACGACACGGAGCAAGCATTCCAAAAAAAGATGCAATGGATTGTTCTAATATTATCTCAGTGGCATGAGTCACTTAAAATTGTTTCATAGGCCACATGGTGACATGGGATCCTTATGTCAACTAGTAAATGCGCACGTGCAACGCACGTTAATATTTAGGCAATATATTAATTGCACGCGGATATTAGATATGCTATTATTTGTGTGTTAATCATGTGATTAGTATAATATTTGGCATGATATTAATTGTGTTTAACGCTCGCCATTGGAGCAATTTAGGTCGTTGGATTGACTTAGTTCGATGGCCGAGATCAGTTGGATCTGCCCCTTTGGGTCTTTTTATATTGATATAGGTATAGATATAACATGACAAGATAGTAATTTCCTTCCACACTTCCCTCAGGCGCAAGCAAACTTGGATATCAACAGAACAATTGATGAACTATAAAATACTACTAGTAAGCTTACCTGCTTGAACTTTCTCCAGAAGACATGCCACTATATAAAGACCGGAAAAGAAACGCCCACTAGCTGTTTTCTCAGTTAGCAAGATTAATTGACATTGATGTCCTCTCCCCTGCTCAAGAATTGAGATTACATAAACATTAGAATATAACAACAGGTATTGAACTTCAGTTATGATAAACTGAAACGTACCATCAAAACTGCTAAGTGGCCAACACTGTCATCTTGTAACAGCTCAAAGGAAAACCGACAGATACTCTTCAACCATAATTCAGCTCAGTGGGGACCACATAATTTACAGCATGTAGGCGATTCCGGGTAATATTGTGCATTTGCCTATTAAGCGCAATCTGAGAGTTACCACCCAAAATGTCCAAAGTATCACAAGTGTCGAGCAATGAAATCCATCATCGGCTGCCTTACTTGCTAGACTGTTCAGTGTTCACATCATCCAAGTAGATGCTAGCAACTGTATGAGAATGGAACGCCACTAAAGAAACAAAATAAGTAGAATCTCAAAACACTTCCTGTACAAACCAGCACGCCTAAACGATAAGACCTATGTGTTCTGCGCTATTGAACTTTTCCACTAAATACTACCAGCACGTTGGGGACAGTGAAATGGTATAACCGTATAAGTATCACACATCCAACAGCACCTACTCAAAGGATGTCATGTTCTTGTGTTCTGGGATCTCAGCAGCTGATAGACTCCATTGAAATCCGCACAAGTCTGAGTAGATCATTCACGCTTCTGAAGTTGAAATCCAGAACTGTTTTTACTGAAGAAAGACCATCCACTCCCTTTTCATGGTTGCCAGCAGCAGAAGCAATTGCCATCTGTGATTTCCGAGTTGCCTCAAAGGCAGAATTGACATCATTTGTCTAAGAAAAATAACAACATAACATCAGATCCAAAATCCTGTTGATGAACCATAATGCAGGCACTGAAAGTAGAACTGTGTTAATTCAAAAGGTATATGGTTTGGGGGGGTTTCTAGAAAGAAAAAAAGTTACTTGGTTTCACGAGTGGAATAGCCTTAGGGTCAGTTGGTTTATCACCATACAATTCCACCAATGCTTATTGAATACAAGGAATAAGGCTGGACCACGGAAATCGTGGGATGACCCACCCAATGTCGGTGCAGCCTATCTGAGAACAAGGCAATTCCTCACAAACAAGTTATTGGCATTCTTCCCAGGACACAGTTAACATTTCACCATTAAGCAGAGCCAGTTGCTTATGATTGCCAACATCTATCCAGTTTGCTATTTTATGGAATTAATTCCAAAATTATATGTTCTAGTGCTCAAAATCTTGACCACTAAAATAGTTAAATTTCTAGGAAATTTCTTTATACAACTCAACTACAAGTATATCTGATACTGGAAGTTCAACCGGCTTCAATTCATATATGTATCCAATTAATACACCATCATACCAGCCACAAGGATCAGAACTATCGTCTTTGCCACTACCATGCAGGATTGCAGCTACCATCACAAGCACACGTTAGCACACAATAATGAACTTTTTCTTTGTTCTTATTACATTGTCACAAGATTATGAACTGCAGTATCATACCATTAAATCATCAATATAAATGAGAACTTTATTTAACTGCTACAAATCATTAAATTATAAATATAAATGAGAACTCTATTGAACTGCTAATCAGGATATGCAAGAACTTACATAAGCTAGTAACCTTGTCAGGTGTGGTTGATTGCGAACAGCCAATAATAAATGGTTCCCAGCAACTTGGGGTGAATTAGCATCCTTGTTTGAAGGGGCCATCTTAGATAATCCATTGTTATTTAAGTTATCGATGTCTGATGCTGAAGATGATGGTGATTCGCCTACAAAAGTAACAATGTTTGAAATTCCACAACGCAAGCTACATTTAATATACACAAACTTAAATTTCACCAGTCAGACTCAACTACCTGGTGTAGTCTGTACAACTGCCTGCAACACCTGCCGGTCCTTACTTGCAATAGGGTATTTGTAGTATGCAGCCTTGAGATAAGCTACTTCAACACATTTATATGCTAAAGCAGCAGCGGCCATCTTCTTGCACCTTTCATATTCATGACCAACAAAGCTGGACAATAAAATGAATACAAATTAATTATACTGACCAAACTTGAACACTCTTCACCTAGAAAACATGAATACTGCTACAAAAAACAGTAACTTCTGACTACAATTTGATAGCCCAAACAGTAATACTGCTGTCGAAGCAATTTGGCCTAGATCCAGCTCGCTAACATTTAGTAATATCACATCAGCCTTGTAGTATATATATATATATATATATATATATATATATATATATATATATAGGTGAAAACCATCAGGCTAATCAACTATAATGTGAAAAGCATCAGGCTAACCAAATGATGATAGCACCCATCCAAGTCGCGCTATGCCGAAGAAACACTTCCAGGCACTACTTCCCAATTTACAACTAGGTGAGCTATGTTCCCATGCGTTTATTCGCAGAAATGAAATAACCTGGCAAGTAGAACAATATATCATCTATATTTGTGTAGCTTACTTGCAGAGTTTTGCAGTATCAGAATACATGCTCTGAGCTGCATCGCCTTGTTTCAGACCATCAATACCAGGAGGTTCCAGAAGTGATGCTACATGCAGAAATTTTAAGGCTGCCTCAAAATAGAGCCTTGTGCTTTCAAGTTCTTTTCCTTCTTTCTGCAGAGAAATTTGGTAAGTATCTTACAAAATAAAAGTAAGCATATTCATACAAGAGCAAAGGTGAACAACCTTCAAACGGTTAGCCTTGTGCTTTAAATCTCGAGCTTCTTTGAGAGCATATGCAGTTGAATTACTATCTTTCCCATCCGTAGGATTTGAAGTTCCCTGTTTGGCAACACGCTGTTGCCCTCCATTTTCATCACTGCTTCGCCTTGACTGTGGTGTCAATTTTGACGCATTAGATTTTACTGGAGTGGAGTGGGTTTCTTTCAGAGGCGAAGGGGCAATTTGGGCTTTGGGCTTCTCCATATCTTGCTTGTTACTCTTGGGATAAGATTTATCTTTTCCAGATGGCACCTCTGGTTTAGGATTTCCATCCAGAGCACAATGAGTTAATCCATTTCTATCTTGGATAGGAGCTGCAGTTTTCTTACTTTCAATCGCGATCAAATCTCCTTTCGAGCCCGAAGCTGCAGTCCTAGGTTGCACTAAAGAGCCATCAGTGCGCAAGTTATTTTTATCACCAGAATGCAGGTGGTTATAACCCCTCGCTGTGCTGGAGCCATTCACAGTGGAGTCCTTTCTCCCAGATGCATGCTGCTGATCATCATCCAAACCCTTTCTCAATGAAAACCTTTCGGATGCATGGCCTTGAGTTAACTGAACTAATTCATCATCTTTGTCAGAATTTCCTTGTGAAGAGCCATGTAAGACAGGTTCACTTGCAAGCAAACTCTCCTTGGACTTCTTAGCCTGCCGAACATTGTCTACTATATCAACTTCAGTATTGAGATACTTTACTGAGCTCGGCATGGTGCCTGGGTTAGCATTCATAGGCCCATCTTTCTCCACTATTCTGTTCTGGGAGAACTTATCAATGTTAGAGTTCCTCGGTGGTGATGAGGAAACTGATTCAATCGGTGAAGTCTTTGCAACTTGGGAGTTATTTTTCTTTTTCTGAGAGCCTGAAGCTTTTGAAGAACTTGAAGCTATGGCTGTGGTCGGAACATCACTAGAAGCAGCTCCAGCTAAGTCCAAAGCATGTTCAGAAGATCGCTTATCTAATACTTCGGATGGACCTCTTTTACCAGCAAAGTGTGTGCTATCCTCCACAAGTTCATTGTTTACATGACCACCATAATAAGAAGAAATCTGATTAGAGTGCAGACCTTTTCCTAATTTAGAATCCGTCGTGGAATACAGTTCTTCAGACTTTATTGGCTTGGACTTTGTTTCCTTTAAGTTTTGATCCTTATGAGTTTCCTTGGCAGCAGAGCTGTGATTCACTGTGGTTCCTCTGCTCACCTGAGCTATTGAACTATGCTGACTCTCCTCCCATTCCTTCACTATCCTCTTCTTGCTAGAAACGTCTGATCTCTGTACATCTGAGGTTTGGTATTGTTCCTTGTTCCTATCTTCAGGAAGAGCTATATCCTCATCCTTGTCTCTCTTGGACTTCTCCAAACGATCAGACCTCGCAACACTTTTTTGCTTCAATGAAGAAATATCACCCTTCTCACCCAAACTCTTTGCCTTTGCAAGAAAAGCCTTGGCCTCATCAGGAACGTCTCCACTAGCTAAATCACATTCAGGGTTCCGGTCTCTGCTAGAACGATGCCGCTCCTCCTTTTTAATTTTCTTAGAAGCTTTGTATTCACCATAATCCATCTCCCTCTTGCCTTTTCCTTTTGAATGCTTCTTGGATCTTTCCACAAGATCTCCTGTATTGCCACCAAATAAATGTAAATACAAAATACAGTGAAAGCACACATGAAGGCAGTGTATCAAATAGAGGAAGAACAATAACAGAACCTCCATCAGAATAGCTGCCACGATTCTTGCTCTTGGACTTCTTCTTTTCAGTGGAAACGTCAACTGATTTGCTCACAGAATCTCTCTCGGAAGGATAGTGATTAGTATCAGCAGTACTTCTAACTCTAGGAGGGGGTTGGGTGATCGTTGAATAAGCTGAAGCTTGTGTTGGGTGAGAACTGTCAACCAAAGCACTTCCATCACCTGGAAAACTCTTCCTTTTCCTACTCTGTTCAGCATGTCCATTTATACTGAACGTGTTGGCTGTTGCCAGTCCAGAAGAAGCAGCATGAGGATGACCAACTGAAGGAATACCGTTGGCAGGGGGTGGAATGACATATAGTGCATTCAGAGCATTTGTAGTCTCCTCCTCACCAACATCGCACCTATTCATCCCAGGCCTGCAAAAATTCCAAATTCTAGCTATTCAGAAAGGAATAAAGAGTGTTCATTAACTAATGAACATGGAGAATATTATAGAGCTATAAGATATCACCTCACTGAAAAAAACAGCATAACCTACAACCTAACAGTTTCAGTGTAAAGCAGAAACCCGCAATAAGATCTATCCAAATTTTAATCCACTTGCTTGCTATAAGTGTAGTACTTTCAAAGCAGACAATCAAATAGCTCCTGATAATAAGGTGCTGCTGGTTACATGCTATCTACAGATAAGACTCATGGAGAGAAGAATTAAGGCGGCAAAAAAGCAGGAGGTATACAATTGTATAAGAACTATAACTTACAGCCACAGTTGCATGCTACATTTCCATTCCTTTGGAAGAGTATCAGGATCCGACTCATATGGTAGGAGACGCCATTTCTGACATATGTCACATTGTACCCAATGTTCCTCTATCACGACAGGTGCTTGAAGTGCAGGAGCTGCATTTGCAGTCGATACAGAAGATGGAGGTACATGCATCTTCTGCTCCTCAGAAGCTATATGTCTGTCATGCTTTGCACTAGATGAAATCTCCCTCTTTGATGCCCCAAGCATATCAGAATCCCTTTTGATCCAATATTTTTCCTTTGGCTGCAACTCTCCCAATCCAACCCCATTCTCCAATATATCCTGCTCTTTGGATCCATGGGATCCGTCAGGCAAACTGTCCCTGACATCTCTATGTGGTTTTGCTTTGGGTTTCTTCCCGGAGTGGCTAGATTTGGAGTGAGAATCGTTTTTCCTCTCTTTAACTCCAGCAGAAGAACGAGCACCCTTGTCAACATCCAGAAGATCAGAAGATGTTGGAGCATTCTTCTTTTGTTCCCTGTGAATTCTTTTGGCCTCACTCTTGGTGTTACTTTTCACATTTGTATCATAAAGTGAAGCCTCTTTGCTAGTAACCTTCTCCATGCTTCTGCAAACAGCAGGAGCTTTTTCATCTATAACTGCGTTTTCTTCAAAGTTAATGACAGAAGGATTGATTTTACTCTCAGGCTTTATTTTTCTTTCATGTTTCCTATCCAACAGAAAATCTGTGTCACTGGTTGTATTCATCTCTTCTAAAGTCAACGCTGTCTTTTCTGTCACAGGTTTCAGCTCCCTCTTTGCTGCTGAAAGTTCCAATTCTGAGCTGCCAAAACCACCACTTGCTAAACAGTCGGTAGTCTCCTCTTTGGCAGTTTCAGCTGTGATTGTCTTGCTGTTGCTGTTTACAGCCCATTCTTTCAATCGATCATCTTTGTTTCTTTCCAAAGATTTTCCTGTTGCTTCTTCTTCAAATTGACAATTGCTGTTTGCATCCATGCCTCTGGGACTAGACGGTATGCTGAGAGCTTCTGATGCAATCTTCTGGCCAGCAAGTGTTTCTACATCGATCTCATTTTTCATAAATGCACTGACATCGTTTCTATTACTTGACCTCTTCATATCTGTGGGTTTCTTTTTCTTACCATCAGACTTCATTTTCTTAACCACATGCCCTCCATATGCTTCCTGTGCATTTTCTATCTCCAAGCTTGTTTCCCATTTCTTCAATGAAGGCACAACCTTCTTTGTCAGTTGCAACAAACTGCCATGAAGAGGGGATAACAAGTACCCTCCAGGAACTGAAAAGCATGTCATGATCTGTGCGATCATGTTTAAAGAATGGAAGTGATTATGTGCCCTTTGAACCATTCATAATAAAATACAAGTACACAATGCTAATACAGTGAACATGTAGACTTTACCTGAAGAATGGTCCGGGGAGATTCAAGTTGCACATTGCTAAATTCGGGGGAGAGGCCCCCGTGCCCATCAGGGCTTTCCTCCACGGATGAAGGTGAAGAAATGTCAAGGCCCAAACCACTGTAAATAGCTGCATTATTTCTTGCCAAGACATTGTCGGAACCAACTTTTATCCGTACTTTAAATCTATTCTGGTCGCTAGACTTAGATGGGCCATTTGAAGGATCATGGGTGCTAGAGCCCCTTTTAGACGCTGTGCTTTCGCATCTTTCCTTTTTAATTGAATCACCAGAAAAAGGAGCCACAGAACCATTATTCTGGGAAACAGATGGAACGGCCATAGCCGGAGGGTTCTGACACACATCCTACATTACAAACCATTAGATCAGACTCAAAAGAAGTAAACCATCAAATCATCAATGCCATATGAATTAATGTACATGGCAATGCTGATGCAGAAACCAGACAGTACAGCCAAAGCCAACTTAAGCACCTCAGTAGACTGGTGATAAGGAGATCTTGAGCTAGCATTTGCCACCTTAGGTGGAGTTCTAGTGTGGGGCAGAAGGGGGGAACGCTGGTAGGTTGGCAAAAATGAGCCATATCCACCAAATTTTGATCCTGTCAAAGATTAGTGTCACGTTTAATGTTTCTATAGAATGAAGCCAGATCAAACTAACTGCAGCCACAGCAAAACATTTCCTCACCTAGATTCTCTGCAGAAACGCCTCCTTCAAAGTCCTTTTGAAAATGGCCTAGTACATTTTGTAGTTTTTCATCCTACAACAAGACGAACAGACATTAGAAAAAACATGATCACAACAATATGATTGTAGGTACAGTACACCTAAAGTTGCTAGTGACTATCCCATTTGTGTATTACAATTGCTAGTGACTACTAAATTCATGTTGAAATTTTTTCATACAAACAATGAACTACATGAGAGCTATAGACACTTTTCAAAAATTGACTATATGAAGCATGAAGCCATTATTAACCTTGTCTTCGGAACATACACTTTTTTAGTAATTTATGGAGCAGTGGATGTCATAACAATGAACCCATTAATACCAAAAGGCTGAGAAGAAGCAAGCCAATAATAACACGAATTTGGCGATGTCAAAACTAATGCCATGGATTTAGCTTAGTGGTAGAGGAGATAGGGTCAGGGGTCGATCCATGTCACAGATTTTTCTTTGCACAATTATAAAGTTACTGTCTGGTCTCAATTAGAGACCGGGACTGGCCAAATCCAAATTACCACTAGTAAACGAAAAACCAACACCCCATCAGACTGAGATTAGCTTCTTTAGTTCCATATATAACAGCACGCGTCATAGAAGTGCTTACTTATTTAGCAACAAAAAACGTAAAATGTAATTGATCAATCAATGCGACAAACAACGTAAAATGTAATTGATCAATCAATGCAACCGCTTCTAGTAGCGCATGAACTACAACGACAAATCTCGCAAACTTTAATTGATCCACCAATGTGACTGCTTCTAGTAGCGCATGAACTACAGCGACAAATCTCGCAAACTTTAATTGATCCACCAATGCAACCGCTTCTAGTAGCGCATGAACTACAGCGACAAATCTCGCAAACTTTAATTGATCCACCAATGCGACCGCTTCTAGTAGCGCATGAACTACAGCGACAAATCTCGCAAACTTTAATTGATCCACCAATGCGACCACTTCTAGTAGCGCATGAACTACAGCGACAAATCGTGCAAACTTTAATTGACCCACAAATCGTGCAAACTTTAATTGACCCACCAACGGAGCCGGCCGGCCGCAACGGCTAGACTGGCACCATTCACACCTGCAAAGCGGGAGAATCGAACAAACGCGGGCATCCGTTACCTGCGCAGATCAAGCTCATTTCGTCGCACTAGAAAAGTAGGCGCGTTATATACATCTACTGGTAATCATGTGGTGCCGGAATGGGCATGGAAGCTGCAGTGATGAAGCAAGCAAGCGAGAGGCGCGGGAGGAGCGGGAGGAGGAGGGCCACTCACAATGTAAGCGAGGGAGACGTCCGGGTCGTCGAAGGGGGGCATGTCGTCGGCGTAGGCCTCCCCCTCCTCCAGCTCGGCGTGGTCCGCCATGCCGGCGGCGCCGCCAGCATCCTCCTGCCGCCTCCGCACGGACAGCATCCACCCACCCCACCTACACAGCCCCGGTCAACCGCCCCGCCCCGCCCGGGCACACCTCCCACACCCCGCCCGCCTCGCTCGCCCCCCGAATCGCGAGCTCGAATCCCCGCCCGCGAGCTCCCCGATCGGGCGAATCCCCCCGAATCGCAGCCCCGCCGCCGCCGCCGCGGCCGGAGCGGCCCGAATCGGCCGGCTCCGACGCCCTCCGGATTTGGGGATCGCGAGATTCGGGCCGTTCGCACCCCGCACACACGCACCCTCTCTCTCTCTCTCTCTCCTCGCCCTCGGTCCGCCTCTCGCTGTCCGCCTCGTCGCCTCGGCCCGGCGTCTCGAGGCTTCGTCGCACGCGAGGGATACTTTTTTTTTTAACTAATGGCCTGCCTCACGCGACAGAGCTTTCTTGCGGCTGGCTGCTGCTGCCGCCTTCTCTCTCTCTCTCCCCCCGTTTGGTGGTAGACGACCTGGGTGCTGGTGGGTGGTGGTGGGCGGGCGCCTGTTTCCTCCTCGCCGGTTTTCTTTTCCCTCCCCACCCCCGGCTTCTCCACGGACCGTTCGAATGTTCCCCGCCCTCCCAGGGGATGCGTCCGTTTGGGAAGGCGGCTGGATCCCGTTATCCCCCACTCGCCTGCCGTCAATTCCTTCCCCTACGAGACACGCTGGTTCCGTGAGGCGTTCTCACTCGGACCGCATGTGTATTTCCTGCCATTTCAAGCTTGTTTCACACCGGTGATGCCCAAAGCATCTGGGCTTGCCGGGCTGGGCTGGGCTGGGCTGAGGCGCTTCGGGCTGGGCGATGGGACGGTAATGATAATTTGGCATGTTCCAAACATGGTTTAGTTCTCGGGAGGAAAGGAAAGGAATAAAGAGGCAGGAAGAAATGCCGGTCCACTTGACGACGTCTTGCGCCACGATTGCTTTCTTTCCTTGCGTCGCATGTCCTTGTCGCAAACAAAGTTGTCTATGGCCTTCGCTTGTTCGCATCCACGGACCGCCTTCTAATCAAGTGATGGTTTGCTACCCGGGTTGGGTGCGGTGGATAAGCATTGGTGTGGTTAGGATATGAATATCTGCGTTAGACCACGTGTGCTCTCATTGTTTTTCGTCGACGTCGGCTTTTTTTTAATCTAGGGGGTGCTGACAAACTATAAAAGAGTGTGCTGAGATCTTTTACACAAAAGATAATTGGAATATTAGAAAGAGACAACATAGGCGTTTGTTAGACAAAGTTGCACCCGCGCGCATTTTTTAAAGGCTGTTGTAACTAAAGGTCCGAGTATAGCATTTTATTGGGCATCTATGGCTCATCCATTTATCTTTAATTTCGCACCCTGTCTCTTATCCTTTAATTCCTTATTTTAGGGACTTAATTTTTTGGTCAACTAGCCCATCCCCAAACTTGGAGCATCTCTAGTTGATCCCCTGTCCTAAATTAAAATCTTGTCCTATCTCAGTTTCCTAAGGTTTGTTTGGATCTCTCCGTTGGATTTGATATTCAACTCGAAACAATAGAGACGTTTGGATGGGTAACTAATTGGTATTCAAAATGAAAGCCCAATTCCAGGCCGTTTTGTCTCCCTCGCAAAGTTCCCTCCCATGTCTCGAAACGCTATGGCTCCGATTTGGGCCGAAATCGCCAACACCACAAAACTTACCCTTTCGCTCGTTTGTGGACACACAAAAAAAAGAAGGGGAGACGAGCGGAAGCTCGGTGACGACCTGCCAGGGAGCTCGATGAAGGAAATATGTCACAGAGGCAATAATAAAATTGTTATTTTATATTTTTCTTATTCATGATAAAATATTTATTATCATGCTAGAATTGTATTAATCGGAAACCTTAATACATGTGTGAATACATAGACAAGCATTGTGTCCCTAGTGAGCCTCTACTTGACTAGCTCGTTAATCAAAGATGGTTAATGTTTCCTAACCATGGACATGAGTTGTCATTTGATAAACAGGATCACATCATTGGGAGAATGATGTGATGGACATGACCCATCCATTAGCTTAGCATATTGATCGTTCAATTTTATTGCTATTGCTTTCTTCATGTCAAATACATATTCCTTCGAATATGAGATTATGCAACTCCCGGATACCGGAGGAATACATTGTGTGCTATCAAACGTCACAACGTAACTGGATGATTATAAAGATGCTCTACAGGTATCTCCGAAGGTGTTTATTGGGTTGGCATAGATCAAGATTAGGATTTGTCACTCCGAGTATCAGAGAGGTATCTCTGGACCCTCTCAGTAATACACATCATAAGCCTTGCAAGCAAAGTGACTAATGAGTTAGTTGCGGGATAATGTATTACGGAACGAGTAAAGAGACTTGCCGGTAACGAGATTGAACTAGGTATGAAGATACCGACGATCGAATCTCGGGCAAGTAACATACCGATGACAAAGGGAATAACGTATGTTGTCTAACGGTTCGACCGATAAAGATCTTCATAGAATATGTAGGAGCCAATATGAACATCCAGGTTCCGCTATTGGTTATTGATCGGAGAGGTGTATCGGTCATGTCTACATAGTTCTCGAACCCGTAGGGTCCGCACGCTTAACGTTCGATGACAATTTAGTATTATATGAGTTATGTGATTTGGTGACAAAATGTTGTTCGGAGTCCCGGATGAGATCACAGACATGACGAGGAGTCTCGAAATGGTCGGGAGGTAAAGATTTGATATATAGGATGATAATATTCGGACACCGGAAGTGTTCCGGATAGTATCGGGTATTTATCAGAGTACCGAGGGGTTACCGGAACCCCCGGGGGGAAGATATGGGCCATATGGGCCATAAGAGGGGAGCACACCATCCCACAAGGGGTGGCGCACCCCCCTTAGGCATGTGGCCGAATTGGAGAAGGAGGAGAAGGGGTTCACCCCCTCCCCCCTTCCTTCTCTCCTTCCCCCTTCCCTTTTCTCTCCAGCAAAAAAATGAAGGGGGGAAGGCCGAATTGGGGGAGGTCCCCAAGTAGGATTCCTCCTACTTGGGGCGCCCCATGGCTGCTCCCATCCCCCTCCCACCTATATATATGCGGGGAGGGGGCGCCTAGAACACACAACAACAATCGTCAGCCGTGTGCGGTGCCCCCCTCCACAATTTACACCCCAGTCAAGTTTTGCAGTGCTTAGGCGAAGCCCTGCGAGAATCACTTCACCATCATGTAACGCCCTCGATGCGGCTATATCTCCCACGTGTCGAAGCACGACTTAGAGGCATAACCTAATTGCAAGCAATGTCGCAAGTGAGGTAATCTTCACACAACCCATGTAATACATAAGGGACAAAGATACATAGTTGGCTTACAATCGTCACTTCACACAATACATGAATAAAGCATTACATCATCCAGATACAATCAAGGTCCGACTATGGAACCAAAATAAAAGAAGACTACCCCAAATGCTACACAGATCCCCGATTGTCCCGACTGGGCTCCACTACTGATCAACTGGAAACGGAACAACATAAAGGACAAGATCTTCATCGAGCTCCTCCTTGAGCTTGGTTGCGTCATCTGTACGGTTCAAAGGCACCTGCAAGCTGGTTTTGGAAGTATCTGTGAGTCACGGGGACTCAGCAATCTCACACCCTCGCGATCAAGACTATTTAAGCTTATGGGTAAGGTAAAGGGTATGAGTTGGAGCTGCAGCAAGCGACTAGCATATAGGGTGGCTAACATACGCAAATGAGAGCGAGAAGAGAAGGCAAAGCACGGTCGATAAAAGTATGATCAAGAAGTGATCCTAGAACAACCTACGTCAAGCATAACTCCAACACCGTGTTCACTTCTGGACCCCGCCGGAAAGAGACCATCACGGTTACACACGCAGTTGATGTATTTTAATTAAGGTCAACTTCAGGTTTTCTACAACCGGACATTAACAAATTCCCATCTGCCCATAATCGCGGGCACGGCTTTCGAAAGTTCAAATCCCTGCAGGGGTGTCCCAACTTAGCCCATCACAAGCTCTCACGGTCAACGAAGGATATTCCTTCTAGCGGGAAGACCCGATCAGACTCGGAATCCCGGTTACAAGACATTTCGACAATGGTAAAACAAGACCAGCAACACCGCCCGAATGTGCCGACAAATCCCGATAGGAGCTGCACGTATCTCGTTCTCAGGGCACACTCAGATGAGACTAGCCACGAGTAAAACCAACCCTCAAGTTTCCCCGAGGTGGCCCCGCAGGCAGCTCAGTTTGGACCAACACTCAGAGAAGCACTGGCTCGGGGGGGGGGGGTTAAATAAAGATGACCCTTGGGCAGGCCTACCCAAGGGAAAGAAAAGGCTAGGTGGCGAATGGTAAAACCAATGTTGGGCATTGCTGGAGGAGTTTTATTCAAGGCGAACTGTCAAGGGGTTCCCATTATAGCCAACCGCGTAAGGAACGCAAAATCCGGGAACATAACACCGATATGACGGAAACTAGGGCGGCAAGAGTGGAACAAAACACCAGGCATAAGGCCGAGCCTTCCACCCTTTACCAAGTATATATATGCATTAATTAAATAAGATATACTGTGATATCCCAACAAGTAAACATGTTCCAACAAGGAACAACATCTCCATGTTCCAATAAGGAACAAACTTCAATCTTCACCTGCAACTAACAACGCTATAAGAGGGGCTGAGCAAAGCGGGAACATAGCCAAACAACGGTTTGCTAGGACAAGGTGGGTTAGAGGCTTGGCTCAACAATATGGGAGGCATGATAAGCAAGTGGTAGGTGTCGCAGCATAGGCATAGCAAAAGAGCGAGCAACTAGCAAGCAAAGATAGAAGTGATTTCGAGGGTATGGTCATCTTGCCTGAGATCCCGCAAGGAAGAAGAACGAGTCCATGAAGAAGACAAACGGACGTAGTCGAACGGATCCTCACAACGCGACGTTATCGGAACTAACCCGAAGAAGCAACACCGGAAAGAAAGCAAACCACATGGTAAACAACCATCACATAAGCATGACACGATGCGCAAACAAGTATGATGCATGTCCGGTTTAATGAGGCATGGCATGGCATGGCAAAGTGCACAAACAATACTACAGATTAAGTGGAGCTCAATATGCACCGAGTTGCATATTGATGAATCACCACATTAATTATTTAGTTCTCTCTCGGCTATATACTCAACAATATTAAATGTTGGTTAACATGGCAAGAGGTGAAGCATAACAAAACTATACCATCTAAACAATTTAAATGGGGCCGGATATAACAAATAATGAATCCGATAAATCCCCATATGCCTTAGTAATTTAATGCAACAACAATTTTAAACATTTTAATTGTTGTTATCATGATGCGGATGACATGAGCAAGTTTTATGCAATATTTATGAAAACGTTGACATGATAAGATATGAGGCATTAGTCATCGTGGCGGAAAAGAAAGGGGTGCCACGGCAACGACAACGGAAATGGTGCCACGGCAACATTCCGGTTCCGGTAACTTGATTGAGGTGCCGGTGGAAAAGAACACGTGTGACGGGAGCGTGTCATGCGAAGAACGGTGGGGTGCTCCCGGTTACCGGGTTCCCACGTGTCGACGGCTTGGCAACAAGGAGGAACAACTAAGGTTCACGGGCGAAAACAACAACCAAACATGCATCCCATACAACACATGCATTCGGTCCACGGGCGTCGTCTCGGGGTTATACCTTCGGAGCGTGCAAAGGGGACGGTTCTCGTTCGTAGAGGGAAGTAGGCGTTCTCGCGACGGCGGTAGTGGAAGTAGTCGTTCTCGCATGCTCTAGGGTCGACGGTAGAGGTTCTCGCGAACTCGGCGACGGTAGTGGGACATGTTTTGGAGGGGAAGTAGAGGTTCACGTTTCGTAGTCGTTCGGGGTCGCCGATAGCTGTACACATTCGTTGTTGGACTTGACGGATCCGATGCCTCCAGACGTAGTGGTACATGTTCGTTTTTCGGAGAGGTACTTGGCGTCCTGCACAAGATGGTAGTTGTACATGTACGAAGAGGAACTTGGTGCATCCAGGGTCTTCGGGCGTCGCGATACACCTTGTCTTGTCGAAACCGAGCGACGGTAGTGGAACTTGGCACATTTGTGTTGAATCCAAAGTCATTGTGGCATGCAACTTGCAATATACCGAAAGGTCTTGCGTATCCAAGCAAGGCAAAAAGCCCTAGGTTCAGCGGTGGCCGAACTTGATGAAAACCACGAAGTGGTCTTGGCGGCTTGAACAGGGGCCACCCGAACTCGGCGGGAGGCAAAAGCAGAGGCTCGTCCTCGTGCAGAAATGAAGCAGCGGCGGCAGCAGGGACTCGGCGCGACGGCGAGAGCTTGCAGGGGAGGTCCAGGACGCGCAGAACGCGGAGGAGGAGGCAGGTTGGCGCTGCGGTGACCTGCTGATCTTGGACGGCGATGGCGCACGGGAGAAGGGCTCTGGTGGCGAAGCATAGCGCTATGAGGATGGGGTAGAAGAGGGGCGCGGCGGCGCTGGAGAGGTCGGGGCGGCGGTGAAGGTCGTTGGCGAGGTGGCCGTCCGGCCGAGGAGACGGGCGCGAGGTCGATGGAGGAAAGGCAAGGCGGCGCGATGACGAAGGCCATGGCTCCGGCGGAGCTGCTCACTGGCGGCGACCGGAGGCAAAGGTGGGGAACGGGCGTGACGTCAGGGAAGGGCCCGCCGGGCGGCACGCTGGCCGACGCGGGGCAAGGAGGCGTTGCGTGGCTCGCTGGGATCGGGATCCCTCCCTCTGGTGCGTGCGTTATCGGAGGAGGGAAACGAGGAGAGGGTGAGGGAGTAGAGCGAGAGGAAGATGGGGGTAGGCGGCGCTGGTGGGAGAAGATGGGGATCGAGGGGAGAGGTCGGTCGAGCCAGGGGTGCTAGGGTTAGCAGTGGGGCTGCGGGACTCCTTGGGCCAGGGAGGCCGGCCTAGTGGAGAGGGTTAGGTTTAGGTGCGGGCTGGCCTGCAGGGGAAGGAAGGCCTAGGGGGTCGGCTGGGCCTAAAGGGTCTGGCTGCGGATGGCCTATAGGCCGGCTGTCCGCTGGCTTAAGAGGCCGGCTGGGCTGTCTCTCTCACTCTCACTCTAAGGAACAAAAGAAAAACAAAAAACAGAGATATGAAAGAACAAGAAAGAGAGGTTAGGGAAAAAGTTGGACATGTGGATAATTTTCATGGACTCGTAAAAATGTGCGCGGTCCACGAAAAATAGGAGAGGCATGATTGCAAGAATTTAATTCAAAGTCATTTGAATTTAATTCAAATGGTTTGAACAAGGACTAGGAATTACAGGTGTCCAAAAATGTTCCGACTTTTGGTGGAGCTCCGGAATATGATGAAAGAATATATGGCAATGTTGGAGACCAAGAATTAAGATAACAAAGGCATTGGGATATTCTGCAAGTGTGTTATGGTGAATTTGAAATTAAAGAAAATATTGAATATAGCTCCCTACTATCGGGAGGATATGTTTTAAAGAGAAACCACCATGTGAGTTCCCTCGATTTAAATGGGTCAAAGCATGCCATTAATTTAGTTGAGTTTTAAAACGGGTTGCATGATGACATGATGAAATGCACATGATGCAAAGATGAAATGCAACGGACCAAAAAATCACACGACGAAACCCGGAAATCAAGGAAGGCATCTGAAGCTCCAGTCTTGGGGCGTTACAATACTCCACCACTATGAGAGGATCTCGTCCCGAGATCTAGAATGGCACCGGAGGGAAAAACGAAAGAGAAAGAGAAGAGGTAAAACTAAGTTGCTTCTTTGACGAACGAGTGAGACCAAAGAACCTTGAAAAGGTTAAGCCATTTCGAGAAAAGAATTCAATGGAGATGACGAAGCTGAAAACACTCCGTTAGAAAAGAGGAATAAGGGAGAACAACTTCGGGCAGCACTCCGATTGAAAAGAAAAAGAATTGAATAAGAACTTGATAAGATTAGAAGATACTTGATGAAATCACAACACACTGCCTCCGGAACTATTGAATGAATGGAACAAGGGGTAAGAAAGATCTCAGACAGCACTCCGGTTGAAAATAGTTGCAAGGCTTGATAAGGCGAAAAGAACTTGAGCAAAAGGGCACAACACTCCGGTTAAAAATGAGATGTACAAGGAAGAATAAGGATCAATAACGACAACACTCTGGTTGGAAATGGAAGGCAATAATATGAACTTGGCAAAATGAAAGCACTTGGATGAGACTCCGGTTAGAAGAGGAATGATAGCCACCACACTCCGGTTAAAACAAGATAGAGAAGGAAAAATAATGATATAATTTGGACAGCACTCCAACTGCAAATGGACGGAATTGAACATGATCTTGACAAAACAAGATGATGGGTCTAAGATAGCGACATCACAATGTCTCCAGAACAAATGTAAGAATGTAATCAAAAGAACGAAGGAGAAAAGGAACATCTTTACCTCAAATGAGCTTGAAAAACATCTTTAGGAGAAGGGTCGAACAGAGTTGTTGGAAAACCAACAACGAAAAGAGTAATCTTGTTGTGGGCTTATGGAAAACATCTCGAAATCTTGAGGTGAAATTCTGCCACTAGCGCAAACAAGATTGGATTGATAAGAACAAGGAGACGAGAAACCTATCTCACCGATAGGATAAATGAAGAACTTGGATCACTTATAAGCACCGTAAATAGCAACAATCCTTAGAGAAAGCTTTAGGTGAAATATAACCCAAGATAACTCCAACGAAGAGGTTGATGGATTTAATATATCTCATTCTTAACAACATGTGAATCATGGAACATGAACTCAAATTATCAATAATGACGTAATATCACCTCCAATGGTACGGAAGGAAGAATTGCACTCCGGATTACAAGAAGAAGAAAGCTTGAGATCCTCTGAAAAGAATCTCAATGAAAACTTCGAGAAGGAATTAAATCCTTTATGAACCCTCATGTAGATCCTCCATGAAGAACTCCAGTTAAAAGAATGATCACAAAGAAGTGAAGGATGAAAAGAATAAGGTTGAAGCCTTGCAATGATTAGATGAAGCTTGCGACGAGATAAATGAGAGATCTTGAAACTCCGGGAAAAGAAAAAGCTGAACACAAATGGAATCAAGAAGTTGATGCACCTCCGGAATAAGGAATTAATCACTTGGATGAACAAGAATAAGGATTACGTTATGCGTATCCTTCACCAATTTAAATTGATGAAAAACAACGGATTTGGCATACTACTTATTCTCTAAGAAAGGATTAAGATAGATATCGCGCCAACTTGAGAAGGTCTTCAACGAAACACCAGTGGAATCGAAACAACGAATGAATTGATATGATAACGAAAGAAGAGGAATCTTGCACGAACCACCGTAAGAATTGAAAATGACCGAAGAAAAGATAAAGAAACACCGAGAAGAATTATGAAATGAACAAAGATGCTTGAGAGGATTTAGATACCAGTGAAACGTAGAGATCATGAACTGATTAGAGACTACTTGAATGATGCACCGGTAAGATTTAGAGAAAGAGAGCTGAAAGCTAAGAATGAATACTTCTGAGGTGATGGGATCCGGAGAAACAAACTGAAAAGAATCTTGAATTACTCTGAATGGGTGAAAAGAATTCTCACAATCGAATACAATTATTAGAGGATGGCAACAAGCTGGAATCATGAATCTTGAAGAGAATGGAGCAATATATGGAGGAACAAGTCTTCTTCGGTCTTCAAAATCTGAGAATGACAACGAGAAACACCACCAAGAATTGTTGAGACACTCCGGGATAAAAATGGAAAAGGTTGAGCCAACGATGAAAGAATTTGACAGATCTTGGAGAAAGACATATGACTGCTGAAAATTTAAACTTACGTCAAAATTTGAAATGAATTTGAGGATAACTCCGGAAAAATTAGAATTCAGGTAAGATCCTGGGAAAAGACCTGTGGGTTAGGGCCCACTCAAAAGAAACACCGTTGAAATGATTACTTGAAAAGAGAGATTGCACCGGTTGAATTAAAAGGATTGAGTGAGATAATAGCCTCGGGATAGGTTGAACGGATCTTGAATGACAAGACGAGCCTTCTGAGGTATCTTCAGGGCACCGGAACAATTGAATAACGAGAAGTGGATGATTATGAGGTGCAACGGCATGAGAAAACATTTGAAACGAGGAAAAAGGGATATGATCCACAAAGCTTGACTTGGTTCCACCGGAGAAGAAAAGAATGAATAATGGTGAACTAGAAGCTCCGTTAAAACCTTCATGAGAAACACCGGGTAAGAACATAGACGGAAAAGGATGGAGAGACTTCACAAGAATAAAAGGATACTTGATTAAGATATCGGATACCTTGAAGGAAAAGGGTGGGTGGGCGGGAAAAACAAAGGCAACTTGGAGACGGATGAAACAAACAACGTTGATGAAAAACTGAGATTGGATTTTGCGGATGTTGAAATGATCGGATCCACTTGAAGAGAAGCACACCGGTTGACAAGAAATTGAAATGACAAACTCGATGATCGAGAAGGATTAGTATTCACATCGAAGTATGAGAACACCATTTGGGAGAAGGTATGGAATCAACATTTGACATTGAAGCAACTCGAATACCACAACTCAAAACAAAACAAAGGATTGGCTTGCAGAATAAGCCAGAACAAACATATGATAGAGATATCGTCCGAAGTTTTCGTGGTGGGGCCTACACGGGCTCGATCATACAACACCATCATGTACAAGGCAGTGCACATGACATACGAAGCGTCCCCGAGTCGGCATAGCCAAGGACTCTTTAAGACACAACGAGACCACTGTAAAACCAACCGTGAATAGGCGGACCACTAGACGTCGAACCCCAATTTCATATCATACATCTGTCGGAAAGATATCCTATGAGCTACTTGAATTCCCACTTATAAACTCCCAAAATTTTCCGGTTATGCAATCAGGTGTTGGGGATATAGGGGAAGCATAATATCTCACCCAAAACTAGCAAATCCTACATCCAGCTATATCCATCCTTCAACACATAACCAAGAAACCTTCGGAAATCATCTACCTCAACCTTCGAAAAGCATCCATTATACAAGTTATGGCAATACTCCCGAACTCCCGCCCCAGTACTGGGTGGCGTCGAGGTTATCTCACCAACAACTGCATAAAAGAGATTTTCGATGTCGGCGAACAAAACTCAGGTATTCCAGAACTGCAATGATAAAATTGTGACGACAACACCTTGGAGCTCAACTCCCCGGGACACTGCCACAACCCCTAAATGACAGGAGGCACCAAGAACAATGTTCTCATCACAAATCGATCGGAACGATTCCAAGATACCCGCGTGATCCTAAATTTTTTTAGTGAAATTTGAGAAGAGAAGAGTCAAAACTCTACGTCAGGATGCCTTACCAGAGCGATGAAGGGACTGAGGAGTAAAAAGAATTCCTAAACTCTCCGAATTGGGGGAGGTCCCCAAGTAGGATTCCTCCTACTTGGGGCGCCCCATGGCTGCTCCCATCCCCCTCCCACCTATATATATGCGGGGAGGGGGCGCCTAGAACACACAACAACAATCGTCAGCCGTGTGCGGTGCCCCCCTCCACAATTTACACCCCAGTCAAGTTTTGCAGTGCTTAGGCGAAGCCCTGCGAGAATCACTTCACCATCATGTAACGCCCTCGATGCGGCTATATCTCCCACGTGTCGAAGCACGACTTAGAGGCATAACCTAATTGCAAGCAATGTCGCAAGTGAGGTAATCTTCACACAACCCATGTAATACATAAGGGACAAAGATACATAGTTGGCTTACAATCGTCACTTCACACAATACATGAATAAAGCATTACATCATCCAGATACAATCAAGGTCCGACTATGGAACCAAAATAAAAGAAGACTACCCCAAATGCTACACAGATCCCCGATTGTCCCGACTGGGCTCCACTACTGATCAACTGGAAATGGAACAACATAAAGGACAAGATCTTCATCGAGCTCCTCCTTGAGCTTGGTTGCGTCATCTGTACGGTTCAAAGGCACCTGCAAGCTGGTTTTGGAAGTATCTGTGAGTCACGGGGACTCAGCAATCTCACACCCTCGCGATCAAGACTATTTAAGCTTATGGGTAAGGTAAAGGGTATGAGTTGGAGCTGCAGCAAGCGACTAGCATATAGGGTGGCTAACATACGCAAATGAGAGCGAGAAGAGAAGGCAAAGCACGGTCGATAAAAGTATGATCAAGAAGTGATCCTAGAACAACCTACGTCAAGCATAACTCCAACACCGTGTTCACTTCCGGACCCCGCCGAAAAGAGACCATCACGATTACACACGCAGTTGATGTATTTTAATTAAGGTCAACTTCAGGTTTTCTACAACCGGACATTAACAAATTCCCATCTGCCCATAACCGCGGGCACGGCTTTCAAAAGTTCAAATCCCTGCAGGGGTGTCCCAACTTAGCCCATCACAAGCTCTCACGGTCAACGAAGGATATTCCTTCTAGCGGGAAAACCCGATCAGACTCGGAATCCCGGTTACAAGACATTTCGACAATGGTAAAACAAGACCAGCAACACCGCCCGAATGTGCCGACAAATCCCGATAGGAGCTGCACGTATCTCGTTCTCAGGGCACACTCAGATGAGACTAGCTACGAGTAAAACCAACCCACAAGTTTCCCCGAGGTGGCCCCGCAGGCAGCTCAGTTCGGACCAACACTCAGAGGAGCACTGGCTCGGGGGGGGGGGGTTAAATAAAGATGACCCTTGGGCAGGCCTACCCAAGGGAAAGAAAAGGCTAGGTGGCGAATGGTAAAACCAATGTTGGGCATTGCTGGAGGAGTTTTATTCAAGGCGAACTGTCAAGGGGTTCCCATTATACCCAACCGCGTAAGGAACGCAAAATCCGGGAACATAACACCGATATGACGGAAACTAGGGCGGCAAGAGTGGAACAAAACACCAGGCATAAGGCCGAGCCTTCCACCCTTTACCAAGTATATATATATGCATTAATTAAATAAGATATACTGTGATATCCAACAAGTAAACATGTTCCAACAAGGAACAACATCTCCATGTTCCAATAAGGAACAAACTTCAATCTTCACCTTCAACTAACAACGCTATAAGAGGGGCTGAGCAAAGAGGTAACATAGCCAAACAATGGTTTGCTAGGACAAGGTGGGTTAGAGGTTTGGCTCAACAATATGGGAGGCATGATAAGCAAGTGGTAGGTGTCGCAGCATAGGCATAGCAAAAGAGCGAGCAACTAGCAAGCAAAGATAGAAGTGATTTCGAGGGTATGGTCATCTTGCCTGAGATCCCGTAAGGAAGAAGAACGAGTCCATGAAGAAGACAAACGGACGTAGTCGAACGGATCCTCACAACGCGACGTTATCGGAACTAACCCGAAGAAGCAACACCGGAAAGAAAGCAAACCACATGGTAAACAACCATCACATAAGCATGACACGATGCGCAAACAAGTATGATGCATGTCCGGTTTAATGAGGCATGGCATGGCATGGCAAAGTGCACAAACAATACTACAGATTAAGTGGAGCTCAATATGCACCGAGTTTCATATTGATGAATCACCACATTAATTATTTAGTTCTCTCTCGGCTATATACTCAACAATATTAAATGTTGGTTAACATGGCAAGAGGTGAAGCATAACAAAACTATACCATCTAAACAATTTAAATGGGGCCGGATATAACAAATAACGAATCCGATAAATCCCCATATGCCTTAGTAATTTAATGCAACAACAATTTTAAACATTTTAATTGTTGTTATCATGATGCGGATGACATGAGCAAGTTTTATGCAATATTTATGAAAACGTTGACATGATAAGATATGAGGCATTAGTCATCGTGGCGGAAACGAAAGGGGTGCCACGGCAACGACAACAGAAATGGTGCCACAGCAACATTCCGGTTCCGGTAACTCGATTGAGGTGCCGGTGGAAAAGAACACGTGTGACGGGAGCGTGTCATGCGAAGAACGGTGGGGTGCTCCCGGTTACCGGGTTCCCACGTGTCGACGGCTTGGCAACAAGGAGGAACAACTAAGGTTCACGGGCGAAAACAACAACCAAACATGCATCCCATACAACACATGCATTCGGTCCACGGGCGTCGTCTCGGGGTTATACCTTCGGAGCGTGCAAAGGGGACGGTTCTCGTTCGTAGAGGGAAGTAGGCGTTCTCGCGACGGCGGTAGTGGAAGTAGTCATTCTCGCATGCTCTAGGATCGACGGTAGAGGTTCTCGCGAACTCGGCGACGGTAGTGGGACACGTTTTGGAGGGGAAGTAGAGGTTCACGTTTCGTAGTCGTTCGGGGTCGCCGATAGCTGTACACATTCGTTGTTGGACTTGACGGATCCGATGCCTCCAGACGTAGTGGTACATGTTCGTTTTTCGGAGAGGTACTTGGCGTCCTGCACAAGATGGTAGTTGTACATGTACGAAGAGGAACTTGGTGCATCCAGGGTCTTCGGGCGTCGCGATACACCTTGTCTTGTCGAAACCGAGCGACGGTAGTGGAACTTGGCACATTTGTGTTGAATCCAAAGTCATTGTGGCATGCAACTTGCAATATACCGAAAGGTCTTGCGTATCCAAGCAAGGCAAAAAGCCCTAGGTTCAGCGGTGGCCGAACTTGATGAAAACCACGAAGTGGTCTTGGCGGCTTGAACAGGGGCCACCCGAACTCGGCGGGAGGCAAAAGCAGAGGCTCGTCCTCGTGCAGAAATGAAGCAGCGGCGGCAGCAGGGACTCGGCGCGACGGCGAGAGCTTGCAGGGGAGGTCCAGGACGCGTAGAACGCGGAGGAGGAGGCAGGTTGGCGCTGCGGTGACCTGCTGATCTTGGACGGCGATGGCGCACGGGAGAAGGGCTCTGGTGGCGAAGCATAGCGCTATGAGGATGGGGTAGAAGAGGGGCGCGGCGGCGCTGGAGAGGTCGGGGCGGCGGTGAAGGTCGCTGGCGAGGTGGCCGTCCGGCCGAGGAGACGGGCGCGAGGTCAATGGAGGAAAGGCAAGGTGGCGCGACGACGAAGGCCATGGCTCCGGCGGAGCTGCTCACTGGTGGCGGCCGGAGGCAGAGGTGGGGAACGAGCGCGACGTCAGGGAAGGGCCCGCCGGGCGGCACGCTGGCCGACGCGGGGCAAGGAGGCGTTGCGTGGCTCGCTGGGATCGGGATCCCTCCCTCTGGTGCGTGCGTTATCGGAGGAGGGAAACGAGGAGAGGGTGAGGGAGTAGAGCGAGAGGAAGATGGGGGTAGGCGGCGCTGGTGGGAGAAGATGGGGATCGAGGGGAGAGGTCGGTCGAGCCAGGGGTGCTAGGGTTAGCAGTGGGGCTGCGGGACTCCTTGGGCCAGGGAGGCCGGCCTAGTGGAGAGGGTTAGGTTTAGGTGCGAGCTGGCCTGCAGGGGAAGGAAGGCCTAGGGGGTCGGCTGGGCCTAAAGGGTCTGGCTGCGGATGGCCTATAGGCCGGCTGTCCGCTGGCTTAAGAGGCCGGCTGGGCTGTCTCTCTCACTCTCACTCTAAGGAACAAAAGAAAAACAAAAAACAGAGATATGAAAGAACAAGAAAGAGAGGTTAGGGAAAAAGTTGGACATGTGGATAATTTTCATTGACTCGTAAAAATGTGCGCGGTCCACAAAAAATAGGAGAGGCATGATTGCAAGAATTTAATTCAAAGTCATTTGAATTTAATTCAAATGGTTTGAACAAGGACTAGGAATTAGAGGTGTCCAAAAATGTTTCGATTTTTGGTGGAGCTCCGGAATATGATGAAAGAATATATGGCAATGTTGGAGACCAAGAATTAAGATAACAAAGGCATTGGGATATTTTGCAAGTGTGTTATGGTGAATTTGAAATTAAAGAAAATATTGAAAAAAGCTCCATACTATCGGGAGGATATGTTTTAAAGAGAAACCACCATGTGAGTTCCCTCGATTTAAATGGGTCAAAGATCCATGCCATTAATTTAGTTGAGTTTTAAAACGGGTTGCATGATGACATGATGCAATGCACATGATGCAAAGATGAAATGCAACGGACCAAACAAATCACATGACGAAACCCGGAAATCAAGGAAGGCATCTGAAGCTCCGGTCT
The DNA here is from genome assembly GCF_056163025.1 of Triticum urartu. Taxonomy (NCBI): domain Eukaryota; kingdom Viridiplantae; phylum Streptophyta; class Magnoliopsida; order Poales; family Poaceae; genus Triticum; species Triticum urartu. Next base: position 75,408,520 of record NC_141874.1, read on the forward strand.
TGGGGCGTTACACATCACCGTCACAATGCCGTCGTGATGACGAAACTCATCTAATTCCTTGATACCTTGCTGGATCAAGTAGGCGAGGGACGTCATCGCGCTGGACGTGTGCAGAACTCGGAGGTGTCGTACGTTCATTACTTGATCGGTCGGAGCTAGAAGAAGTTCGATTACATCAACCGTGTTGTCAAAAGCTTCCGTTTTCTGTCTACGAGGGTATGTGGACACACTCTCCCCCTCTCGTTGCTATTCATCTCCTAGATAGATCTTGCATGAGCGTAGGAATTTTTTTGAAATTGCATGCTACGTTTCCCAACAGTGGCATCCGAGCGAGGTTTATGCGTAGATGATATGCACGGGTAGAACACAAAGAGTTGTGGGCGGTGATCGTCATACTGCTTACCACCAATGTCTTATTTTGATTCGGCGGTATTGTTGGATGAAGCGGCCCAAACCAAGCTTACATGACCACGTTCATGAGACCGGTTCCACCGACAGACATGCAACTAGTTTTGCATAAAGGTGGCTGGCGGGTGTTTGTTTCTCCTACTTTAGTTGAATCAAATTTGACTGCGTCTGGTCCTTGTTGAAGGTTAAAACAGCAAACTTGATAAATCACTATTGTGGTTTTGATGCGTAGGTAAGAACGGTTCTTGCTAGAAGCCCGTAGCAGCCACGTAAAACTTGCAACAACAAAGTAGAGGACGTCTAACTTGTTTTTGCAGGGCTTGTTGTGATGTGATATGATCAAGACATGATGTGATAAACGTTATTGTATGAGATGATCATGTTTTGTAAGATATCTAACAACCGGCAAGAGCCTTATGGTTGTCTCTTTATTGTATGAAATGCAAACGCCATGTAATTGATTTACTTTATCATTATGCGTTAGTGATAGTTGTAGTAGCAATAGTTGGCGAGACGACCACGATGCTGCGATGGAGATTAAGGTGTCGATCCAGTGACGATGGGGATCATGACGATGCTTTGTGAAGGAAATATGCCCTAGAGGCAATAATAAAGATGTTATTTATATTTCCTTATATCATGATAATTTTTTATTATTCATGCTAGAATTGTATTAACCGGAAACTTAGTACATGTGTGAATACATAGACAAACAGAGTGTCCCTAGTATGCCTCTACTTGACTAGCTCGTTAATCAAAGATGGTTAAGTTTCCTGACAAGACCCGTCCGTTAGCTTAGCATAATGATCATTTAGTTTTATTGCTATTGCTTTCTTCATGACTTATACATGTTCCTCTGACTATGAGATTACGCAACTCCCGACTACCGGAGGAACACCTTGTGTGCTATCAAACATCACAACATAACTGGGTGATTATAAAGATGCTCTATAGATGTCTCCGATGGTGTTTGTTGAGTTGGCATAGATCGAGATTAGGATTTGTCACTCCGTGTATCGGAGAGGTATCTCTGGGCCCTCTCGGTAATGCACATCACTATAAGCCTTGCAAGCAATGTCACTAATGAGTTAGTTACGGGATGATGCATTACGGAACGAGTAAAGAGACTTGCCGGTAACGATATTGAACTAGGTATGAAGATACCGACGATCGAATCTCGGGCAAGTAACATACCGATGACAAAGGGAACAACATATGTTTTTATGAGGTTTGGCCGATAAAGATCTTCATAGAATATGTAGGAACCAATCTGAGCATCCAGGTTCCGCTATTGGTTATTGACCGGAGATGTGTCTCGGTCATGTCTACATAGTTCTCAAACCCGTAGGGTCCGCACACTTAACGTTCGATGATGATATGTATTATGAGTTATGTGATTTGATGTACCGAAGGTTGTTCAGAGTCCCGGATGTGATCACGGACATGATGAGGAGTCTAGAAATGGTCGATACATAAAGATTCATATATTGGAAGGCTACATTCGGACACCGGAATGGTTCGGGTCGTTTCGGATAAGTTTCGGAGTACTCGGGGTTACCGGACCCCCCCCCCCCGGGGAAGTTATTGAGACTCATGGGCCTAATGGTGGAAGAGAGGAGGCAGGCCAAGGTGTGCCCCCTAGCCCAAATCGAAGTGGACTAGGGCTAGGGGTCCCGGCCCCCCTCTCCTTCTCTTCTTCCTCTCCTTCCTTCTTCTCCTACTTGGACTAGGAAAGGGGGAAACCTACTCCTACTAGGAGTAGGAATCCCCCCTTGGGCGCGCCCCTTGAGGCTGGCCCTCCTCCTCCTCCCCTCCTTTATATACGGGGGAGGGGGCACCCCATAAACACACAAGTTGATCTTTTAGCCATGTGTGGTGCCCCCTTCATAGTTTTATACCTCGGTCATATCGTTGTAATGCTTAGGCGAAGCCCTACGTCGGTAACTTCATCATCACCGTCAACACGCCGTTGTGCTGACGGAACTCACCCTTGGCCTCGGATGAATCAAGAGTACGAGGGACGTCACCGAGCTGAATGTGTGCAGATCGCGGAGATGAAGTGCGTTCGGTACTTGATCGGTTGGATCGCGAAGACGTTCGACTACATCAACCGTGTTACTAAACGCTTCCGCTTTCGGTCTATGAGGGTACGTAGACACACTCTCCCCTCTCGTTGCTATGCATCTCCTAGATAGATCTTGCGTGATCGTTGGAATTTTTTTTGAAATACTGTGTTCCTCAAAAGTGGCATCAGAGCCAGGTATGTGTAGATGTTATATGCACGAGTAGAACACAAAGAGTTGTGGGCGATAATAGTCATATTTCTTACCAGCATGTCATGCTTTGATTCGGCGGTATTGTTAGATGAAGCGACCTAGATCGACATTACATGACCGTGTTCATGAGACTGGTTCTACCGACGTGCTTCGCACATAGGTGGCTAGTGGGTGTCTGTTTCTCCAGCTTTAGTTGAATCGAGTATGACTACGCCCGGTCGTTCTTGAAGGTTAAAATAGCACACTTGATGAAAAATCATTGTGGTTTTGATGCGTAGGTAAGAATGGTTCTTGCTAGAAGCCCGTAGCAGCACCCAAAACTTGCAACAACAAAGTAGAGGACGTCTAACTTGTTTTTGCAGGGCATGTTGTGATGTGATATGGTCAAGACGTGATTATATATAAATTGTTGTATGAGATGATCATGTTTTGTAACAGTTATCGGCAACTGGCAGGAGCCATATGGTTGTCGCTTTATTGTATGAAATTCAATCGCTATGTAATTGCTTTACTTTATCACTAAGCGATAGCGATAGTCGTAGAATGGCAAGACGACGACAATGCTACGATGGAGATCAAGGTGTCAAGCCGGTGACGATGGTGATCATGGCGGTGCTTTGGAGATGGAGATCAAAGGCACAAGATGATGATGGCCATATCATATCACTTATATTGATTGCATGTGATGTTTATCCTTTATGCCTCTTATTTTGCTTAGTACGGCGGTAGCATTATAAGATGATCTCTCACTAAATTTCAAGGTACAAGTGTTCTCCCGAGTATGCACCGTTGCTACAGTTCGTCGTGCCGAGACACCACGTGATGATCGGGTGTGATAAGCTCTACGTTCACATACAATGGGTGCAAGCCAGTTTTGCAAAAGCAGAATACTCGGGTTAAACTTGACAAGCCTAGCATATGCAGATATGGCCTCAGAACACTGAGACCGAAAGGTCGAACGTGAATCATATAGTAGATATGATCAACATAGTGATGTTCACCATTGAAAGCTACTCCATCTCACGTGATGATCGGACATGGTTTAGTTGATATGGATCACGTGCTCATTTAGATGACTAGAGGGATGTCTATCTAAGTTGGAGTTCTTAAGTAATATTATTAATTGAACTTAAATTTATCATGAACTTAGTCCTAATAGTATTTTCATATCTATGTTGTAGATCAATTGCTCGCGTATAGCTTCCCCATTTTATTTATGATATGTTCCTAGAGAAAACTATGTTGAAAGTTGATAGTAGCAATGATGCGGACTAGGTCCGTGATCTGAGGATTATCCTCATTGCTGCACAAAAGAATTATGTCCTTGATGCACCGCTAGGTGATGGACCTATTGCAGGAGCAAATGCAGACGTTATGAACATTTGGTAAGCTCGGTATGATGACTACTTGATAGTTTAGTGCGCCATGCTTTACGGCTTAGAACCGAGACTTCAAAAATGTTTTGAACACCAAGGAGCATATAAGATGTTCCAAGAGCTGAAATTGGTATTTCAGATTCATGCCCAACTCAAGAGGTATGAGACCTCTAACAAGTACGTTGCCTACAAGATGGAGGAGAATATCTCAACCAGTGAGCATGTGCTCAGAATGTCTGAGGACTACAATCTCTTGAATCAAGTGGGAATTAATCTTCCAGATAAAATAGTGGTTGACAGAGTTCTCTAGTCACTATCACCAAGTTACTGGAACTTCGTGATGAACTATAATATGCAAGGGACGACGAATACGATTCCCGAGCTCTTCGCAATGGTAAAATCGGCGAAGGTAGAATTCAAGAAAGAGCATCAATTGTTGATGGTTAACAAGACCACTAGTTTCAAGAAAAGGGGCAAAGGAAAAGAAAGGGAACTTCAAGAAAGAATGGCAAGAAAGTTGCCACCCCCGTGGAAAAACCCAAAGCTAGACCTAAGCCTGGAACTGAGTGCTTCTACTGCAAAGGGAATGGTCACTGGAAGCGGAACTACCCCAAATACTTGGCGGATAAGAAGGATGGCAAAGTGAACAAAAGTATATTTGATATACATGTTATTGATGTACTTTACTAGTGTTCATAGTAACCCCAGGGTATTTGATACCGATTCAGTTGCTAAGATTAGTAACTCGAAACAGGAGTCGCAAAATGAACAGAGACTAGTTAAGGGCAAGGTGACGATGTGTGTTGGAAATGATTCCAAGGTTGATAAGATCACCATCGCACACTCCTTTTACCTTTGGGATTAGTGTTGAACCTAAAATAAATGTTATTTGGTGTTTGCGTTGAGCATGAATATGGTTGGATCATGTTTATTGCAATACGGTTATTCATTTAAGTCAAAGAATAATTTATGTTCTGTTTACATGAATAGAACCTTCTATGGTCATACACTTAATGGTTTATTGAATCTCGATCGTAGTGATACACATATTCACAATATTGATGCCAAAAGATGCAAAGTTGATAATGATAGTGCAATATACTTGTGGCACTGCCGTTTAGGTCATATTGGTGTAAAGCGCATGAAGAAACTCCATGCGGATGGACTTTTGGAGTCACTTGGTTATGAATCACTTGATGCTTGCGAACCATGCCTCATGGGCAAGATGACTAAGACTCCGTTCTCCGGAACAATGGAGCGAGCCACCGACTAATTGGAAATAATACATTCTGATGTATGAGGTCCGATGAGTGTTGAGGCTCGCGGTGGGTATCGTTATTTTCTGACCTTCACAGATGATTTGAGTAGATATGGGTATATCTACTTAATGAAACATAAGTCTGAAACATTTGAAAAGTTCAAAGAATTTCAGAGTGAAGTGGAAAATCATCGTAACAAGAAAATAAAGTTTCCACGATCTGATCGAGGAGGCGAATATTTGAGTTACGAGTTTGGTCTTCATTTAAAACAATGTGGAATAGTTTCGCAACTCACGCCACCTAAAACACCACAACGTAATGGTGTGTCCAAACATTGTAACCATACTTTATTAGATATGGTGCGATCTATGATGTCTCTTACAGATTTACCACTATCATTTTGGAGTTATGCATTAGAGACAGCTACATTCACGTTAAATAGGGCACCATCTAAATCCGTTGAGACGACACCGTATCAACTGTGGTTTGGCAAGAAACCAAAGATGTCGTTTCTTAAAGTTTGGGTTGCGTAGCTTATGTGAAAAAGTTTCAAACTGATAAGCTTAAACCCAAATCGAAGAAGTGCGTCTTCATAGGATACCCAAAAGAAACTGTTGGGTACACCTTCTATCACAGATCCGAAGGCAAGATATTTGTTGCTAAGAATGGATCCTTTCTAGAGAAGAAGTTTCTCTCGAAAGAAGTGAGTGGGAGGAAAGTAGAACTTGATGAGGTAATTATACCTTCTACCGAATTGGAAAATGGTTCATCATAGAAATCAGTTTTAGTGACGCCTACACTAATTAGTGAGGAAGTTAATGACGATGATCATGAAACTGTAGATCAAGTTACTACCGAACCTCGTAGGTCAATTAGAGTACGTTCCGCACCAGAGTGGTACGGTAACCCTATTCTGGAAGTCATGTTGCTAGCCCGTGACGAACCTTTGAACTATGAGGAAGCGATGATGAGCCCAGATTCCGCAAAATAGCTTGAGGCCATGAAATCTGAGATAGGATCCATGTATGAGAACAAAGTGTGAACTTTGATGGACTTGCCTGATGATCGGCAAGCCATTGAGAATAAACGGATCTTCAAGAGGAAGACCAACGATGATGGTAGTGTTACTATCTACGAAGCTTGAATTGTCGCAAAATGTTTTTGACAAGTTCAAGGTGTTGACTAAAATGAGATTTTCTCACTCGTAGCGATGCTTAAGTCTGTCCAAATCATGTTAGCAATTGCCGCATTTTATGAAATGTGGAAAATGGATGTCAAAACTGCATCCCTGAAATGGATTTCTTAAAGAAGAGTTGTATATGATGCAACCAAAGGTTTGGTCGATCCTAAAGGTGAAGTCTGTATTTACAAGAAAGTGAGTGGGAGCACTACATCCTTTCTGATAAGTATATGTGAATGACATATTATTGATCAGAAATGATGTAGAATTTTCTGGAAAGCATAAAGGAGTGTTTAAAAGTAGTTTTTCAAAGAAAGACCTCGGTGAAGCTGCTTACATATTGGGCATCAAGATCTATAGAGATAGATCAAGACGTCTGATAAGTTTTTTCAATGAGTACATACCTTGACAAGATTTTGAAGCAGTTCAAAATGGAACAGTCAAAGAAGGAGTTCTTGTCTGTGTTGCAAGGTGTGAAGTTGAGTAAAGACTCAAAACCCGACCACGGAAGAAAATAAAAAGAGAATGAGAAGTCATTCCCTATGCCTCAGTCATAGGTTCTATAAAGTATGCTATGCTGTGTACCAGACCTATTGTGTACCTCACCATGAGTTTGGTAAGTGGGTACAATAGTGATCCAGGAATAGATCACTAGACAGTGGTCAAAATTATCCTTATGGAATAAGGATATGTTTCTCGGTTATGGAGGTGACAAAAAGTTCATCGTAAAGGGTTACGTCAATGCAAGCTTTGACACTGATGTGGATGACTCTAAGTCTCAATCTGGATACATATTGAAAGTGGGAGCAATTAGCTAGAGTAGCTCCATGCAGAGCATTGTAGACATAGAATTTTGCAAAATACATACGGATCTGAATGTGGCAGACCTGTTGACTAAACTTCTCTCACAAGCAAAACATGATCATACCTTAGTACTCTTTGGGTGTTAATCACACGGCAATGTGAACTAGATTATTGACTCTAGTAAACCCTTTGGGTATTGGTCACATGGCGATGTGAACTATCAGTGTTAAATCACATGGCGATGTGAACTAGACTATTGACTCTAGTGCAAGTGGGAGACTGGAGGAAATATGCCCTAGAGGCAGTAATAAAGATGTTATTTCTATTTCCTTATATCATGATAAATTTTTATTATTCATGCTAGAATTGTATTAACCGGAAAATTAGTACATGTGTGAATACATAGACAAACAGAGTGTCCCTAGTATGCCTCTACTTGACTAGCTCGTTAATCAAAGACGGTTAAGTTTCCTGACGATAGACATGTGTTGTCATTTGATGAACGGGATCACATCATTAGAGAATGATGTGATGGACAAGACCCATCCGTTAGCTTAGAATAATGATCATTTAGTTTTATTGCTATTGCTTTCTTCATTTCTTATACCTGTTATGAGATTATGCAACTCCCGAATACCGGAGGAACACCTTGTGTGCTATCAAACGTCACAACATAACTGGGTGATTATAAAGATGCTCTACAGATGCCTCCGATGGTGTTTGTTGAGTTGGCATAGATCGAGATTAGGATTTGTCACTCCGTGTATCGGAGAGGTATCTCTGGGCCCTCTTGGTAATGCACATCACTATAAGCCTTACAAGCAATGTAACTAATGAGTTAGATACGAGATGATGCATTACGGAACGAGTAAAGAGACTTTCCGGTAACGAGATTGAACTAGGTATGATGATACCGATGATCGAATCTTGGGCAAGTAACATACCGATGACAAAGGGAACAACGTATGTTGTTATGCGGTTTGACCGATAAAGATCTTCATAGAATATGTAGGAACCAATATGAGCATCCAGGTTCCGCTATTGGTTATTGACCGGAGATGTGTCTCGGTCATGTATACATAGTTCTCGAACCCGTAGGGTCCGCACGCTTAACGTTCGATGACGATATGTATTATGAGTTATGTGACTTGATGTATCGAAGGTTGTTCGGAGTCCCGGATGTGATCACAGACATGACGAGGAGTCTCGAAATGGTCGAGACATAAAGATCATATATTGGAAGGCTACATTCGGACACCAGAATGGTTCAAGTCGTTTCGGATAATTTTCGGAGTACCGGGGGTTACCGGACCCCCCCGGAAGTTATTGGGCCTCATGGGCCTGATGGTGGAAGAGAGGAGGCAGGCCAAGGTGTGGCGCGCGCCCCCTAGCCCAAACCGAATTGGACTAGGGCTAGGGGGCCGCCCCCTTTCCTTCTCTTCTTCCTCTCCTCCCTTCTTCTCCTACTTGGACTAGGAAAGGGGGAAACCTACTCCTACTAGGAGTAGGAATCCCCCCCTTGGGCGCGCCCCTTGAGGCCGGCCCTCCTCCTCCTCCCATCCTTTATATACGGGGGAGGGGGGGGCACACCATAGACACACAAGTTGATCTTTTAGCCATGTGCGATGCCCCCTCCACAGTTTTATACCTCGGTCATATCGTTGTAGTGCTTAGGCGAAGCCTTGCGTTAGTAACTTCATCATCACCGTCAACATGCCGTCGTACTGACAGAACTCACCCTCGGCCTTAGCTGGATCAAGAGTATGAGGGACGTCATCGAGCTGAACGTGTGCAGATCATGGAGGTGCCGTGCGTTCGGTACTTGATCGGTTGGATCGCGAAGACGCTCGACTACATCAACCGCATTACTAAACGCTTCCGCTTTCGGTCTACAAGGGTACATAGACACACTCTCCCCTCTCGTTGTTATGCATATCCTAGATAGATCTTGCGTGATCGTAGGATTTTTTTTGAAATACTGTGTTCCCCAACACTTTGGAGATGGAGATAAAAAGCACAAGATGATGATGGCCATGTCATGTCACATATTTTGATGGCATGTGATGTTTTTCTTTTATGCATCTTATTTTGCTTAGTACGGCGGTAGCTTTATAAGATGATCCCTTAACAAAATTTTAAGGTATAAGTGTTCTCCCCGAGTATGCACTGTTGCGACAGTTTGTCGTGTTGAGACACCACGTGATGATCAGGTGTGATTGAAGGAAATATGCCCTAGAGGCAATAATAAAGTTATTATTTATTTCCTTATTTCATGATAAATGTTTATTATTCATGCTAGAATTGTATTAACTGGAAACATAATACATGTGTGAATACATAGACAAACAGAGTGTCACTAGTATGCCTCTACTTGACTAGCTCGTTGATCAAAGATGGTTAAGTTTCCTAACCATAGACATGAGTTGTCATTTGATTAATGGGATCACATCATTAGGAGAATGACTTGATTGACTTGACCCATTCTGTTAGCTTAGCACTTGATCGTTTAGTTTGTTGCTATTGCTTTCTTCATGACTTATACATGTTCCTATGACTATGAGATTATGCAACTCCCGTTTACCGGAGGAACACTTTGTGTGCCATCAAACGTCACAACGTAACTGGGTGATTATAAAGGTGCTCTATAGGTGTCTCCGAAGGTACTTGTTGGGTTGGCGTATTTCGAGATTAGGATTTGTCACTCCGATTGTCGGAGAGGTACGTATCTCTGGGCCCACTCGGTAATGCACATCACTATAAGCCTTGCAAGCATTGCAACTAATGAGTTAGTTGCGGGATGATGTATTACGGAACGAGTAAAGAGACTTTCCGGTAATGAGATTGAACTAGGTATTGAGATACCGACGATCGAATGTCGGGCAAGTAACATACCGATGACAAAGGGAACAACGTATGTTGTTATGCGGTCTGACTGATAAAGATCTTCGTAGAATATGTAGGAGCCAATATGGACATCCAGGTCCCGCTATTGGTTATTGACCAAAGAGGTGTCTCGGTCATGTCTACATAGTTCTCGAACCCGTAGGGTCCGCACGCTTAACGTTTGTTGACGATATAGTATTATATGAGTTATGTATGTTGGTGACCGAATGTTGTTCGGAGTCCTGGATGAGATCACGGACACGACGAGGAGCTCCAGAATGGTCCGGAGGTAAAGATCCATATATTGGATGATATGGTTTGGCCAAGGGGTCAGGCCCATGGGGTTATAAGTCGGTGCAAAAAGGAGTTTTGCGAAAGCCAGGGGGCCAAACGCCAGAGACCCTGGAGTCTGGCCCTGGGCCAGACGCTGAGGCCCATGGCGTCTGGGCCAGACGCCAAGGATTGTGGCGTTTGGTCCTGGAGTTCGCGTGGGACTCTTGCCTTTCGGGCAAAACCGACTTTGAGGAGGCTTTTGCTCCAAGTTTCGACCCCAGGGCTCAACATATAAATAGAGGGGCAGGGCTAGCACCAAATACACATCAAGAAACAGCAAGCCGTGTGCCGGCAACCCCGTCCCCTCTAGTTTATCCTCCGTCATAGTTTTAGTAGTGCTTAGGCGAAGCCCTGCGGAAATTGTTCTTCACCAACACTGTCACCATGCCGTCGTGCTGCCGGAACTCATCTACTACTTCGCCCCTCTTGCTGGATCGAGAAGGCGAGGACGTCACCGAGCCAAACGTGTGCAGAACTCGGAGGTGTCGTGCTTTCGGTACTTGGATCGGTCGGACCGTGAAGACGTACGACTACATCAACCGCGTTGTTATAACGCTTCCGCGAACGGTCTACGAGGGTACGTAGACACACTCTCCCCTCTCGTTGCTATGCATCACCATGATCCTGCGTGTGTGTAGGAAATTTTTGAAATTACTACATTCCCCAACAGTGGTATCCGAGCCTGGTTTTATGCGTAGATGTCATATGCACGAGTAGAACACAAGTGAGTTGTGGGCGATATAAGTCATACTGCTTACCAGCATGTCATACTTTAGTTCGGCGGTATTGTTGGATGAAGCGGCCCGGACCGACATTACGCGTACGCTTACGCGAGACTGGTTTTACCGCCGTGCTATGCACACAGGTGACTAGCGGGTGTTAGTTTCTCCAACTTTAGTTGAACCGAGTGTGGCTACGCCCGGTCCTTGAGAAGGTTAAAACAACACTAACTTGACAAACTATCATTGTGGTTTTGATGTGTAGGTAAGAACGGTTCTTGCTCAGCCCATAGCAGCCACATAAAACTTGCAACAACAAAGTAGAGGACGTCTAACTTGTTTTTGCAGGGCATGTTGTGATGTGATATGGTCAAGACGTGATGAAATATAAGTTGTTGTATAAGATGATCATGTTTTGTTGAAGTTATCGGCAACTGGCAGAAGCCCTATGGTTGTCTCTTTATTGCATAAGATGCAAGCACCAAATAATTGCTTTACTTTATCGCTATGCGATAGCAATAGTTGCAAGAGAAATAGTTGGCGAGACGACCATGTGACGACACATTGATATAGATCAAGATGATGGAGATCATGGTGTCATGCCGGTGACGATGGAAATCATGACGATGCTTTGGAGATGGAGATCAAAGGCACAAGATGATGATGGCCATATCATGTCACATATTCTGATTGCATGTGATGTTTATCTTTTATACATCTTATCTTGCTTAGTTCGACGGTAGCTTTATAAGATGATCTCTCACTAATTATCAAGGTACAAGTGTTCTCCCTGAGTATGCACCGTTGTGAAAGTTCTTCGTGCTGAGACACCACGTGATGATCGGGTGCGATAGGCTCTACGTTCAAATACAACGGGTGCAAAACAGTTGCACACGCGGAATACTCAGGTTAAACTTGACGAGCCTAGCATATAACAGATATGGCCTCAGAACACGGAGACCGAAAGGTCGAGCATGAATCATATAGTAGATATGATCAACATAGTGATGTTCACCATTGAAACTACATCTCACGTGATGATCGGACATGGTTTAGTTGATATGGATCACGTAATCACTTAGAGGATTAGAGGGATGTCTATCTAAGTGGGAGTTCTTAAGTAATATGATTAATTGAACTTTAATTTATCATGAAGTTAGTCCTGGTAGTATTAACATATCTATGTTGTAGATCAATAGCTCGCGTTTAGCTCCCCTGTTTTATTTTGATATGTTCCTAGAGAAAACTGAGTTGAAAGATGTTAGTAGCAATGATGCGTATTGGATCCGTGATCTGAGGATTATCCTCATTGCTGCACAGAAGAATTATGTCCTTGATGCACCGCTAGGTGACAGAACTATTGCAGGAGGAGATGCAGACGTTATGAACGTTTTGACAAAAGCTCGGTTTGATGACTACTTGATAGTTTAGTGCACCATGCTTAACGGCTTAGAATCGGGACTTCAAAGACGTTTTGAATGTCATGGACCATATGAGATGTTCCAGGAGTTGAAGTTAATATTTCAAGCAAATACCCGCATTGAGAGATATGAAGTCTCCAACAAGTTCTATAGCTAAAAGATGGAGGAGAATCACTACAAGAAATATGTCAACTAGTGACCTTCTGTCAGTGACCCTGGAAGAATTGGTCATAGATCTATGAACATTTGAGACCAATTGGTCAAAAGATGCTTGAGGGGCTCCAAACCCTAAATCATTGCGACCATTTTGGTCAGAAAGGTCGTAATTTCCTTACACGAAATGGTCATAAAGCAGACAACGCTAGTCCGCTGCCTTATTTCTAGTTGTTAACGACCAATATAGATGGTCATAACCTTGTAAATTGTGGTGGGTTGCTATGACTAGGCGCCACCTCATCAGTTTTGCCTGTGTCATGTCCATGTGGCAGTTTTTGCCCTAGGTTGTGAAGTAACCTATATTTATTTTATTCCAAAAATTCCCAAAAAATTCTCATAATTTTTTTGGATCATATCTTCATCAAATATGTCAAAACCTTCCTTGCCTAGTTCAAAAATATTTCAACAATATTCATTTTCCTATTCTGTTCAGAGCAGCACTTTGTGAAGGAAGTACCACTTTGGCATGTCCAAATACAATCCATTTTCTACAGTGCTTTCCTATGCCCAAATAACCATCCTCCACCAAATGCCAGCTCAATCCATTCATTATTTTTAGCCCAGCTTTAACATTCGTATTTATGTCCAGTGTGGTACTTTGCAAAGCAAGTACCACCTAGGCTCCTCCTTTTAAGCTGCAATTTTTTGAAGACGATCTTCTTAGTAACTGATCATCCTCAGCCAAAACTCACGCCCATTATCCATGTACATTTCCTGTACCACTAATCAAACACTTGGCTGCTAATTCATGTTTGAGCATCGATCGGTCTCCTCGTGAGAATCTTATGTTGTAATTTTCTTCCTAGCACCTACCTGGGGAGCGCCCAACCAACTAGACATGCCTAGGCCACCCAGAACACATGGCAACGCCATGGTCACGCGGTGACCACGCGGCGGGCATGCAAGTTTACGCGCTCTAGAGTTGGGGCCCTCGGCCACCGCCCAAACCTCGACGTATCGCCACCAAACCATGTATTTATGATTAAATAGGTACTTATGTAACTAGAAATGATTTTTGGAAAAAATAAATAGCAAACTATGAGGTAGCTGCAGTTCAAATTTGACCCGTTTCCAACTGAATCGACGGAAATTTGTCTTTTTGACGAGAGGTGGATCAAAACTTTTTACACCTAACCATTTTGTCAATTGTGCATTAAATATGTCCTACTATTTTAGAAAATTGATTTGGTCCAATTTTGCAACAATTATTTGGGAGGTCCTTCACAAAAAAACCTCCTTTTGGGCACTCGAAAAATGGAAAATGGTTTTTTCGTCCAAAGAAAATGAAAACTTCCTTAGGCAACATTGTTTGCCATTCCAATATGCACCCTTGTGCATAATATGAGATCATTTGAACAAACTATGCCATGAATGTGGCCATAAGATTGATCATTTGGCTTGAAAGCCATTGATCTCCACACGTGATAGCTCATTTCTGAAAACATTTTTTTAAAATAATTGCCGTATTAAAAGTTTGTTATTTTTCCTGGGAACCTGGCCACATATAATGACACAATGCGAAGGTTTCCCAATTTTTTGATTTTTTTTGAATTTTTTATGCCCGTTTCAAAATGCGGTCAAAACGGCGGGAATGACCGTTCCTAGCTAGTGGTTGAATCTTGCAAAACTTTTGATGTTTCTCTGATTAAATAGATACTTATGTACCTAGAAATGATTTTTGGAAAAAATAAAGAGCAAACTATGAGGCAGCTCCAGTTCAAATTTGACCCGCTTCCTACTGAATCGGCGGGAATTTGTCTTTTTCAGCAGAGGTGGATCAAATTTTTTAACACCCAACCATTTGGTCAATTGTGCATTAAATATGGCCTAGTATTTGAGAAAATTGATTTGGTCCAATTTTGCAACAAATATATGGTAGGTCCTTCACAAAAAAAAACTCATTTCAGGCACTCGGAAAATGGAAAATGAATTTTCCGTGCAAAGAAAATGAAAACTCCCTTAGGCAACATTGTTTGGAATTCCAAGATGCACCCTTGTGCACAATATGAGATCATTTGAACAAACTATGCCATGAAACGGAAAGAACAATCCTCTCATGGTATGTGTCTACACTAGATTACTCCTACTGTGATGATGATGTGTCTGATGATAGACACCTTGCAACTAGCCACACATGTAGATAGTTTATTGTGATTATTATTGTACCATGAGTCATTCAACACTTGAAGGCACTGAACTACTATTCTGTATTTTATAATATGTTCCTGTTATGCATGACATAGGCTTGATGAAATCTTACTCTTTTAATCACAATAGCATAGCAGTAACATGTTATCACGCTGGATGAAGAAAAGCATATGTAATAATTTCTTTAATGTTTAATTACCTCAATTGGCAAGCAGTGTTTGGTGCTGTATACATTTACTGCTATCAATCGACTACAGTAGTCATCTGGATGGTTGGGACTTGCATATATTCTGCTACACTTGAAACATCAACAAGTATTTTTTCCTTGTTTTTTGGAACAACTGGTGAACTTCATATTCCTGAATATATGCATTACTATTCAGTATAGGTCCAGGCAGCTCTTTGTATTTTATAGCTCCTTATCATGTCCCTCTAATATTTCTGTAGGTGGCCATGAACTCACTAAATCATCAAGAAATGCCTTTGCTACAACTCACCTATGGCCTTGTTTGTCCTGCAGGTTAGTGAGCAGCATTAGGAGGAGGAGCTCAAGCAGGCCACCATGACGCAACACCGCAACAGCAGGTAGCACGTCCATCTCCATCTCCCTCTCCCTATGCTGCCAATCCTTTTTGTTTCTTTAAAACTAGGTCCAATCAGCACACAAATTGACTGTCTATTCTCTGAAAAATCAGTTTACAACTCTACAGAATTGTGTTGATGGTCATCAGTAGAGAGAGGGGAGAGAACGTTTCTTGCAAATGAGTGAGAGAGAGGCATAGTCTAATTGTGAATCCATGTGTGTGCATTTCTGTCTTATTGGAATATGTTGAGTACATATTGGAATATGCTAAATGCTATTGCCTGATATAATATAAGTATGAGCTACATGTGTTTGCATATTTGTTTTGTATTTTTTATAAATGATGATAGTTTGTGCAAGATGTTCACATGTTAATTTTTGTTGACTAAAATCTCTTATGCCCTCGACTTAGCTTGACCCAGAACAGTAGCATCCTTGATGTGTACTGACCTTCATCTCGTTCTTTCTCTCACAGACTCAAAGGAGACCGTATGCAAGGCACCTCCTCTTCGGTTGTGAGAGTGTCTAGGGGTCGTGGGTGCGGCTAATTCCTATGTTTGTGGCCGCACTTGACATTGCCCTCTCTTTAAGGGCACACATCATTTTTTCTAACTCTGCTATCTTTTCCTAAGTCTTTGTTATCTTGCCTAGCCTTGTACTGATATGTATTGTTTGATGTTAATTACCCAAGTTAGTGTGTGATGTAAAGCATAACCTGAGAACACTTGCCTAAGTTTACAAGATATGACATGTGACAGTCCAAGCCTGCTGCTCTTTCAGTGCTTTTGCTGCTGTATTGTGCTTCTCTAGTTGTTTGAATGCTTCTGCTGCTAACCTGCTAGGCTGCTACTAGCTTGAATAGGTGTGCACTTGTGCTGGTGGTGGTGCTGCTTGTGTTGCTGCTGCTGATTTAATGCTTATGCTCATGCTGCTGTTGATTAAATGCTTATGTTGTTGCTGCATGCTTATGCTACTGATTCAATGCTTTGGAAATTGATTGAATTGAACCTGTTGTAATCCTTCCTGTTATACTTGTATTTAATTTTTGGGTTTCTATTTGATTTTTTAGTCTCTTATATATGGTTCATCCTTAGTTTCTTCTGTAACCTGCTTGGAGCTTAGAATACACAACCCAACTAGTCTCATATACAACTAAGACCAATGATGCATGCTTAATTCTGTATATATGTATGTATGACCAGTAAAGTTGGAAGGCCCAAATTAATCTTAAAGTTAATATGCTCAATTCTGTACCATATTCATGCTCATGCATCACTAGTTACTGCTTTTTTTGCTTGGTCTATTTTGGCTCATAACCTAAGTATACCAAAACTGATTAAACAATTTCTCCAACTTACCAAAATTGTCATAATTGTCTCCTGCCTTATGATGTTAGTCTCTGTGCACTTACTAGTATTGTTAGTTGAATGGATGGTTGTGGTAGTAGAATAGGAATTTTGTTTAGGTGAGTGTTATATTGATGTTCATTTCATTACCTAAATTTGTACCAATGTACCATGCAGGTATGTATAGATTACTATTGTAGAACAACATCAGGTTAATCTGTTGCATGCAAGTTGTTGGAAGTTTTGTTATGCCATGCTTAGTGTTTACTGAACTGGGGCATTTGGTCTCTTGAAAGATTAATATTTACTTCTAGTATATTTCACTAATAGTTTATCTAGATCAGGATCTAATGTCGTCGGGGCTGCTGCTGCTGTGATAGAAGATGAAGAAGCTTGGGGATAAAAATGACGCATTTATAGGATTATAAACCTGATGTGATTGGAGTAGTTTTTACTCGCTGCTGATAGTTACTACTATTCACTGATTTTGCCACATTTTGCTTGTTTTACTCTTATTTATGCACAGAGACTGCCTACAAGTTAATGTTTTGTTAGATTTGCCTTTATTTTGTTCCTAACAATTTTGTTTGATAACTTGCAGATGCCCGTCATTCATGTTTCGTCGTGAGCTCCAGGACGAAGAAGTCCGGAGAAACATAGAGTTCTAGCTTATTGCAGCTAGTTATACTTCGATAGATAGTTATTATTTTTATTTTTTTGTTGTGTTACCTGATGTGAACTAGTTCTGATATGAACCATGTTTGACTGTAATGTGCCAAGTTTGGATCTGTTTGATTATATTCATGACGTGAACTATGTTTTCATGATATTTTGTTGTGCTCTGTTTGAAGCATTGTGTAAATATTGGCTATTTATTTATTGGATCGCCGAAATATGAGGAATATAATCCTGACAACTAGGACCTTCTTATTAGAACCTGACAATTGGAACCCATTAGACTAGTGGACCCTTCTATTGAAAAAAATAAAATCTGAAACTCTAGAGCCCAAAAGCCCACGTCATAGCAAAATAAAAGACTGAATTGTTGGGCTTGGCCCATGTGGCTGACCAAAATTACCAGGAAAGCAAATAAAAAATAGGCTGATTTATTGGGTTTGGCCAAATAATAAATGGGCTGAATTAATGGGCTCGGCCCATGTAAAACGCCGAATCAGACCGGGTTGAATCTTGTGCCACATCAGCTTGCCACGCTGGATGCCTACGTGGCCTGGGGAGGTTGCTAGTGACCAAAACAAAACAATAGGCATATTTTGGTCATAAACGTCCACGACCTTCTCACAGAGAAGGTCGTTAATTTCAGTTTACGACCGCCAGCTTTTGACCTTCTGTTTTTGGTCACAAAAAGGTCACAAATGAAAAACAATGACCTTTCAGTGACCAATAGTCAAGGTCACAAGTTGACATATTTCTTGTAGTGAATAGCTCAAGCAGTGAGCATGTGCTCAGATTGTCTGGGTACTACAATCACTTGAATCAAGTGGGAGTTAATCTTCCAGATAAGACAGTGATTGGCAGAGTTCTCTAGTCACTATCACCAAGTTACTAGAAGTTCGTGATGAACTATAATATGCAAGGGATAACGGAAATGATTCCCAAGCTCTTCGTGATGCTGAAATCGATGAAGGTAGAAATCAAGAAAAACATCAAGTGTTGATGGTTGAATAGACCATTAGTTTCAAGTAAAGGGCAAAGGGAAGAAGGGAAACTTCAAGTAGAATGGCAAGCGAGTTGCTGCTCAAGTGAAGAAGCCCAAGTCTGGACCTAAGCCTGAGACTAAGTGCTTCTACTGCAAAGGGACTGGTCACTGGAAGCGGAACTGCCCCAAGTATTTGGTGGATAAGAAGGATGGCAAAGTGAACAAAGCTATATTTGATATACATGTTATTGATGTGTACTTTACTAGTGTTTATAGCAACCCCTCGGTATTTGATGCTGGTTCAATTGCTAAGATTAGTAACTCAAAATAGGAGTTGCCGAATGAACAGAGACTAGTTAAGGGTGAAGTGACGATGTGTATTGGAAGTGGTTCCAAGATTGATATGATCATCATCGCACACTCCCTATACTTTCGGGATTAGTGTTGAACCTAAAATAAATGTTATTTAGTGTTTGCATTGAGCATGAATATGATTGGATCATGCTTATTGCAATACGGTTATTCATGTAAGTTAGAGAATAATTGTTGTTTTGTTTACATGAATAAAACCTTCTATGGTCATACACCCAATGAAAATGGTTTGTTGGATCTCGATCGTGGTGATACACATTTAATATTGAAGCCAAAAGATGCGAAGTTAATAATGATAGTGCAACTTATTTGTGGCACTGCCGTTTTGGTCATATTGGTGTAAAGCGCATGAAGAAACTCCATACCGATGGACTTTTGGAATCACTTGATGCTTGCGAACCATGCCTCATGGGCAAGATGACTAAGACTCCATTCTCCGGAACAATGGAGCGAGCAACTGACTTATTGGAAATAATACATACTGATGTATGCGGTCTGATGAGTGTTAAGGCTCACAGCAAGTATCGTTATTTTCTGACCTTCACAGATGATTTGAGCAGATATGGGTATATCTACTTGATGAAACACAAGTCTGAAACATTTGAAAAGTTCAAAGAATTTCAGAGTGAAGTGGATAATCATCGTAACAAGAAAATAGAAGTTTCTACGATATGATCACAGAGGTGAAATATTTGAGTTACGAGTTTGGCCTTCAGTTAAAACAATGTGAAATAGTTTCACTACTCACGCCACCTGGAACACCACAGTGTAATGGTGTGTCCGAATGTCATAACCGTACTTTATTGGATATAGTGCAATCTATGATGTTTCTTACCGATTTACCACTATAGTTTTGGGGTTGTGCATTAGAGACAACTGCATTCACGTTAAAAAGGGCACCATCTAAATCCATTGAGACGACACCGTATGAACTGTGGTTTGGCAAGAAACCAAAGTTTTCGTTTCTTAAAGTTTGGGGTTGCGATGCTTATGTGAAAATTGTCATCCTGATAAGCTCAAACCCAAATCGGAAAAGTGCGTCTTCATAGGATACCCAAAAGTTACTGTTGGGTACACCTTCTATCACAGATCCAAAGGCAAGATATTCGTTGCTAAGAATGGATCCTTTCTAGAGAAGGAGTTTCTCTCGAAAAAAGTGAGTAGGAGGAAAGTAGAACTTGATGAGGTAACTGTACCTGTTCCCTTATTGGAAAGTAGATCATCACAGAAATCTGTTTCTGTGACTCCTACACCAATTAGTGAGGAAGCTAATGATGATGATCATGTAACTTCAAATCAAGTTACTACCGAACCTCGTAGGTAAACCAGAGTGAGATCCGCACCAGAGTGGTACAGTAATCCTGTTCTGGAGGTCATGTTACTTGACCATGATGAACCTACGAATTATGAGGAAGCGATGATGAGCCCAGATTCCGCAAAATGGCTTGAGGCCATGAAATCTGAGATGGGATCCATGTATGAGAACAAAGTGTGGACTTTGGTTGACTTTCCCGGTGATCGGCAAGCCATAGAAAATAAATGGATCTTCAAGAGGAAGACGGACGCTGATAGTAGTGTTACTATCTACAAAGCTAGACTTGTCGGAAAAGGGTTTTTGACAAAGTTCAAGGTGTTGACTACGATGAGATTTTCTCACTCGTAGCGATGCTTAAGTCTGTCCGAATCATGGTAGCAAATTGCCACATTTTATGAAATCTGGCAAATGGATGTCGAAACTACATTCCTTAATGGATTTCTTAAAGAGGAGTTGTATATGATGCAACCAAAAGGTTTTGTCAATCCTAAAGGTGCTAACAAAATATGCAAGCTCCAGCGATCCATCTATGGACTGGTGCAAGCATCTCGGAGTTGGAATATACGCTTTGATAAGTTGATCAAAGCATATAGTTTTATACAGACTTGCAGTGAAGCCTGTATTTTCAAGAAAGTGAATGGGAGCACTACAACATTTCTGATAAGTATATGTGAATGCCATATTGTTGATCAGAGATAATGTAGAATTATTCTGCAAAGCATAAAGGAGTGTTTGAAATGAGTTTTTCAAAGAAAGACCTCGATGAAGCTGCTTACACATTGAGCATCAAGATCTATAGAGATAGATCAAGACGCTTGATAAGATATTTCAATGAGTACATACCTTGACAAGATTTTGAAGTAGTTCAAAATGGAACAGTCAAAGAAGGAGTTCTTGCCTGTGTTGCTAGGTGTGAAGTTGAGTAAAGACTCAAAACCCGACCACATCAGAAAATAGAAAGAGAATGATAAGTCATTTCCTATGCCTCAGTCATAGGTTCTATAAAGTATGCTATGCTGTTTACCAGTCCTGTTGTATACCTTAGCATCTTTCTGGCAAGGGAGTACAATAGCGATCTAGGAGTAGATCACTGGACAGCGGTCAAAATTATCCTTAGTGGAATAAGGATATGTTTCTCGATTATGGAGGTGACAAAAAGGTTCATCGTAAAGGGTTACGTCGATGCAAATTTTGACACTCATCCAGATAACTCTAAATCTCAATCTGGATACATATTGAAAGTGGGAGCAATTAGCTAGAGTAGCTCCGTGCAGAGCATTGTTGACATAGAAATTTGCAAAATACATACGGATCTGAATGTTGCAGACCCATTGACTAAATTTCTCTCACAAGCAAAACATGATCACACCTTAGTACTCTTTGGGTGTTAATCACATAGTGATGTGAACTAGATTATTGACTCTAGTAAACCCTTTGGGTGTTGGTCACATGACGATGTGAACTATGGGTGTTAATCACATGGTGATGTGAACTATTGATGTTAAATCACATGGCGATGTGATCTAGATTATTGACTCTAGTGCAAGTGGGAGACTGAAGGAAATATGCCCTAGAGGCAATAATAAAGTTATTATTTATTTCCTTATTTCATGATAAATGTTTATTATTCATGCTAGAATTGTATTAACCGGAAACATAATACATGTGTGAATACATAGACAAATAGAGTGTCACTAGTATGCCTCTACTTGACTAGCTCGTTGATCAAAGATGGTTAAGTTTCCTAACCATAGACATGAGTTGTCATTTGATTAACGGGATCACATCATTAGGAGAATGATGTGATTGACTTGACCCATTCCGTTAGCTTAGCACTTGATCGTTTAGTTTGTTGCTATTGCTTTCTTCATGACTTATACATGTTCCTATGACTATGAGATTATGCAACTCCCGTTTACCGGAGGAACACTTTGTGTGCCACCAAACGTCACAACATAACTGGGTGATTATAAAGGTGCTCTATAGGTGTCTCCGAAGGTACTTGTTGGGTTGGCGTATTTCGAGATTAGGATTTGTCACTCCGATTGTCGGAGAGGTATCTCTGGGCCCTCTCGGTAATGCACATCACCTAAGCCTTGCAAGCATAGACAAACAGAGTGTCACTAGTATGCCTCTACTTGACTAGCTCGTTGATCAAAGATGGTTAAGTTTCCTAACCATAGACATGAGTTGTCATTTGATTAATGGGATCACATCATTAGGAGAATGACTTGATTGACTTGACCCATTCTGTTAGCTTAGCACTTGATCGTTTAGTTTGTTGCTATTGCTTTCTTCATGACTTATACATGTTCCTATGACTATGAGATTATGCAACTCCCGTTTACCGGAGGAACACTTTGTGTGCCATCAAACGTCACAACGTAACTGGGTGATTATAAAGGTGCTCTATAGGTGTCTCCGAAGGTACTTGTTGGGTTGGCGTATTTCGAGATTAGGATTTGTCACTCCGATTGTCGGAGAGGTACGTATCTCTGGGCCCACTCGGTAATGCACATCACTATAAGCCTTGCAAGCATTGCAACTAATGAGTTAGTTGCGGGATGATGTATTACGGAACGAGTAAAGAGACTTGCCGGTAACGATATTGAACTAGGTATTGAGATACCGACGATCGAATCTCGGGAAAGTAACATACCGATGACAAAGGGAACAACGTATGTTGTTATGCGGTCTGACCTATAAAGATCTTCATAGAATATGTAGGAGCCAATATGGACATCCAGGTCCCGCTATTGGTTATTGACCAAAGAGGCGTCTCGGTCATGTCTACATAGTTCTCGAACCCGTAGGGTCCGCACGCTTAACGTTCGTTGACGATATAGTATTATATGAGTTATGTATGTTGGTGACCGAATGTTGGTGACCGAATGTTGTTCGGAGTCCCGGATGAGATCACGGACATGACGAGGAGCTCCAGAATGGTCCGGAGGTAAAGATCCATATATTGGATGATATGGTTTGGCCAAGGGGTCAGGCCCATGGGGCTATAAGTCAGTGCAAAAGGAGTTTTGCGGAAGCCAGGGGGTCAAACGCCGGAGACCCTGGCGTTTGGCCCTGGGCCAGATGCCGAGGCCCATCGCGTCTGGGCCAGACGCCAAGGATTGTGGCGTTTGGTCCTGGAGTCCGCGTGGGACTCTTGCCTTTCGGGCAAAACCGACTTTGAGGAGGCTTTTGCTCCAAGTTCCGACCCCAGGGCTCAACATATAAATAGAGGGGCAGGGCTAGCACCAAAGACACATCAAGAAACACCAAGCCATGTGCGGGCAACCCCGTCCCTTCTAGTTTATCCTTCGTCATAGTTTTCGTAGTGCTTAGGCGAAGCCCTGCGGAAATTGTTCTTCACCAACACCGTCACCACGCCGTCGTGCTGCCGGAACTCATCTACTACTTTGCCCCTCTTGCTGGATCGAGAAGGCGAGGATGTCACCGAGCCGAACGTGTGCAGAACTCGGAGGTGTCGTGCTTTCGGTACTTGGATCAGTCGGATCGTGAAGACGTACGACTACATCAACCGCGTTGTTATAACGCTTCCACGAACGGTCTACGAGGGTATGTAGACAACACTCTCCCCTCTCATTGCTATGCATCACCATGATCCTGCTTGTGCATCGAATTTTTTTGAAATTACTACGTTCCCCAACAGTGATAGACTCTACGTTCACATACAACGGGTGCTAGACAGTTTTGCACATGCGGAATAATCGGGTTAAACTTGACGAGCCTGGCATGTATAGACATGGCCTCGGAACATTGGAGACCGAACGGTCAAACGTGAATCATATAGTAGATATGATCAACATAGATATGTTCACCATTAATGACTACTCCATCTCACGTGATGATTGGACATGGTTTAGTTGATTTGGATCACGTATCATTTAGATGACTTGAGGTATGTCTATCTAAGTGTTGTTCTTAAGTAATATGATTAATTGAACTTAATTTATCAGGAACTTAGTACTGATAGTTGAAAGCTGCGGAGGTGGAAATCAAGAAGGAGCATCAAGTGTTGATGATTAACAATACCACTAGTTTCAAGAAAGGGGGCAAGGGAAAGAAGGGGAACTTCAAGAAGAATGGCAAGCAGGTTGCCACTCCCGGGAAGAAGCCCAAATCTGGAATCAAGCCTAAAACTGAGTACTTCTACTACAAAGGGACTGGTCACTGGAAGCGGAACTGCCCCAAGTATTTGGCAGATAAGAAGGATGGCAAAGTGAAGAAAGGTATATTTGATATACATGTTACTGATGTGTACCTTACTAATGCTCGTAGTAGCTGCTGGGTATTTGATACTGGTTCGGTTGCTCATATTTGTAACTCGAAAGAGGGGCTACTAATTAAACGAAGATTGGCTAAGGACGAGGTGACGATGTGCGTCGGGAATGGTTCCAAGGTCGATGTGATCGCCGTCGGTACGCTACCTCTATGGCTACCTTCAGGATTAGTTTTAGACTTGAATAATTGTTATTTGGTGCCAGCGTTAAGCATGAACATTATATCTGGATCTTGTTTAATGCGAGATGGTTATTCATCTAAATCAGAGAATAATGGTTGTTCTATTTATATGAGTAATATCTTTTATGGTCATGCACCCTTGAAGAGTGTTCTATTTTTATTGAATCTCGACTGTGGTGATACACATATTCATAATATTGATGCCAAAAGATGCAAAGTTGATAATGATAGTGCAACATACTTGTGGCACTGCTGTTTAGGTCATATTGGTGTAAAGCGCATGAAGAAACTCCATGCAGATGGACTTTTGGAAACACTTGATTGTGAATCATTTGATACTTGCGAACCATGCCTCATGGGCAAGATGACTAAAACTCCGTTCTCCGGAACAATAGAGCGAGCTAATGACTTATTGAAAATAATACATACCTATGTATGCGGTCCGATGAGTGTTGAAGCTCGAAGCAGGTATCGTATTTTCTGACCTTCACAGATGATTTGAGCAAATATGGGTATATCTACTTGACGAAACACAAGTCCGGAACATTTGAAAAGTTCAAAGAATTTCAGAGTGAAGTGGAGAATCATCGTAACAAGAAAATAAAGTTTCTATGATCTGATCGCAGAGGCAAATATTTGAGTTACGAGTTTGGCCTTCATTTAAAACAAGGTGGAATAGTTTCACAACTCACACCACATGGAACACCACAGCGTAATGGTGTGTCTGAACATCGTAACCATACTTTATTAGATATGGTGCGATCTATGATGTCTCTTACCAATTTACCACTATCGTTTTGGGGTTATGCATTAGAGACAACTACATTCATGTTAAATAGGGCACCGTCTAAATCCGTTGAGACGACACCGTATGAACTGTGGTTTGGCAAGAATCCTAAGTTGGTGTTTTTTAAAGTTTGGGGTTGCGACATTATGTCAAAAGGCCTCAACCTGATAAGCTCGAACCCAAATTGGAGAAGTGTGTCTTTATAGGATACCCTAAGGAAACAATTGGGTACACCTTCTACCACAAATCCGAAGGCAAGATATTTGTTGCCAAGAATGGAAACTTTCTAGAGAAGGAGTTTCTCTCGAAAGAAGTGAGTGGGAGGAAAGTAGAACTTAATGAGGTAATTGTACCTTCTCTCGGATTGGAAAGTAGCTCATCAGAGAAATCCATTCTCGTGATGCCTACACCAACTAGAGAGAAAGCTAATGATGATGATCCTGAAACTTCAGATCAAGTTACTACAGGACCTCGTAGGTCGAACAAAGCATGTTCCGCACCAGAGTGGTATGGTAACCTGATAACCCACAAGTATAGGGGATCAATTGTAGCCTCTTTCGATACGTAAGTGTGTCAAACCCAACGAGGAGCTAAAGGTAGAACAAATATTCCCTCAAGTTCTATCGACCACCGATACAACTCTACGGACACTTAACGTTCGCTTTACCTAGAACAAGTATGAAACTAGAAGTACTTTGTAGGTGTTTTTGGATAGGTTTGCAAGATAATAAAGAGCGCGTATATAAAAATTAGGGGCTGTTTTAGGTAAAGAAGCAATAAAGTTAGTATAGCGAGTGTGGAAAAGTGGTGGTAGGAGTTGCGAAATTGTCCCTAAGCAATTGACTACTTTACTAGACCGATAGCAAGTTTTATGTGGGAGAGGCCACTGCTAGCATGTCATCCCTGACTTGGAATTCTATGCACTTATGATTGGAACTATTAGCAAGCATCCGTAACTACTAATGTTCATTAAGGTAAAACCCAACCATAGCATTAAGATATATTGGTCCCCCTTCAATCCCGTATGCATCAATTTCTATGCTAGGTTGAAGCTTCTGTCACTCTTGCCCTCCAATACATAGTCCTATCAATATACAACTAACCCTATGGTGTGATCCATGCGTGCGCTCATATGATGGGCACCAAAGGACAACAACATAACCACAAGCAAATTAAACCAATCATAGCAATTCACCAATCACCGGTACGACCACAAATATCTACTCAGACATCATAGGATGGCAACACATCATTGGATAATAATATGAAGCATAAAGCACCATGTTCAAGTAGATGGTACAGCGGGTTGCGGGAGAGTGGACCGCTGTAGATAGATGGGGGAAGGTTATGAAGATGTTGGTGAAGAGGACAGAGGTGTTGGTGTAGATCGCCGTCACACGATGATGGCCCCGACGGTGTTCCGAGGCCACCGAGAGAGAGGGGGAGAGAGCCCCCCTTCTTCTTGTCCTTCCTTGACCTTCTCCCTAGATGGGAGAAGGGTTTCCCCTCTGGTCCATGGCCTCCATGGCGGCGGAGGGGCGAGAGCCCCTCCGAGATTGGATCTGTCTCTCTGTCTCTCTCTCTGTTTCTGCGTTCCCTGATTTTGCCCTTTCACCATTTCTTAAATTTCCAGAGATCCGTAACTCCGATTGGGCTGAAATTTTAACACGGTCTCTATCCGGATATTAGCTTTCTTGCGGTGAAAGAAGGGCATCAACCGCCTTACGTGGTGGCCACGAGGGCCCAGGGTGCGCCTGACCCCCTGGGGCGCGCCCTGCCTCGTGGCCCCCTCGGGCATCGTCTCGTGTTGATTCTTCTTCCCAAAAATCACATATATTCCACAAAAAATCTCCATCAGTTTTTATCTCGTTTGGACTCCGTTTGATATGGATTTACTATGAAACAAAAAACATGCAACAAACAGGAACTGGCACTGGGCACTGGATCAATATGTTAGTCCCAAAAAATAGTATAAAAAGTTGCCAAAAGTATATGAAAGTTGTATAATATTGGCATGGAACAATCAAAAATTATAGATACGACGGAGATGTATCTGCATCCCCAAGCTTAATTCCTGCTCGTCCTCGAGTAGGTAAATGATAAAAAAGATAATTTTTGATGTGGAATGCTACCTAGCATAATCTTGACCATGTAATCTACTCATGGCATGAATATTAAGACACGAGTGATTCAAGGCAATAGTGTATCATTTGACATTAAGACAATAATACTTAAAGCATACTAATAAAGCAATCATGTATTTTCAAAATAACAAGGCCAAAGAAAGTTATCCCTACAAAATTATATGGTCTGGCTATGCTCCATCTTCACCACACAAAATATTCAAATCATGCACAACCTCGATGACAAGCCAAGCAATTGTTTCATACTTCTGACGTTCTCAAACCTTTTCAACTTTCACGTAATACATGAGCGTGAGCCATGGACATAGCACTATGGGTGGAATAGAATATGATGGTGGAGGTTGTGTGGAGAAGACAAAAAGGAAGAAAGTCTCACATCGACGCGGCTAATCAATGGGCTATGGAGATGCCCATCGATTGATGTCAATGCGAGGAGTAGGGATTGCCATGCAACAGATGCACTAAGAGCTATAAGTGTATGAAAGCTCAAACTGAGAACTAAGTGGGTGTGCATCCAACTTGCTTGCTCATGAAGACCTTGGGCATTTGAGGAAGCCCATCATCAGAATATACAAGCCAAGTTCTATAATGAAAAATTCCCACTAGTATATGAAAGTGATAACTCAAGAGACTCTCTATATGAAGAACATGGTGCTACTCTGAAGCACAAGTGTGGTAAAAGGATAGTAACATTGTCCCTTCTCTCTTTTCTCTCATTTTTTTTATTTTTTTTCTCTTTTTTTGGTGGGCTTCTTTGGCCTCTTTTTTTTGTAAAGTCCGGAGACTCATCCCAACTTGTGCGGGAATCATAGCTTCCATCATCCTTTCCTCACATGGGACAATGCTCTAATAATTATGATCATCAAACTTTTATTTACTTTCAACTCAATATTACAACTCGATACTACAACAAAATATGACTCTGTATAAATGCCTCCGGCGGTGTACCGGGATGTCCAATGATCTAGCGTAGCAATGACATCAAAAAACGGACAAGCCATGAAAACATCGTGCTAGCTATCTTACGATCATGCAAAGCAATATGACAATAAATGCTCAAGTCATGTATATGACGATGATGGAAGTTGCATGGCAATATATCTTGGAATGGCTATGGAAATGCCATAATAGGTAGGTATGGTGGCTGTTTTGAGGAAGATATAAGGAGGTTTATGTGTGATAGAGCGTATCATATCACGGGGTTTGGATGCACCGACGAAGTTTGCACCAACTCTCGAGGTGAGAAAGGTCAATGCACGGTACCGGAGAGGTTAGCAATGATGGAAGGGTGAGAGTGCGTATAATCCATGGACTCAACATTAGTCATAAAGAACTCACATACTTATTGCAAAAATCTATTAGTCATCGAAACAAAGTACTACGCGCATGCTCCTAGGGGGATAGATTTGTAGGAAAAGACCAACGCTCATCCCCGACCGCCACTCATAAGGAAGACAATCAATAAATACCTCATGCTCCGACTTCATCACATAACGGTTCACCATACGTGCATGCTACGGGAATCACAAACTTCAACACAAGTATTTCTACAATCCACAACTACCCACTATCATGACTCTAATATCACCATCTTTATATCGCAAAACTATTGCAAGGAATCAAACATATCATATTCAGTGATCTACAAGTTTTATGTAGGATTTTATGACTAATTAACCATGTGAATGACCAGTTCCTGTCATTTCTCTAAATAGATATAAGTGAAGCAAGAGAGTTTAATCCTTTATACAAAATATATGCCCATGCTCTAACAAATATGAGTGAACAAAAGAGCATTCTACAAATGGCGGTTTTCTATGTGAAGAGAAACAGGCAATCCAAACTTCAAAAGATATAAGTGAAGCACATGAAGCATTCTATAAAGCCATACTCAAAAGGTATAAGTGAAGTGCAATGAGCATTCTATAAATCAACCATGGACTATCTCATACCATCATGGTGCATCAAAGACAAGTGGAAACTAAATGCAAAAGACGCTCCAAGATTTTCACATATCGCATGAATGAAACGAATCCGAAAACATACCGATATTTGTTGAAGAAAGATGGGATGCCTTCCGGGGCATCCCCAAGCTTAGACGCTTGGGTATCCTTGAATATTTACTTGGGGTGCCTTGGGAATAACCAAGCTTGAGCTCTTGCCTCTCCTTCTTCTCCTCACATCGAGACATCATCGATCTTCGAACACTTCATCCACACAAAACTCAACAGAAAGCTCGGTAAGATCCGTTAGTATAATAAAGCATATCACTACTCTAAGTACTGTTGCAAACCAATTCATATTTTGTGTTTGAATTATAGATACTTTAATATAACTTTTCCATGGCTTAATCCACTGATAGGAATCGATAGTTTCATCAAAACAAGCAAACTATGCATCAAAAATAGAATCTGTCTTAAACAGGACAGTCTGTAGTAATCTGAACATTCACCATACTTCTGGTACTACAAAAATTCTACCAAAATTAGTAACAATAAACAATTTGTATAGAAAGACAGTGCAAAAAGTTTCAGAACCGTTTGACATTCCAGTAAAAAATGTAAAATGCGCACTACAGCCAAAGTTTCTGTCTTGCACCGCACAAACCAACAAGTAATCTAAAACATCCTAAAGGCAAACCTTGGCACATTATTTTTATAAAGAATGGAATTGTTCAAGGGGATAATTATTTTTTTTGAAAAGTTTCTGTAATTAAGATTCACAAAGTTTCCATGAGCATGAACAAAGTTCAAGGAGCTCCCCCACTTCAATAATGCTTGTCTTTCTCACTTTCACTTTCCTTTTTGAAAAGTTTTGGGTTCCCCTCTTTATTTTTTTGCTTTTAAACTTTATAAAAGCACTCAACAGAAAATAAATGACTCTTTAAAACTTCCGGGTTGTCTCCCTGGCAGCGCTTTCTTTAAAGCCATTAAGCTAGGCATAAAGTGCTCAAGTAATGAATCCACCCGGATCCCAAGGTATATCAAAGCCAATTGGAATCAACAATGATTTGTAATTTAGTAGTGAGCACAAAGTAACATATATCAAGCAATGACGAAGTCTAACTCTCTTCCTATGCATCGGTATGTCATACAAGAACAATTCATGCACATCAAGTAAAGGCCAATACATAGCATAAGCAGTTTCTTGCAATTCTATCGTGTGGGAAACATAGAGAGGTGGAGATATAGTTCCTCTCTCATAATAATTGCAAGTAGGAGCAGCAAGCACATGCATATTATATCTATCAAAATCATCATGTGTAGTAGTAAAACGCAACCCATCAACATAATCCTTAACAAGAGCAAACTTCTCCAATATAGTGTAGTCGGGAGAATTCAAAAAGATAATAGGACTATCATGCGTGGGTGCAATAGCAACAATTTCATGTTTAACATAAGGAACTATAGCAAGTTCATCTCCATAAGCATAGTTCATATTGGCATCTTGGCCACAAACATAGCAAGCATCATCAAAAAGGGACATTTCAAAAGAATCAACAGGATCATAACAATCATCATAGCATTGATCCTTTGGTAAGCACGAAGGGAAATTAAACATTGTATGGGATAAAGAGTTACTCTCATTAGAAGGTGGGCACGGGTGATCAATCTGCTCTTCCTCCTTTTGTTCTTCGCTCTCATCCTCATCTTTTCATCCAATGAGCTCACAATATCATTAATTTCTTCTTCCATAGATTCCTGCAAAATATTAGTCTCTTCTTGGACAGCGGAGACTCTATCAATAAAATCATCAATATCGGAATTGAATTCATAATTCTCATAGCAATATTTAAGTATAGCAAAATTTTCAGGTCTGTAAACAGCATCATCAAGATTTTCACACTCTTTAAAGAAAGATTCAATTTCATAAGCACCCACAAAAGCAACAAATTCTTCTATTTGTTCCACATCATAGTAATCATATATACCATTAGCATAAGGTGCCAAGGTTTTATCATCATTAAATTTGCATGAAAAGGGAAGGTGTGGAGCCTTCATCCTAGAGCAACAAGTATGGTCATATCTCAAGCATAGTTCCCGAGCATACCAATGCAACATATGAATTTGATCTCCTAATAGTTTCCCTTTTTGAGTCAAGCGATAATCTCTAAAGTATTCACGTTGATCCAACGTGTCTCCCATTACATAATTGAATGTAGTTTTCTCAGGATTATCAAAGTAGTACATAATATTTTTCACATAATCAGCATCGAGGGTTTTAGGAGGTTCCCCACCTCCATGAGTAGCAGGTACACCTAATTTTTTTGGTATTTTGTGTTCCATATCCATAACTAAAGATAGAGAACAACTTAGAACAGCAAATAAAAATTACTTAGTGATAAAGCAAACAAGCACACACGAAAATATTCACCCCACACTATTGCTCCCCGACAACTGTCGTGGTTCTAAGACTGACAGTAGAATAGGGGGTAGGAATGTAGAGGCAAGATCTTAGCTATGGAGGAGTTGTACGCACGAGTTTACGAGTTCAGGCCCTTCTCGGAGGAAGTAACAGCCCTACGTCTCGGAGCCCTGAGGCGGTCGACTGAATATATGTGTGTGAATTACAGAAAGTGCGAACCCTTGTCCCAGAGGAGGGGGTGGCTTATATAGAGTGCGCCAGGACCCCAGCTCCCCTCCATTACACAGGGTTCAATGCTCATAAAGGAAAGGCGTTACTGGTAACGTCTACAGTAAAGTGTCATAAATGCTCATAATGCTATGGTTTAAGTCCTGACCGTTGCAGAGTGGAGGGTTCCTCATCTTCTGGTGGTCGAGTGTCTTCAAGGTGGTCGAGTGAGCGCGTCTCCACGGTCGAGTGGATGATGGTTTCTCTTCGACTGCTTCTGATTCTTTGTAGAGATGTCCTTGGGGAGGGTATGTTGGACTGGTCCATGACCCTACCCTAGGTACATAGCTTCATCATTAGCCCCCGAATGGATCAGGGTTTGAGTAAGGAAGGGGTTGAGAACACTTCCGACCCACTCTTTGTGCTATGAATATGCCTTGTCCTGGAACAATGAGTTGAGGTGATGATGTCGACTCCTTTCTCAATCGCCTTGGTCCATTCTTGGTTGTTGTCGAGTGAACTTTCATGGTAAAATTCTGAATGATGACGTAGAGGGTGTTTGCCTTCAGTCTGACAGGTTGTTCTGCTCTCCGCGGATCTCGCGGGATTTGAATTTTGGGAAGTGCGCCAGACGGGCGGAACCGAGGTCATCAGGACGGATTAGGCAAGTCTCCTCGATCCCCGCGCCACCTTTTTTGCCACGTACTGCGCGCGCAACTGTTGCGGGATTTGTTTAGATCGCTTGGGTCCACCAGTCAGCCACTCGGTGAAAGGCCTTATAAAAGGTCTCAGGCCAGGCCTCTGCTCCACACGCTCCCATTCTCTCTTCTCTTTCTCCTGATCCCTCCGCCACTCTCGCTTCCGCCTCGTCGCCGGACCTCTGCTCGAGCTCGATCCGCCACCATGGGGAAGGAGAAGACGGCGGTGCTGGAACGCGCGAAGAAGGCAACCGCGAAGGTGAAGGGCAAGCGGACCAGCCGGGGCGGATCCTCGTCGAGGTCCGGCCTGCTGGCGGGCTGGATCCAGGGCGACTGGATCCGCTCGGCAATCAAGCAGGACGACCTCGACGACCTGGTGGAGGGGGGATTGATCCCTCACAAGTCGGCTCGGCTCCTGGGGGACGAAACCGAGCCGCAGCCTGGAGAGGGTGAGTGTGTCCTCCTCGCCACCCACATAGATCGCGGATTCTCACTGCCTCCCCACCCTTTCTTCCGAGGTTTTTTGAACTTCTTTGGGGCTCAGCTCCACCATTTCACTCCGAACACCATAGTCTATCTGGCCGCTTTCGTGTCCATGTGCGAAAACTTCTTGGGTTGTCGACCGCACTGGGGGCTTTTCAAACACATCTTCACTTGCCGCTCCCAGTCGGTCCAAAAGGCCAAGTCGAGTGACGAGAGGACGTGGGTGATCCAGATGTGCGGTGGTCTGGGGATCCAGATGAGGAGCAAGAGTACCTTCCCAGCCATGATCCTTCCTGACTCGGTCCGGGGCTGGCAGTCGACTTGGTTCTACTGCAAGGATCAGCCGACCCCTGGCCAGTCGACTAGACTTCCTCCTTTTTCCTTGCCTCGAGTGGAGAAGCCTGCTCCCCTGAAGGTAGTTCCAGAAGAGAAGGCACAGGTCAAGGTGCTGGTTGAACGGGTCATCCATCTTGTCCGCGACGGAGTGACCGGGATGGATCTACTGGAGGTCTTTCTCGGTCGACGCATCCAACCTCTTCAGGCGCGCGATCATCCGATGTGGATGTACTTTGGAATCGAGGATACCACTCGGATCCACCCGGAGGAGGTCAGCGAGGATATCTTGGAGAACTAGTTGAGGGGAATCACTGGCAACAAAGACAACCCTCGGGGGTCCAGGAGGGTGATTCCATTCGACAACTCACACCAGCCGGAGTAGGCATGTTTCTGTTTTATCAAGTATCTTTCCGATTCACCATGTGATGTCTTGTTTGTGGTCAATTGAATTTCCTTTGATTGTTATCCTTTCAGGCTCTCATCGAAATGTACTCAATGCCCAACGGAGTGCAGGACCCAGGCGCTGAGGAAGAAGGGAGCGGGGCCGAGAGCGGCGAGGAGCATTCGAAAGCCGAGGAGGACGAGGAGAGCGATGAATCGACTGATGAGGAAGAAGTCGACTCGCCTACTCGCAGGGAGAGGAGGTCCAAGCACACTCATGACCCGGCAAGCACTCCGGACTTGGTGGTTGCGCCGATCGGGCAGTCCTCGAAGCGCCCCAGGACGTCTTCCCCGACGCCGACTGAGAAGGCTCCAAAGCAATCCAAGGTCGCGCCGCTCCCAGCACCGAAAGTGCTGAAAGCCATCTCTTCCAAACCGCCCAAAGCTTTGCCCCGGATCAAAGTGACCGTTCCTACTATCTCCGGGTAACAATATGACTCGTCCTTTATGTGGATTCGATTAACTGGGTGTAACCGATGGAATACGGGCTTTTGCAGTGCTGCTACGTCAGGGACCTCTTCATACCAGTACCGGGACGAGGAAATGGAGGATGCGGTAACCTCCAACCCAAGTATAAACTCTTACGATTTTGATTCTTGATTTTTTTAGGGTCGAGTGGTTCACTTGGGGTCGAATGATCTGTCTCGCAGCTCCACCCAACATCATTGATCTTCCAGATGACGATGAAGATGTGGCTCCTAAGCCTAGGAAGAGCAAGAAGGTAACAACTGGCAGGGTGGCTCGGCAAGAACCAACTGCAACGCCTCCTGTCCGTCAAGCTGAAGACACGGGCAGGGCCACTGTGACGTTTGCTGCACCCTTGTCGAGTGGGCATCCCACGTGGTCGACCGCACCTGTGGTTCCTTCGACTATCCAACTCCACGCCACGGAGCTTCAAGAAGCCGCACCTGGGTTGTCTGCACACTTTTTCACCAGCTACCCCGTCCTAGACAACCAGTCGGAAGTGGCTGCGGAAGCCATCCGACAGGCAGATATGATGATGGAGCGGGTGAAGATAGTGCACGAGAGCAGTCAGGCTGCTTACGACGCTAGTGCCGCCCTTCGGGCCAATGTCCAGGTGAGTATAATTTCCGACTGCTTTTGTTCTCGAAAAATCTTCTTCTACACAATCTTCTGTTGTTTGCGTAGAATTAGAGCACCCACTGGGTGTCGCTGTCGTTTTTGGTAGCTTTGTTCTCCCACTCGGTCTGGGCGAGTGGGACCAGAACTGGTGGGGGCACGCTAAGTGCACCCACTGGGTGTAGTCCCCGAGACCGCGGTCGACTGCTAGCAGTCGACTGTGGTCTGAGTTCTTCTTTCTTGACGGTGCAATTGTTCTCTCTTTTCCTCTTTTTTGAACTCCTTGCACTCAACTCCGGCGGGCCGATCGAGTAGGATCAGAACCAGTGGGGGCACGCCAAGTGCACCCACTGGGTGTAGTCCCTGAGACCGCGGTCGACTGCTGGCAGTCGACTGGGGTCTGAACAGCTTGTTGCCCACTTCTTTAGGTTTTATTCACTCAGAAATGAACTGCCTTCGATCCTATCGGTTGATCTGTCTTTTGCCTTCTGCAGAAGTCTTGTACCCTTATTTTCAAGTTTGCTGAACTCGAAGAGAAGCAGAGGCAACTCAACTTAGACTTGGAATTGGCTCAGCAAAATCTGAAAAAAGCTCAAGACGAGGCCGCTGGTATGGAAGGTAACTGATTGTCAACTGAATTTCAATATATCTCTTGGATCTCTTCTTTGATTCGATTACTTCTTTTGCAGAGAAAATGAAGTTGGCTCTGGACAAGAAGGACTCGGACCTCGCCGCCGCGCAAAAAGCAGCCCAAGACAAAACCGCTTTCACAGACAAGAAGCTTGCTTCAATCGGAACGCTTGAAGGAGAGGTGAATAAACTGAAATCTTGTCTTAATGAAGCTAACCGCGAAGTGACCAGCATTAAGAAGGACAAGGTCGTCCTGAACGAAAAGTTGGAGTCTGCGATCCGCAAGAGGAATGACACAGAAGCTTATTTGAGGACCCTCGCCAAGAAGCTTTATCTTGCGCTGGAAGGTATTTCTTTTAATCCGACTGTGTTGATGCTTGCAATCGGATTTTGCTCGGTTGATGAACTAACTTTTGGCTGCAGAACTCTGCCAAGACTTCGACGAAGAAACTGGAAGGGTCGAGACAGGTCTGGACCCTATTGCTTCCCCAGTCTGCGACGAAACTGCGATGAACGTGCTCCGACTGGAGTCCCGTATCGCCAGCGCCACAAGCTACCTCGCACGCCTGAAGGAGGTTGTCTCTCGAATCGACTCGACGCTTTGGCCGAGGGCGACGCTTCAGAATGATCTGGAATCTCTGATGACTCGACTGAACGAGATCCCTGACCGAGTGCAAGAATGGAAGAAATCCTCCGCCCGATGTGGTGCTGATGTGGCGCTGTCCCTGGTGCGAGTCCATTGCAAGGAGGCTCGTGAAGACAAGCCGACTGCGATCAAAGTCGCTAACACCAAAAAGCACGACTTCCAGTCCTTCATGGAGACTTTCATTGCTGCCGCCACTCGGATTGCTGATGGGATCGATCTGGACTCATTCGTGGAGCCTGCCAGCCCTCCTCCGACCGAGTGAACAATCTTATGAAACTTGGATACGCTTTAAATTTGCCTCGGAATGCCGAGTGGTTTCTGTAACCGTTAAACTCCTTCGGGCTTGGTGCCCGAGTACTTTTGATTCGCTGCTTGGAACCTTTTAGGATTTATTTGAATTTGGTTTATCTCCGAATGTGCTTGTGTTTGCCTCCGGATGGACTTTGCTCACTGCACCTCGTCGCCCTTGCGGATAGGGATGGAGCGGACGTTGTATTTGTGCCGCAGCTCCGAAGGAGAAGGTTACAGTCGACCTGCACCTCATCGTCCTTGCGGATGGGGATGGAGCGGATGTTGTATTTGTGCCGCAGCTCTGAAGGAGAAGGTTGCAGTCGATCTGCACCTCGTCGTCCTTGCGGATGGGGATGGAGCGGACGTTGTATTTGTGCCGCAGCTCCGAAGGAGAAGGTTGCAGTCGACCTGCACCTCGTCATCCTTGTGGATGGGGATGGAGCGGACGTTGTATTTGTGCCGCAGCTCCGAAGGAGAAGGTTGCAGTCGACCTGCACCTTGTCGTCCCTACGGATGGGGATGGATCTCAAACTTAGGAGAGTGCAGGACTACCGTTAAGTCTCTTAGTGAGAGAACTTAGGCGAGTGCATGACTGCAGCTAAGCTCTCGAGTGGGAGGATTGCTCTCCACTCGGTAGGATTTTTTCAAACTTAGGCGAGTGCTCGACTGCCGTTAAGTCTCATGGTGAGAGAACTTAGGCGAGTGCTCGACTGCAGCTAAGCCCCGGAGTGGGAGGATTGCTCTCCACTCGGTGGGATTTTTTCAAACTTAGGCGAGTGCTCGACTGCCGTTAAGTCTCTTAGTGAGAGAACTTAGGCGAGTGCTCGACTGCATCTAAGCCCCCGAGTGGGAGGATTGCTCTCCACTCGGTGGGATTTTTTCAAACTTAGGCGAGTGCTCGACTGCGTTAAGTCTCTTAGTGAGAGAACTTAGGCGAGTGCTCGACTGCAGCTAAGCCCCCGAGTGGGAGAGTTGCTCTCCACTCGGTAGGATTTTTTCAAACTTAGGCGAGTGCTCGACTGCTGTTAAGTCTCTTAGTGAGAGAACTTAGGCGAGTGCTCGACTGCAGCTAAGCCCCCGAGTGGGAGGATTGCTCTCCACTCGGTGGGATTTTTTTCAAACTTAGGCGAGTGCTCGACTACCGTTAAGTCTCTTAGTGGGAGAACTTAGGCGAGTGCTCGACTGCAGCTAAGCCCCCAAGTGGGAGAGTTGCTCTCCACTCGGTAGGATTTTTTCAAACTTAGGCGAGTGCTCGACAGCCGTTAAGTCTCTTAGTGAGAGAACTTAGGCGAGTGCTCGACTGCAGCTAAGCCCCCGAGTGGGAGGGTTACTCTCGACTCGGTAGGATTTTGTTTCGAACTTAGGCGAAACGGATTCGCGACTAAGCCCACCCACTGGGGGATTTGAAAAGCAAATAAGAACAACACAATCGAATGAGAGAAATGTAAGCTCTTGTCTTTGATAAACGAATTACAAAAGGTGTTGCTTATTACATTTTATTCGAGCGAGTGTTTAAGTATAAAAGGGGCGAAGCAGCTCCGCGTTCCAAGCCCGTGGCTCGTCTTTCTGATGCTTGATACTATAAAGATGGTATGCTCCGTTGTGGAGAACTTTGGTGACGATGAAGGGGCCTTCCCAAGTTGGAGCGAGCTTGTGTGGTTTCTGCTGATCCACTCGAAGAACCAAGTCTCCTTCTTGAAAGGCCCGACCCCTCACATTCCTGGCGTGGAATCGACGCAAGTCTTGCTGATAAATGGTCGAGCGGATCAAGGCCATCTCTCTTTCCTCCTCTAGGAGATCGACTGAATCTTGCCGGGCCTGCTCTGCTTCCGCTTCAGAGAAGAGTTCAACTCGGGGTGCATTGTGGAGCAAGTCACTTGGCAGAACAGCTTCGGCTCCATAGACTAAGAAGAAAGGAGTTCTTCCAGTCGACCGATTAAGAGTTGTTCTTAAGCCCCACAGAACTGACGAAAGTTCATCAACCCAAGCACTTGTCGCGTGTTTGAGATCACGCATCAGTCGGGGTTTCAGTCCTTTGAGAATTAGGCCGTTGGCTCTTTCTGCTTGTCCGTTCGACTGCGGGTGAGCGACAGAAGCATAGCCGACTCGAGTGCCCTGAGAGGCGCAGAAAGCTCCGAACTCATCGGAATCGAAGTTTGACCCATTGTCCGTGATGATGCTGTGTGGGACTCCATATCTGAATGTCAATTCCCTGATAAAACTGACAGCGGTGCTAGCATCAAGGTTCTTGATAGGTTTGGCTTCGATCCATTTGGTAAACTTGTCGACTGCAACGAGCACATGAGTGAAGCCGCTTTTGCCGGTCCTCAGCGGTCCAACCATATCCAGTCCCCAAACAGCGAAGGGCCAGACGAGGGGGATGGTCTTCAGGGCTGACGCTTGCTTGTGAGACATATCAGAGTAAAATTGACAGCCTTCACATCTGTTGACTATATCTTTCTCCATCTCATTTGCTCGTGGCCAATAGAATCTAGCTCGGTATGCTTTAGCCACGATGGTCCTAGAGGACGCATGGTGGCCACAGGTCCCCAAGTGGATGTCATTGAGGATCATTCGACCTTCTTCTGGTGTTATGCACTTCTGACCGACTCCAATCACACTTTCCCTGAACAGCTGCCCTCTTATCATAGTAAAAGCTTTGGATCGGCGGACGATCTGTCGAGCTTCTTCTTCATCCTATCGGAGCTCTTTCCTGAGGATGTACGCAATATAGGGCACCGTCCAGTCGGGAGTAATGGCCAGAACCTCCATGATTAGGTCGACCACAGTTGGGACCTCGACTTTAGTCGGATCCGTGGCGCTCTTGGGTTGCGGGGGCTCTTCAGTGAAAGGGTCTTCCTGAACTGTCGGCGTGTGAATATGCTCCAAGAACACATTGCTGGGAATGGCTTCTCTCTTGAACCTATCTTTGCCAATTCATCGGCTGCTTGATTTTTCAATCGGGGGACGTGGTGGAGTTCTAACCCCTCGAACTTCTTGTCAAGCTTTCTCACCGCGTTGCAGTAACCAGTCATGGCTGGACTTCTGACGTCCCACTTCTTCATCACTTGATTAACTACCAAATCTGAGTCGCCATAGACCATGAGGCGACGGACGCCGAGTGAGATGGCCATGCGCAAACCATACAGGAGTGCTTCATATTCTGCTTCATTGTTGGAGGAATCAAAGTGAATCTAGAGGACATATCTAAGCTTGTCTCCTCAGGGGGATACCAGAACTACTCCAGCACCAGAACCGTTCAACATCTTGGATCCGTCAAAGAACATGGTCCAGTGCTCAGAGTGAACTTGAGTCGGCAGTTGCTGTTCGATCCACTCGGCGAGGAAATCTGCTATTGCTTGGGACTTGATAGCTTTCTTTGCCTCAAACTTGATATCCAAGGGAAGGAGTTCAATCACCCATTTTGCCACTCGACCAGTTGCATCTCTGTTGTGCAGAATCTCTGACAATGGAGCGTCGCTGATGACTGTAATAGAGTGATCTGAGAAGTAGTGTGCAACCTTCTTCGTGGTCATGTAAATTCCATAGACAAGCTTCTGATAGTGAGGATATCTCTGCTTTGATGTGGTCAAGACTTCAGAGATATAATAAACTGGGCGTTGGACTTTGTACGCTTTTCCTTCTTCCCGCTCGACCGTAAGTACTGTACTGACGACTTGTCCAGTGGCTGCTATATAAAGCAGTAGTGGCTCTTTGCTGACTGGAGCAGCAAGCACCGGCTGGGTGGAAAGCAGGGCCTTTAGCTCTGCAAATGATGTATCAGCTTCTGGAGTCCACTCGAACTTATCTGATTTCTTCATCAGTCGGTAAAGAGGCAGCGCCTTTTCACCGAGGCGAGAAATGAATTGACTTAGGGAGGCCAAGCAACCAGTAAGCTTCTGGACATCATGCACACGCACAGGGTGTTTCATTCGGAGTATAGCGCCTACTTTCTCTGGTTAGCATCGATTCCTCGTTTGGAAACAAGAAAACCGAGTAACTTTCTGCCTGGAACTCCAAACGTGCACTTTGATGGATTAAGCTTGATATCATACCTTCTGAGGTTGGCAAAGGTTTCAGCGAGGTCGGTCAGCTGGT
Source organism: Triticum urartu (assembly GCF_056163025.1). Classification (NCBI taxonomy): domain Eukaryota; kingdom Viridiplantae; phylum Streptophyta; class Magnoliopsida; order Poales; family Poaceae; genus Triticum; species Triticum urartu. The sequence continues at coordinate 75,449,501 of NC_141874.1, forward strand.
CGGAACCTTTACGTGACTTGACCACAATGTCATCCATGTATGCTTCCACATTCCGACTGATCTGAGTGAGCAGGAACTTCTAAATCATCCGCATAAATGTGGCTCCGGCATTCTTCAAGCCGAATGGCATTGTGACATAACAGAAGCACCCAAACGGGGTGATAAAAGCTGTCTTTATTTCGTCGGGTCCGTACAGACGGATCTGGTGGTACCCGGAGTAGGAGTCCAAAAAGGACAAACGCTCGCACCCAGCAGTCGAGTCGACTATCTGATCGATGCGAGGGAGAGGGAAGTGATCTTTCGGGGATGCCCGATTGATATGCTTGAAATCGATGCACATGCGGAGTGAGTCATCTTTCTTTGGGACCATGACAACATTGGCTAACCACTCGGAGTGGCAAATCTCTCGAATAAACTCAGCTACCAAAAGCCGAGCCACCTCTTCGCCGATTGCTTTTCTTTTCTGGACGGTGGACCGTCAAAGATGCTCTTTGACTGGCTTCACTTTCGGGTCGACTCGCAAATGATGCTCAGCCAGTCCCCTAGGAACACCTGGCATGTCAGAAGGCTTCCATGCAAAGATGTCCCAGTTCTCACGGAGGAACTGGATGAGTGCTTCTTCCTATATGGAGTCGAGTGTGGTCGAAATGTGGGTCGGAGCTGCATTGGGGTCCATCGGGTGAATGTGAACAAACTTCGTCTCGCCAGATGACTGGAATGCTGAATCCGTGGCTGGCTTCTTGGCTCGCAACAAGTCACTCGGGTCTGCATTTTTCTGGTATTCTTGCAATTCTACCACGGCCATCTGGGCATCGGCGATCTTTGAGCCCTTCTGGAAACACTCTTTCGCCTTTTTCCGATTACCAGAGATAGTGATCACTCCTCTGGGACTAGGCATCTTCAGTTTGAGGTACACGTAACAAGGTCGAGCCATGAATCGTGCATAAGCTGGCCTGCCCAGAATTGCATGATACGCACTCTAAAAATCCATGACTTCAAACGTCAACTTTTCTTTGCGGTAATTTTTGGCATCACCGAAAACCACGTCGAGTGCAATCTGACCGAGGGACGCAGCCTTCTTGCCTGGGATGACCCCATGGAAACTCATATGGCTTTCACTGAGTCTGGACATCGGAATGCCCATTCCTTTCAATGTTTCTGCATACAGAATGTTCAGGCCACTGCCACCGTCCATCAGGACCTTTGTCAGTCGAGTGCCTTCGACCACCGGGTCGACCACCAGCGCTTGCCTCCCAGGGGTGGCGATGTGCACTGGATGATCAGACTGGTCGAACGTAATGGCAGTCTGCGACCATTTCAAGTAACTGGGTGTCGCCGGAGTGACCATGTTCACTTCTCTGTTGATGACTTTCAATCGACTCTTGTTTTCAACATCAGCAAAAATCATCAAAGTGGAATTCACGTGAGGATAACCATCATCATCTTCTCCTTCACTCTCAGCCTTGTCTGCCTCCTTCTCCTTTTCCTTGGGCTGTTTCTCTGGGAACTGCTGGATCAGGAGCCGACACTGTCGAGTGGTATGCTTTGGGTAAATGAAATTACCTTCTTCGTCTTTTTTGGTGTGGATATGGCACGACAGATCCAACACGTCATTTCCATCTTGATCTTTTACTTTCTTGGGGTTCCACGGCCCTTTGGGCTTCCCCTTGAACTTTCCTTGAACCACAGCCAAGGCCTCACCCGGAGCAGCCGGTTCGGCCTTGTGTTTTTGTTTCTGACTGGAGTTTCCTCCTCCGGCTTCGTGGGCGACTGCTTTGTGCTTGCCGCTCCGCAGTCGCTCTTCCTCTTCACCATTGCATACTTGGTGGCAATTTCCATCATCCGAGTCAGAGTCATGTTTCCTGTCCGACCGAATTTCAGATTCAACTCCCGGTACCTGACGCCTTCCTTGAAAGCACAAATTGCCTGATGATCAGACACATCTTCCACCATGTGGTGCAGGGTGATCCACCTCTGGATATAATCTCTCAAAGTTTCATTCGGTTTCTGGACGCAACACTGTAACTCTGTCAAACCTGCTGGCCATTTGCAAGTACCCTCAAACGTTCTGACAAACACTCGGGCGAGATCTTCCCAAGTATAGATGCTGCCAGGTGCCAACTGATTCAGCCATGCTCTAGCCGAGCCCTCCAACATCAGGGGAAGGTGTTTCATGGCCACCTCATCATTGCCGCCACCAATTTGGACAGCCACTCGGTAGTCTTCAAGCCAGGTGTCAGGCTTGGACTCTCCGGTGAACTTACTGACTCTAGTCGCCAACCTGAAGTTGGGGGGAATCACTGCAGCTCTGATAGCTCTGCTAAAGCACTCTGGGCCAGAGACGTGCACCCTATTGCTGGTTTGCGGGCCTCTGTCATGGCCATCTTGGTGAGCTCTGTTTCTGTCGACCAAGCCCAGCACGAGAATAGATCTCGCATCAAAGCCTGGCTCCCTGGGGTCAACTAGACTACCTCTTCTGACGCTGTTAGGGCGCCTGTCTTCATGTGGCCGTGGCACATATGACCCACTCCTTGGAGGAGGCGTGGGCACTCGAGGTGACCATCGCGATCGGCTCGACGATCATACTGCTCCTGGTTTCTGTACTGATCACGCCGCTCCCCACGTCCCTCACGCCTCGGGGGCGATCTCGGGCTATGGGCTGACTGAACTGTATCTGCGACCACGGATCTACTATGGATCCTATTCCGCGACTGAGACACGACCGTATTCTGCTCTCCCGCTGCCCGAAGCAAGGCCCTGATCTGCACAAGACCTCGGCCAACTTCTGACTGGGAAGGTTGAATCGACTCTGCTATCCGGGCAGCAGCTGCTAGGTTTTGGATCGGTGTTCGGTATACCTGAGTCGGAGGTGGAAAAATTTGGCGTCGACTGGACTCAGGAGCACGTTGACGAGCGTGATCGTCGAGTGCGCGCTGGAGGTTCTCCAGCCGAGTGCGCTCAGCCAGATTGGCCAAGCGAGCCTGCTCCAAGGCCTGGGCCTCGGGTGTTTCTCCAACTATAGGAGTATGCAGGGCATCCATGTTTCGGCGACGAAGTTCTTCTCTCTGCTGCGAGGAGAGAGGCTCGGGGCGGTACTCCTCGTGAACGCGCGACGGATCGCCGTTCCCGTCACCTCCGTCTTCATGATTGAAGCCAGAAGGACCGCGTGGTCCATTGACCATCAGGACTTCCGCTGCTGAGTCATTGCTGCCGCACTCGGATGCAGTCTCTACGGAGCCAGTCGACAGATCGAACAGGCCGTAGAGAGACTTGTCGGGCTCGATTGCCGTGACTTGAGGGGTGGCCGACTGGCGGGCCACCGCATGCTTCACCCACCGTTGAATCCTCGACCGGCCGGTGCGCTTGCTCCGGCAGGTCACGGGGAGGGGGAAAGCCGTTGGAGTCGACTGGTACTGGGTCGACGGTTGCCGCAGGAGGACGCCACGGACGCACGCGTGAAAGTGCGTCACCCCGCGGGCGGGGAGCGCGTCGACGTAGAGTGGTGCCTCCTGAAGCCAAGCGGAGTCATCGGCGACAAACACGAGCGCGCCGAGACGGATCTCGCGGCCCTCAGCCAAACCTCCGCCTGGAACCATGATGATGGGGATCGGAAAAGTTACAACTTCTCCAATAAGTCACTAAGACACATGCCCCACGGTGGGCGCCAACTGTCGTGGTTCTAAGACTGACAGTAGAATAGGGGGGTAGCAATGTAGAGGCAAGATCTTAGCTATGGAGGAGTTGTACGCACGAGTTTACGAGTTCAAGCCCTTCTCGGAGGAAGTAACAACCCTACGTCTCGGAGCCCTGAGGCGGTCGACTGAATATATGTGTGTGAATTACAGAAAGTGCGAACCCTTGTCCCAGAGGAGGGGGTGGCTTATATAGAGTGCGCCAGGACCCCAGCTCCCCTCCATTACACAGGGTTCAATGCTCATAAAGGAAAGGTGTTACTGGTAACGTCTACAGTAAAGTGTCATAAATGCTCATAATGCTATGGTTTAAGTCCTGACCGTTGCAGAGTGGAGGGTTCCTCGTCTTCTGGTGGTCGAGTGTCTTCAAGGTGGTCGAGTGAGCGCGTCTCCACGGTCGAGTGGATGATGGTTTCTCTTCGACTACTTCTGATTCTTTGTAGAGATGCCCTTGGGGAGGGTATGTTGGATTGGTCCATGACCCTACCCTAGGTACATAGCTTCATCAGCAACGACGCCAGAAAAAGGTCTTGATAACCCACAAGTATAGGGGATCAATTGTAGCCTCTTTTGATAAGTAAGAGTGTCGAACCCAATGAGGAGCTAAAGGTAGAACAAATATTCCCTCAAGTTCTATCGACCACCGATACAACTCTACCCACGCTTAACGTTCGCTTTACCTAGAACAAGTATGAAACTAGAAGTACTTTGTAGGTTTTTTGGGATAGGTTTGCAAGATAATAAGGAGCACGTAAATAAAAAGTAGGGGCTGTTTTAGGTAAAGAAGCAATAAAGTTAGTATAGCGAGTGTGTAAAAGTGGTGGTAGGAGTTGCGAAATTGTCCCTAAGCAATTGACTACTTTACTAGACCGATGCAAGTTTTATGTGGGAGAGGCCACTGCTAGCATGTCATCCGTGACTTGGAATTCTATGCACTTATGATTGGAACTATTAGCAAGCATCCACAACTACTAACGTTCATTAAGGTAAAACCCAACCATAGCATTAAAATATATTGGTCCCCCTTCAATCCCGTATGCATCAATTTCTATGCTAGGTTGAAGCTTCTATCACTCTTGCCCTCCAATACATAGTCCTATCAACATACAACTAACCCTATGGTGTGATCCACGCGCGCGCTCATATGATGGGCACCAAAGGACAACAACATAACCACACGCAAATTAAACCAATCATAGCAATTCACCAATCACCGGTAGGACAACGAAAATCTACTCACACATCATAGGATGGCAACACGTCATTGGATAATAATACGAAGCATAAAGCACCATGTTCAACTAGAGGGTACAGCGGGTTGCGGGAGAGTGGACCGCTATAGATAGATGGGGAAAGGTGATGAAGATGTTGGTGAAGATGATGGAGGTGTTGGTGTAGATCGTCGTCACACGATGATGGCCCCGGCGGCGTTCCGGCGCCACCGGGAGAGAGGGGGAGAGAGCCCCCCTTCTTCTTGTTCTTCCTTGACGTTCTCCCTAGATGGGAGAAGGATTTACCCTCTGGTCCATGGCCTCCATGGCGACGGAGGGGCGAGAGCCCCTCCGAGATTGGATCTGTCTCTCTGTCTCTCTCTGTTTCTGCGTTCCCTGATTCTGCCCTTTCACCGTTTATTAAATTCCCGGAGATCCGTAAATCCGATTGGGCTGAAATTTTAACACGATATCTATCCAGATATTAGCTTTCTTGCGGCGAAATAAGGGAATCAACCGCCTTACGGGGTGGACACGAGGGCACAGGGCGTGCCTGACCCCCTGAGGCGCGCCCCCTGCCTCGTGGCCCCTCAGGCATCGTCTCGCGTTGATTCTTCTTCCCAAAAATCACATACATTCCAAAAAAAATCTCCGTCAGTTTTTATCCTGTTTGGACTCTGTTTGATATGGATTTACTGCAAAACAAAAAAATGCAACAAACAGGAACTGGAACTGGGCACTGGATCAATATGTTAGTCCAAAAAAATAGTATAAAAAGTTGCCAAAATTAAGTGAAAGTTGTATAATATTGGCATGGAACAATCAAAAATTATAGATACGACGGAGACGTATCATAACCTTGTTCTGGAAGTCATGTTACTAGACCATGACAAACCTACGAACTATGAAGAAGAGACGATGAGCCCAGATTCCGATAAATGGCTTGAGGCCATGAAATGTGAGATAGGATCCATGTATGAGAACAAAGTGTGGACCTTGGTGGAATTTCCTAATGGTCGGCGCGCCATAGAGAATAAATGGAAGAAGCCTGACGTTGATGGTACTGTTACTATCTACAAAACTCGACTTGTCGCAAAAGGTTTTCGAGAAGTTCAAGGAGTTGACTACGATGAGACTTTCTCACCCGTAGCGATGCTCAAGTTTGTCCGAATCATGTTAGCAATTTCCGCATTTTATGACCGTGAATTCTGGCAAATGGACGTCAAAACTGCATTCCTTAATGGATTTCTTAAAGAAGAGTTGTATATGCTGCAACCAGAAGGTTTTGTCAATCCTAAAGGTGCTAACAAAGTGTGCAAGCTCCAACGATCCATCTATGGACTGGTGCAAGCATCTCGGAGTTGGAATATACTCTTTGATGAGGTGATCAAAGCATATGGTTTTATACAGACTTTTGGAGAAGCCTGTATTTACAAGAAAGTGAGTGGGAGCTCTGTACCATTTCTAATATTATGTGTGGATGACATATTGTTGATTGGAAATAATATAGAATTTCTGAATAGCATAAAATGATACTTGAGTAAAAGTTTTTCAATGAAAGACCTTGGTGAAGCTGCTTATGTATTAGGCATTAAGATATATAGAGATAGATCAAGACGCTTAATAGGACTTTCACAAAGCACATACCTTGATAAGTTATGAAGACGTTCAAAATGGACCAGTCAAAGAAAGGGTTATTCGCTGTGTTACAAGGTGTGAAGATGAGTCAGACTCAATGCCCGACCACTGCAGAAGATAGAGAGAAAATGAAAGTCATTCCCTATGCCTCAGACATAGGATCTATCATGTATGCTATGCTGTGTACCAGACCTGATGTGTGCCTTGCTATAAGTCTGGCAGGGAGGTACCAAAGTAATCTAGGAGTGGATCACTCGACAACGGTCAAGAACATCCTGAAGTACCTGAAAAGGACTAAGGATATGTTTCTCGTTTATGGAGGTGACAAAGAGCTCGTCGTAAATGGTTACGTCGATGCTAGCTTAGACACTGATCCGGATGACTCTAAGTCACAAACCGGATACGTATTTATATTAAATGGTGGAGCTGTCAGTTGGTGCAGTTCCAAGCAGAGCGTCATGGCGGGATCTACGTGTGAAGCGGAGTACGTAGTTGCTTCAGAAGCAGCAAATGAAGGAGTCTGGATGAAGGAGTTCATATCCGATCTAGGTGTAATACGTAGTGCATCAGGTCCAATGGAAATCTTTTGTGATAATACTGGAGCAATTACCTTAGCGAAGGAATCCAGATTTCACAAAAGAACCAAACACATCAAGAGACGCTTCAACTCCATCCGTGATCAAGTCAAGGAGGGAGACATAGAGATTTGCAAAATACATATGAATCTGAATGTTGCAGACCCATTGACTAAGCCTCTTCCACGAGCAAAACATCATCAGGAGCAAGACTCCTTGGGTGTTAGAAACATTACAGTGTAATCTAGATTATTAACTCTAGTGCAAGTGGGAGACTAAAGGAAATATGCCCTAGAGGCAATAATAAAGTTGTTATTTTATATTTCCTTATTCATGACAAATGTTTAATATTCATGCTAGAATTGTATTGATCGGAAACCTTAATACATGTGTGAATACATAGACAAACACTATGTCCCTAGTGAGCCTCTACTTGACTAGCTTGTTGATCAAAGATGGTTAAGGTTTCCTAACTGTCGGTGTCAAAACTGGCGGATCTCGGGTAGGGGGTACCGAACTGTGCGTCTAGGTCGGATGGTAACAGGAGGCAGGGGACACGATGTTTTACCTAGGTTCGGGCCCTCTTGATGGAGGTAAAACCCTACGTCATGCTTGATTAATATTGATGATATGGGTAGTACAAGAGTAGATCTACCACGAGATCAGAGAGGCTAAACCCTAAAAGCTAGCCTTTGGTATGATTGTTGTTCGTCCTACGGACTAAAACTCTCCAGTTTATATAGACACCGAAGAGGGTTAGGGTTACACAGAGTCAGTTACAATGGTAGGAGATCTACATATCCGTATCGCCAAGCTTTCCTTCCACGCCAAGGAAAGTCCCTTCCGGACACGGGACGAAGTCTTCAATCTTGTATCTTCATAGTCTAGGAGTTCGGCCGAAGGTATAGTCCGGCTATCCGGACACCCCCTAATCTAGAACTCCCTCAGTACCCCCTGAACCAGGCTTCAATGACGACGAGTCCGGCGCACAGATTGTCTTCGGCATTGCAAGGCGGGTTCCTCCTCCAAGTACTTCATAGAAGATTTTGAACACAAAGGTAGTGTCCGGCTCTGCAAAATAAGTTTCCACATATCGCCATAGAGAGAATAACATTTACACAAATCTAATCTGCTGACGTATTCCGTAGCGTGACATCACAGCATGGCCAAGTCTTTATTCGAATTGTTTTATTGTCCCACCTTAGCGCGTTTAGCGAGGCGGTTTCCTTGGCACGTCTTGTTAAAGCAGAGATCGTGTCCCTTTATTCCGGGATTCTCATCAATACGGGTGTGGGTAACAAAACCGCGCCATTGACTACGGCGCTTGAGAGATAAGCGAGTTTTACCAGGCTGGTGGGGACGCATAGTCGCGTCCGCCCATATAAGGGGATAAGGATCCACCTTTTCATCCACGCCTTCTTCCTCCTTTGCCAATCCATTTCCGCGCACTTGAGCTCCATCACGCAAGTACGCACACCCCACCTCAACCTTCTCCAGCCATGTCCGGAGCGGGAGGCAAGTGGATGGTCTCCACCGTCACGGAGGGACACATCAAAAGACTGAGGAAGGCCGGATATTCGTCTAACGACATTGCGCACCGGCTTCCCAAAGAGGGGCAGCTCATCCCCACCCCTAGGCCCCATGAGAGGGTGGTGTTCCTCCCCCATTTCCTCCGCGGACTGGGTTTCCCTCTCCACCCATTTGTACGGGGGCTGACGTTCTACTATGGCCTGGATTTCCATGATCTGGCCCTGAATTTTGTCCTCAACATCTCAACGTTTATCGTCATGTGCGAGGCTTTCTTCCGCATCTGCCCCCATTTCGGCCTATGGCTCAAGACTTTCAATGTCAAGCCAAAGGTGGTGCACGGCACCCAAGCGGAGTGCGGAGGCACCATGGTGGGCAAGATGCCCAACATCCTATGGTTCGAGGGATCCTTCGTGGAATCCCTAAAGGGGTGGCAGTCGGGGTGGTTTTACATCACCGAGCCACGCGACCCTGAATGGGTCACAGCCCCCGAGTTCCGATCCGGACCCCCTACACGGCTCGCCTCCTGGAATGAGACGGGCCTGTCGTGGGGTAAAAAAGGAGAGCTGACCAGACTCCAAACATGCGTCCAAACCCTGGTGGACAGGAATCTCAAACTTGTCAACGTAGTCCAGGTTATGCTCATCAGTCGGATCCTCCCGTGTCAACAACGGGCTTTTAACCTGTGGGAGTTCGACCCGGCGCGGCACCGAACTCTGAGTAGGCTCTTCGACACGACGTACGAAGATGCCTAGAAGGTGCTTTTCAAGGGCGCCGAGGCCCCCGCATCCGCTACCGAGGATCGCGGATTCAGCACGCAGCGTCACGCTCGTGCGGTAAGCTGTTTTCACCTTTTACAGGGTATTAGTTTTTCATAGTTTGACTCCATGCGGGATCTAAGTTCCCTTACCTTTGACAGGATTGGCAGGAGACGTCCGGACAGATCAACTATCCGGCACCTTTGCCCGAAGGCCCAGCGGACGCTCGCTTGGCGAAGCTGCTGGTTCTGGCACATTACGTGGTGCCGGAGAAGAAGGCCAAGAAGAAGGCCACGGGGACTCGAAAGAGTGCCCGACGCCAGGAGGTGTCGGATTCACCATCCGATGACTCCAAGGCGCACTCCTCCCATGAAGACGAGGAGGAGGAAGAAGAGACCTCTCCCCCCCAGCGGGGGGAGAGAAGAAAAGGAAGGCAGCCCCAACTGGGGAGGCCGAAGGGTCCAATAAGGGGAAAACCCTTCCTCCGGACGGCTCCACCAACGGCGACGACGGCGAAGAGGAGTGGCCGCACAGGGCCAAGCCCCTGGCGAGATCGTAAGTGTCCGGATACCAGAGTGATTCATAGTATTCTTCCATTGCACAACTTTTCCTTATGTCGAACATGTTTATGTAGTCCACCCAAAGACCGGCTCGACGTGTCGTCGAGCGGTTCCCTGGATTCGTCGGATGTGAATTCGCTTCCGACGACTACCTCCCCCCATCCTACGGACGACGCCGAGGTGCTGTCCCAACAGGTTCCAAGCCAGGAGGAGGTGGTCCTGGAGGCGCCGCAAGGCAACCTCCCGGACTCCAGGCGTAAAGGGGATAGAAGCCCCAAGGGCTCCAAGTCCGGCCTTGAGCCGGACACCGTGCCGGAACCTTCAACAGTTCCGGAGTCCGGTAGGCAGCCTCCTTCCAAGAGGAGCAAGCCTATCGAGCCGGTGACCTCCGTCCAACTGGAGGCACCGGACAATTTGCTGGAGACGCTTAACGGCGCCTCCATCGATGAGGAGCACCGCACTATTATGAGTGTGGTGATCCAGAAGGTTTGGTCTGCCAAGAGCGGACTGACTGAAGCCTGTGCCAGCCTTCTAACAGGCTTTGAGGTAAGTAAAGAATATGTAAAAATATTACCGCATAGACAGTAGCCCCTGATGCTCTGTTCGACGTTCGGAAAGAAAAGCCGAATAGAGGATCTAATAATCGCAGGAGTCTAACATAATCGAGTCAATATGCGTATGCAGGCTTCGCTGCTGGCCTCCGCTGCACTGACTGCGGAGGTGGATACACTGAAGCAAAACCTCGAGCGGTCCGAGCGAGAGCTCGGCCTAGCCAAGCAGCAGCTCGAGGAGAAGGAAGGTAAGAAATACCTTATTGAAATATGTGAAAGGTGCAATTGCAAAAAGTAACAGGATTAACGCGGCTATTGTAGGGGCCACAACTGAGGTGGCGACCCTTAAGCAAGCGCTGTCCGAGGCTGAAAAGAGGGCGGCCACGGAGCGCACCGAGCGGGAGAAGCATGAGACGCAGGTTGGTGAGGTGCGGCAAGAGCTTCGGGCTCTCATGAAAAAACATGAGAGTTTGGAGCTTGACTCGAAGACGCGAGAGTCTGAGCTCGCGGCGGCCATTGAAGATGCCAAGTCTGCAATGGCCGAAGCCCAGAAGGCCCTCCAGGAGGTTGAGGCAATAAAAAAGATAGCGGCGGGTAAGGCATTCTTTATGCAAAGCAAGCACGTAAAGGTGAATTACTTGTCACTTACCCGAATTTGGAGCTCTCCAGGAGCATTCGCAGATTTGCCCCGAAGCGTGTCGGATGCCGCCGCCTTCTACCGAGCCGAGGAGGGAAGCTCGACGGAGAAGGGGTTCTGGTCTCAGTATGCTGAGGCCGAACACCCGGTGCCCTTAAGCGACCAGCTGAAACAACTGGTCGAGCTCCATAAGGTGGCCGAACAGGCCATGAAGGGCCTCATAGTCCGGCTATGGCCTGGAGAGGCCATGCCTGGGAGCTACTTCGGGCTGGTGAGGCGGCTGGTGGAGGCCTGTCCAAGGCTTGAAGTCATCAAGCGCTCCGTATGCATCGAGGGTGCCCGTAGGGCGCTTGCCCGTGCGAAGGTGCACTGGGGAAAGCTGGATGCTGAGAAGCTTGTGAAGGACGGGCCACCGCCGGGCAAGGAGCATCGCAAGCCCGAGATGTATTATGAGGGCATTCTGAAGGGTGCCCGCCTTGTGGCGGATGAATGTTCCATGAATGTAATTTTTCAGTGAACTCGCTCGTTTTGTCCTGTGCGCTGAAAACTTGTTCATGTGCGCTAAGCAATGCTTTTTGAATTTAAAATATTACCTTCTGTGCGGCCGTTTATCAATTTTGAGAGATGGCGAGTCGTTGGCTTCTGCCCCCATGGCACGAGTGCTGGGGTGTTCGGGATAAAAATGAGCGCTCTTTTTCCCATTCTTAAGTCCTTCGAGGGAGGTGCTCAACACACCGAACAAGGCAATCGGACTATAATGCTTGAACACTCTCACTTATCCATAGAATTCTATAATTTTAAATTTCGGCGAAGCCCCTAGTGTTCGGAAGACCGAGTTCGGGGCGCTATCCACGCCTAGGCCGGACAAAGCCGACTGCTCGCTCTAAGCGGCATAAGTCTTTAGGGACTCGAAAACCTCTCGAACAGCGACCAGCTCTCGCCTCATCATGATGGTCAGTTTTAGCTTTCTCTACTGAGGTGCTTAGCCCAGCTCAACTGGGGCACAATCTCAGTAGTTCTCCTAGTGGTACCTTAGCCGATATGACAGAACGTAAGGTACCAAAACATAGGAGCCGGGCAAACCCAACTATTGACCCAAGACATGATTCGGAGCCGATGCATATAATGCTATAAGTTCGGGGTGCCGCACTTGTGAAAGTGTTCGGACATCTCACACCATGTTGTGGGGTACTTAAGCCCCTGGCGTATTGGCCGTACCAAAGTGTACGGGTGCAACATGTCATTAATGAACATATATTCGTAAAAAAGAGGTAATGCGATAATAGACGGAAGCTATGCATTTTTTATTTAAAAAAGCTACGATCAAAGTAGAACGATACAAATAGTGCGATAAGCAAAAGATGGGACTATCAAATATGTCCTTTCCAGGGGCGAGCTGCGGAATGTTATGCGAAACAGGTATACTGCTCGTTATAGAGACCACCTTAGAGTTCCGTAGTGCGGCGTAGCTTTCTGCTTCCCTGGTTGTATCGTTTGTGCGGCAATTGTACTGCTGGACAAGCCTTCTGAAGAATGGAGTCCTGAAAATAAGAGAAAATTTAAGAAATCGGCAGCCCCTAGTGCGGTTTAAGCCGTGTTTCGGGCGTGCCGTGATGGTGCCCCTCCCCCTGTGCCCATGGTATTTCCAGAGCGTAGTTATGTACGCGTGGCACTGGTTTCGCAAGTTCGGAGGGCTGGGGTTGGCGCCGCATTGCTACGCTTGCTCGGAACGTGCCAGGCGGTCTTGTTGTAGGTTACTCCGGGTGCGCTTGACGGTGTCCGGACGTTTAATGGCCGGAATGGAGAATTTCCTTGAGAGGCTGCTTTGTACTTCTGCTGCGATAGCCGCCGTATGCTCCTCCGTTCGGAGAGAGCGTTCGGTGTTTCCATTGACCGTGATGACGCCTCGAGGGCCTAACATCTTGAGCTTGAGGTATGCGTAGTGCGGCACCGCATTGAACTTGGCAAATGCGGTTCGCCCGAGCACTGCGTGATAGCCACTGCGGAACGGGACTATGTTGAAGATTAACTCCTCGCTTCGGAAATTATCCGGAGATCCGAAGACCACTTCAAGTGTAACTGAGCATGTACAGTTGGCTTCTACACCTGGTGTGACGCCTTTAAAGGTCGTTCTGGTGGGTTTAATCCTCGAGGGATCGATGCCCATTTTCCGCACTGTATCCTGATAAAGCAGGTTTAGGCTGCCGCCGCCGTCCATAAGGACTCTAGTGAGGTGAAATCCTTCAATAATTGGGTCTAGAACCAATGCGGCGAATCCGCCATGACGGATGCTAGTGGGGTGGTCCCTTCGATCAAAAGTGATCGGGCAGGAAGACCATGGGTTGAACTTTGGGGCGACTGGCTCCATCGCGTATACGTCCCTTAGCACACGCTTCCACTCCCTCTTGGGGACGTGGGTTGCGTATATCATGTTCACCGTCCGCACTTGTGGGGGAAAACCTTTCTGTCCACTGTTGTTCGGCGGCCGGGGCTCCTCCTCGTCATCGCTATGCAGCCCCGTGTCTCTGCTTTCGGCATATAACTTGCCCGCCTGCTTGAACACCCAACAATCCCTGTTGGTTTGATTGGCTGGTTTTTCGGGGGTGCCATGTATCTGGCATGAGCGGTCGAGTATTCGGTCCAAACTGGACGGGCCCGGAGTATTTCTTTTGAATGGCTTTTTCCGCTGACCGGGTTTAGAGCCTCTGAATCCGGCATTAACTGCCGTATCCTCAGCATTGTCGCCGTTAATGCGGCGCTTTTGCTTGTTGCGACGCGACCTGCCACTGCTGTCCTTGGTATCTGAATTACCAGGGCTCTTGGTCATGTTATTGCTGCGAGCTAGCCAGCTGTCTTCTCCCGCGCAAAAGCGGGTCATAAGTGTCATGAGGGCTGCCATAGATTTCGGCTTTTCCTGTCCAAGGTGCCGTGCAAGCCACTCGTCGCGGATGTTATGCTTGAAGGCTGCTAGGGCCTCTGTGTCCGGACAGTCGGCGATTTGATTTTTCTTGGTTAGGAACTGTGTCCAGAATTGTTTGGCCGATTCCTCTGGCTGCTGAATTATGTGGCTTAGGTCATCGGCGTCTGGTGGTCGCACATAAGTGCCCTGGAAATTGTCGAGGAACGCGGCTTCCAGGTCCTCCCAACAACCAATTGATTCTGTTGGCAAGCTGTTAAGCCAATGCCGAGCTGGTCCTTTAAGCTTGAGTGGGAGGTATTTGATGGCGTGTAGGTCATCACCGCGGGCCATGTGGATATGAAGGAGATAGTCCTCGATCCATACCGCAGGATCTGTTGTGCCATCATATGATTCGATGTTCACGGGTTTGAAACCCTCGGGGATTTGATGATCCATTACTTCATCTGTGAAGCATAGTCGGTGTGCGGCGCCTCTGTACTGGGCTATATCATGACGCAGCTCAAACGAGCTTTGTCTACTGTGTTCGGCCCGGCCGGATTTACTATATCCGGCGTGACGAGTACCGTCTCGTGCTGTGAGGCGCCCACGTGATCCATAGATCGATCTTGTTTGCCTTGCCTTATCCTCCAATATGTCTCGCAGGTCTGGCGCATTTTCCCATGCCTTGGTATTTTTTGAGCGGCACCGGGGTGCGGATTGAGTGGAGGGCCGAGAGGCCTCTCTGTCGCAGCCACGGGGTGGCCGGTCGGCCGCATCATGTGCTGGTGATTTAGGTGCTTCCTCCTCTAATTGGGGTAGCAACTTGCGCTTTGGGTAGCTCTTGGAGGGGCGTTCGAGTTCATACTCTTCGGCCGCAAGGACTTCAGTCCATTTGTTGGCTAGCAAATCTTGATCAGCTCTAAGCTGTTGCTGTTTTTTCTTGAGGCTGCTCGCCGTGGCCATAAGCCTGCGTTTGAAACGCTCTTGTTCGACGGGATCCTCCGGCACGACAAATTCGTCGTCGTTGAGGCTTGCCTCGTCTTCGGAGGGAGGCATATAATTATCGTCCTCGACCTCTCTATCTGCCGCTCTCTCATGAGGGCTGGCTTCTCTATCCTCCTGTGTTGAATCTTGCTGGAGGTGGTTATCTTCGGCACTGTCCGGGGTGTTATTATCCCCCGTGCCGGAATCACCATTTTTGTTTTGGCGGGATTTAGAGCGGCGCCGCTGACGCCGGCGCTTAGGCTGCTTCTTGGAGGGGTCATCCTCCGCTGTTCCATCGCCATTGCCTTCTTTTGGGGTGTCCACCATGTATATATCATACGACGAGGTGGCTTTCCAGTGCCCTATAGGCATTGGTTCTTGATCATCTCCTGCATCTGCGTCCATACCGTCGATGTCTTCGGAGTTGAAGTCGAGCATGTCGGTTAGATCATCGAAAGTGGCTACGAAGTGGGTGGTGGGTGGGCTTTGAATTTCTTCATCATCCGCATCCCAACCTTGCCGACCATGGTCCGTCCAGGGCTCTCCTGACAAAGAGAGAGACTTTAGTGAATTCAGAATATCGCCGAAGGGCGAGTGCTGTAAGATGTCCGCAGCGGTGAACTCCATGATCGGCGCCCAATCGAGTTCGATCGGTCGGGGCGCAGAGGGCTCGGAGTCCGGCTCCTCGGAGTCACGAGCTTCGCAGAGAATAGGGCTGGTGTTCGGCTTGATCGCCGTAGAGATTGCAGCCCCCGAGGCGGTGTCTAACCACCCATCCTCAGTTGGTGTGATCGGCTCCGAGCTAGGGGTCGGAGCGGACACAGGTGCGGCCTCGAGGGCACTGTTCGGCGGCAGAGCTAAATCATGCCCACTGTGACAATGCGACGCGCTCGGTTGTGGCTCGAATCCATCGAAGATCAAGTCTTCGCGGATGTCGGCCGTGTAGTTCAAACTTCCAAATCTGACCTGATGGCCAGGGGCGTAGCCTTCGATCTGCTCCAGATGACCAAGCGAATTGGCCCGTAGTGCAAAGCCGCCGAATATAAAGATCTATCCGGGGAGAAAAATCTCACCCTGGATCGCATCGCTGTTGATGATCGGAGAAGCCATCGGGCCTAAAAGTGACGACACAGAGGAACTCTCAATGAAAGCACCAACGTCGGTGTCAAAACCGGCGGATCTCGGGTAGGGGGTCCCGAACTGTGCGTCTAGGTCGGATGGTAACAGGAGGCAGGGGACGCGATGTTTTACCCAGGTTCGGGCCCTCTTGATGGAGGTAAAACCCTACGTCCTGCTTGATTAATATTGATGATATGGGTAGTACAAGAGTAGATCTACCACAAGATTAGAGAGGCTAAACCCTAAAAGCTAGCCTATGGTATGATTGTTGTTCGTCCTACGGACTAAAACTCTCCGGTTTATATAGACACTAGAGAGGGCTAGGGTTACACAGAGTCTGTTACAATGGTAGGAGATCTACATATCCGTATCGCCAAGCTTGCCTTCCATGCCAAGGAAAGTCCCTTCCGGACACGGGACGAATTCTTCAATCTTGTATCTTCATAGTCCAGGAGTCCGGCCGAAGGTATAGTTCAGCTATCCGGACAACCCCTAATCCAGGACTCCCTCACTAACCATGGACATGAGTTTTTATTTGATAAACGGGATCACATCATTAGGAGAATGATGTGATGGACATGACTCATCCATTAGCTTAGCATATTGATCGTTCAGTTTTATTGCTATTGCTTTCTTCATGTCAAATACATATCCCTTCGACTATGAGATTACACAACTCCCGGGTACCGGAGGAATACCTTATGTGCTATCAAACATCACAACGTAACTGGGTGATTATAAAGATGCTCTACAGGTATCTCCAAAGGTGTTTGTTGGGTTGGCATAGATCAAGATTAGGATTTGTCACTCCGAGTATCAAAGAGGTATCTCTGGGCCCTCTCGGTAATATACATCACAAGAAGCCTTGCAAGCAAAGTGACTAATGAGTTAGTTGTGGGATGATGTATTACGGAATGATTAAAGAGACTTGCCGGTAATGAGATTGAACTAGGTATGAAGATATCGACGATCGAATCTCGAGCAAGTAACATACCAATGACAAAGGGAATAACGTATGTTGTCATAACTGTTCGACCGATAAAGATCTTCATAGAATATGTAGGAGCAAATATGAGCATCCAGGTTCCGTTATTGGTTATTGACCAGAGAGGTGTCTCGGTCATGTCTACATAGTTCTCGAGCTCGTAGGGTCCGCACGCTTAACGTTCAATGACGATTTAGCTAGTATTGTATGAGTTATGTGATTTGGTGATCGAATGTTGTTCGGAGTCCCGGATGAGATCACGGAAATGACGAGGAGTCTCGAAATGGCCGATAGGTAAAGGTTGATATACAAGATGATAGTATTCGGACACCAGAAGTGTTCCGGATAGTATAGGGTATTTATAGGAGTATCGGGGGGTTACCGGAACCTTCGGGGGGAAGATATGAGCAATATGGGCCATAAGAGGGGAGCACACCAGCCCACAAGGCATGTGGCTGAATTGGAGAAGGAGGAGAAGGGGTTCGGCCCCCCTTCCTTCTCTCCTTCTCCCTTCCCTTTTCTCTCCGGCAAAAAAAGGAAGGGGGAGGCCGAATTGGGGGAGGTCGAATTGGGGGAGACTGAAGGAAATATGCCCTGGAGGCAATAATATAGTTATTGTTTATTTCCTCATATCATTATAAAATTTTATTATTCATGCTAGGATTGTATTAACTGGAAACATAATACATGTGTAAATACATAGACAAACATAGTGTCACTAGTATGCCTCTACTTGACTAGCTCGTTGATCAAAGATGGTTGAGTTTCCTAGCCATAGACATGCGTTTTCATTTGATTAACGGGATCACATCATTAGGAGAATGATGTGATTGACTTGACCCATTTCGTTAGCTTAGCACTTGATCGTTTAGTTTATTGCTATTGCTTTCTCCATGACTTATACATGTTCCTATGACTATGAGATTATGCAACTCCCGAAAACCAGAAGAACACTTTGTGTGCTACCAAACGTCACAACGTAACTGGGTGATTATAAAGGTGCTCTACAGGTGTCTCTGATGGTGTTTGTTGAGTTGGCATAGATCAAGAATAGGATTTGACACTCTGATTGTGAGAGAGGTATCTCTGGGCCCTCTCGGTAATGCACATCACTATAAGCCTTGCAAGCAATGTGACTAATGAGTTAGTTACGGGATGATGCACTATGGAACGAGTAAAGAGACTTGCCGATAATGAGATTGAGCTAGGTATTAAGATACTGACGATCAAATCTCGGGCAAGTAACTTACCGATGACAAAGGGAACAACGTATATTGTTATGCGGTTTGACCCATAAAGATCTTCGTAGAATATGTAGGAACCAATATGAGCATCCAGGTTCAGCTATTGGTTCTTGACCGGAGACGTGTCTCGGTCATGTCAACATAGTTCTCGAACCCGTAGGGTCCGCACGCTTAAAGTTCTGTGACGATCGGTATTATGAGTTTTTATGTTTTGATGTACCGAAGGTAGTTCGGAATCCTTCATATGATCACGGATATGACGAGGAGTCTGAAATGGTCGAGAAATAAAGATCGATATATTGGACGACTATGTTCGGACACCGGAAGTGTTTCGGGAGGTTTCAGGCATATACCGGAGTACCGGGGGGTTACAGGAACCCCCTGCTACGTCTTGAGCTTGCGTTGGTTTTCCCCGAAGAGGAAAGGATGATGCGGCAGAGTAGCGTAAGTATTTTCCTTAGTTTTTGAGAACCAAGGTATCAATCCAGTAGGAGCCCACGCTCAAGTCCCTCGTGCCTGCACAAAGCGATAGCTACTCGCAACCAACGCGATTAGGGGTTGTCAATCCCTTCACGGTCACTTACGAGAGTGAGATCTGATAGATATAATACTTTTGGTATTTTTGGTATAAAGATGCAAAGTAAAAAGTAAAAGCAAAGTAAAAAGCAAAGCAAGATTAAAGTGATGGAGATTGATATGATGAGAATAGAGCCGGGGGCCATAGGTTTCACTAGTGGCTTCTCTCAAGAGCATAAGTATTCTACGGTGGGTGAACAAATTACTGTTGAGCAATTGACAGAATTGTGCATAGTTATGAGAATATCTAGGCATGATCATGTATATAGGCATCACGTCCGTGACAAGTAGATCAAAACGATTCTGCATCTACTACTATTACTCCACTCATCGACCACTATCCAGCATGCATCTAGAGTATTAAGTTAAAAACAGAGTAACGCCTTAAGCAAGATGACATGATGTAGAGAGATAAATTCATGCAATATGAAATAAACCCCATCTTCTTATCCTCGATGGCAATGATACAATACGTGCCTTGCTGCCCCTTCTATCACTGGGTAAGTACACCGCAAGATCGAACCCAAAGCTAAGCACTTCTCCCATGGCAAGAACTACCAATCTAGTTGGCCAAACCAAATGGATAATTCGAAGAGACTTGCAAAGATAACCAATCATACATAAAAGAATTCAGAGAAGATTCAAATATTATTCATAGATAGACTTGATCATAAACCCAGAATTCATGGGTCTCAACAAACACACCGCAAAAATAAGATTACATCGAATAGATCTCCACAAGAGAGGGGGAGAACTTTGTATTGAGATTCAAAGAGAGAGAAGAAGCCATCTAGCTACTAACTATGGACCCGCAGGTCTGAGGTAAACTACTCACACTTCATCGGAGGGGCTAGGATGATGTAGAAGCCCTCCATGATGACGGCCCTCTTCCGGCGGAGCTCCGGAACAGGCTCCAAGATGGGATCTCATGGATACAGAAAGTTGCGGCGGTGGAATTAGGTTTTTGGCTCCTGTTCTGATCGTTTGGGGGTACGTGTGTATATATAGGAGGAAGAAGTACGCGGAGGAGCAACGAGGGGCCCACGAGGCATGGGGGCGCGCCCTAGGGGGGCGCCCCTCACCCTCGTGACCGCCTCTTTTGTTCCTTGGAGCAGGGTCCAAGTCTCCTGGATCACGTTCGGTGAGAAAATCACGTTCCCGAAGATTTTATTCCGTTTGGACTCCGTTTGATATTCTGTTTCTTCGAAACACTAAAATAGGCAAAAAACAGCAATTCTGGGCTGGGCCTCTGGTTAATAGGTTAGTCCCAAAAATAATATAAAATTGGAAAATAAAGCCCAATATAGTCGAAAACAGTAGATAATATAGCATGGAGCAATCAAAAATTATAGATACGTTGGAGACGTATCAGGCATCCCCAAGCTTAATTCCTGCTCGTCCTCGAGTAGGTAAATGATAAAAAGAGAATTTTTTATGCGGAGTGCTACTTGGCATAATTTCAATGCAAATGTTCTTAATTGTGGTATGAATATTTAGATTAGAAAGATTCAAGACAAAAGTTTATATGGACATAAAAATAATAATACTTCAAGCATACTAACAAAGCAATTATGTCTTCTCAAAATAACATGGCCAAAGAAAGTTATCCCTACAAAATCATATAGTCTGGCTATGCTCCATCTTCACCACACAAAGTATTTAAATCATGCACAACCCCGATGACAAGCCAAGCAATTGTTTCATACTCTAACTTTTTCAAAAAAAAATCAATCTTCACGCAATACATGAGCATGAGCCATGGATATAGCACTATAGGTGGAATAGAATGGTGGTTGTGGAGAAGACAAAAAGGAGAAGATGGTCTCACATCAACTAGGTGTATCAACAGGCTATGGAGATGCCCATCAATAGACATCAATGTGAGTGAGTAGGGATTGCCATGCAACGGATGCACTAGAGCTATAAGTATATGGAAGCTCAAAAAGAAACTAAGTGGGTGTGCATACAACTTGCTTGCTCATGAAGACCTAGGGCAATTTTAGGAAGCCCATCATTGGAATATACAAGCCAAGTTCTATAATGAAAAATTCCCACTAGTATATGAAAGTGATAACATGAGAGACTCTCTACTATGAAGATCATGGTGCTACTTTGAAGCACAAGTGTGGTAAGAGGATAGTAACATTGTCCCTTCTCTTTTTTTCTCTCATCATTTTTTTATTTGGGCCTTTTCTCTTTTTTTATGGCCTCTTTTTTATTTGGGCTTCTTCGGCCTCTTTATTTTATTTTATTTTTCGTCCGGAGTCTCATCCCGACTTATGGGGGAATCATAGTCTCCATCATTCTTTCCTCACTGGGACAATGCTCTAATAATGATGATCATCACACTTCTATTTTTCTTATAACTCAGCAATTACAACTCGATACTTAGAACAAAATATGACTCTATGTGAATGCATCCGGCGGTGTACCGGGATATGCAATATGACAATGATGGAGTGTGTCATGATAAACGGAACGGTGGAAAGTTGCATGGCAATATATCTCGGAATGGCTATGGAAATGCCATAATAGGTAGGTATGGTGGCTGTTTTGAGGAAGGTATATGGTAGGTGTATGATACCGGCGAAAGGTGCGAGGTATTAGAGAGGCTAGCAAAGGTGGAAGGGTGAGAGTGCGTATAATCCATGGACTCAACATTAATCATAAAGAACTCATATACTTATTGAAAAAATCTAGAAGTTATCAAAGCAAAGTATTACGCGCATGCTCCTAGGGGGATAGATTGGTAGGAAAAGACCATCGCTCGTCCCCGACCGCCACTCATAAGGAAGACAATCAATAAATAAATCATGCTCCGACTTCATCACATAACGGTTCACCATACGTGCATGCTACAGGAATCACAAACTTTAACACAAGTATTCTTTAAATTCACAACTACTCAACTAGCATGACTTTAATATTATCACCTCCATATCTCAAAACAATTATCATGATTCAATCTTTTCTTAGTATTCAACACACTCAAAAGAAATTTTCGCAAATCTTGAATACCAAGCATATTATTATTAAGCAAATTACCATGCTATTAAGAGACTCTCAAAATAATTTAAGTGAAGCATGTGAGATTAATAGTTTCTTTAAAACAAATCCACCACCGTTCTCTAAAAGATCTAAGTGAAGCACATAGAGCAAAATTATAACACTCAAAAGATATAAGTGAAGCACATAGAGCAAAATTATCTAGCTCAAAAGATATAAGTGAAGCACATAGAGCAAAACTACTTAGCTCAAAAGATATAAGTGAAGCACATAGAGTATTCTATCAAATTTTAGTCCATGTATGGATATCTCAAAAGGTGTGTACAGCAATGATGATTGTGGAATACTAAGACACAAAGACACAAATAATACAAGACTCTCCAAGCAAAACACATATCATGTTGGTGAATAAAAATATAGCTCCAAGTAAATTACCGATGGAAGTGGACGAAAGAGGAGATGCCTTCCGGGGCATCCCCAAGCTTTGACTTTTTGGTGTCCTTGGATTATCTTGGGGGTGCCATGGGCATCCCCAAGCTTAGGCTCTTGCCACTCCTTGTTCCATGATCCATCAAAAGAATTCACCCAAAACTTGAAAACTTCACAACACAAAACTCAAAATAGAAAACTCATGAGCTCCGTTAGCGAAAGAAAACAAAAGACCACTTAAAGGTATTGTAATGAACTCATTCTTTATTTATATTGGTGTTAAACCTACTGTATTCCAACTTCTCTATGGATTATAAACTATTTTACTAGCCATAGATTCATCAAAATAAGCAATCAACACACGAAAAACAGAATCTGTCAAAAACAGAACAGTCTGTAGTAATCTGTAGCTATCGCAAGATATGGAACACCAAAAATTCTAAAATAACTTTCTGGACGTGAGTAATTTATCTATTAATAATCTGCAAAAAGAATTAACAAAATATCACTCTTCAAATAAAAATGACAGCAGTTCTCGAGAGCGCTAAAGTTTCTGTTTTTTACAGCAAGTTCAACAAGACTTTCCCCAAGTCTTCCCAACGGTTCTACTTGGCACAAATACTAATTAAACACAAAAAACACAACCAAACAGAGTCTAAATAATTTATTTATTACTAAGCAGGAGCAAAAAGCAAGGAATAAAAATAAAATTGGGTTGCCTCCCAACAAGCGCTATCGTTTAACGCCCCTAGCTAGCATAAAAGCGAGGATAGATCTAGGTATTGCCATCTTTGGTAGGCAATCCATAAGTGGCTCTCATGATAGTTTCATATGGTAATTTTATTTTCTTTCTTGGAAAGTGTTCCATGCCCTTTTTAATGGAAATTGAAATCTAATATTCCCTTCCTTCATATCAATAATCGCACCAACCGTTCTAAGGAAAGGTCTACCAAGAATAATAGGGCAAGAAAGGTTTGCAATCTATATCAAGAACAATGAAATCTACGGGGATATAATTCCTATTTGCAACAATAAGAACATCATTAATCCTTCCCATAGGTTTCTTAATAGTGGAATCTGCAAGATGCAAGTTTATAGAGCAATCGTCAAAATTACGGAAATCTAGTAAATCACACAAAGTCTTGGGAATAGTAGAGACACTAGCACCCAAGTCACACAAATCATAAAACTCATGATCTTTAATTTTAATTTTAATAGTTGGTTCCCACTCATCATAGAGTTTTCTAGGGATAGAAACTTTCAACTCAAGTTTTTCTTCATAAGATTGCATCAAGGCATCAACAATATGTTCGATGAAGGCTTTATTTTAACTATAAGCATGTGGAGAATTTAGCACGGATTGCAACAAGGAAATATAATCAATTAATGAGCAACTTTCATAATTAAATTCCTTGAAATCCAATATAGTGGGTTTAGCAACATCTAGATTTTTATTTCTTTCAATCCCACTTTCATCAATTTCATCATTAAGATCTAAATACTCCAAATTTTTAGAACGCCTTCAAGGTAAAGGAAGATCATATTCAGTTTCATCAAGATTCATATTGCAAAACAAAGATTTAATAGGAGACACATCAATAACTTTTAGATCTTCATCTTGATTTTCATAGGAATTGGAGGAACACGCTTTAATAAAGGCATCTTTGGAAGCACGCATCCTAGCGGTTCTTTCCTTGCACTCATCAATGGAAATTCTCATGGCTTTGAGAGACTTATTGATATCATGCTTAGGAGGAACAGATCTAAGCTTTAAAGAATCAACCTCAAGAGAAATTCTATCAACGTTTCTAGCCAAATCATCAACTTTAAGCAATTTCTCCTCAAGCAAAGCATTAAAATTCTTTTGTGAATTCATAAACTCTTTAACACTATTCTCAAATTCAGAGGGCATCTTATTATAATTTCCATAAGAGTTGTTGTAGGAATTACCATAATTATTAGAAGGATTACTTGGATATGGCCTAGGATTAAAATTCCCTCTATAAGCGTTGTTACCAAAATTATTCCTACCAACAAAATTCACGTCCATAGATTCATTGTTATTCTCAATCAAAGTAGACAAAGGCATATCATTAGGATCAGAAGAAACACTCTTAGTAGCAAATAATTTCATAAGTTCATCCATCTTTCCACTCAACACATTGATTTCTTCTATCGCATGCACTTTTTTATTAGAAGATCTTTCAGTATGCCATTGAGAATAATTAACCATAATATTATCTAGGAGTTTAGTAGCATCTCCTAAAGTGATTTCCATAAAAGTGCCACCCGCGGCCGAATCTAAAAGATTTCTAGAAGCAAAAGTCAATCCGGCATAAATTTTTTGTATAATCATCCACAAATTCAAACCATGAGTAGGGCAATTACGTATCATTAATTTCATTCTCTCCCAAGCTTGTGCAACATGTTCATGATCAAGTTGTTTAAAGTTCATAATATAATTTCTAAGAGAGATTATCTTAGCGGGAGGAAAATCCTTAGAGATAAAAGCATGTTTGCACTTGTTCCATGAATCAATACTATTCTTAGGCAAAGACGAAAACCAAGCTTTAGCACGATCTCTAAGTGAAAAAGGAAATAGCTTCAATTTAATGACATCATTATTGACATCTTTTTTCTTTTGCATATCACATAAATCAACAAAGCTATTCAGATGAGTAGCGACATCTTCACTAGGAAGGCCTGTGAATTCATCTTTCATAACAAGATTCAACAAAGCAGTATTAATTTCACAAGACTCATCATCGGTAAGAGGAGCAATCGGAGTGCTAAGGAAATCATTATTATTGGTATTGGTGAAGTCACACAATTTGGTAGTATCTTGAGCCATCGCGACAAACAAGCAATCTAAAACACGAGCAAACAAAAGCAAACAGGCAAAAATGGCAAATAGAGAGGGAGGATAGAGAGAGAGGGCGAATAAAACGACAAGGGTGAATTGGGGGGAGTGGAAAACGAGAGGCAAATGGCAAATAATGTAATGCGAGAGATAGGAATTGTGATGGGTACTTGGTATGTTGACTTTTTGTGTAGACTCCCCGACAACGGCGCCAGAAATCCTTCTTGCTAGGTCTTGAGCTTGCGTTGGTTTTCCCCGAAGAGGAAGGGATGATGCAGCAGAGTAGCGTAAGTATTTCCCTCAGTTTTTGAGAACCAAGGTATCAATCCAGTAGGAGCCCACGCTCATGTCCCTCGTACCTGCACAAAGCGATAGCTACTCGCAACCAACGCGATTAGGGGTTGTCAATCCCTTCACGGTCACTTACGAGAGTGATATCTGATAGATATAATACTTTTGGTATTATTGGTATAAAGATGCAAGGTAAAAAGTAAAAGCAAAGTAAAAAAGCAAAGCAAGATTAAAGTGATGGAGATTGATATGATGAGAATAGACCCGGGGGCCATAGGTTTCACTAGTGGCTTCTCTCAAGAGCATAAGTATTCTACGGTGGGTGAACAAATTACTGTTGAGCAATTGACAGAATTGAGCATAGTTATGAGAATATCTAGGCATGATCATGTATATAGGCATCACGTCCGTGACAAGTAGATCGAAAGGATTCTGCATCTACTACTATTACTCCACTCATCGACCGCTATCCAGCATGCATCTAGAGTATTAAGTTAAAAACAGAGTAACGCCTTAAGCAAGATGACATGATGTAGAGAGATAAATTCATGCAATATGAAATAAACCCCATCTTGTTATCATCGATGGCAACGATACAATATGTGCCTTGCTGCCCCTTCTGTCACTGGGTAAGGACACCGCAAGATCAAACCCAAAGCTAAGCACTTCTCCCATGGCAAGAACTACCAATCTAGTTGGCCAAACCAAACGGATAATTCGAAGAGACTTGCAAAGATAACCAATCATACATAAAAGAATTCAGAGAAGATTCAAATATTATTCATAGATAGACTTGATCATAAACCCACAATTCATCGATCTCAACAAACACACCGCAAAAAGAAGATTACATCGAATAGATCTCCACAAGAGAGGGGAGAACTTTGTATTGAGATTCAAAGAGAGAGAAGAAGCCATCTAGCTACTAACTATGGACCCGAAGGTCTGAGGTAAACTACTCACACTTCATCGGAGGGTCTAGGATGATGTAGAAGCCCTCCGTGATGACGGCCCTCTTCCGGCGGAGCTCCGGAACAGGCCCCAAGATGGGATCTCGTGGATACAGAAAGTAGCGGCGGTGGAATTAGGTTTTTGGCTCCTGTTCTGATCGTTTGGGGGTACGTGTGTATATATAGGAGGAAGAATGTAACATCCCAAAATTCTAAATTTTGGAATGTTATAAACACATAGATAGATTGATTGATTGTTTGATTGATTGTGTGAATTGAGTGAAATTCGAATTCTTTTTGAAAGTTAAATGAGAGGGAATAAAAGGACTTTCCCAAACTTTCATATTTGCTTTCTGATCTCCATGAATTGAAATTATTTCAAACACAAAACCCTAGAGAGAAGATGACATGACTTCTTCCATTTAAAAATGAAAAGGGTGTTTGAAAAACAATTGAATTTCATTTGGAAATATTCCAATTCTGAAACTTTATGCAACTCAATGATTTTCACGAGAGAAGATAAAATGACTTCTTCAAATTATATGAAATATGAGTTGGGAGTTTCAAAGAATTAAATTCAAAGTTCTTTTGAATTTATTTTCAATTTGGAATATTAGATCATCATGCCTATCTTATTTTCTTGCTTTTTGGTCGATCCTAGAAATTTCACGCAGCTCAAGGACCTTCGGAGAGAGTTGGAGATTTCGTTATTTTCATATTTGAGAGTTTTCTCGAATTTGGAATAGAGGATCATTTGATTTATTTATTTCATCTTCAATAATTTTTCCGTTATAAAAAAATATAAGTGAGGGAATAATATGACTTTCCCAAAATATAGGGAAAATGAAGATTTAATAAATAGATCAAATTTCGTTTTCCGGTGTTTGTTTGTTTTTCTTTGGATAGGGAAAAATGCGCGTTTTTGAAAATTTTATTTTAGGTCCGGAGAAAAGTTCATTTTGTTCGGCTCATTTTTAGGAGTCGGGGAAAATTTACTTTATTAGTTTTGGAGTCCGGTAGATTTTGTTTTTCTGTGTTTTTCCGAGTGCGGATCTGTTTAAAGAAAAACAAAAAAAACTGCAGCGCCTTGGGCCAAAGGCCCAAGCCACCAGCCGGCCGAGGCCAAGGCCATCGCTAGCGCCCCAGCCTCCCCGTGCGCAGGCGCCAGGCGCCACGGAGCCGCTGCCTCTTTCTTTTAGGAAATCCTAGTAGGACTTTTGTCCTACTTCCGTTTATTTTTCTAGATCTTTCCTACTCCTATTCTTATTCCTTGTCCCCTACCCCAAGTTTTGTCTCCCCTCACCCATATAAATACCCAAGCACCCCCCCCCCTCTAAACACATCAAATCAAAGCCGCAACAAGCAGCAGCACGCAGCTCCTCCCCGCGCCCTGCGTCACCGCCACCGCCGCACCTTGCCGCGCCGCCGCCGCCCTGCGTCACCGCCACCGCCGCACCTTGCCGCGCCCCTGCCGCCCTGCGTCACCGCCACCGCCGCACCTTGCCACGCCGCCACCGCCCTGCGTCACCGCCGCCGCCGCCTTGTGCAACGCCGCCGTCGCCGCCGTTCGCCGGAGGTACCGCGCCGCGTCTCTTCTTTCCCTCGGTTCGGTTTTTCTTATAAACTGTTCCGATTCTTTTCTTCTCTACCGATTCGTTTTCTTTCCGATTTTTCGCTAAACCGTTCCGGTGTTCTAGATCGGTTTTTCGTTTCGATCTCTTTTTCTGAAAACCCTAGATTGGTTTTCGTTCTTCTTTCGGACCGTTCGTCTCAACGAACGTGATCACCGATTATTTCCCGGTTAACGACGCCTGTTCGTATAACCGTTCTTCTTTTTCTTCTCGTCGGATTTATTCCGCGATCGCGATCTCAGATCCGATCTTCGTTCTAGTTTATCTTCTCGCCCGTTTATCGAAATCAGGTGATTCAAGCGCCTGGAGTTTCGTCTTGAAACCGCCGTTCCGTCTAATCAACTTGAACAAGTTTTTGCCCCGGTAAAATTTGACCTAGATTCAACTTGCTAGAACCGAGTTGTTTTCTTCCGCCGTTTGTTTTCCGTCGTTTGTTCGGTTCGTTCTTTCTTTGCAACCGGAGTTCTTAAGTTGAACTACCTGGTTCGTTCTCTCGTTCGAGTTTTACTTGTGCATTAGATGAGTACTTATTGTGTGGTTACTATTGTTTGCTTACGATAGATTGACCGGAGTGTGACGAGTAGATCTATCACGAGTTTTGAGTGCGAATCATCTTCATCAACATTGCAGGCAAGTTCACACTTTGATCATACCTTTTCTACAACCCAGTTTTATTGCATTAGATCAATCCTCACACATTGCATGATTAGGATCTAATTAAATTGTGGGATGGGAAGTAGATGAGGTAGTACCTATTACCTGTATTATTATCAAACCTTTGGGAGTTACTTCTACGTTTGCTTATTATGCCATGCTTTGCTAGTAGACGTGGATTGGGTGAGTGATATCCATGACAGATGTGAGATTGATAATTTTAATGGTTTATCTAAGGTGGCAACTTAAACACACATCTGGGTGGATTGAGGCACCTGATGTCTATCAGGACTTGCCTGTTTTTTTTTGGACCGCCACCCAGGCTCAAAGGGATCATAAGATCTTTCATGCTAGAAACTTCCGTGTGCAGCCACATGCTACTATGGGCTCTGGCATAGTTGACTAAGTTGTGCGAACTCTTACGGGGTGGACTAGCAGATGTAGGGGATGTAGGTGTACCGGTCTACCCCACATGTAAGGTGCTAGTGCTTCTGAAAGACTATGTCTCGGTCATCCGTTTCTCAAACACCATGTAGTGCGAGAAAACAAACGGAGGCGATCGAGTCATGTGGGGAGAAGTGCGCAACCTCTGCAGAGTAACAAACTAATCATGATTAGCCGTGTCCCCGGTTATGGACAACTTGAGTATCTAGTACTTGAATATCATTGTGAATCTCAACATGTTACTTCTAATTAATATTGTTGGGTTTTAATTATTTTTAATTGGGATTGAGAATGCTGTCAACCATTCTCAATGTTCAACAACCACCATGATAGTTAAATAAATTTATTCCTTTGCAGTAGGGAAAAATTGGCTTTACGCAAAAACCTTAAAACCATAGAGCTTTTCCACCAGCCAAATATGCATATAGTGATAGCCATTGTTCATCATTCTCTATGGTGTGAATTTGCCAGTACATTCAATGTACTGACCCGTTTCGGGCTGCAACGTCTCATGTTGCAGGATTATCTTACGACGAGTAAGTGATACGTTAGGGTTACGATTTCTACACTCAACTTTGCCGTTGGTGTTGATGGGAATCCACGACCTTGTTGCTTCCGCTATATGGATTGAGGTAATAGTATTTACGTTACTTTATACATGTGATTTACCTCTGTTATAAATCCTTCGAGTACTGTGTGTGTCAGCATACTGATCCAGGGATGACACATAAGCACAGAGACTTGATCCATTTGGGTCGGGTCGCTAGAAGATGGTATCAGAGCACATGTTGACTGTAGGACGTGACCCTAGAAACTGGCAAGCCCATAGTAAAGATTTTCTCTACAACTTTCCCTTTCAAAAAGATCTTTTACCACTCTTCTCTTCTGAGCTTATTCAAAAATTCCCTTTAGTGTGACCATACCCCTTTCCCTTTTGACCACCCGAACATTTGACTGATGAGACCATTCCAAGATATACAAGATATCGGACAACCAAGACCATTCAGAAGGAAGGGGATTTTACCATACATTATGATAATGGAAACTACAACGGTTGAAGACTCCGAAGACTAGGAGAATCTGAAGGCTCTGAAGAATCCCCAGATTTGTATGACCTAGGAAGGCTACCCTTATGGAACTTGGCAGATTATGGAAGTTGTCAATACCCTAGATCAAGGTGTATCGGAGAAAGACTGAAACAAGGAGTATGAGAACTCGAAGTTTTGTCAAAGAAAATCCTAAGGCAGGGGATATCAACTATGGAAGATAGCTCATGGCAATGACAAGGGCAGAAACACGGTTATCTGTGATGTCATCACCCGCTAATGCTATTGTCACCGTGCTGAGTTAAGGATGCAAGTCTTCAGAATGGATTTGATGGAAGAAGGCTGACGGAGCACCTATCATAAGATGAAGTTTTAACCCTAGTCGGTGTATCACCAGGATCTGGGGTGTTACATCAAGAAGTTAAGATGGAGCTACAAGAAGTCGTATTAGACAAGGAAGTATTTCATGAGGAACTCAGGATCCTGAAGATGAGAGTAGCCAAGCTGGAGGAGCAGAACCTCAAGATACCGGAGAACTGTCAGGAACTGAAGGACCGTATGACCATGGTTCATGTGAAGGATGTTGAAACCAGAAGTTTGAAATGCAACTCCGGAATATTAAAGGATGTCACGAGAGATTTCACGTCAACAGAAATTGATCTGGCAAAGGAACTTGAGAAAGACAAGCATGATCGGAAGAAGCCATTGGAGGCATGAACAAGGCTTGAAGAGTTTGGAGACGTTGAAGATTTATTGACCCTTAGAAGACCAAACCCCTATTATACACCTACGTTAGATGCGACGTTTGTGAGCTGTCATTTGTTTGATGTTTTTCGACAGCCACAACAAAAATCTGTCTTTTCAAAACTGTTGTTTGCATTGTGTGTATCCCTCTCTATCTCTCTCATCTCACCCCAAACCCATGGACCCAATAGATGATGAATGGAGATGAGCTTGTATTTTCTGGACCGATGAGTCAATTGGAGACAGACCGATGGATTCAGAACATGGAGGATCATATGGAGAACAACCCTATAGTTGGAAAGGATATGACCCAGCATGCTCTTCAATGCTTTGAAAGAGGTGCTGCTACTTGGTGGAGGATGTACCAAACCATCAATGGATGGCAAGGAGTAACGACTTGGAAAGAATTTAAGTTGACTTTGCCAAAGTCTCGGCTTGTGTCCCAGAAGTTGAAGCCTTATGGAAAGGATATGAAGAAACCTTGTGCATGCAAGCTTTGTGGAGAAATAGGACACACCCATAAAGAACACAAGGATGAATGCCCTAATTGTGAAGGAAGTCACCCAGTTGAAGAATGCCCAACTAGGCAAATTACTTGTTTCTTGTGTGAAGGGACTACCCACTATCCTGCTCAGTGTCACATTTACCCCATGGTACAAAGAACCATCCAGCAGAAGGAAGAAGCAATGAAAGGAGCTCTTATGGAAAGTTTAGAAGAACCTGTGATGAAGAAAGAGGTGGAGGACACACCCAAAGAAGAGCCAATTAAACCCTGCACCAAGTCATGCTATTCATGTGGAGAAGAAGGACACCTCTCCCAGAATTGTATGAATGGGGATCTAGTAGAATTCCCGATAGAGGAAGTAGAATATGACCCACAGGAAATAGAAGCCATGATTGGTATGGAAAGGTCCAGAAAGAGAAAACGATTGGATTCCAGGAAGGACCTAAGTCATATCACCTGTTATAGGTGCCAGGAGTCAGGGCACTACCTCAGCAATTGCCCAAAAAGGAAGCCAAGGACCCAAGTAGGCTATATAATCACAAGGAAACCTCGAATCTTCCCAGAAGTAATATGTTTCCGTTGTAATAAAGCAGGGCACTTTGCCAGAGATTGTCCGAAGGAGAAGGAGACTTGTGATAAATAGTTGAGTTTGTAACAGAAGAAATATAGTCGTAGTAGTGAGAACATTTTTCTTTTATATTGAGGTGTTGAGTTGAGACTTATAATGGAAAAGCAAGAGATTGTAATCATTGGAGAAGCAATAAAGTTAGCATCGTTGGTAAAGATATGGATTTTATGAGCTGTT
Organism: Triticum urartu; assembly: GCF_056163025.1. NCBI lineage: Eukaryota > Viridiplantae > Streptophyta > Magnoliopsida > Poales > Poaceae > Triticum > Triticum urartu. The sequence continues at coordinate 75,481,822 of NC_141874.1, forward strand.
ACTCTATGAGGAAAGATTTTGGCCATTCTGAGGATAAAAGAAATATGGTCTATGGAAGATTTGTGCATTTTAAGGGTGGTAGTACCCTGTAATGGATTTCGGACAAAATGAATACGAGTTTTGTCTCGAAATGTGTGATACCCCAAGAGTATGTGGGATGAAGTTGGAGACCGACAGTTGTTTGGACCAAAGGAGTCGGAAGAGAATGTTAAGTTGATTCGAGATAGGATGAAGGTAGCTCAGTCCAGGCAGAAGAGTTATGTAGACTCACAAACTCAAGGAGGTAGTCTATGAAATTGGAGACAGAGCATGTCTTCATGTGTTCCCTCTGCGAGGAGTTAAACGGATTGGAGTTAAGGGACAGTTAGCCCCGAGATTTGTAGGACCATACCGAGTTTTGGAGCATATGGAGAAGTGGCCAACAAGTTGGAGTCACCCGAAGGACTGTCAGGAGTTCAAGATGTGTTTCACGTTTCCCAGTTGAAGAAGTGCCATGCAGAGATGGCCAATATTCCCCTGTAAGGACGCTTGACCCTGGAAAGGATAATGATGTGGAATATGGACTTCATAAGTATAAGTTTTATCTCGGTATGAGGGATATCCCACGAGGATGAAGAGATAAATTACTATTGGATATAAAGGAGGTATGATGTTGGAAATATGGAGCATTGGCAACCCCATGACAAGTCTGAGTAATCATGTCCTAGTTTGGTGCCAATAGAAGGAAGGAAGACATTACAATTGGATGGATTTAAGAATACTAGGAAGTTGGAACAATGATCAGTTGCGCTATGATAAGTTCAAGGACTACAAGTGATGAGATGTGCCATAGCCCACAGGCCCCAGGACCTGCCAAGAAGCAAGCACATTCTTGCTGAAGGAAGGACCCATACCTTTGTCGACAGACGATTTTATAGGAGTTTACGCAAAAACCTGAGAGTTGTGAAGGAACGATAGATGTTTGTCTAGCTTGCAGAATCCATGGATTATCCGAACTTAGTTCGTCGACAAGAGAAATTCTGCAATGCTTGTGAGGATGACCGAGTGTTAGAATGCGAGATTCGCTAAACTGTATACATGGTAATGATTTGGGTGCGGGATGGATTGATCACCATACCGACTTACTCTTATTATTCGCCTTGTTATATGGGATGGTAAATCTGAGTGACTTGCCTATAGTAGAGAGACGACGATATTAAACCTCATTAAACCTTAGAATGGTATAAGAATTTTTCCCTTGTACACGGCAATTGTTGCCAACCGTAGGTTATACGGTGAGGATCAACCCAGACTCATTTCCTGCAGGAGAAGCCATAAATTGTTAACCACCATGAGATATCGATAGTTGTTTAGTAATGGTGCCAGACCCATCAGCTAAGAAGACCCAATCTCGAAATAACCTGACCAAGAGGAAAGGACAAAAGACTCGTGGTAAGGTTATGCCACTACCGGAAGATCCCGGATAAGGAATTATCCTGAAGATCTAAGAAGACCGACGCTGTCAAGGATAAGGATGGAGTATATGAGTTTTGATGGAACTGTAACGATGTTTCTAAGGGTGGTAGCACCCCAGACACCGGAGACGATTGATGGATTTTTTTTAGGAGACCCCCAAACCCTAACCTATTTCTTGCTAGCCTCTCCGAATCTCGAGGACGAGATTCCTTTTAAGGGTGGTAGGTTTGTAACATCCCAAAATTCTAAATTTTGGAATGTTATAAACACATAGATAGATTGATTGATTGCGTGAATTGAGTGAAATTCGAATTCTTTTTGAAAGTTAAATGAGAGGGAATAAAAGGACTTTCCCAAACTTTCATATTTGCTTTCTGATCTCCATGAATTCAAATTCTTTCAAACACAAAACCCTAGAGAGAAGATGACATGACTTCTTCCATTTAAAAATGAAAAGGGTGTTTGAAAAACAATTGAATTACATTTGGAAATATTCCAATTCTGAAACTTTATGCAACTCAATGATTTTCACGAGAGAAGATAAAATGACTTCTTCAAATTATATGAAATATGAGTTGGGAGTTTCAAAGAATTAAATTCAAAGTTCTTTTGAATTTATTTTCAATTTGGAATATTAGATCATCATGCCTATCTTATTTTCTTGCTTTTTGGTCGATCCTAGAAATTTCACGCAGCTCAAGGACCATCGGAGAGAGTTGGAGATTTCGTTATTTTCATATTTGAGAGTTTTCTAGAATTTGGAATAGAGGATCATTTGATTTATTTATTTCATCTTCAATAATTTTTCCGTTATAAAAAATATATAAGTGAGGGAATAATATGACTTTCCCAAAATATAGGGAAAATGAAGATTTAATAAATAGATCAAATTTCGTTTTCCGGTGTTTGTTTGTTTTTCTTTGGATAGGGAAAAATGCGCATTTTTGAAAATTTTATTTTAGGTCCGGAGAAAAGTTCATTTTGTTCGGCTCATTTTTAGGAGTCGGGGAAAATTTACTTTATTAGTTTTGGAGTCCGGTAGATTTTGTTTTTCTGTGTTTTTCCGAGTGCGGATCTGTTTAAAAAAACAAAAAAAACTGCAGCGCCTTGGGCCAAAGGCCCAAGCCACCAGCCGGCCGAGGCCAAGGCCATCACTAGCGCCCCAGCCTCCCCGTGCGCAGGCGCCAGGCGCCACGGAGCCGCCGCCTCTTTCTTTTAGGAAATCCTAGTAGGACTTTTGTCCTACTTCCGTTTATTTTTCTAGATCTTTCCTACTCCTATTCTTATTCCTTGTCCCCTACCCCAAGTTTTGTCTCCCCTCACCCATATAAATACCCAAGCACCCCCCCCTCTAAACACATCAAATCAAAGCCGCAACAAGCAGCAGCACGCAGCTCCACCCCGCGCCCTGCGTCACCGCCACCGCCGCACCTTGCCGCGCCGCCGCCGCCCTGCGTCACCGCCACCGCCGCACCTTGCCGCGCCGCTGCCGCCCTGCGTCACCGCCACCGCCGCACCTTGCCGTGCCCCCGCCGCCCTGCGTCACCGCCACCGCCGCACCTTGCCACGCCGCCACCGCCCTGCGTCACCGCCGCCGCCGCCTTGTGCAACACCGCCGTCGCCGCCGTTCGCCGGAGGTACCGCGCCGCGTCTCTTCTTTCCCTCGGTTCGGTTTTTCTTATAAACCGTTCCGATTCTTTTCTTCTCTACCGATTCGTTTTCTTTCCGATTTTTTGCTAAACCGTTCCGGTGTTCTAGATCGGTTTTTCGTTTCGATCTCTTTTTCTAAAAACCCTATATTGGTTTTCGTTCTTCTTTCGGACCGTTCGTCTCAACGAACGTGATCACTGATTATTTCCCGGTTAACGACGCCTGTTCGTATAACCGTTCTTCTTTTTCTTCTCGTCGGATTTATTCCGCGATCGCGATCTCAGATCCGATCTTCGTTCTAGTTTATCTTCTCGCCCGTTTATCGAAATCAGGTGATTCAAGCGCCTGGAGTTTCATCTTGAAACCGCCGTTCCGTCTAATCAACTTGAACAAGTTTTTGCCCCGGTAAAATTTGACCTAGATTCAACTTGCTAGAACCGAGTTGTTTTCTTCCGCCGTTTGTTTTCCGTCGTTTGTTCGGTTCGTTCTTTCTTTGCAACCGGAGTTCTTAAGTTGAACTACCTGGTTCGTTCTCTCGTTCGAGTTTTACTTGTGCATTAGATGAGTACTTATTGTGTGGTTACTATTGTTTGCTTACGATAGATTGACCGGAGTGTGACGACTAGATCTATCACGAGTTTTGAGTGCGAATCATCTTCATCAACATTGCAGGCAAGTTCACACTTTGATCATACCTTTTCTACAACCCAGTTTTATTGCATTAGATCAATCCTCACACATTGCATGATTAGGATCTAATTAAATTGTGGGATGGGAAGTAGATGAGGTAGTACCTATTACCTGTATTATTATCAAACCTTTGGGAGTTACTTCTATGTTTGCTTATTATGCCATGCTTTGCTAGTAGACGTGGATTGGGTGAGTGATATCCATGACAGATGTGAGATTGATAATTTTAATGGTTTATCTAAGGTGGCAACTTAAACACACATCTGGGTGGATTGAGGCACCTGATGTCTATCAGGACTTGCCTGTTTTTTTTGGACCGCCACCCAGGCTCAAAGGGATCATAAGATCTTTCATGCTAGAAACTTCCGTGTGCAGCCACATGCTACTATGGGCTCTGGCATAGTTGACTAAGTTGTGCGAACTCTTACGGGGTGGACTAGCAGATGTAGGGGATGTAGGTGTACCGGTCTACCCCACATGTAAGGTGCTAGTGCTTCTGAAAGACTATGTCTCGGTCATCCGTTTCTCAAACACCATGTAGTGCGAGAAAACAAACGGAGGCGATCGAGTCATGTGGGGAAAAGTGCGCAACCTCTGCAGAGTAACAAACTAATCATGATTAGCCGCGTCCCCGGTTATGGACAACTTGAGTATCTAGTACTTGAATATCATTGTGAATCTCAACATGTTACTTCTAATTAATATTGTTGGGTTTTAATTATTTTTAATTGGGATTTAGAATGCTGTCAACCATTCTCAATGTTCAACAACCACCATGATAGTTAAATAAATTTATTCCTTTGCAGTAGGGAAAAATTGGCTTTACGCAAAAACCTTATAACCATAGAGCTTTTCCACCAGCCAAATATGCATATAGTGATAGCCATTGTTCATCATTCTCTATGGTGTGAATTTGCCAGTACATTCAATGTACTGACCCGTTTCGGGCTGCAACGTCTCATGTTGCAGGATTATCTTACGACGAGTAAGTGATACGTTAGGGTTACGATTTCTACACTCAACTTTGCCGTTGGTGTTGATGGGAATCCACGACCTTGTTGCTTCCGCTATATGGATTGAGGTAATAGTATTTACGTTACTTTATACATGTGATTTACCTCTGTTATAAATTCTTCGAGTACTGTGTGTGTCAGCATACTGATCCAGGGATGACACATAAGCACAGAGACTTGATCCATTTGGGTCGGGTCGCTACAAAGAAGTATGCCAGAGGAGCAACGAGGGGCCCACGAGGCAGGGGGCGCGCCCTAGGGGGGCGCCCCCACCCTCGTGACTGCCTCTTTTGTTCCTTGGAGCAGGGTCCAAGTCTCCTGGATCATGTTTGGTGAGAAAATCACGTTCCCGAAGATTTTATTCCGTTTGGACTCCGTTTGATATTCCGTTTCTTCGAAACACTAAAATAGGCAAAAAAAACAGCAATTCTGGGCTGGGCCTCCGGTTAATAGGTTAGTCCCAAAAATAATATGAAAGTGGAAAATAAATCCCAATATAGTCCAAAACAGTAGATAATATAGCATGGACCAATCAAAAATTATAGATATGTTGGAGACGTATCACCCCCCGGGGAGTATATTGGGCCTAATGGGAGAAGAGGAGGGGCGGCCAAGGCAACCGCGCACCCCTCCCCCTCTAGTCCGAATTGGACAAGGAGGGGGGGCGGCGCCCCCCTTTCCTTCTCTTCCTCCCTCCCTTCCTTCTCTTCTCCTACTCCTACTAGGAAAGGAGGAGTCCTACTCCCGGTGGCAGTAGGACTCCCCTCTTGGCGTGCCCTCCTCCTTGGCCTGCTACCTCTTGAGCATGCGTTGGTTTTCCCTTGAAGAGGAAAGGGTGATGCAGCAAAGCAATGTAAGTATTTCCCTCAATTTTTGAGAACCAAGATATCAATCCAGTAGGAGACCACGGGCAAGTCACCTCGTACCTACACAAACAAATAAGAACCTCGCAACCAACGCGATAAAGGGGTTGTCAATCCCTTCACGGCCACTTGTAAGAGTGAGATCTGATAGATATTATAACAATAAGATAAATGTTTTTGTTATTTTTAATGATATAGATTTGAAAGTAAAGATTGCAAAACAAACGGTGCCAGAAATAGCTAGTTGACGGAAGATTAATATGATGGAAGATAGACCCGGGGGCCATAGGTTTCACTAGTGGCTTCTCTCAAGATAGCATAAGTATTACGGTGGGTGAACAAATTACTGTCGAGCAATTGATAGAATTGAGCATAGTTATGAGAATATCTAGGTATGATCATGTATATAGGCATCACGACCAAGTAGACGGACTCCTGCCTGCATCTACTACTATTACTCCACACATCGACCGCTATCCAGCATGCATCTAGAGTGTTAAGTTCATAAGAATGGAGTAACGCTTTAAGCAAGATGACATGATGTAGAGGGATAAACTCATGCAATATGATATAAACTCCATCTTTTTATCCCCGATGGCAACAATACAATACGTGTCGTTTCCCCTACTATCACTGGGATCGAGCACCGCAAGATTGAACCCAAAGCTAAGCACTTCTCCCATTGCAAGAAAAATCAATCTAGTAGGCCAAACCAAACTAAAATTTCGAAGAGACTTGCACAGATAACCAATCATACATAAAAGAATTCAGAGAAGATTCAAATATTGTTCATAGATAATCTTCATCATAAACCCACAATTCAACGGATCTCGACAAACACACCGCAAAACAAGACTAAATCAAATAGATCTCCAAGAGAATCGAGGAGAACTTTGTATTGAGATCCAAAGAGAGAGAAGAAGCCATCTACCTAATAATGATGGACCCGAAGGTCTGAGGTAAACTACTCACACATCATCGGAAGGGCTATGGTGTTGATGTAGAAGCCTTCCACGGATACAGAAGGTTGCGGCGGTGGAATTAGGTTTTCGTGGTGCCCTCTGATGTTTTCAGGGTACGTAGGTATATATAGGAGGAAGAAGTAGGTCGGTGGAGCCACGAGGGGACCACGAGGGTGGAGGGCGCGCCCATGGGGGTAGGCGCCCCCTGCCTCGTGGCCTCCTTCCTTGATTGCTTAACGTCCACTCCAAGTCCTTTGGATCACGTTTGTTCCAAAAATCACGCTCCCGAAGGTTTCATTCCGTTTGGACTCCGATTGATATTCTTTTTCAATGAAACTCTGAAATAGGCAAAAAAAACAGCAATTTGGGCTGGGTCTCCAGTTAATAGGTTAGTCCCAAAAATAATATAAAAGTGTATAAATAAGCCCATTAAACATCCAAAACAGAATATATAATAGCATGGAACAATCAAAAATTATAGAGACGTTGGAGACGTATCAAGCATCCCCAAACTTAATTCCTGGTCGTCCTCGAGTAGGTAAATGATAAAAACAGAATTTTTTATTTGGAATGCTTCCTAACATATTTCTCAATGTAATTTTCTTTATTGCGGCATGAATGTTCAGATCCAAAAGATTCAAGATAAAAGTTTAATATTGACATAAAAAAATAATACTTCAAGCATACTAACTAAGCAATCATGTCTTCTCAAAATAACATGGCCAAAGAAAGTTCATCCCTACAAAATCATATAGTTTGGTCATGCTCCATTTTCATCACACAAGAATGCTCTCATCATGCACAACCTCGATGACAAGCCAAGAAATTGTTTCACACTTTAGTAATCTCAAACTTTTTTCAACTTTCACGCAATACATGAGCGTGAGCCATGGATATAGCACTATGGGTGGAATAGAATATAATGAAGGAGGTTATGTGGAGAAGACAAAAAGGAGAAAGTCTCACATTGACGCGGCTAATCAATGGGCTAGGGAGATGCCCACCAATTGATGTCAATGCAAGGAGTAGGGACTGCCATGCAACGGATGCACTAGAGCTATAAATGCATGAAATCTCAACAAAAGAAACTAAGTGGGTGTGCATCCTGTTGGAAATATGCCCTAGAGGCAATAATAAATTAGTTATTATTATATTATATTTCATTGTTCATGATAATCATTTATTATCCATGCTAGAATTGTATTGATAGGAAACTCAGATACATGTGTGGATACATAGACAACACCATGTCCCTAGTAAGCCTCTAGTTGACTAGCTCGTTGATCAATAGATGGTTATGGTTTCCTGACCATGGACATTGGATGTCGTTGATAATGGGATCACATCATTAGGAGAATGATGTGATGGACAAGACCCAATCCTAAGCCTAGCACAAAGATCGTGTAGTTCGTATGCTAAAGCTTTTCTAATGTCAAGTATCATTTCCTTAGACCATGAGATTGTGCAACTCCCGGATACCGTAGGAGTGCTTTGGGTGTACCAAACGTCACAACATAACTGGGTGGCTATAAAGGTTCACTACAGGTATCTCCGAAAGTGTCTGTTGGGTTGGCACGAATCGAGACTGGGATTTGTCACTCCGTGTAAACGGAGAGGTATCTCTGGGCCCACTCAGTAGGACATCATCATAATGTGCACAATGTGACCAAGGAGTTGATCACGGGATGATGTGTTACGGAACGAGTAAAGAGACTTGCTGGTAATGAGATTGAACAAGGTATCGGGATACCGATGATCGAATCTCGGGCAAGTACAATACCGCTGGACAAAGGGAATTGAATACGGGATTGATTGAATCCTCGACATCGTGGTTCATCCAATGAGATCATCATGGAACATGTGGGAGCCAACATGGGTATCCAGATCCCGCTGTTGGTTATTGGCCGGAGAGTTGTCTCGGTCATGTCTGCATGGTTCCTGAACCCGTAGGGCCTACACACTTAAGGTTCGATGACGCTAGGGTTATTAGGAAGACTTGTATGTGATTACCGAATGTTGTTCAGAGTCCCAGATGAGATCCCGGACGTCATGAGGAGTTCCGGAATGGTCCGGAGGTAAAGATTTATATATGGAAAGTTGTTGTTCGGGTTCCGGGAAAAGTTCGGTTTTTCCGGTATTGTACCGGGAAGCTTCCGGAAGGTTCCGGAGGATTCCGGAGGGGTCCGGAGGTCCGGAAAATGTTCCACCACGTCCAATACAGCATCATGGGCTGTAGGGGGCGCCCTAACCTTAATGGGCCAAGGGCTCCATCCCCCCCAAGGCCCATGCGCATGGGAGAGGGGAAACCCTAAGGGGGAGGGCCTCCACTTGACTTGGGAGGCACTCCTCCCCCCTTGGCCGCCGCCCCCAACCCTAGATGGGATCTAGGGGACGGCCCCACTCTCTTCCTCAACCTCTCCCTCCTCCTTGCTGGATCAAGGCGTGGGAGACGTCTCCGTTCCGTACGTGTGTTGAACACAGAGGTGCCGTCCGTTCGACGCTAGGATCATCGGTGAGTTGGATCACGATGAGTTCGACTCCATCAACCCCGTTCGCTTGAACGCTTCCGCTTAGCGATCCACAAGGGTATGTAGATGCACTCTCCTTCCCCTCGTTGCTAGATTACTCCATAGATTGATCTTGGTGATGCGTAAAAAAATTTAAATTTCTGCTACGATCCCCAACAGTGGCATCATGAGCTAGGTCTATGCGTAGTTTCTATGCACGAGTAGAACACAAAGCAGTTGTGGGCGTTGATATTGTCAATTTACTTGCCGTTACTAGTCTTATCTTGATTCGGCGGCATCGTGGGATGAAGTGGCCTGGACCGACCTTACACGTACGCTTACGTGAGACTGGTTCCACCTACTGACATGCACTAGTTGCATAAGGTGGCTAGCGGGTGTCTGTCTCTCCCACTTTAGTCGGATCGGATTCGATGAAAAGGGTACTTATGAAGGGTAAATAGAAATTGGCATATCACGTTGTGGTTTTCGCGTAGGTAAGAAAGGTTCTTGCTAGAAACCTATAGCAGCCACGTAAAAACTTGCAACAACAATTAGAGGACGTCTAACTTGTTTTTGCAGCATATGCCTTGTGATGTGATATGGCCAAAAGGATGTGATGAATGATATATGTGATGTATGAGATTGATCATGTTCTTGTAATAGGAATCACGACTTGCATGTCGATGAGTATGACAACCGGCAGGAGCCATATGAGTTGTCTTAATTTATTGATGACCTGCGTGTCAACTTAAGCGTCATGTAATTACTTTACTTTATTGCTAAAGCGTTAGCCATAGTAGTAGAAGTAATAGATGATGAGACAACTTCAAGAAGACACGATGATGGAGATCACGATGATGGAGATCATGGTGTCATGCCGGTGACAACGATGATCATGGATCCCCGAAGATGGAGATCAAAAGGAGCAAAATGATATTGGCCATATCATGTCACTATTTGATTGCATGTGATGTTTATCATGTTTTACATCTTATTTGCTTAGAACGACGGTAGCTTAAATAAGATGATCCCTCACTAAAATTTCAAGAAAAGTGTTCCCCCTAACTGTGCACCGTTGCGAAGGTTCGTTGTTTCGAAGCACCACGTGATGATCGGATGTGATAGATTCTAACGTTCGAATACAACGGGTGTTGACGAGCCTAGCATGTACAGACATGGCCTCGGGACACATGCGAAACACTTAGGTTAACTTGACGAGCCTAGCATGTACAAACATGGCCTCGGAACACGGAAGACCGAAAGGTCGAACATGAGTCGTATAGAAGATACGATCAACATGCGATGTTCACCGTTGATGACTAGTCCGTCTCACGTGATGATCAGACACGGCCTAGTCGATTCGGATCATGTTTCACTTAGATGACTAGAGGGATGTCTATCTGAGTGGGAGTTCATTAAATAATTTGATTAGGTGAACTCAATTATCATGAACATAGTCTAAATTGTCTTTGCAAATATGTTGTAGATAAATAGCTCACGTTGTAGCTCCCTGTTTCAATACGTTCCTAGAGAAAGACCAAGTTGAAAGATATTGTAAGCAATGATGCGGACTGGGTCCGTAGTCCGAGGAGTGTCCTCACTGCTACACAGAAGGCTTACGTCTTTGATGCACCGCTCGATGTGCAAACCCCTACAACGTCGTCTGTGGATGTTGTGAACACCTGACAGACACATCCTGATGACTACTTGATAGTTTAGTGCACCATACTTTACGGCTTAGAATCGGGATTCCAATGAAGTTTTGAACGCCATAAGACATATGAGATGTTCCAAGAGTTGAAATTGGGATTCCAGGCTCATGCCCGTGTTGAGAGGTATGAGACCTCTGACAAGTTCTTTTGCCAACAAGATGGAGGAGAATAGCTCAGCTAGTAAGCATGTGCTCAGAATGTCTGGGTGCTACAATCACTTAAATCAAGTGGGAGTTAAACTCCCAGATAAGATAGTGATTGATAGAGTTATCTAGCCACTATCACTAAGCTACTAGATCTTCGTGATGAACTATGACATGCAAGGGATGGAGTTGATCCCGAAGCTGTTCGCGGTGCTTAAGACCGCAAAAGGTAGAAATCAAGAAGGAGCATCAAGTGTTGATGGTTTAACAAGACCACTGGTTTCAAGAAGGGCAAGGGCTAGAAGGGAAACTTCATGGATGGCAAACCAGTTGCCGCTCCAGTGAAGGAACCCAAGGTTGAACCCAAACCCGAGACTGAGTGCTTCTATTGTAAGGGGAACGGTCATTGGTAGCGGAATTACCCCAAATGCATGGTAGATAAGAAGGCCGGCAACTTCAACAAAGTATATACGTGTTATTAATGTGTACCTCACTAGTACTCCTGGTAGCACCTGGGTATCGGATACCGGTTCAGTTGCTATTATTGGTGACTTGAAGCAAAAGCTACGGACTAAACGGAGACTGGCTAAGGGCGAGGTGACAATGTGTGTTGGAAGTGTTTCCAAAGTTGATGAGATCACCATCGCACGCTCCATCTGCCTTCGGGATTAGTATTGAACCTAGATAAATGTTATCAGATGTCTACGTTGAGCATGAATATGATTAGATCATGTTCATTGCAATACGGTCATTCATTTAAGTTAGAGAATAATGGTTATTCTGTTTACATGAATGATACCTTTCATGGTCATGCACCCTATGTGAATGGTTCATTGAATCTCGGTCGTGGTAATACACATGTTCACGCCAAAAGATGTAGAGTTAATAATGATAGTACCACTTTCTCGTGGCACTGCCGCTTAGGTCATATTGGCGTAAGATGCGTGAAGAAACTCCATGTCGATGGATGTTTGGAGTCACTTGATTTTGAATCACTTGACACATGCGATCCATGCCTCATGGGCAGGATGACTAAGACCCCGTTTTCAGGTACAATCAAATGAGCCAGTGACTTGTTGGAAATCATGCATGCTGATGCGTGTAATCCAATGAGAATTGAAGCGTGCGGTGGATATCACTATTTTCTCATCTTCACTGACGATTTGGGTAGATATAGGTATATCTACTTAATGAAGCACAAGTCTGAAACGTTTGAAAAGTTCAAGCGATTTCAGAGTGAAGTTAAGAATCATCATAACAATAAAATCATGTTCCTATGATCTGATCAAAAGGGGATTTTCTGAGTTATGAGTTTGGCAATCACTTAAGACATTGTGGAATTGTTTCATAGTTGAAGCCACCTGGAACACCACAAGGTAATGGTGTGTCTGGACGTCGTAATTGAACCCTATGAGATATGGTGCGATCTATGATGTCTCTTACCAATCTACCGTTTTCATTTTGAGGTTATGCATTAGAGACAGATGCATTCACTTTAGATAGGACACCATTTAAGTCTGTTGAGACGATGTCATATGAACATTGGTTTGGCAAGAAACCAAAGTTGTTGTTTCTTAATGTTTGGGGATGCGATGCTGAGGGCTTCAGCCGGAGAAGCTCGATCCCAAAGAGGACAAACACATCTTCGTAGGGTACCCAAGGGTGACAGTTGGGTATACCTTCTATCTCAGATCCGAGGGCAAATTGTTTGTCGCTAAGAACGGGTCCTTTCTCGAGAAGGAGTTCTCTCGAAAGAATTGAGTGGGAGGAAGATAGAACTTGATGAGGTTGTCGAACCTTTACTTCAACCAGAGAGTGATGCAACACAGAAAGATGTTTTCTGTGGCGCCTACATATGTTGAAGAGGAAGTAAATGATAGTGATCATGAAGCTTCGGATCAAGTTGCTATCGAACCTCGTAGGTCGACAAGGATATGTACTACTCCTGAGTGGTACGGTAATCATGTCTTAGATATCATGTTGTTAGACAACAATGAACCTACGAGCTATGGAGAAGCGATGGTGGGCCCGTATTCCGACAAATGGTTAGAAGCCATGAAATCCGAGATAGGATCCATATATCAGAACAAAGTATGGACTTTGGTGGACTTGCCCGTTGATCGGCAAGCCATTGAGATAAATGGATCTTTAAGAAGAAGACGGACGTGGGCGGTAATGTTACCGTCTATGAAGCTCGACTTGTGGGAAAGAAACTTTTCACAAGTTCAAGGAGTTGACTATGATGAGAATTTCTCATCCGTAGCGATGCTTAAGTCTGTCGGAATCATGTTAGCATTAGCTATATTTTTCGATTATGAAATCTGACAGATGGATGTCAAAAACAAGTTTTCTTACCAGTTTTTGTAAGAAAGAGTTGTATGTGATACAATCAAAGTTTTGTCGATCCTAAGGATGCTAAAAGGTATGTTGGCTCCAACGATCCTTCTATGGACTAGAGCAAGCATCTCGGAGTCAGAATATATGCTTTGATGGAGTGATCAAAGCTTTTAGGTTTATACAATGTTTGCTAGAAACTTGTATTTACAAGAACGTGAGTGGGAGCACTACAACATTTCTGATAAGTATATGTGGATGACATATTGTTGATTCGAGATGATGTAGAATTTCTGGAAAGCATAAACGGTTGTTTGAACAGTGATTTTCAATGGAAGACCTGGATAAAGCTGCTTACATATTGGGCATCAGGATCTATAGAAATAGATCAAGACGCCTGATGATACTTTCAAGGACGCACACCTTGACATGTTTTTGAAAGAGTTCAAATTAGATCAGTCAAAGAAGGGGTTCTTACCTGAGTTGTAAGGTGTGAAGTTGAGTAAGACTCAAAGCTTGACCACGGCAGAAGAAAGAGGAAGGACGAAGGTCGTCCCCTATGCTCTTGTCATATGCTCTATACGGTATGCCATGCTGAGTACCGCACCTGATGTGTGCCTTGCCACATGTCTGGCAAGAGGGTACAAAGGTGATCTAGGACTGGATCACCAGATAGCGGTCAAAATTGTCCTTAGAGGAATAAGGAAATGTTTCTCGGTTATGGAGGTGATAAAGAGTTCGACGTAAAGAGTTACGTCGATGCAAGCTTAACACCTATCCGGATAGCTCTGAGTAGAGATACCAGATACGTATAATGGAGCAACAATTTGGAATAGCTCCAAGTGGAACGTGGTAGCAGCATCTACGATATGACATAAAGTTTTGCGAAATACATAGGGATCTGAATATGGCAAGACCCGTTGACTACAACCTCTCTCACAAGCATAACATGATCAAACCCAGAACTCTTTGAGTGTTTATCACATAGTGATGTGAACTAGATCATTGAGTCTAGCAGACTCTTGGATGTTGGTCACATGGTGATGTGACCTGTGAGTGTTAATCACATGGCGATGTGAACTAGATTATTGACTCTAGTGCAAGTGGGAGACTGTTGGAAATATGCCCTAGAGGCAATAATAAATTAGTTATTATTATATTATATTTCATTGTTCATGATAATCGTTTATTATCCATGCTAGAATTGTATTGATAGGAAACTCAGATACATGTGTGGATACATAGACAACACCATGTCCCTAATAAGCCTCTAGTTGACTAGCTCGTTGATCAATAGATGGTTACAGTTTCCTGACCATGGACATTGGATGTCGTTGATAACGGGATCACATCATTAGGAGAATGATGTGATGGACAAGACCCAATCCTAAGCCTAGCATAAAGATCGTGTAGTTCGTATGCTAAAGCTTTTCTAATGTCAAGTATCATTTCCTTAGACCATGAGATTGTGAAACTCCCGGATACCGTAGGAGTGCTTTGGGTGTACCAGACGTCACAACGTAACTGGGTGGCTATAAAGGTTCACTAAAGGTATCTCCGAAAGTGTCTATTGGGTTGGCACGAATCGAGACTGGGATTTGTCACTCCGTGTAAACAGAGAGGTATCTCTGGGCCCACTCGGTAGGACATCATCATAATGTGCACAATGTGACCAAGGAGTTGATCACGGGATGATGTGTTACGGAACGAGTAAAGAGACTTGCCGGTAACGAGATTGAACAAGGTATCGGGATATCGACGATCGAATCACGGGCAAGTACAATACCGCTGGACAAAGGGAATTGAATATGGGATTGATTGAATCCTCGACATCTTGGTTCATCCGATGAGATCATCGTGGAACATGTGGGAGCCAACATGGGTATCCAGATCCCGTTGTTGGTTATTGGCCGGAGAGTTGTCTCGGTCATGTCTGCATGGTTCCCGAACCCGTAGGGTCTACACACTTAAGGTTTGATGACGCTAGGGTTATTAGGTAGACTTGTATGTGATTACCGAATGTTGTTCGGAGTCACGGATGAGATCCCGGACATCACGAGGAGTTCCGGAATGGTCCGGAGGTAAAGATTTATATATGGAAAGTTGTTGTTCGGGTTCCGGGAAAAGTTCGGTTTTTCCGGTATTGTACCGGGAAGCTTCCGGAAGGTTCCGGAGGATTCCGGAGGGGTCCGGAGGTCCGGAAAATGTTCCACCACGTCCAATACAGTAGGATGGGCTGTAGGGGGGCGCCCTAACCTTAATGGGCCAAGGGCACCAGCCCCCCCAAGGCCCATGCGCATGGGAGAGGGGAAACCCTAAGGGGGAGGGCCTCCACTTGACTTGGGAGGCACTCCTCCCGCCCTTGGCCGCCGCCCCCAACCCTAGATGGGATCTAGGGGTCCGGCCCCCCTCTCTCCCACACCTATAAATAGTGGAGGGGTGGTAGGGCAGCCACACTCTTGAACCTGCCGCAGCCCTCCCTCCTCCTACACCTCCTCCTCCTCCATAGTGCTTGGCGAAACCCTGCTGGAGAACCACGAGCTCCATCACCACCACGCCGTTGTGCTGCTGTTGGACTCTCTTCCTCAACCTCTCCCTCCTCCTTGCTGGATCAAGACATGGGAGACATCTCCGTTCCGTACGTGTGTTGAACATGGAGGTGCCGTCCGTTCGGCGCTAGGATCATCGGTGATTTGGATCATGACGAGTACGACTCCATCAACCCCGTTCGCTTGAACGCTTCCGCTTAGCGATCTACAAGGGTATGTAGATGCACTCTCCTTCCCCTCGTTGCTAGATAACTCCATAGATTGATATTGGTGATGCGTAGAAAATTTTAAATTTCTGCTACGATCCCCAACACATCCAGCTTGCTTGCTCACGAAGACCTAGGGCACTTGGGCAGGCCCATTGTTGGAATATACAAGCCAAGTTCTATAATGAAAAATTCCCACTAGTATATTAAAATGACGAAATAAGAGACTCTCTATCATAAAGATCATGGTGTTACTTTGAAGCACAAATGTGGAAAAGGATAGTAGCATTGCCCCTTTTATATATTATTCTTTTGGGCCTTCCTTTTTTATTTGGCCTTCCTCTTTTTTTGTTGGGACAATGCTCTATTAATGATGATCATCACACTTTTATTTATTTACAACTCAATGATTACAACTTGATACTAGAACAAGATATGACTCTATATGAATGCCTCCGGCGGTGTACCGGGATGTGCAATGACTCATGAGTGACATGATGAAAGAATTATGAACGGTGACTTTGCAACAAATACGATGTCAACTACATGATCATGCAAGGCAATATGACAATGATGATGCGTCTCATAATAAATGGAACGGTGGAAAGTTGCATGGCAATATATCTCGGAATGGCTATGGAAATGCCATAATAGGTAGGTATGGTGGCTATTTTGAGGAAGATATAAGGAGGTTTATGTGTGATAGAGCGTATCGTATCACGGGGTTTGGATGCACCGGCGAAGTTTGCACCAACTCTCAAGGTGAGAAAGGGCAATGCATGGTACCGAAGAGGCTAGCAATGATGGAAGGGTGAGAGTGCGTGCATAAATCTACAAGTCATCAAAAACCAAGTATTACGCGCATGCTCCTAGGGGGATAGATTGTTAGGAAAAGACCATCGCTCGTCCCCGACCGCCACTCATAAGGAAGACAATCAAATAACACCTCATGTTTCAAATCTGTTACACAACGTTTACCATACGTGCATGCTACGGGACTTGCAAACTTCAACACAAGTATTTCTCAAATTCACAACTACTCAACTCGCATAACCTTAATATCACTATCTCCATATCTCAAAACAATCATCAAGTATCAAACTTCTCTTAGTATTCAATGCACTTATATGAAAGTTTTTTATTATTCCTAAAAGCAAATTACTATGTTGTTCTTAAGGACTCTCAAAATAATATAAGTGAAGCATGAGAGATCAATTTCTATAAAATGAAACCACTACCATGCTCTAAAAGATATAAGTGAAGCACTAGAGCAAAAACTATATAGCTCAAAAGATATAAGTGAAGCACCAGAGCAACCCAAAGCAGTTGAGTAGTGGGCAGTACCATGTCTTTACCACTAGCTTGGACAAGCGAGACCGGAAGGTTCAGAGGCGGGCAGTCAACTCTGTTGAACCGGCCATACCCCGTTATCTACGTTGGTCTGAACAGCCAATCATATGGAGCAGAGAGGATCACCCACCCCAGGTCGATAATCCGGGTCAGTTGGCTCTGGTGGTGGCGCCTCAGGTGGGAGGTTATAAGTTCACCAAGGTGCTCATGGATGGAGGGAGCAACATTAACATCCTGTACTACGAGACCTTCCGTCATATGGGACTAACAGATAAGAATCTCAAACCGTCTAATACAGTATTCCACGGTGTAGTGCCTGGCAGATCAACATATCCTGTTGGTAAGATAGCTCTCGAAGTGGCCTTTGGGGATGATCATGATTCCAGGTCGGAGACATTGACGTTTGAAGTGGTGAAAATCCAAAGTCCGTATCATGCCCTGTTTGGGCGACCGGCATACGCCAAGTTTATGGCTCGGCCCTGTTATGTGTATTTGCAGCTCAAGATGCCGGGTCACAAGGGGACAATAACGGTTCATGGAAGCCGCAAAATCGCTTTCGAATGCGAGGAAGGAGATGCGGCTTATGCAGAGTCGGTTTGTGCCACCGAGGAGTTAAAGTACTATAAAGACAATGTTGATCCGGCGGACATGACTCCGTTGAAGAAGCCAACTACGGAGCATGATCCGGCCCTGAAGTTCAAATCGGCAGCAGAAACTAAGCTTATTGACTTTGTACCTGGCGATTCGTCCAAGCAGTTCAGCATCAGTGCCAACTTGGATCCGAAATAGGAAAGCGCGCTCATCGAGTTCATCCGTGAGAACCGGGACATTTTTGCATGGAAGCCCTCCGACATGCCAGGTGTACCGAGGCAACTCGCTAAGCACACACTTAATGTGGATCCTAAATATAAACCGGTGAAACAGTTCCTCCGCCGGTTTAACGAAGAAAGACGCAAGGCGATTAGAGAAGAGGTAGCCAGGCTGTTAGCAGCTGGCTTTATTGTTGAAAATTTTCACCCTGAGTGGCTTGCCAATCTGGTGCTGGTCCTCAAGAAAAACGGCACCTGGCGCATGTGTGTGGATTACACAGATCTTAATAAAGCTTGTCCAGCAGATCCTTTTGCCCTCCCCCGTATTGATCAAATTATTGATGCTACGACGGGTTGTGAGCGTTTAAGTTTTTTGAATGCATATTCCGGCTATCATTAGATCAAAATGGCAGTTAAGGACTAGGAGAAGACATCATTTATAACTCCCTTTGGAGCCTTCTGCTATGTGTCTATGCCCTTCGGGCTCAAGAGTGCCCAGGCAACTTACCAACGGTGTGTACAGAATTGTCTTCACAAGCAAATTAGCCGTAATGTACATGCTTACGTGGATGATATCGTGGTTAAATCCAGGGAGAAGGAGACTCTGATTGATGATTTGAAGGAAACCTTTGATAACCTGAGAACATACAAGATGATGCTTAATCCGGACAAGTGTGTCTTTGGTGTACCGGTGGGCAAGCTATTGGGTTTTTTAGTGTCCAACAGGGGAATTGAGGCTAATCCGGAGAAGATCACGGCTATCACCTCCCTGGCTAAACCGAAGTGTATCAACGATGTTCAACGCCTGGCAGGCCGGATTGCTGTGCTAAGCCGGTTTATCAGTCGCCTGGGTGAGAAGGCAATCCCTTTGTATCAGATGTTGAAGAAGACGAATCAGTTTGTCTGGAGTTCTGCTGCTGATGAAGCATTTGAGGACTTAAAGAGGCAATTGGCCAATCCGCCTGTGCTCGCCGCTCCCATTGACAAGGAGCCGTTACTGCTATATGTTGCTGCTAAAGTTCGGCCGGTCAGCGTAGCTATTGTGGTGGAGCGAAAGGAGGCAGGTAAGGAGCATCCGGTTCAACGTCCGGTCTATTATATCAGCGAGGTGCTCATTGAGTCCAAGCAAAGGTATCCGCATTGGCAGAAGCTGGTGTATGGAGTTTTTATGGCAAACCGGAAGCTTAAACAATATTTCCAAGGGCACTCAATTACGGTGGTCAGTTCTGCTCCTTTGGGAGATATCATCTAGAACCGGGAAGCAACTGGCCGGATTGCAAAGTGGGCCATAGAGCTGGGGCCGTACGGTTTGAAGTATGTGCCTCGGACAGTGGTTAAGTCTCAAGCACTTGTTGATTTCATCAATGATTGGACGGAAATGCAAGCACCTGAAGAAAAGCTGGATCATACGTATTGGACCATCCATTTTGACGGATCCAGGCAGTTGGAA